>NC_069500.1:1304348894-1305095769 GCF_027579735.1 Bombina bombina
TAGCCCTTAGCTTCGGCAACCTTAATATGACTGCTGCTGGGAGCGATTGGGGAGGAACCGATATTGTGATTGGACAAGGAGCCTGTCCGATTCTAGCCACAGCCGTGTCTGCCGGGGTGACTCAAAATAGTTCTCGGCTTGCCCATTACCGACACGATAGTGTCGCTCCGCTTGTGAGTATTCTGATCACCTGGGGGGAGGGGTCATTCATCTTTCTGTTGGGGATCCGACGGTACTGTCCTATGCTTGGCGCCTCTCTCTCTTTTTGTTTTTAGGTTTGAAAACATTCTAATTCTGGCCAGAGCTGGATGTCTGGCCAACAGGCCTTCCTTCTATAGGCCTACTGGAAAAAATGTAAATACCCAGTTTTCACTCTACGCCAGAGAAAAACCATGCTGGTCACACCAGAGAAGATAACCCTTTCAGACCTTGTAGTAGATGTGTTGGTGACAGGCTTTGCAAGCCTGGATGAGAGTATCAATCACTTTGTCAGAGAAGCCTCTCTTAGCTAAGATCCAGGCAGTCAGCCTCAGAGTTTTCTAGGTGTTGATAAAAGAATGGACCCTAAGTACGAGGTCCTGTGAAGAGGTAAACCGCTCAAGGCGGAGCAGACAACAGTGTCACTAGGGTTGCGTACCAAGTCCTGTGGTGATTATGCAGGAGCTATCAAAATAGTTGATATCCTCCTGCATGATCTGAGTGACCACTCGGGGGCAAGAGAAGAAATCTGTGGAAACAGGTACACAACCCTGAAGTTCGATGGCACCGCTACAGTGTCCACTATCTCTGCCTGAGGATGCTGGACCTTGATCCGTATTTCAGGAGCTTGGCATTGAAGTGGGAAGCATCAGATCTATCTTGGGAGTACCCCATCTGGGGAGTGATTTCCAGAAACACCTCTTGATTTATTGACCACTCCCCTGAGTTGAGAGTCTGCTCAGTAAATCAGCTTCCCAATTCTCCAAACCTGGATGTGGATAACTGTAATTTGACATTGATGTCTCTCCGCCACAGCAGGGATTCAAGACACCACCCTGCTTCTCAGAGAGGCTCTCTGTGCCACACTGATGGTTGATGTAGGCTACTGGTAGTGATGTTATCCGATTTGAATCGGATATAATGGACAGACCCCAGCTGGGTCAAGCTATAAAGTGCATTGTATATCGCTCTTAACTCGAGAATGTTTGAAGGGGACACTTCCCTTATGACACCAAATTCCTTGGGCTCTCAGAGAACCCCAGAACTGCACCCCAGCTGGACAGACTCGCGTCTGTGGAGATAATCACCCAAGAGGACAACTGAAGTTGGGGGACTAGCCACCAAGTGTAACTCTCTCTTCGTCAGGGCGTCCAGGCAGATTATCTGCAACATATCCGAATGATCTCCATTTCATTGTCTGAGCAGACACAACTGTAGTGGTCTCAAATGAAAGCGAGCAAACTGTATCGTCATCCAAAAGCAGCAAACTGTAAGACCTACGACTTCCATGCATTTTCTTACCGAAGGATCAAGCATTGGACGTGAAGCAGTCAACCTGCCGTCTGAAGTTTCTTTCTGCACTGACTGTGAGGTAATGTGCACACTGACAGAATCTATGATCGTTCCCAGAAAGTTTACCCTCGTAGTAAGGACGAGGGATCCTCTTTTCTATATTGGACCATCCAACCATGTGCACAAAGACACAAAAGTAACCTCTCCATGTGGTCCAGAACAGAATGTCTTCCAGGTAAGTAGTTACTGCAATACACTGCAGACAAACCACGGCTAGCAGAGCTCCAAATCCCTTGGTGAACACCTTGAGGTGCCGTCAAACTTAGGAACACTATTCCATACCTCCATGTGAGAAGCTGGAACAGGAAACAATTTCTTAAAGAAGCCAAAGGGGTAAAGGGAATCCTGTTTTTTCCCATTCCTTGGAGATGATCTTCGCTATGATAGGGGGGTACAGAAAATACCTCAGGGAGCCCTGGGTCTGGGTCTAAACATCTGATTCAAGTCTCTGAACTTGATCCTCCTGGGCGGGTTTTGTGACCTGAACCCCCAGGATAGTATCCTCAAGCAGGAGCCTGAGCTGCTCCACCTTGAACCTAATTGTACCCTCCTCAGAGTCCCTTCTGACTCTCCTTCAGAAGGGTCAGAGTAAGGAAGCTCACTTCAGAGCTAACTAAGTTTTTCAATCTCAGAAAGTTGCCCATAACTGTCTGTTAGCCAAAGCATTTGGGCTACGTACTGGAGAACAAGTTTAGTTTTTCTTTTCCTCTTCCCTGCTACGGTCATAGCGCTTAGGGCAGCAGACACAGCAGCCTGTATGCGGGCTGTGTGATCATTGAGCAAATGGCCTACCCCAGCTGGGGGTTGCATCGCTATCCTTGCAGCGTCCTGGGGCTACCATGGTCGCATTCATGGGCTGTTGACAGCAGAGATTTGAGAATCCGCGCGGGGGGGGGGGGGGGGGGGGGGATTTAAGATGGGACATCCCTCAGCAGAATGAGACATCAGACATAATGACAGCAAGAACTGCATAATTATGCCTGAGGGCATACTGTATTTAACTTGCACAGCATACATTTATTATTGTCAATGTAATGTACGGAGGAAGATTCCTCCACGGCTCTCTATTAGTATAGAGTCATCCATAGTATGGCAGTGTATAATGGCAATTTTTGAAAACAGTCGTGAGCCCTCACAGTGGGATTTCCCCAGGCTTCTTATGCACAAATCTATTGGTCCTCCTTTATGCCCTGCTTAGGGCGTCTTATCTCCTCTGAAGCGATCGAGCCGTGTTTGCTGCCCCACTCCCACAGTTCTGATGCGCAGTGGATCTGATGCAAAAATTCTGCAAATGTGCTGTTTATGGCGGAAGGCTGCAGGCCTATATCGACAAAAAGGCCTGCGGGCTGTATTAGTGACAACATCCCACAAAAACAGCAATTGCCCTCGGGATGAGCCTGCACCTACACTGTAATTGAATGAAAGCGAGCACCGGTATCGCTTCAAGTGAGGCTGTATCACAAATACAATTGCGTGTTACAACTCTGGGTTTTATGGGGTGTCCTACACTAGGACTCGTATAATATTATCTGTGACCTGTACAACAGTGCGCGTGAAGCGCTCCCCTCTCCACTGCATAAACACAGAGTCTGTTTATTACCATTTGTGCGAACTAGGGGGACATAAAATGTGCACAGAGCATCTAATATAACCACAGAGGACACCACCTATTAGACCAAGTGTTACATAAAAGAGGGGACACTTAACCATGTTAAGGTCTGTAATTTAGTGTGAGTCACACTGGCATTACCAGACAGGGAATTTAGGGGGGGTGAAAAGGCTGGAAAAAGGGCATGGGAGTCCAGTATCTACCAGTGTTAAATATGCAATATTCTATTGAGATTTAAAGGACTATATCATCCCAAGCTCTCAATTAAAAAAAAAAGGCAAATCCATGTTAAACAAACGCCTAGATTCGAGTTTTTGTTGGTAAGGCTGTGCGGGGCTAACAAGCTTTTTTTTCTTACGCACTCACTTAAGACAACGCTGGTATTACAGGTTTCTTCAAGCCAGCGTTAGCCTCATAAAAGTGAGCGTGAGCAAAATTTAGCTCATATCTCACTGTAATACCCAGCGTTGCTTACGGTAGCGGTAAGCTGGCAAAACGTGCTTGTGCACGATTTTCCATAGGAAACAATGGGGGCTGAGCTGGCTGAAAAAAACCTACACCTGCAAAAAAGCAGCGTTCAGCTCCTAACGCAGGCCCCATTGTTTCCTAACATGAACCCCCGAGTCTAAACACACCCTAATATTACACTTATTAACCCCTAATCTGGCCCACCCCCCACTATAGCTGACACCTACATTATAATTATTAACCCCTAATCTGCAGCTCCGGACACCCGCGGCCACCGACATTATCCTATGAACCCCTAATCTACTGCCCCTAAACATCGCCGACACCTACATTATAGTTATTAACCCCTAATCTCCCCCCCACGTCGCTGCAACTATATTAAATTTATTAACCCCTAATCTGCCGCCGCCAACGTCGTCGCCACTATTAATAAATTTTATTAACCCCTAAACCTAAGTCTAACCCTAACCCCAAACACCCCCCTACTTAAGATATAATTTAATTACATCTAAATAAATTTACTACAGTTAAAATAAATTATTCCTATTTAAAACTAAATACTTACCTATAAAATAAACCCTAAGCTAGCTACAATGTAACTAATAGTTACATTGTAGCTAGCTTGGGATTTTATATTTCTTTTACAGGCAACTTTGTTGATTTATTTTAACTAGAGTAGAATAGTTATTGAATAGTTAGTAACTATTTAATAACTACCTAGCTAAAATAAATACAAAAAGTACCTGTAAAATAAGACCCTAACCTAAGTTACAATTACACCTAACACTACACTATAATTAAACTAATTACCTAAACTACCTACCATTAATTACAATTAAATCTAAATAATCTAAATTACGGGGGGGAAAAAAATATATTACAGAAAATAAAAAAGAATTAGCAAGAATTTTAAACTAATTACACCTAATTTAATCCCCCTAATAAAAAACAAAGCCCCCCAAAATAATAAAATTCCCTACCCTATACTAAATTACAAATAGCCCTTAAAAGGGCCTTTTTGCGGGGCATTGCCCCAAAGTAATCAGCTCTTTCACCTGTAAAAAAAAATACAATACCCCCCAACATTAAGACCCACCACCCACACACCCCAACCCTACTCTAAAACCCACCCAATCCCCCCTTAAAAAAAACCTAACACTACCCCCTTGAAGATCACCCTACCTTGAGACCTCTTCACCCAGCCGGGCACAAGTGGTCCTCCAGAGGGTCCGAAGGATGAAGATAGAAGAATGCCACCTGGATGAAGCCTTCTGCTGGTCTGGATGTCCTCTTCTGGCCGGATAGCATGAAGGCTCATCCTGTCCCGCGCTAAAATGAAGGGTCCTCTCCCAAGCAATGATATAAGCTGACTTGTAATATGTTGGGGAATTCAACATGTCCCTGTATGAGGTTGAGAGCGCATGTGGGGTTCTAATGCAATTGACCATCTCTCTCCCAGGCCATTGGTTCTCGTAGAGTACAATCAAGGAATCGCCATGATTTCAGAAGGCTGCAAACTCTCAAAATTCAATTGCAATAGTTGTGGTGGATTATATGTAGCACTGAACTGTGTCAGCGAGATTAATCGCCCGTTGGGAAACAAATCCGCAACACACTGTATACCGCAGTCTCTCCATAGGGACGGATGGGAATCTCTGAGAGCCATAAGTAAGCCTGAGAAGGAATGAATGGGCGACGGGTGGGGGTTGCAATCTGTGGTAGGGAGTGGATTCTGTCCCAAAGCGAAGCGCGTGTAGGATAACTGTTTTGGATTTTGTAATAGGATCTAACGTGTTTGGGTAACCATACAAATCTATTAGGAGGAGTGGATTGGGCAAGGTTGCCTGTTCCAGTTATTTTCCATTTGCTCTGAGAGGTTTTGTCATTCCAGGCGAGGAATATGAGCTAGTCTTGAAGCTTCATGGTAATAAATCAAGTTAGGGGCGCCTGCGCCCCCACTTAAAAGCAGTTGCTGCATAATTCTCGTGGCCACCCTGGGATGCTTGCCTCTCCAAACAAATCTATTACATGTCTTTTGGAACTTTCCAATCAGGGATTTGGGTATGGGGATGGGAAGAGCATGAAAAAGGTAGGTGAGCTTGGGGAGTAAAACCATCTAAACCGCCGCAATCCTGCCTAACCAGGATATACAGGGGACATTCCACCCGTCAGCACATTTAATGAATTGATGGGAGGAGTGGGTAAAAGTTGGCTTTTATTATGGTGAGACACTACTAGATAAGTAAATGCCCTAAGTGCTTAATTTTACAATGAGACCAATTGAATGGGTATATTCGTTTCAAGTCTGCGAGTTCTCTATTTGACATGTTGATGACATAGGCGTCCGTTTTAGCTTATAGAAGCTAATTTGGCCAAATTTCTCCAATAAGGAGAAGAGGGTTGGAAGGGAGCGTGACGGATCGCCTAGAAAAATTGTCAGATCGTCTGCAATATAAGGCAGTCTTCTGAATCATGCCCGCAACCTCCACCCCTTTAATGTCTGGATTCATTCTGATTGCCTCTGCCAGTGGTTGCATAATCAGAGTGAAAATGAGAGGGGACAATGGGCACCCATCTGGTTCCATTGGAGATGGGGAGAGACAGGTGAATGGAAGCTTAGGCCTCTAACTGAGGCAGATGGTGCAGAATACAATGCCGCAACACAAGAGTAGAATTGCGGGGGGAAGCTGAAATTTGCATAGAACCTCGAACATATAAGCCCAGCCCACCCTATGGAAGGCTTTTTCCACGTCAAGGGCCAAGGTTGTACAAGGAGAGCCCGTTCTCTTTGTTTCTAAGGGATATTAAGTATTCGCCGGGTGTTGTCTGGGACCCTCCCTGCCCGGGGTGAAGCCCACTTGGTCCCAGTCAATTAATGACGGGAGAATCTGATTGAGTCTAGAGGCCAGGAGTTTTGCAAAAATCTTCATGTCTGTGGTTGATCAACGAGATCGGAGCGAAAATTTTCTCAAACGTTAGGGGTTTATTACCCGGTTTCGGTATAGTGACAATGGTAGCTTCCAAGAATTCAGGGGGAAATGAACTAGAATATCTAGCAAGTGAGAATAATCTGGTGAGCAGGGGCGAAAGTTGAGGGAGAAATGTCTTGTAAAAAAGGGCAGTATATGCTTTTATAATGGCGCTAACTTCAGTTATGCTAAAGGGGGAATCTGATGGAAGCTGATGGGGGGGTAACTTCAGTGAAGTTTTCTAGAATGTATAAGGTGGAATAGTAGCTTGCGAAAGCCTTTCCTATATCCGAAGGGAGGCGGACTGTTCCGTAGGGGTTTTAATGAATGGGATTCGTGCCTCAGCTGTACGTTGTCTCAGCTTATTAGCCAGTAACCTATCAGCCTTATTACCTTTAGCATAGAAGGTTTGCTTAAATTGTCGTATCTGTGTTTGTAGTCTTTTAGACTCTAATTCTTCTATCTGTGTTTTAATCTCTTCTATACGAGTCAAGATCTGAGGATCTAGTGAGGACATATGAATGGAAGTTAAGTCTCGAAGGGACACGTGTAATTGAGCCAGGGTGCTTCCCAGTTTTCTTTTTGTGCTCATCCTTGAGTTTGATGAAAAGGCCTCTAGCAAACACCTTAAGGGCACCCCAAAGGCTAAAGTCGTTGACTGTGCCGTTATCATTTGCTTTTAAAAAATATTCTATCTTAGACCTAAGAAACATGGAATGCTCCAGAGATGATAGAATAAATTCCGATAATTTCTAAGAAGGTCTTGAAGACAAGGGATTATGAGTTTTCATAGACAGCTGTATTGGAGAGTGGTTCGACCACACACTGCCAGGCATATGAATGGATTGGATGTTGTCCAATAGGTGGGGCTCACAGAAGATAAAATCAATTCTCATTTAAGTATTATGGACCGGGGAGTAGTAAGAATAGTCCCTAGAGGAGGGATGGTGAGAGCGCCATGCATCAAATAGATTATACTGGGCAATGAGATTGTTAAACTGTTTGGCTTTCCTATTTAAAGAAAGATCACAGGGTTTAAGCTGCGGTGAGCGCCTATCCTGGGCTGTATCTAGAACCATATTAAAATCACCTGCTAGCAATAGATTATGGGTCTTGTGCAAAGATAGTAACCGCATAAATTTACGAAGAGCTTGGATTTGGCCATTGTTTGGGCCGTAATAACTTGCTAAGGTGTATGGGACACCATCGAGTTTGCAGTTAACAATTAGATATCTGCCCTGAGGATACCTAAGCACCCCTAGCTTTTCATAAAGTAAGCTCTTATGTATCATGAACGCGACTCCCCTAGATTTCCATGAAAAGGAAGGTGCCTCTATTACCGGGAAATTTTTGGAGGTTAGGGGTATGGGTGACCCAGCTACCCAATGCGTCTCTTGAAGAAATGTAATTTGTGACCTAGCATGGGCTAAGTAGCGTAGTAGTCTACTTCTCTTGTTCAGGGTATTGAGCCCTCTAGTGTTGTGGGAGATGCAGACAAGTGATATGGTTGTATGAATTGTTCACAGCAGAAGGGGAGGGAAAGGGGCAGGGTGCTGAGAGAAGGGGAAAGGAGGGAGGGAGAATGAAGGGAGGAGGAAAAAAAAGGGGGGTGAGGGGAAATAGGGGAAAAGTGGATCGGGGGTAGAAAATAGATGGGGAAAAAGGTATCAGTTAAAAGGTTATTCCCTCTGCAGTGAAAAAATTAGTTCTAGGTATAGTGGGATTATTTTTCTATTTTCCTCTTTATATAACTCTTTACAGATGTGGTATTGTCGAGAAAAAACGCTTAAGTAGTCCCCCTATTAAAGGGGGCACCTTATTAAGGGGAAAGGAAGGGGAAGGAGGGGGGGTGGAAGGCGGTAAAAGATGTTTGTTGAATTATAGCGTTTGGGGAGAAAATGCTGGTCGCTTAGGATTACTGGGGAGTAAAAGTGGGGTGGGTAATATAAAGTGGGCTAGACAGCCATTTTGCCTGTCAAATGGAAAAGTTAAAGGAGAAGGAGTGTAATCTACAGTGCTTAGGAATGATAAGGAAAAACAAAAGAAATAGGGTGTGTGCCATATGCAGCAATACAGTGCACATTAATAAGCATAACAATACATTGTCTGAAGAGAAAAAGACTATGACAGATAAAACGTATAGAACATTCAACATTTCAAGACATATCGAGGAATTATTAACAATAATAACAATGTAAAGGGATATCTATGATAAATCCCAAAAAGAAGGCCTAGTACCCTACTTGTGTATAGCTGTAATGACTTAGTAGGATTAGTACTATGTAGGGGTGGAAAATGGATGTGAGCTATCTATAAATAACAACAGGTGCTGAACTAAATAGTGGGCTTAAGTGTGTAAGAGCCTTAAAGCAAACTTGTTTCTGACTTCTAGGAGGCCAGACAGTAGTTTCACATGACAGAGGGATAACACATCCAGAAGACCATGTAGACAGGGCCGTCTTTAATATTGACTGGACCCTGGGCAAACATTTTCTTGGGCCCCTACCATGCAATTTCGCTCTCCACCCCAACATCCCTAAAAACAACTAAATAAAATATTTTTTTTTAATTATTAGCCCAGCAGTGGGATCATCCACTGCTGGGCTAATCATTTAAAAAAAATGAAATAAATTGCAATATGTGAAACTGGACCTAAGCAGTACTAATAAGTAAATATATATATATATAAATTCCTCCACTATGGATTAATTTAATATTCTTTTGAATGTGAATCTGGTGTGAGGTTAGCTGGTTAAAGAGATTTAGGGCAGCCAACAGGAGCAAAGCAAGGTAAAGACTGAGGAGGAAGCATAGAGGTGCAGACAAATATAAGTTTTAGTGACTGGAACAGCAGAACTACTATGGGAAGCTGTAAAATCTGAGACAGAGAGAAAACAAAAACTATAAAAATAAACCTTACATTAATGTCTGAACTATCAGCATGACACTATACATCAGCCACAGCAGTACATGTCACTTCTTTGCTAGGAACAAGTTCCCTCTCACCCTGCAGTAGACAATGCTGCATGGGGAGGGGTGTGGTGTGCACTCACTTATTCTTCCACTGACACCTTTCTACAAAGCACTGTTCCCCTAACAAACTTAAGTTAGTTGATCTTAGGGCCACAGCAGAAAGAGCAGGGCTAAGGGGACCAGCAGACTGGATGCTGTCTGTCCAAGGCTGCGTGGATACAGTGTGAGATGAGTCACACAGCCTCAAGACTGAAGAGAGCAGTGTATGCAGCTGCACAGATGCTCAAATCCTCACGTCCTTGCCGCTCCAGCTTTCTGCTGCATGCGCCTACAGTCAGCCCTACCCAGAAAAAATCCCCACCACCAGAGCAGTGACCTGATAACAGTGGCAACCCCAGAAGGACCTTTTCTGATGCAGTGGGAATGGCTGGATGCCGAGTTAGGGCTTTGCATTCAGTGCTGCACAGTGCACATCTAAAACAGCACATGGCAATAGCTTGGCACAGTTTTTAAAAAAAAAAAATATAACAGAGTACTTTTGACTGTGACAGTATTAGGACTGAATGTGTGTGTTCCCCATGTCACATGGTATGAACCATTAGGACTCTTGGGCCCCTCAACAGAAACTGGGCCCTGGGCAGCTGCCCCTTTTGCCCTGTGTTAAAGACGGCCCTGCATGTAGAGCTTATTTAAAAGGTCTGAGCTACTGAATGAGAATTATCTTATATAAAGTTTGCTCTATTGGGTTGTAGAAGATGAAGCTGTCATCTTGGAAGCTATGGCCTGTGAGCTATTACCTATATGTATTACAGTTCTTTCCATGAACAAGTCTGTGGGACCAACATATGTAAGACCAAACAGGTAGCACATGTAGCAGAACAAAATACAACAGGAAATAATTAGCATTAACAGTAACACAGGAGAATAACTATCGCCTAGATTTAGAGTTCTGCGTTAGCCGTCAAAACCAGTGTTAGGGGGCCCTAACGCTGGTTTTGTCCTACCGCTGGTATTTAGAGTCTTGTAGGTAAGGGTCTAACGCTCACTTTCCAGCCGTGACTTTTCCATACCGCAGATCCCCTTACGCCATTTGCGTATCCTATCTTTTCAATGGGATCTTTCTAACGCCGGTATTTAGAGTCTTGGCTGAAGTGAGCGTTAGAAATCTAACGACAAAACTCCAGCCACAGAAAAAAGTCAGGAGTTAAGAGCTTTATGGGTTAACGCCGGTTCATAAAGCTCTTAACTACTGTTCTCTAAAGTACACTAACACCCATAAACTACCTATGTACCCCTAAACTGAGGTCCCCCCACATCACCGCCACTCTATTAAATTTTTTTAACCCCTAATCTGCCGACCGCACACCGCCGCAACCTACATTATCCCTATGTACACCTAATCTGTTGCCCCTAACACCGCCGACCCCTACATAATATTTATTAACCCCTAATCTGCCCCCCCCAACGTCGCCGCTACCTTACCTACAATTATTAACCCCTAATCTGCCGACCGGACCTCACCGCTACTATAATAAAATTATTAACCCCTAATCCGCCTCACTCCCGCCTCAAAAACCCTATAATAAATAGTATTAACCCCTAATCTGCCCTCCCTAACATCGCCGACACCTAACTTCAAGTATTAACCCCTAATCTGCCGACCGGACCTCACCGCTACTCTAATAAATGTATTAACCCCTAAAGCTAAGTCTAACCCTAACCCTAACACCCCCCTAAGTTAAATATAATTTTTATCTAACTAAATAAAATAAATCTTATTAAATAAATTATTCCTATTTAAAGCTAAATACCTGTAAAATAAACCCTAATATAGCTACAATATAACGAATAATTATATTGTAGCTATTTTAGGATTTATATTTATTTTACAGGCAACATTGTATTTATTTTAACCAGGTACAATAGCTATTAAATAGTTAATAACTATTTAATAGCTACCTAGTTAAAATAATTACAAAATTACCTGTAAAATAAATCCTAACCTAAGTTACAATTAAACCTAACACTACACTAGCAATAAATTAATTGCATACAAATACAAATAAATACAATTAAATAAACTAACTAAAGTACAAAAAATAAAAAAAGAACTAAGTTACAAAAAATAAAAAAATAATTTACAAACATTATAAAAATATTACAATTTTAAGCTAATTACACCTACTCTAAGCCCCCTAATAAAATAACAAATCCCCCCCAAAATAAAAAAATGCCCGACCCTATTCTAAAATAAAAATTGAAAAGCTCTTTTACCTTACCAGCCCTTAAAAGGGCTTTTTGCGGGGCATGCCCCAAAGAATTCTGCTCTTTTGCCTGTAAAAAAAAACCCATACAATACCCCCCCCAACATTACAACCCACCACCCACATACCCCTAATCTAACCCAAACCCCCCTTAAATAAACCTAACACTAAGCCCCTGAAGATCTTGCTACCTTATCTTCACCACGCCGGGTATCACCGATCCGTCCAGAAGATGGTCCGAAGTCTTCCTCTTATCCGGGCGATGTCTTCATCCAAGTGGGGGCTGAAGAGGTCTATCATCGGGCTGAAGAGGTCCATCATCCGGCTGAAGTCTTCATCCAAGTGGGGGCTTAAGAGGTCCATCATCCGGCTGAAGTCTTCTATCAAGCGGCATCTTCAATCTTCTTTCTTCCTGCTCCATATTCATCCCGCCGACGCAGAACATCCATCCTGGCCGACGACTTCCCGATGAATGACGGCTCCTTTAAGAGACGTCATCCAAGATGGCGTCCCTCGAATTCCGATTGGCTGATAGGATTCTATCAGCCAATCGGAATTAAGGTAGGAAAATTCTGATTGGCTGATGGAATCAGCCAATCAGATTCAAGTTCAATCCGATTGGCTGATCCGATCAGCCAATCAGATTGAGCTTGCATTCTATTGGCTGTTCCGATCAGCCAATTCGAGGGACGCCATCTTGGATGACGTCCCTTAAAGGAACCGTCATTCGTCGGGAAGTCGTCGGCCAGGATGGATGTTCCGCGTTGGCGGGATGAAGATAGAGCTGGAAGAAAGAAGATTGAAGATGCCGCTTGATACAAGACTTCAGCTGGATGATGGACCTCTTAAGCCCCCTCTTGGATGAAGACTTCAGCCGGATGATGGACCTCTTCAGCCTGATGATGGACCTCTTCAGCCCCCGCTTGGATAAAGACATCGCCCGGATAGGAGGAAGACTTCGGACCATCTTCTGGACGGATCGGTGATACCCGGCGTGGTGAAGATAAGGTAGGAAGATCTTCAGGGGCTTAGTGTTAGGTTTATTTAAGGGGGGTTTGGGTTAGATTAGGGGTATGTGGGTGGTGGGTTGTAATGTTGGGGGGGGTATTGTATGTTTTTTTTTTACAGGCAAAAGAGCAGAATTCTTTAGAGCATGCCCCACAAAAAGCCCTTTTAAGGGCTGGTAAGGTAAAAGAGCTTTTCAATTTTTATTTTAGAATAGAACAGTCATATATATCCAGCACAGGGAATGTTTCAGGTGTGCCAGCGTCTAGGTTCCTGCCAGAACCCACAAAATGCATAAACAAAAGTGAAGCAGCACCACCAAAATATTTCTTCAAGATGCTTTATTCAGCTTGAGGAGTAGCCAGACCAAACAAAATCAAACAACAACGTTTCGGACACAGTCCTTAGTCATGTATGGCTAAACTCTACACATAATCATCCTTAAATACCATCTTAACCACACCCACACCCCCTGTAAAGCTGCACATTTCAAATTAACCCCTTACATACTACTCTAGGTGCACAGGTAAATGTCAGCAAAGTTATACATTTCAGTAATGTTCAGGTGAAACTCACCGACCTCATATACATTGGAATACAATTGTATATATATACATACATCGAGTAAATTAGCAGAACAGAATCCATAATCATCTGTAACAAAAGAAAAAGAAAGAAAAAGGAATTAAATAACATTATATCTAATCAGACATGCATTAAAGGCATACAGATAGGTCAAAATCCCTATTCATCCCATTAGGGTGTAATGTCCCCAATTTATTAATCCAGAACATTTCTCTACTCTTAAGGATTTTAGCTCTATCCCCACCTCTTCTAGGTACTGGAACATGCTCTATCACTTGAAATCTTAACTGATTAAGATTATGTCCAGCAGACAAAAAAATTACAAGCTACAGGGGCATCCAATGTTTATGTCCTGATACTGCTTTTATGTTGAACCATACGTTCACGGACACTACGGGTGGCCCCACCTTTAGTCATCCTAGGACTGGACATATGTTTTCTATTAAGGATTATTTTACATGCAACACAGAATATGTGGTCTATATGATTAAGTGTCCTTGTGGATTGGGGTACGTCGGAGAGACCACCCGTAGTGTCCGTGAACGTATGGTTCAACATAAAAGCAGTATCAGGACAAAAAAATTGGATGCCCCTGTAGCTTGTCATTTTTTGTCTGCTGGACATAATCTTAATCAGTTAAGATTTCAAGTGATAGAGCATGTTCCAGTACCTAGAAGAAGTGGGGATAGAGCTAAAATCCTTAAGTGTAGAGAAATGTTCTGGATTAATAAGTTGGGGACATTACACCCTAATGGGATGAATAGGGATTTTGACCTATCTGTATGCCTTTAATGCATGTCTGAATAGATATAATGTTATTTAATTCCTTTTTCTTTCTTTTTCTTTTGTTACAGATGATTATGGATTCTGTTCTGCTAATTTACTCGATGTATGTATATATATACAATTGTATTCCAATGTATATGAGGTCGGTGAGTTTCACCTGAACATTACTGAAATGTATAACTTTGCTGACATTTACCTGTGCACCTAGAGTAGTATGTAAGGGGTTAATTTGAAATGTGCAGCTTTACAGGGGTGTGGGTGTGGTTAAGGTGGTATTTAAGGATGATTATGTGTAGAGTTTAGCCATACATGACTAAGGACTGTGTCCGAAACGTTGTTGTTTGATTTTGCTTGGTCTGGCTACTCCTCAAGCTGAATAAAGCATCTTGAAGAAATATTTTGGTGGTGCTGCTTCACTTTTGTTTATTTATTTTAGAATAGGGTAGGGCATTTTTTTATTTTGGGGGGATTTGTTATTTTATTAGGGGGCTTAGAGTAGGTGTAATTAGCTTAAAATTGTTGTAATATTTTTATAATGTTTGTAAATTATTATTTTATTTTTTGTAACAGTTCTTTTTTTATTTTTTGTACTTTAGTTAGATTATTTAATTGTATTTATTTGTAGGTATTTGCATGTAATTAATTTATTGCTAGTGTAGTGTTAGGTTTAATTGTAACTTAGGTTAGGATTTATTTTACAGGTAATTTTGTAATTATTTTAACTAGGTAGCTATTAAATAGTTATTAACTATTTAATAGCTATTGTACCTGGTTAAAATAAATACAAAGTTGCCTGTAAAATAAATATTAATCCTAAAATAGCTACAATATAATTATTTTATAATTATTTATATTGTAGCTATATTAGGGTTTATTTTACAGGTAAGTATTTAGCTTTAAATAGGATTAATTTATTTAATAAGAGTTCATTTATTTCGTTAGATAAAAATTATATTTAACTTAGGGGGGCGTTAGGGTTAGGGTTAGACTTAGCTTTAGGGGTTAATACATTTATTAGAGTAGCGGCGAGGTCCGATCGGCAGATTAGGGGTTAATACTTGAAGTTAGGTGTAGGCGATGTTAGGGAGGGCAGATTAGGGGTTAATACTATTTATTATAGGGTTTTTGAGGCGGGAGTGAGGCGGATTAGGGGTTAATAACTTTATTATAGTAGCGGTGAGGTCCAGTCGGCAGATTAGGGGTTAATAATTGTAGGTTGGGGGCGGCAGATTAGGGGTTAATAAATATAATATAGGGGTCGGCGGTGTTAGGGGCAGCAGATTAGGGGTACATAGGGATAACGTAGGTTGCGGGGGGTGTACGGAGCGGCAGATTAGGGGTTAAAAAAAATATGCAGGGGTCAGCGATAGTGGGGGGCGGTAGATTAGGGGTTAATAAGTGTAAGGTTAGGGGTGTTTAGACTCGGGGTACATGTTAGGGTGTTAGGTGCAGACTTAGGAAGTGTTTCCCCATAGGAAACAATGGGGCTGCGTTAGGAGCTGAACGCTGCTTTTTTGCAGGTGTTAGGTTTTTTTTCAGCTCAAACGGCCCCATTGTTTCCTATGGGGGAATCGTGCACGAGCACGTTTTTGAAGCTGGCCGCGTCCGTAAGCACCGCTGGTATTTAGAGTTGCAGTGGCGGTAAATATGCCTCTACGCTCCCTTTTTGGAGCCTAACGCAGCCATTCTGTGAACTCTAAATACCAGCAGTATTTAAAAGGTGCGGGGGAAAAAAAGCACGCATAGCTAATGCACCCCTTTGGCTGCAGAACTCTAAATCTAGCCGTATGTTAGCTCCTGAGGTAAGGTCTAGCACCATTTTTGAGATTAACTTTTATGACTGTGGTAGGGCTAGAACTATGTAGGGGGGATAGACAAATATGAGCTATTAACAAAGAACATCAGGCAAAGACGCTGTTCTAACTAAGTAATAAGGCCTAAATATTAAAGGGTTCTAAAGCAAGCCTGTTTCTGGCATCTATGAGGCAGATTGTTAATTTCTCTTATCAGAGGGATGACATAACCATTGACTCAATCAAAGTATGCTTAGTTATTCTGAGCAATGGAGTGTGAGTTGCTTTATATCTATCTTGCTCTTTGAAGTAGTGAGAGATGGAGCAGCTAGCTCTAAAGCGACGCCCCATGAGGCACCACCATTGTGCATTACAACTCTTTCCACTCTCATATCTGTGTAGACAACATGTATATAATAAAACAACCCGAATAAGAAACAATATAAACTGAGCAAACTGTTAATAACTGCTAAAAATGTGTGGTCCAAGGAAGAGTCCAACCAAGGGGAAGTACAGATGGAGGAAAGAAAAGTCTTTAAGATTCTGGAGGAGTAGCTCCCCCTCTAAGAGGAAGAGCCAACCACTCTGAGGCCACTTGCTGGTTATGGAAAGAGAGACCTTTTGACCTTGGTGTTGACCACGTAGAAGTTTTGGATTTAGTGTCTCTTGTGGCATTCTGGTGCTCCGTGAAGGCGGCCTGAGACAGTCATTCTGAAGTGAAAGCAGGCGATGTCCACTCCTCCGCTGTAGCTCTCAGTTGATTATGTTGCTGCGGGGGTCTGTCTTTTAGTGAGGGAAGCAAGTTCCATAGTTGTAGGAGTTCATATCATTTAGAAGCTTTTAGAATCATGTACATTTGTTGTTCCTGAATATTAGTAGTTTAATGGGGTAAACCCAGCGATATCTGATATTGTTATTCCTCAGTGTGGTTGTGATCTCTATAAAAGTCTTTCTCTTTTGAAGTGTCCTCATTGATAAGTTGGGAAATATTTGTATGTTTTTAAATTTGTCAGGGAGAGCAGGTTTTTGGAAGTGCGCCCGTTGGATCCTTTCCTTGTAAGTGTAATAATGCAGGCGAACTGTGATGTTGCGTGGTTGATCATCGGATAGACCCTTAGGTTTTAGTGAGTGATGGGCCCTATCCATTAGGTCTTCCCCCTCAGTAGTTTTAGGGGCCAACAAGTGAAATAGCTCTTTTAAAAATGGCTGAAGATCTGAGTTGGAGACAGACTCTGGCACACCCCGGATCCTGAGGTTATTTCGCCGGGATCTGTCTTCCATGTCAGCTATCTTGTCTTCAACAACTTCGAAATAATCTGGGAGATGTTGCGTGAAGAGGATGTTTCACTGTTCGTTGAAAGGTCCTCGTGTCTTCTTTCCAATTAATCTAAACGTTCATTTGTAGACAAGATTTCTTTCTTAAGTTCGGCAGTGGAGGCCGTTAATTTTGCTGCAAAGGAAGCGTGATGCTTATCCAAAAGAGATTTTAAAGATTCCATTATGAATGTGGGAGTAACCTCTGAGTTTGTAGATTGTTGTATGTCATGCATAGCTGATAACATGAGTTCAGAGGCCTCTGATCCAGGTGAATCTGGAGCGTCTGTTTCAATATGGGGCCCAGAATAAGTGGATCCAAAGTGGTCTATTACTGTTTTCTGTGGAGGATAGGGCTGTTTATTATTTTTTTTCCTTGCTGACTGCGACATAGTAATGTTGGTATTGCAGGGATAGATATTAATTAAAATGCCCTATCAAAGCACACAGCAGGGATAGATGATTAGCTGCGTAAGGTTTAAGAATGTGCTCATGTACACTGAGGTCAGCACTGTGTGGGAGACATGCAAATTGGCTAGTATTTGTTTATTCCATCATTATAATTATAAATAGATTAGCCAGAAAGGGATGAAGCAAGTGAGAGCAACAGTCACTAAAAAAAGCTTATTTGCTTCTCCTACAACCTCGGCTGATTTGGCCCAATATACTTCAAAAGTTATTTGTAACAAAGTTAGGGCCTGAGAAGTGAACGTTTCAGTCTTATATGTGGTTTTGTTTTTATGAGGTCACAGAAGTTTTGCCTCCTCCTAGTGACAAGTTTCTAAATGGAAGATCGTTGAATGTGTTCCACTTAACCCCACACTGCGGTGTCAAAAGCCTACAGGATGTAGCAGAGTGGTGTCCGCCCTGGCTGGGGCCTAAACCCTGTGAGCAGTAATAGGAGTGGCAATATAGTACTCACATTCGGGGTACAGTGTCACCGGAGCTCAGCCCAGTCTGCTGAATAGGCTCGTGTTTGCTGAGCAGAGGTAACGACGGTCAGAGCAGGAGTTAGGAGGAGAGCCGACACTCTGTATGCGCCGTCACAGCACTCCACGCGGTGTGCAGACTGAATCCAAGATGGCGCCTCCCTAAGCTGGGCTGCGGCTCTGAGGCAGTGAGGCGTCCCGTTCACGGGCACAGTAGGTAAGTGGCTCCCAGAGGCCCCGGGTTGACAGTGTAGAGGAAGCGGTGGAGAAGTTCAGTAACCGCTATATGCACCAAAGCGTATCGGGTGCCTCAGAGCTTCTGGGTGTGGTAAGTTCTCACAGCCACTGTGCAGATCAGTTGCCCTGTGGCGTACAGCCAAAGGGTGTTTGAATAAAACATTCAGGCAATTTGCCTGAAGGGCGAGCAGGTCTGAAGGGTCACAAGGGGGGAAAACAGGTGAAAACTTTTAAGTTACTAGAGGGAATTAGAGAAAACAGAGCGGAGCTTGTGAGAAATGCGACCAGCTTCTCCCTGTGTTGGCTCCGCCCCCTAGATTATTTAATTTAATTGTAATTAATTGTAGTTATTTTAGGTAATTAGTTTAATTATAGTGTAGTGTTAGGTGTAATTGTAACTTAGGTTAGGGTTTATTTTACAGGTACTTTTGTATTTATTTTAGCTAGGTAGTTATTAAATAGTTAAGAACTATTTAATAACTATTGTACCTAGTTAAAATAAATACAAAGTTGCCTGTAAAATAAAAATAAACCCTAAGCTAGCTACAATGTAACTATTAGTTATATTGTAGCTAGCTTAGGGTTTATTTTATAGGTAAGTATTTAGTTTTAAATAGGAATAATTTATTTAATTGTAGTAATTTAATTTCGTTTTATTTAAATTATATTTAAGTTAGGGGGGGTTAGGGTTAGGGTTAGATATAGATTTAGGGGTTAATAAATTTAATATAGTAGCGGCGACGTTGGGGGCGGCAGATTAGGGGTTAATAAATGTAGGTAGGTATCGGCGATGTTAGGGACGGCAGATTAGGGGTTAATAAAATGTAACTAGTGTTTGCGAGGTGGGAGTGCGGCAGTTTAGGGGTTAATACATTTATTAAAAGGGTGGCGATGTCCGGTCGGCAGATTAGGGGTTAAACATTTTAGTTAAGTGTTTCCGATGTGGGGTGGGCCTCGGTTTAGGGGTTAATAGGTAGTTTATGGGTGTTAGTGTACTTTTTTTTTTATACATTTTAATTTTTATTGAGGTTAAAATAGCATATACAAAACAGTCTCATCACCAGGTTACAATTCACATCATACATTATTCTGACATGACAGAACATTTTAGGCACCTCATTTTTTGCATCTTATAGGTTCGTAGTGTCCCCAAAAAACAGGTCCAATCAAGGGACCAGAAATTATATAGAGCCATTGAGGACATGTTAAAGGAGTTAATAGTAAGAAGTGCAGTTTCAGTGTGTATGGAATAAGGACAAACTGTGGAATAGACATACATTATCAGAAAAAAAGAAGTATAAGTAGGGCACTGAAATTACTCTGTGGAATTCAGTCTACTTCAAATATAGTCAGTTGATAAAGGTGAGGTGACAGAACAGTCCACAGTTGCTATTGTAAACATAATTATATATTAACACTGAACAATTATAGAAACATAAACAATAGCAAAACTATTATCCTGGATTATCTTCAGGGAACCAGGAAATCATGAACAAAGTTAAATTTCCTGTATTAGAACCCAGGGAGCCTTTTTACAGAAATGCAGGGGAAAACTTAGTCATGGCTCTTCGGGTTAGACAGAGACTGCTTAACTCTGCCAAAAGGAAATGCAGAGGAGAAAGGATTCATCCCTTACCGCACAAGAGTGGTGGGGGGGGGGCGGAGGATAAGCCAGAAATAGTATATCCTTTCATTGCTCATTTACATACCTATCAATTTTAACAAACCTAAGATCACCTGAAACAGGGCACTAAAGTGGGGGTAATGTCTTCTAAGTGTGCTACCAGAGGCACGGCACTGGAAGATTATTTATCAGTGCATGGTGAAGATATAACAGTAGTCAGGAGAAGCAGCATACTATGTGAGTCAGTGCAAACAATCGCAGCACCCCTGTTTGAGGTCCTACACTTCTACTCTTAGGCACAGTCAATTACATATGCAGTATTAAAAAGAAATGACACAGATTGACATACCCAGATTAGTGATGTCGCGAACAGTTCGCCGGAGAACAGTTCCCGGCGATCTTAGCTTGTTCGCGTTCGCCGCGGCGGGCGAACATATGCGATGTTTGATCCACCCCCTATTCGTCATCATTGAGTAAACTTTGACCCTGTATCTCACAGTCTGCAGACACATTTCAGCCAATCAGCAGCAGACACTCCCTCCCAGACCCTCCCAGCTCCTGGGCAGCAGCCATTTTAGATTAATTCTGATCCTGCATTCTTAGTGAGAGGAGGGATAGTGCTGCTGCTGCTGTTTTTATAGGGAAATTGATAGCTAGGCTAGTGTATTCAGTGTCCACTATAGTCCTGAAGGACTCATCTGATCTCTGCTGTAAGGACAGCACCCCAAATAGCCCTTTTTAGGGCTAGAACTTCAGTCGTTTTTTTTTTGGGGGGGGGGGGTTTGTAATCTAATTGCATTTGCCTGCCTATCATCCTGTGTGTGAGGCTCACAGCATATACTGTGCCTACTTGCTCACTGCCACCACTCATATCTGGTGTAACATTAGTGGAAATTTAAAAAAAAAAAAGACTTTTACATCAGTTTGCTAGTGTAATCTTATTTCATTTTCAAGCAGGCCTGTGTGTCAGGCCCACAGCATATACTGTGCCTAATTGCTCTGTTTTCCACCACTCATATCTGGTGTAACATTAGTGTAATTTTAAAAAATCATCAGTCTGCTAGTGTAATCTAATTTCAGTTGCCATGCCAGCCTGCCACTAGTGCCAGCCTGTGTGTCAGGCTCCCAGCATATACTGTGCCTACTTCCATCCTCAGTGCCACCACTCATATCTGTTGTAACATTAGTGTAACTTTTTTAAAAATAAACTTTTACATCAGTCTGATAGTGTTATTTAATTTTAGTTGCCAGGCCAGCCTGCCACTAGTGCCAGCCTGTGTGTCAGGCTCCCAGCATATACTGTGCCTACTTCCATCCTCAGTGCCACCACTCATATCTGTTGTAACATTAGTGTAACTTTTTTAAAAAAAACTTTTACATCAGTCTGCCAGCCTCAGTGCCACCACTCATATCTGGTGTAACATTAGTGTAAATTTAAAAAAAAAAAAAACTTTTACATCAGTCTGCTAGTGTTATTTAATTTTAGTTGCCATGCCAGCCTGCCACTAGTGCCAGCCTGTGTGTCAGGCTCCCAGCATATACTGTGCCTACTTCCATCCTCAGTGCCACCACTCATATCTGTTGTAACATTAGTGTAACTTTTTTAAAAAAAACTTTTACATCAGTCTGTTAGTGTTATTTAATTTTAGTTGCCAGGCCAGCCTGCCACTAGTGCCAGCCTGTGTGTCAGGCTCCCAGCATATACTGTGCCTACTTCCATCCTCAGTGCCACCACTCATATCTGTTGTAACATTAGTGTAACTTTTTAAAAAAAAACTTTTACATCAGTCTGCTAGTGTTATTTAATTTTAGTTGCCAGGCCAGCCTGCCACTAGTGCCAGCCTGTGTGTCAGGCTCCCAGCATATACTGTGCCTACTTCCATCCTCAGTGCCACCACTCATATCTGTTGTAACATTAGTGTAAATTTTTTTTAAAAATTTTTTTTTTACATCAGTCTGCTAGTGTTATTTCATTTTAGTTGCCAGGCCAGCCTGCCACTAGTGCCAGCCTGTGTGTCAGGCTCCCAGCATATACTGTGCCTACTTCCATCCTCAGTGCCACCACTCATATCTGTTGTAACATTAGTGTAAATTTAAAAAAAAAAAACTTTTACATCAGTCTGCTAGTGTTATTTAATTTTAGTTGCCAGGCCAGCCTGCCACTAGTGCCAGCCTGTGTGTCAGGCTCCCAGCATATACTGTGCCTACTTCCTCAGTGCCACCACTCATATCTGTTGTAACATTAGTGTAAATTTTTTTAAAAAAAACTTTTACATCAGTCTGCTAGTGTTATTTAATTGCAGTTGCCTGCCAACGTGTGTGCCAGGCCCACTTTCCAACTAGTGCCACCAATCATATTTGTTATAACAGTAGTGTAAATATTTTAAAAAAAACTTTTTTGACTGTGAAACATCAGTCTGTTAGTGTAATCTAATTGAAGTTGCCTGCCTGCCAGCATGTGTGCCAGGCCCACTTGCCAAGTTAGTGGCACTACTCATATTTGTTGTAACAGTAGTGTAAATATTTTAAAAAAAATTTTTGACTGTGAAACATCAGTCTGCTAGTGCAATCGAATTACAGTTGCCTGCCTGCCAGCGTGTGTGCCAGACCCACTTGCCAACTAGTGCCACCAATCATATTTGTTATAACAGTATTGTAAATATTTTTAAAAAAAAACTTTTTTGACTGTGAAACCTCATTCAGCTAGTGTAATCTAATTGCAGTTGCCTGCCTGCCAGCGTGTGTGCCAGGCCCACTTGCCAAGTTAGTGCCACCAATCATATTTGTTATAACAGTAGTGTAAATATTTTTTTAAAAAAATTATTTGACTGTGAAACATCAGTCTGCTATTGTAATCTAATTGAAGTTGCCTGCCTGCCTGCCAGCGTGTGTGCCAGGCCCACTTGCCAAGTTAGTGGCACCACTCATATTTGTTGTAACAGTATTGTAAATATTAAAAAAAAAACTTTTTTGACTGTGAAACATCAGTCTGCTATTGTAATCTAACTGAATTTGCCTGCCTGCCAGCGTGTGTACCAGGCCCACTTGCCAAGTTAGTGGCACCACTCATATTTGTTGTAACAGTAGTGTAAATATTTTTAAAAAAACTTTTTTGACTGTGAAACATCAGTCTGCTAGTGCAATTGAATTGCAGTTGCCTGCCTGCCAGCGTGTGTGCCAGGCCCACTTGCCAACTAGTGCCACCAATCATATTTGTTATAACAGTATTGTAAATATTTTTTAAAAAAACTTTTTTGACTGTGAAACATCATTCAGCTAGTGTAATCTAATTGCAGTTGCCTGCCTGCCAGCATGTGTGCCAGGACCACTTGCCAACTAGTGCCACCAATCATATTTGTTATAACAGTAGTGTAAATATTAAAAAAAAAAACTTTTTTTAAATCAGTCTGATAGTGTAATCTAATTGCAGTTGCCTGCCTGATAGCGTGTGTGCCAGGCCCACTTGCTAAGTGCCACCAATCATATTTGTTATAACAGTAGTGTAAATATTTATAAAAAAAAAATTTTTGACTGTGAAACATCAGTCTGCTAGTGTAATCTAATTGAAGTTGCCTGCCTGCCAGCATGTGTGCCAGGCCCACTTGCCAAGTTAGTGGCACCACTCATATTTGTTGTAACAGTAGTGTAAATATTTAAAAAAAAAAAACTTTTTGGACTGTGAAACATCAGTCTGCTAAGTGTAATCTTATTGCATTTGCCTGCCTGCCAGCGTGTGTACCAGGCCCACTTGCCAAGTTAGTGGCACCACTCATATTTGTTGTAACAGTAGTTTAAATATTTAAAAAATAAACATTTTTGACTGTGAAACATCAGTCTGCTTTTTGTGTCAGGCTCACAGCGTATACTGTGCCCACTTGCCCAGTGCCACCACTCATATCTTGTTTAATAGTAGTGATGTCCCGAACTGTTCGCCCGCGAACGGTTCACAGCAAACATAGGTTGTTCGCGTTCGCGTTTGTGGGCGAACACATGGCGATGTTCGATCCGCCCGTATGTGTCATCATTGTGGAAACTTTGACCCTTTATGTCACAGCCGCCTGACACATTAGAGCCAATCAACATCAGACACTCCCTCACAGACACTCCCAGCTACTCGGAATCCGCCATTTTAGACTCATAACGACCTTGCTTTTTTAATGAGAGGACGTGTTGTGTTTTTGCTCCTGACATTAATAGGAAAAACATAGCTAGGCTAGTGTATTTACAGTTCAGAAGGACTCCACTCATCTCCGCTGCAAGCACAGCACCCCAAAAAGCCCTTTTTAGGGCTATATTTCGTGCCGTTTTTTTATTTATTTTTTTTATTAGCATTTGCCTGGCTTTCAGCTGTGTGTTTAAGGCTCACAGCATATGCTGTGACTACTGCCACCACTGATATCTCCCTAACAACATTAGTTTAAATTTAACTAACCCAAAAATATAATTATTTTTCTAGTGTAATTTTTTTTCATTTTCTATCAGGCCAGTGTCACACAGCATATACTCTGGTTCATTGCTCTGTGCCAGCCAGCAGCCAGCAGTGTTAATATCCGTTTATAACATTATTTTTAATTTAAAAAAAAAACACAAAAAAATATTTTTCTAGTGTAATCTAATTACATTTACTATCATGCCTGTGTCTGTCAGGCTCACTCAGCATTAATATACCTCTTTTTTTTCAGTCTTTTGGTTAATTGGTCTGTGCCAGGCAGCCACCCAGCACTCATATCTATTTTTCTTTCACCTTAATTTTAATATAAAAAAAAAAAAAGTTTAAATTTGTTTGCTAGTGTAATCTAATATAATTTTCTATCCGGCCTGTGTGTTTTGCTGACTTAGACCTAGATTTGGAGTTTGGCGTTAGCCGTGAAAACCAGCGTTAGAGGCTCCTAACGCTGGTTTTAGGCTACCGCCGGTATTTGGAGTCACTCAAAATAGGGTCTAACGCTCACTTTTCATCCGCGACTTTTCAATACCGCAGATCCCCTTACGTCAATTGCGTATCCTATCTTTTCAATGGGATCTTTCTAACTCCGGTATTTAGAGTCGTGTCTGAAGTGAGCGTTAGACATCTAACGACAAAACTCCAGCCGCAGGAAAAAAGTCAGTAGTTAAGAGCTTTCTGGGCTAACGCCGGTTTATAAAGCTCTTAACTACTGTACTCTAAAGTACACTAACACCCATAAACTACCTATGTACCCCTAAACCGAGGTCCCCCCACATCGCCGACACTCGAATAATTTTTTTAACCCCTAATCTGCCGACCGCCACCTACGTTATACTTATGTACCCCTAATCTGCTGCCCCTAACACCGCCGACCCCTGTATTATATTTATTAACCCCTAATCTGCCCCCCACAACGTCGCCGCCAGCTACCTACAATAATTAACCCCTAATCTGCCGACCGCAAAGCGCCGCCACCTACATTATAGCTATTTACCCCTAATCTGCTGCCCCTAACACCGCCGACCCCTATATTATATTTATTAACCCCTAATCTGCCCCCCTCAACGTCGCCTCCACCTGCCTACACTTATTAACCCCTAATCTGCCGAGCGGACCGCACCGCTACTATAATAAAGTTATTAACCCCTAATCCGCCTCACTAACCCTATAATAAATAGTATTAACCCCTAATCTGCCCTTCCTAACATCGCCGACACCTAACTTCAATTATTAACCCCTAATCTGCCGACCGGAGCTCACCGCTATTCTAATAAATGTATTAACCCCTAAAGCTAAGTCTAACCCTAACACTAACACCCCCCTAAGTTAAATATAATTTTTATCTAACGAAATAAATTAACTATTATTAAATAACTTATTCCTATTTAAAGCTAAATACTTACCTGTAAAATAAACCCTAATATAGCTACAATATAAATTATAATTATATTGTAGCTATTTTAGGATTAATATTTATTTTACAGGCAACTTTGTAATTATTTTAACCAGGTACAATAGCTATTAAATAGTTAAGAACTATTTAATAGTTACCTAGTTAAAATAATAACAAAATTACCTGTAAAATAAATCCTAACCTAAGTTACAATTAAACCTAACACTACACTATCATTAAATTAATTAAATAAAATACCTACAATTACCTACAATTAACCTAACACTACACTATCAATAAATTAATTAAATACAATTCCTACAAATAAATACAATTAAATAAACTAGCTAAAGTACAAAAAATAAAAAAGAACTAAGTTACAAAAAATAAAAAAATATTTACAAACATAAGAAAAATATTACAACAATTTTAAACTAATTACACCTACTCTAAGCCCCCTAATAAAATAACAAAGACCCCCAAAATAAAAAAAATGCCCTACCCTATTCTAAATTACTACATTTCAAAGCTCTTTTACCTTACCAGCCCTGAACAGGGCCCTATGCGGGGCATGCCCCAAGAAATTCAGCTCTTTTGCCTGTAAAAAAAAAACATACAATAACCCCCCCCCAAAATTACAACCCACCACCCACATACCCCTAATCTAACCCAAACCCCCCTTAAATAAACCTAACACTAAGCCCCTGAAGATCTTCCTACCTTGTCTTCACCCTACCAGGTTCACCGATCCATCCTGAAGAGCTCCTCCGATGTCCTAATCCAAGCCCAAGCGGGGGGCTGAAGAGGTCCATGATCCGGCTGAAGTCTTCATCCAAGCGGGAGCTGAAGAGGTCCATGATCCGGATGAAGTCTTCTATCAACGGCGTCTTCAATCTTCTTTCTTCCGGATCCATCTTGCAGACCTCCGACGCGGAACATCCTCTTCTCCCGACGCCTACTAGCCGAATGACGGTTCCTTTAAGGGACGTCATTCAAAATGGCGTTCCTCGAATTCCGATTGGCTGATAGGATTCTATCAGCCAATCGGAATTAAGGTAGGAATATTCTGATTGGCTGATGGAATCAGCCAATCAGAATCAAGATCAATCCGATTGGCTGATCCAATCAGTCAATCAGATTGAGCTCGCATTCTATTGGCTGATCGGAACAGCCAATAGAATGCAAGCTCAATCTGATTGGCTAATCGAATCAGCCAATCGGATTGAACAATCAGAATATTCCTACCTTAATTCCGATTGGCTGATAGAATCCTATCAGCCAATCGGAATTCGAGGGACGCCATCTTGGATGACGTCCCTTAAAGGAACCGTCATTCGGCTAGTAGGCGTCGGGAGAAGAGGATGTTCCGCGTCGGAGGTCTGCAAGATGGATCCGGAAGAAAGAAGATTGAAGATGCCGTTGATAGAAGACTTCATCCGGATCATGGACCTCTTCAGCTCCCGCTTGGATGAAGACTTCATCCGGATCATGGACCTCTTCAGCTTCCGCTTGGATGAAGACTTCAGCCGGATCATGGACCTCTTCAGCCCCCCGCTTGGGCTTGGATTAGGACATCGGAGGAGCTCTTCAGGACGGATCGGTGAACCAGGTAGGGTGAAGACAAAGTAGGAAGATCTTCAGGGGCTTAGTGTTAGGTTTATTTAAGGGGGGTTTGGGTTAGATTAGGGGTATGTGGGTGGTGGGTTGTAATGTTGGGGGGGGGGTATTGTATGTTTTTTTTTACAGGCAAAAGAGCTGAATTTCTTGGGGCATGCCCCGCAAAGGGCCCTGTTCAGGGCTGGTAAGGTAAAAGAGCTTTGAAATGTAGTAATTTAGAACAGGGTAGGGCATTTTGTTATTTTGGGGGTCTTTGTTATTTTATTAGGGGGCTTAGAGTAGGTGTAATTAGTTTAAAATTGTTGTAATATTTTTCTTATGTTTGTAAATATTTTTTTATTTTTTGTAACTTAGTGCTTTTTTATTTTTTGTACTTTAGCTAGTTTATTTAATTGTATTTATTTGTAGGAATTGTATTTAATTTATTTATTGATAGTGTAGTGTTAGGTTAATTGTAGGTAATTGTAGGTAGTTTATTTAATTAATTTATTGATAGTGTAGTGTTAGGTTTAATTGTAACTTAGGTTAGGATTTATTTTACAGGTAAATTTGTAATTATTTTAACTATTTTAGCTATTAAATAGTTCTTAACTATTTAATAGCTATTGTACCTGGTTAAAATAAATACAAAGTTACCTGTAAAATAAATATAAATCCTAAAATAGCTATAATATAATTATAATTTATATTGTAGCTATATTAGGATTTATTTTACAGGTAAGTATTTATCTTTAAATAGGAATAATTTATTTAATAAGAGTTAATTAATTTCGTTAGATGTAAATTATATTTAACTTAGGGGGGTGTTAGTGTTAGGGTTAGACTTAGCTTTAGGGGTTAATACATTTATTAGAATAGCGGTGAGCTCCGGTTGGCAGATTAGGGGTTAATAATTGAAGTTAGGTGTCGGCGATGTTAGGGAGGGCAGATTAGGGGTTAATACTATTTATTATAGGGTTAGTGAGGCGGATTAGGGGTTAATAACTTTATTATAGTAGCGCTCAGGTCCGGTCGGCAGATTAGGGGTTAATAAGTGTAAGCAGGTGGAGGCGACGTTGTGGGGGCAGATTAGGGGTTAATAAATATAATATAGGGGTCGGCGATGTTAGGGCAGCAGATTAGGGGTACATAGGGATAATGTAAGTAGCGGCGGTTTACGGAGCGGCAGATTAGGGGTTAAAAATAATATACAGGGGTCAGCGATAGCGGGGGCGGCAGATTAGGGGTTAATAAGTGTAAGGTTAGGGGTGTTTAGACTCGGGTACATGTTAGAGTGTTAGGTGCAGACGTAGGAAGTGTTTCCCCATAGCAAACAATGGGGCTGCGTTAGGAGCTGAACGCGGCTTTTTTGCAGTTGTTAGGTTTTTTTTCAGCTCAAACAGCCCCATTGTTTCCTATGGGAGAATCGTGCACGAGCACGTTTTTGAGGCTGGCCGCTTGCGTAAGCAACTCTGGTATCGAGAGTTGAAGCTGCGTTAAAAAGGCTCTACGCTCCTTTTTTGGAGCCTAACGCAGCCTTTATGTGGACTCTCAATACCAGAGTTATTTTTATGGTGCGGCCAGAAAAAAGCCGGCGTTAGTTTTTCGGGTCGTTACCGACAAAACTCCAAATCTAGCCGATAGAGAGCCTACTGTGTTTACTTGCTGCCCTCCCTAGTCTATGAGCCACGACTCATATGTGTTTAACCTTTTTTTAATTCCCCCCCCCAAAAAAATTATTTCAATCATTTTTCTAGTGTAATCTAATAGACCTAGATTTGGAGTTTGGCGTTAGCCGTGAAAACCAGCGTTAGAGGCTCCTAACGCTGGTTTTAGGCTACCGCCGGTATTTGGAGTCACTCAAAATAGGGTCTAACGCTCACTTTTCAGCCGCGACTTTTCCATACCGCAGATCCCCTTACGTCAATTGCGTATCCTATCTTTTCAATGGGATTTTTCTAACTCCGGTATTTCTGAAGTGAGCGTTAGACATCTAACGACAAAACTCCAGCCGCAGGAAAAAAGTCAGTAGTTAAGAGCTTTCTGGGCTAACGCCGGTTCATAAAGCTCTTAACTACTGTACTCTAAAGTACACTAACACCCATAAACTACCTATGTACCCCTAAACCGAGGTCCCCCCACATCGCCGACACTCGAATAATTTTTTTTAACCCCTAATCTGCCGACCGCCACCTACGTTATCCTTATGTACCCCTAATCTGCTCCCCCTAACACCGCCGACCCCTGTATTATATTTATTAACCCCTAATCTGCCCCCCTCAACGTCGCCTCCATCTGCCTACACTTATTAACCCCTAATCTGCCGACCGCAAAGCGCCGCCATCTACGTTATCCTTATGTACCCCTAATCTGCTGCCCCTAACACCGCCGACCCCTATATTATATTTATTAACCCCTAATCTGCCCCCCTCAACGTCGCCTCCACCTGCCTACACTTATTAACCCCTAATCTGCCGAGCGGACCGCACCGCTACTATAATAAAGTTATTAACCCCTAATCCGCCTCACTAACCCTATAATAAATAGTATTAACCCCTAATCTGCCCTCCCTAACATCGCCGACACCTAACTTCAATTATTAACCCCTAATCTGCCGACCGGAGCTCACCGCTATTCTAATAAATGTATTAACCCCTAAAGCTAAGTCTAACCCTAACACTAACACCCCCCTAAGTTAAAATATAATTTACATCTAACGAAATTAATTAACTCTTATTAAATAAATTATTCCTATTTAAAGATAAATACTTACCTGTAAAATAAATCCTAATATAGCTACAATATAAATTATAATTATATTATAGCTATTTTAGGATTTATATTTATTTTACAGGTAACTTTGTATTTATTTTAACCAGGTACAATAGCTATTAAATAGTTAAGAACTATTTAATAGCTAAAATAGTTAAAATAATTACAAAATTACCTGTAAAATAAATACTAACCTAAGTTACAATTAAACCTAACACTACACTATCAATAAATTAATTAAATAAACTACCTACAATTACCTACAATTGGCTGATCGGAACAGCCAATAGAATGCGAGCTCAATCTGATTGGCTGATTGGATCAGCCAATCGGATTGAACTTGATTCTGATTGGCTGATTCCATCAGCCAATCAGAATATTCCTACCTTAATTCCGATTGGCTGATAGAATCCTATCAGCCAATCGGAATTCGAGGGACGCCATCTTGGATGACGTCCCTTAAAGGAACCGTCATTCTTCAGTTGGACGTCGCCGGAAGAAGATGGGTCCGCGGTGGAGGTCTTCAGGATGGAGCCGGTCGTCATCGAATGAAGATAGAAGATGCCGCTTGGATCAAGATGGTTGCCGGTCCGGATCGCCTCTTCTTCCCGGATAGGATGAAGACTTTGGAGCCTCTTCTGGACCTCTTCAGCCACCGGATGATGGATCGCCAACCCCCGCTTGGGTTGGATGAAGATTTTGGAGCCAGGACGGATCGGTGATACCTGGTGAGGTGAAGACAAGGTAGGATGATCTTCAGGGGCTTAGTGTTAGGTTTATTTAAGGGGGGTTTGGGTTAGATTAGGGGTATGTGGGTGGCGGGTTGTAATGTTGGGGGGTATTGTATGTTTTTTCTTTAATGGCAAAAGAGCTGAATTCTTTGGGGCATGCCCCGCAAAGGGCCCTGTTCAGGACTGGTAAGGTAAAAGAGCTTTTAACTTTATTAATTTAGAATAGGGTAGGGCATTTTTTATTTTGGGGGGCTTTGTTGTTTTATTAGGGGGCTTAGAGTAGGTGTAATTAGTTTAAAATTGTTGTAATATTTTTCTTATGTTTGTAAATATTTTTTTATTTTTTGTAACTTAGTTCTTTTTTATTTTTTGTACTTTAGCTAGTTTATTTAATTGTATTTATTTGTAGGAATTGTATTTAATTAATTTATTGATAGTGTAGTGTTAGGTTAATTGTAGGTAATTGTAGGTATTTTATTTAATTAATTTAATGATAGTATAGTGTTAGGTTTAATTGTAACTTAGGTTAGGATTTATTTTACAGGTAATTTTGTAATTATTTTAACTAGGTAACTATTAAATAGTTCTTAACTATTTAATAGCTATTGTACCTGGTTAAAATAATTACAAAGTTGCCTGTAAAATAAATATTAATCCTAAAATAGCTACAATGTAATTATAATTTATATTGTAGCTATATTAGGGTTTATTTTACAGGTAAGTATTTAGCTTTAAATAGGAATAATTTATTTAATAAGAGTTAATTAATTTCGTTAGATTAAAATTATATTTAATTTAGGGGGGTGTTAGTGTTAGGGTTAGATTTAGCTTTAGGGGTTAATCCATTTATTAGAATAGCGGTGAGCTCCGGTCGGCAGATTAGGGGTTAATAATTGAAGTTAGGTGTCGGCGATGTTAGGGAGGGCAGATTAGGGGTTAATACTATTTATTATAGGGTTAGTGAGGCGGATTAGGGGTTAATAACTTTATTATAATAGCGGTGCGGTCCGCTCGGCAGATTAGGGGTTAATAAGTGTAAGCAGGTGGAGGCGACGTTGTGGGGGGCAGATTAGGGGTTAATAAATATAATATAGGGGTCGGCGATGTTAGGGCAGCAGATTAGGGGTACATAGGGATAATGTAAGTAGCGGCGGTTTACGGAGCGGCAGATTAGGGGTTAAAAATAAAATGCAGGTGTCAGCGATAGCGGGGGCGGCAGATTAGGGGTTAATAAGTGTAAGGTTAGGGGTGTTTAGACTCGGGGTACATGTTAGAGTGTTAGGTGCAGACGTAGGAAGTGTTTCCCCATAGCAAACAATGGGGCTGCGTTAGGAGCTGAATGTGGCTTTTTTGCAGGTGTTAGGTTTTTTTTCAGCTCAAACAGCCCCATTGTTTCCTATGGGGGAATCGTGCACGAGCACGTTTTTGAGGCTGGCCGCTTGCGTAAGCAACTCTGGTATTGAGAGTTGAAGCTGCGTTAAAAATGCTCTACGCTCCTTTTTTGGAGCCTAACGCAGCCTTTATGTGGATTCTCAATACCAGAGTTATTTTTATGGTGCGGCCAGAAAAAAGCCGGCGTTAGTTTTTCGGGTCGTTACCGACAAAACTCCAAATCTAGCCGTTAGTATTTTCTATCAGGCGTGTGTGTATCCGACATACAGAGCCTACTGTTTTTAATAGCTGCCCTTCCAAGGCTATCAGCCACGACTCATATGTATGTGCTTAACCTTTTTCTTAAAATTTCCAAAAAAAAGTCTTTAAATCATTATGCTAGTGTAATCTAATTGTATTTTCTATCAGGCCTGTGTCTAACTGTCTATCTGACTTACACAGCATACTGTTATAATTGCTGCCCTACGTAGCAGCCAGCCAGTGCGACCACTCATAGAGTCATATGTGCATTGCACTTCTTAACATAATTTTAATATTAAAATCTAAAATTTTAAAATATTTTGCTAGTGTAATGTAACTTAATTTTCTATCAGTCCTGTGTTTTTGTCACTTACACAGCATACTGTGTTAAATTGCTGCCCTATCTACCATCCACGACTCATATCTGCCAGCCTGTCTGCCAGGCCCAAGTAGCCAATTAGTGGCACCAATCACAATTCTTGTAACAGTAATAAAAAAATAAAAAAACATAATTTTTTGGACTGAAAATATTCAGTCTCCTAGGGCCATTGAATTTCATTTACCTCCTGCCTGCCACTGCCAGCCTTTTGTGCCAGGCCGTCTAGCCAACTATTTACACCAATCATAATTGTTGTCACAGTCAGACAGTATAGTTATTAATTTAAATAAAAAACATTTTTTAGTGTTGATCTTAACCCTCAGTTTGCTCGTGCCTTTGAATTGCACTTTTCTACAGCCTTCCAAGCCTGTGTGCCAGGCCTACTTAAAAAATATTTACACCAATCATATTTGTTGTGACAGTATTCTAATAATTAAAAATTAAAATTTTTGGTAATAGTTGCTGTGATTTGAATCCTCAGTTTGCTGGTACCATTGAATAGCACTTTCCTCCTGCCTTGCAGCCTGCTGTGAGCCAGGCCCACCTAGCCAATTGTTGTCAGCAATCATATTTCTCACCATTCGGTGTCGTATCAGCTATTAAACTAATAAGAACAGTACTACCAAAATACAGCCAATGAAGTTAGCTAAGTTAAATATAATTTTTATCTAACGAAATAAATTAACTATTATTAAATAACTTATTCCTATTTAAAGCTAAATACTTACCTGTAAAATAAACCCTAATATAGCTACAATATAAATTATAATTATATTGTAGCTATTTTAGGATTAATATTTATTTTACAGGCAACTTTGTAATTATTTTAACCAGGTACAATAGCTATTAAATAGTTAAGAACTATTTAATAGTTACCTAGTTAAAATAATAACAAAATTACCTGTAAAATAAATCCTAACCTAAGTTACAATTAAACCTAACACTACACTATCATTAAATTAATTAAATAAAATACCTACAATTACCTACAATTAACCTAACACTACACTATCAATAAATTAATTAAATACAATTCCTACAAATAAATACAATTAAATAAACTAGCTAAAGTACAAAAAATAAAAAAGAACTAAGTTACAAAAAATAAAAAAATATTTACAAACATAAGAAAAATATTACAACAATTTTAAACTAATTACACCTACTCTAAGCCCCCTAATAAAATAACAAAGACCCCCAAAATAAAAAAAATGCCCTACCCTATTCTAAATTACTACATTTCAAAGCTCTTTTACCTTACCAGCCCTGAACAGGGCCCTATGCGGGGCATGCCCCAAGAAATTCAGCTCTTTTGCCTGTAAAAAAAAAACATACAATAACCCCCCCCCCAAATTACAACCCACCACCCACATACCCCTAATCTAACCCAAAACCCCCTTAAATAAACCTAACACTAAGCCCCTGAAGATCTTCCTACCTTGTCTTCACCCTACCAGGTTCACCGATCCATCCTGAAGAGCTCCTCCGATGTCCTAATCCAAGCCCAAGCGGGGGGCTGAAGAGGTCCATGATCCGGCTGAAGTCTTCATCCAAGCGGGAGCTGAAGAGGTCCATGATCCGGATGAAGTCTTCTATCAACGGCGTCTTCAATCTTCTTTCTTCCGGATCCATCTTGCAGACCTCCGACGCGGAACATCCTCTTCTCCCGACGCCTACTAGCCGAATGACGGTTCCTTTAAGGGACGTCATTCAAAATGGCGTTCCTCGAATTCCGATTGGCTGATAGGATTCTATCAGCCAATCGGAATTAAGGTAGGAATATTCTGATTGGCTGATGGAATCAGCCAATCAGAATCAAGATCAATCCGATTGGCTGATCCAATCAGTCAATCAGATTGAGCTCGCATTCTATTGGCTGATCGGAACAGCCAATAGAATGCAAGCTCAATCTGATTGGCTAATCGAATCAGCCAATCGGATTGAACAATCAGAATATTCCTACCTTAATTCCGATTGGCTGATAGAATCCTATCAGCCAATCGGAATTCGAGGGACGCCATCTTGGATGACGTCCCTTAAAGGAACCGTCATTCGGCTAGTAGGCGTCGGGAGAAGAGGATGTTCCGCGTCGGAGGTCTGCAAGATGGATCCGGAAGAAAGAAGATTGAAGATGCCGTTGATAGAAGACTTCATCCGGATCATGGACCTCTTCAGCTCCCGCTTGGATGAAGACTTCATCCGGATCATGGACCTCTTCAGCTTCCGCTTGGATGAAGACTTCAGCCGGATCATGGACCTCTTCAGCCCCCCGCTTGGGCTTGGATTAGGACATCGGAGGAGCTCTTCAGGACGGATCGGTGAACCAGGTAGGGTGAAGACAAAGTAGGAAGATCTTCAGGGGCTTAGTGTTAGGTTTATTTAAGGGGGGTTTGGGTTAGATTAGGGGTATGTGGGTGGTGGGTTGTAATGTTGGGGGGGGGTATTGTATGTTTTTTTTTACAGGCAAAAGAGCTGAATTTCTTGGGGCATGCCCCGCAAAGGGCCCTGTTCAGGGCTGGTAAGGTAAAAGAGCTTTGAAATGTAGTAATTTAGAACAGGGTAGGGCATTTTGTTATTTTGGGGGTCTTTGTTATTTTATTAGGGGGCTTAGAGTAGGTGTAATTAGTTTAAAATTGTTGTAATATTTTTCTTATGTTTGTAAATATTTTTTTATTTTTTGTAACTTAGTGCTTTTTTATTTTTTGTACTTTAGCTAGTTTATTTAATTGTATTTATTTGTAGGAATTGTATTTAATTTATTTATTGATAGTGTAGTGTTAGGTTAATTGTAGGCAATTGTAGGTAGTTTATTTAATTAATTTATTGATAGTGTAGTGTTAGGTTTAATTGTAACTTAGGTTAGGATTTATTTTACAGGTAAATTTGTAATTATTTTAACTATTTTAGCTATTAAATAGTTCTTAACTATTTAATAGCTATTGTACCTGGTTAAAATAAATACAAAGTTACCTGTAAAATAAATATAAATCCTAAAATAGCTATAATATAATTATAATTTATATTGTAGCTATATTAGGATTTATTTTACAGGTAAGTATTTATCTTTAAATAGGAATAATTTATTTAATAAGAGTTAATTAATTTCGTTAGATGTAAATTATATTTAACTTAGGGGGGTGTTAGTGTTAGGGTTAGACTTAGCTTTAGGGGTTAATACATTTATTAGAATAGCGGTGAGCTCCGGTTGGCAGATTAGGGGTTAATAATTGAAGTTAGGTGTCGGCGATGTTAGGGAGGGCAGATTAGGGGTTAATACTATTTATTATAGGGTTAGTGAGGCGGATTAGGGGTTAATAACTTTATTATAGTAGCGCTCAGGTCCGGTCGGCAGATTAGGGGTTAATAAGTGTAAGCAGGTGGAGGCGACGTTGTGGGGGCAGATTAGGGGTTAATAAATATAATATAGGGGTCGGCGATGTTAGGGCAGCAGATTAGGGGTACATAGGGATAATGTAAGTAGCGGCGGTTTACGGAGCGGCAGATTAGGGGTTAAAAATAATATACAGGGGTCAGCGATAGCGGGGGCGGCAGATTAGGGGTTAATAAGTGTAAGGTTAGGGGTGTTTAGACTCGGGTACATGTTAGAGTGTTAGGTGCAGACGTAGGAAGTGTTTCCCCATAGCAAACAATGGGGCTGCGTTAGGAGCTGAACGCGGCTTTTTTGCAGTTGTTAGGTTTTTTTTCAGCTCAAACAGCCCCATTGTTTCCTATGGGAGAATCGTGCACGAGCACGTTTTTGAGGCTGGCCGCTTGCGTAAGCAACTCTGGTATCGAGAGTTGAAGCTGCGTTAAAAAGGCTCTACGCTCCTTTTTTGGAGCCTAACGCAGCCTTTATGTGGACTCTCAATACCAGAGTTATTTTTATGGTGCGGCCAGAAAAAAGCCGGCGTTAGTTTTTCGGGTCGTTACCGACAAAACTCCAAATCTAGCCGATAGAGAGCCTACTGTGTTTACTTGCTGCCCTCCCTAGTCTATGAGCCACGACTCATATGTGTTTAACCTTTTTTTAATTCCCCCCCCCAAAAAAATTATTTCAATCATTTTTCTAGTGTAATCTAATAGACCTAGATTTGGAGTTTGGCGTTAGCCGTGAAAACCAGCGTTAGAGGCTCCTAACGCTGGTTTTAGGCTACCGCCGGTATTTGGAGTCACTCAAAATAGGGTCTAACGCTCACTTTTCAGCCGCGACTTTTCCATACCGCAGATCCCCTTACGTCAATTGCGTATCCTATCTTTTCAATGGGATTTTTCTAACTCCGGTATTTCTGAAGTGAGCGTTAGACATCTAACGACAAAACTCCAGCCGCAGGAAAAAAGTCAGTAGTTAAGAGCTTTCTGGGCTAACGCCGGTTCATAAAGCTCTTAACTACTGTACTCTAAAGTACACTAACACCCATAAACTACCTATGTACCCCTAAACCGAGGTCCCCCCACATCGCCGACACTCGAATAATTTTTTTTAACCCCTAATCTGCCGACCGCCACCTACGTTATCCTTATGTACCCCTAATCTGCTCCCCCTAACACCGCCGACCCCTGTATTATATTTATTAACCCCTAATCTGCCCCCCTCAACGTCGCCTCCATCTGCCTACACTTATTAACCCCTAATCTGCCGACCGCAAAGCGCCGCCATCTACGTTATCCTTATGTACCCCTAATCTGCTGCCCCTAACACCGCCGACCCCTATATTATATTTATTAACCCCTAATCTGCCCCCCTCAACGTCGCCTCCACCTGCCTACACTTATTAACCCCTAATCTGCCGAGCGGACCGCACCGCTACTATAATAAAGTTATTAACCCCTAATCCGCCTCACTAACCCTATAATAAATAGTATTAACCCCTAATCTGCCCTCCCTAACATCGCCGACACCTAACTTCAATTATTAACCCCTAATCTGCCGACCGGAGCTCACCGCTATTCTAATAAATGTATTAACCCCTAAAGCTAAGTCTAACCCTAACACTAACACCCCCCTAAGTTAAAATATAATTTACATCTAACGAAATTAATTAACTCTTATTAAATAAATTATTCCTATTTAAAGATAAATACTTACCTGTAAAATAAATCCTAATATAGCTACAATATAAATTATAATTATATTATAGCTATTTTAGGATTTATATTTATTTTACAGGTAACTTTGTATTTATTTTAACCAGGTACAATAGCTATTAAATAGTTAAGAACTATTTAATAGCTAAAATAGTTAAAATAATTACAAAATTACCTGTAAAATAAATACTAACCTAAGTTACAATTAAACCTAACACTACACTATCAATAAATTAATTAAATAAACTACCTACAATTACCTACAATTGGCTGATCGGAACAGCCAATAGAATGCGAGCTCAATCTGATTGGCTGATTGGATCAGCCAATCGGATTGAACTTGATTCTGATTGGCTGATTCCATCAGCCAATCAGAATATTCCTACCTTAATTCCGATTGGCTGATAGAATCCTATCAGCCAATCGGAATTCGAGGGACGCCATCTTGGATGACGTCCCTTAAAGGAACCGTCATTCTTCAGTTGGACGTCGCCGGAAGAAGATGGGTCCGCGGTGGAGGTCTTCAGGATGGAGCCGGTCGTCATCGAATGAAGATAGAAGATGCCGCTTGGATCAAGATGGTTGCCGGTCCGGATCGCCTCTTCTTCCCGGATAGGATGAAGACTTTGGAGCCTCTTCTGGACCTCTTCAGCCACCGGATGATGGATCGCCAACCCCCGCTTGGGTTGGATGAAGATTTTGGAGCCAGGACGGATCGGTGATACCTGGTGAGGTGAAGACAAGGTAGGATGATCTTCAGGGGCTTAGTGTTAGGTTTATTTAAGGGGGGTTTGGGTTAGATTAGGGGTATGTGGGTGGCGGGTTGTAATGTTGGGGGGTATTGTATGTTTTTTCTTTAATGGCAAAAGAGCTGAATTCTTTGGGGCATGCCCCGCAAAGGGCCCTGTTCAGGACTGGTAAGGTAAAAGAGCTTTTAACTTTATTAATTTAGAATAGGGTAGGGCATTTTTTATTTTGGGGGGCTTTGTTGTTTTATTAGGGGGCTTAGAGTAGGTGTAATTAGTTTAAAATTGTTGTAATATTTTTCTTATGTTTGTAAATATTTTTTTATTTTTTGTAACTTAGTTCTTTTTTATTTTTTGTACTTTAGCTAGTTTATTTAATTGTATTTATTTGTAGGAATTGTATTTAATTAATTTATTGATAGTGTAGTGTTAGGTTAATTGTAGGTAATTGTAGGTATTTTATTTAATTAATTTAATGATAGTATAGTGTTAGGTTTAATTGTAACTTAGGTTAGGATTTATTTTACAGGTAATTTTGTAATTATTTTAACTAGGTAACTATTAAATAGTTCTTAACTATTTAATAGCTATTGTACCTGGTTAAAATAATTACAAAGTTGCCTGTAAAATAAATATTAATCCTAAAATAGCTACAATGTAATTATAATTTATATTGTAGCTATATTAGGGTTTATTTTACAGGTAAGTATTTAGCTTTAAATAGGAATAATTTATTTAATAAGAGTTAATTAATTTCGTTAGATTAAAATTATATTTAATTTAGGGGGGTGTTAGTGTTAGGGTTAGATTTAGCTTTAGGGGTTAATCCATTTATTAGAATAGCGGTGAGCTCCGGTCGGCAGATTAGGGGTTAATAATTGAAGTTAGGTGTCGGCGATGTTAGGGAGGGCAGATTAGGGGTTAATACTATTTATTATAGGGTTAGTGAGGCGGATTAGGGGTTAATAACTTTATTATAATAGCGGTGCGGTCCGCTCGGCAGATTAGGGGTTAATAAGTGTAAGCAGGTGGAGGCGACGTTGTGGGGGGCAGATTAGGGGTTAATAAATATAATATAGGGGTCGGCGATGTTAGGGCAGCAGATTAGGGGTACATAGGGATAATGTAAGTAGCGGCGGTTTACGGAGCGGCAGATTAGGGGTTAAAAATAAAATGCAGGTGTCAGCGATAGCGGGGGCGGCAGATTAGGGGTTAATAAGTGTAAGGTTAGGGGTGTTTAGACTCGGGGTACATGTTAGAGTGTTAGGTGCAGACGTAGGAAGTGTTTCCCCATAGCAAACAATGGGGCTGCGTTAGGAGCTGAATGTGGCTTTTTTGCAGGTGTTAGGTTTTTTTTCAGCTCAAACAGCCCCATTGTTTCCTATGGGGGAATCGTGCACGAGCACGTTTTTGAGGCTGGCCGCTTGCGTAAGCAACTCTGGTATTGAGAGTTGAAGCTGCGTTAAAAATGCTCTACGCTCCTTTTTTGGAGCCTAACGCAGCCTTTATGTGGATTCTCAATACCAGAGTTATTTTTATGGTGCGGCCAGAAAAAAGCCGGCGTTAGTTTTTCGGGTCGTTACCGACAAAACTCCAAATCTAGCCGTTAGTATTTTCTATCAGGCGTGTGTGTATCCGACATACAGAGCCTACTGTTTTTAATAGCTGCCCTTCCAAGGCTATCAGCCACGACTCATATGTATGTGCTTAACCTTTTTCTTAAAATTTCCAAAAAAAAGTCTTTAAATCATTATGCTAGTGTAATCTAATTGTATTTTCTATCAGGCCTGTGTCTAACTGTCTATCTGACTTACACAGCATACTGTTATAATTGCTGCCCTACGTAGCAGCCAGCCAGTGCGACCACTCATAGAGTCATATGTGCATTGCACTTCTTAACATAATTTTAATATTAAAATCTAAAATTTTAAAATATTTTGCTAGTGTAATGTAACTTAATTTTCTATCAGTCCTGTGTTTTTGTCACTTACACAGCATACTGTGTTAAATTGCTGCCCTATCTACCATCCACGACTCATATCTGCCAGCCTGTCTGCCAGGCCCAAGTAGCCAATTAGTGGCACCAATCACAATTCTTGTAACAGTAATAAAAAAATAAAAAAACATAATTTTTTGGACTGAAAATATTCAGTCTCCTAGGGCCATTGAATTTCATTTACCTCCTGCCTGCCACTGCCAGCCTTTTGTGCCAGGCCGTCTAGCCAACTATTTACACCAATCATAATTGTTGTCACAGTCAGACAGTATAGTTATTAATTTAAATAAAAAACATTTTTTAGTGTTGATCTTAACCCTCAGTTTGCTCGTGCCTTTGAATTGCACTTTTCTACAGCCTTCCAAGCCTGTGTGCCAGGCCTACTTAAAAAATATTTACACCAATCATATTTGTTGTGACAGTATTCTAATAATTAAAAATTAAAATTTTTGGTAATAGTTGCTGTGATTTGAATCCTCAGTTTGCTGGTACCATTGAATAGCACTTTCCTCCTGCCTTGCAGCCTGCTGTGAGCCAGGCCCACCTAGCCAATTGTTGTCAGCAATCATATTTCTCACCATTCGGTGTCGTATCAGCTATTAAACTAATAAGAACAGTACTACCAAAATACAGCCAATGAAGGGCCTTAGGAAGACTGAGCCAAGGTTGGATTGTAGTATTTGGTTAGGCTAATCATGATGGCCATGTAGACCACCATGTAGTAATAAGAACAGTACTACCAAAATACAGCCAATGAAGGGCCTTAGGAAGACTGAGCCAAGGTTGGATTGTAGTATTTGGTTAGGCTAATCATGATGGCCATGTAGACCACCACCACCGAGAGTCCTGGAAGTAACAGGGATGATGAGATGAAAGTGCTAAGAATAGTACTACTTGAAACAACAGAGTTAGCCATGGGTGTTAATCCAAGACCGCTTGGATTTATTTTTGTATTGGGTGCAGCTAATCATGCAGGCCATATAGAGCTGACAACATTCGGTGTTGTATCAGCTATAAAAATAATAAGAACTGTACTATCAAAATAAAGACAATGAAGGGCCTATGAAGACTGAGCAAAGGTTGGATTGTAGTATTTTGTTCGGCTAATCATGATGGCCATGTAGACCGCCCGTAACAGGGATGAAAGTGCTAAGAATAGTACTAATTGAAACAACAGAGTTAGCCATGGGTGTTAGTCTAAGACCACTCGGCTTTTTTTTGGGTTTGGGTGCAGCTAATCATGAAGGCCAGATAGACCTGCCACCATTTGGTGTTGTAACAGGTATGAAAATGCAAAGAACAGTACTACTTAACACAACCTACTTACCATGGGTCCCAGAGCATATGTTTGGTTGTTATATTTTGTAAGGGTAATCATGCAGGCCATATAGACCTCCACCGATAGGGTGAGTATGAGTAACAGCTATTAAAATGCGAAGGCCATTACTAATTAACACAACATAGTTACCATGGGTCGCAGACCAAGAGCAGATGTCTTATTATTATATTTTGTATGGGTAATCATCCAGGCCGTATAGACCTCACCAAATAGGGGGAGTTACAGAGATTAAAGTGCTAAGAATGGTAGTACTTAAAACACAACCTCGTTAAAATAGGTAGCAGACCACATGTCTTATTATTATAATTTTTCAGGGTAATCTGACAGGCCATATAGAACTCCCCCGATAGGGGGGGGGGGGAACAGGGATTAAAGTGCTAAGAAAAGTACTAATTGACACAAGCTAGTTGGGTCCAAGAACGCATGTTTGATTATTAGAATTTATTAGGGTAATTATATATCTAACAAATCTATCTATTTCTCTTCTATCGATTCTATCAAACTATCAATCTATGTATATCTATCTATCCTATCTATCACTATCAATCTATCTTCTGTCCGGGATGTTTTGAGACAGCCACTTTGGGAATGTTAGTTGATTTATACACATTATGGCTTAAAAGCAGACTCTGCATCAACTATGTAATTTCCCATGGGAGTTTTGCCAGGGATCGCCCTCCAGCATGCAACAGTCCAGGTGTTACTACCCTTGAAACAACTTTTCCATCACTATTGTGGCCAGAAAGAGTCCTTGTAGGTTTTAAAGTTCGCCTGCCTATTGAATTCAATGGCGGTTCGCGCGTTCGCGAACAATACCAGAAGTTCGAGTCCGCGAACCGAAAATTTTAGGTTCGCGACATCACTATTTAATAGTAGTGTAAGTGTACATTTAAAAAGAATAAACTTTTTGGATTGTGAAACATCAGTATGCTTTTTTGTGTCAGGCTCACAGCGTATACTGTGCCCACTTGCCCAGTGGCACCACTTATATTTTGTTTAATAGTAGTGTAAGTCTACATTTAAAAAAAAAAATGACGGGGGCGGAGCAAGCCTGGGATCTGGATGGTCGCACTTCACTTCAGCTCTGCTGATATTATCTATAATACTATTCAATTTGACCGTCAGCCCATTACTAATACATTGCAAGACTATCTCTACTCTCAGAAGAGAGGATAAGGACTACGGTGTCACTAAATAAATCCTGTAAGGAGGAGAAAACAACTGGATACTGGACCGTTTAATACTTGGGCCTGCTGGGGGTTACAGCCCTGGATCCCACGTGGCAGACGGAGAACATGGCTTTCAACTGGGAGAGAAGTGTGCAACAATTACTGTTTAACCACTTCCAGAGGTTGGAGCACGAGTTAACCCTAGCCTTCTCATCTATCCCTGGTAATACACCTCTGGGGGCGAACCAGCAACCTTTATTGGCACACAAGTTGTCTCAGTGCGCTCCTGGCGAGACTCAAGCTACCGCACGCGACCCTCCCCTTCCAATTCAGACGCCCTGCATAGATGAGCCGTATCGCATGGACAGACTTGGGTGCGATATTGATCCTTTTGTGTGATACCCTGGCCCTCCGAGAGATGGTCCGGAAGGGAACTCAACACCTGCAGGCCAGCCCTCATTGGGATGGGGGGGATGAGTTGCATGCTCGCTTGCCGGATGACGGCGCGGAGCATAAGGTATGTGAAGTCTCACTGTCATTTGAACTGACCGACCCATCCAAGATCATACCTCCCCATGTCCTGACCGGAGACAATGCTGTACTTACCGCTGAGCCAGCGCAGATCACGCCGCATGCAGAGTGGGTTGATAATCCTGCAGGCTTACCATGTATGCTGACCTTACCTAAGGATCTCCATATACTGGTTACAGGGGACATCTTCTTGGAAAGGATCCTTTACAAAATGTTTGCAGCTCCTATTCTATGGCATGCTAATCTCAGTACATACAAAAAAGTTAATTTGCTACTGCCACAACACAAGCAATGTGAACAACTGACAGTGTGCCTCTCAGAGACCTTAAACTATTATGAAAAGGGCTAAGCACAGAAGACATAACTCTCCTTCAAATTGCGGATTGTCAGCCCTACTCCGTATTGAAATAATTCTTAGTTTATATTCACACCTTCATTTATGCTAATGTGTTTAGGATTTGTATACCTTAAGTAGCCTGTTTTAGTATGTAGCCTACAACAACCTGCCAGAGTATCATAAGTTTTTGCTTTAGGTACCTAGACCTGTCCCCTTCATCACGGTTTGTTCATGGACAAATATATTAACCCAAGAAGTTCACCCTCCAATATGCCACCCAAAGTAAGGGAGAAAAAGGGGAGCGGCAGGAACCTAGATTCTAGCTTAGCCTCCCCATCAGATAAAAGTGTCCCCAATCCCCCTCCAACTAATTTGGTAGAATTCGCGGCTGAAGTAGCTAAAATACTTATACCCCAATTTGACTTGATCAAGCAGGAGATCAAGAGTGAGATTTCAAACCTCACTTTGGAGGTTAGACAGTTCTCTACAAGACTAGACGAAATTGAGAATCGGGTCTCAGACCTAGAGGACAGATTTAATATATTAGAGCCTACAATGGACTCCCATAGTAAAATCATTACGGCCTTACAGACTAAAATCGAAGACCTCGAAGACCGATCGAGGCGTAACAATCTTAAAGTGATCGGTCTACCCGAGACACCTGAATTTCAAGACTTAATGAATTTTGTCACTACTACATTACCCCAGGCTTTACAGATCCCGGCTCCTGCTGCTCCCTTTTTGATTGAAAGGGCCCATAGGATAGGTCAAAGACGCGAGCCCAGTGAGGAGACACGGCCAAGGCCGATAATTTTTAAGTTTGTGAACTTCCAGGATAAACTATTATATCTCAAACACTATAGGAAATGTGGCTCTCTTTTCGTAGGCTCCCATAAGCTTTTAGTGTTTCAAGACTTTTCTTCTGAAACACTGACTAAGAGAAGAGACATGTCATTTTTCTATGGGAGACTACAGAAAGAAAGCTACAATATTAGGTTGATCTACCCTGCAAAATTAATTGTACAAAAAGATGGCACTACACATATACTTAATAATGTTAGAGAAGCGGAGACCTTCTGCAGGGAAGCAGGAGTACCCTGATTATACAGCGAACTGTATTAAATACAGGTATTTTGAACACAGAATGTTAATATTTAAGCACTATATGACTTGTGTATAGAATTATGGATTTCACAGAGCAGACTATATTAGTTATAGAATTGGTGTTTTTGCTAATTTATATTGTTGATATGTTTTTTTCTTATGGGGGGGGGGTTGGTTGGGCACCTCAGGTTGGCCTGGGTCTTTCCTTTTTAATAATTTTTTTTTTTCTCCCCATTGTTGTTTCTCCTCTCCCTCTCGCGGTCCTCTACTCCCTCCTCCTCTTCCCCCTGATGGGCCACCACCCACACAGAATATCTTAAACCCCCCAAAGGGTGGGTGACGATATGTTGAAGAATTTTTATGGCAGAAAGCCTTAAGCTACTGTCTTGGAATGTAGGGGGCATTAATTCCCCAATTAAGAGAAAAGCCATAATAAAACATCTGGGGAAATTCAACCCTGATATAGTTCTCTTACAAGAACTACACCTTAGTATTAATGAGATTCCTAAACTTAAATCCAAGTGGGTGGGTGAAGTGGTCGCGGCTCCATTCTCTTCAAGAAAGAGAGGGGTTGCAATTTTGATAAATCGGAAATTAGACTTTCAAATAATTAACACGGAGGTCGACCCGGAAGGGAGATTTCTAATACTTGAAGTGAAGGTTAACCACATTAGATATACACTTTGTAATATATACGGCCCGAACCAAATTGACCATACCTTCTGGTCAAATCTTTCTGTAAAGCTGCACAACTTTATTGGATCTAATTTAATTATGGCTGGAGATTTCAACCTATTAGCGGACCCCTTGCTAGATAGCTCTAACAAAAGAGCGATAAATAGTAAAGGCAGAAAGGTACGGATTTTTAGGAAACTATGCTCTCACTTGGGGCTGGTTGATCTTTGGCGGGTACAGAATCCGGATGACTCTACCTATTCATGTATATCACACGTCCAGCGTTCATTCTCCCGGCTTGATTATTTTCTGGTTTCAGAAACAATGCTTGGCCGGAATTGGGTTACTGGGATCGAAGATATTGTTATCTCTGACCACGCCGTCATATCACTAAAACTTGACGCGGACCTGAGGCGGATGGGTACGAACTATATTACCTTCCCTAGATACCTCAATAACAACGTCAAATTTCAGCAGCATTTAGGTTTGAAATGGGCTGAATACTTTAATAATAATAGTAGCTATATAGACAAAATAGAGATATTCTGGGAAGCCTCTAAGGCTGTCATGCGCGGAGAGATCAAATCTTATTCACTCTTCTGGGCGAAACACTGTAGTTCAGTGTCTAGACAACTTGCAAACCGTGTTAAAAATACTTATAGATCTTATATTAGTAGACACACTAATGAAAGCTGGGAAGCATATATTACAGCGAAGACTTTGCGAGACACACATTTGAAACAGGTTAGCGCCCAGGCAGAAATTAGAACGAAAGCCAGATTCGGGGGCTTCACGGGCAGATCGGCGAAGTTTCTAGCAAGGTTAGCTAACTTATCGCCTAGACGGCCTATTACGGCCATCAAAAGGGGGGATGAAAGATTCACAGGACGTGCGGATATTGAGAAAGCGTTCTTTGAATTCTTCCAGACATTGTATAGCCAAGATTCCGTTAATTTAGAGAAGAAAGAGGCTTTCTGGAGTAAGATCAAAGTTCCGCGCTTACCTATGGAGGCTAGGGACATTATTAACGCGCCCATCACCGAGGAGGAAATTGAGTGGTCAATTAAGAACGCAAAATCTAACAAAGCTGCGGGCCCAGACGCTCTACCTATTGAATATTATAGAATCCTACGCCCGCATGTGACACCTATATTATTAATTAAACTTTTTAATCTTTATTTTTCCGAAAACACTCGATGTTCCACCGCTTTTGCCTCGGCAAACATTTCATTAATCCTTAAAAAGGGCAAGGACCCCGAGTTACCTAGCTATTACAGACCCATCTCTGTCCTGAATACTGATTATAAACTCTTAGCAGCTATCATAGCTACACGTCTGAAACCCTTTATGGGCGAGTTAATTCATGAGAACCAATCCGGGTTTATGCCCGGACGCAACCCCGTAAAGAACACCAGGAAACTCTTGATATTACTCGAGTCCTACTGGAATAAATACAAATCTTTAGCACAAGACAATAACATAGATAAGGCCGTCATATCGGTTGACGCCGAAAAGGCCTTCGATAGGGTCAGTTGGGATCATTTATTTTATACGCTAGACCGATTTGGGTTCACAGGGTCTTTTAATAATTACGTTCACCTAATCTATAGCACTCCCTCTTCGGCGGTGATTATTAACAACTCGTCTACACAATATTTTGACCTATCCAGAGGCACTAGACAAGGTTGCCCACTTTCACCCTTTCTGTTTAACCTCAGTATTGAACCCTTAGCTATTCGTTTACGACAAGAGCTGGATGGGATTCCTTGGGCGGAGGAGAAGATGGTGCTTCTCCAATACGCAGACGATCTCCTATTATTCTTATCTAATCTTAAGGTTTCTCTCCCTATTCTACAAAGTATTATCCAAGAGTTTGGAGAAATATCTGGGTTCAAGATTAATACTTCCAAATCAGAATTAATGTGGTTACATAAAAATTTGTCATCATATATGAAACACCCTTTTCGGGAAGTCACCCAGATTACTTATCTGGGCTTACACCTTTCTAGAAACTCTGAGGAATGGTATAGATTAAATCATAGAATAGTTTTGGACTCTTGCAGGAGAAAACTTGATGAATGGGCTAGGTTACCAATCTCTTTAACTGCCAGGGTGACTCTGATTAAATCGGTTATCTTCCCGAAAATTCTCTATGTGTTACAAAACATTCCGTGGCTCCTGCACAAAAAAGACATTATCATGTACAATAAAGCCTGTGCGAAATTTCTATGGAATGGTAAGAGACCACGAATTGCCTCCCTTAAACTTATGAATTCCAAATTGTCAGCTGGCCTAGCGCTTCCTAATATTCGCATATATAACCTGGTTACCATAGCGAGACTCGCTCTAGATTGGCTAACCGAGAAAGAGCAGTTCACATCTTTTTTATGGGAATCTCTGCCAGTGACCCCCTTCCAGTTAAAAGCTCTACTACATTGCCCTCTCACGTCATTGCCCTCCAATATATTTTACCTTGGCACATACAAAAATATTATTACGGCCTGGCAAAAATTATGCGCAGAACTGGATATTTCACCCTATGTCTCGCAATATCTACCCATAACAGGTAACCCAGAATTCAGCCCCGGCCTTTATAATCAGATATTTAGAAACTGGGAGGTAAAGGGCCTTCGGTATCTGAGCCAAATGCGAGACGCAGAGGTACAGGTAGTTACATTCCAAGAAATTGCAACACGATACGCGTTAGGGACACACGAGTTCTATGCCTATCTTCAACTCAGGCACTTTCTCAGGGAGCTGTACACAAAATATGGGGATAATTGGACTAGGGGAGAATTACAGCCCATCATTACTATATATGCAGCAGGAGCTTATGCCATTACGCCTTTATATTCTGTAGTAAATCAGAAAGCATCAAAGTTGCAAATTAACAAAATGGTCGATAGGTGGTCTGTCCTATTTCCAGAAATTGACGATGAGATCATAGTTGGGAGCTTTAAAATAGCACAGCAGGGCTGGGTTCCGACGGTTTGGAGAGAGTCGCAGATAAAAATTGGGCTGCAGAGATACCTTACACCTGCGACCCTCTCTAAATGGTACAAAACAAGGATGCTTTGCTCCAGATGCTCAGCCTCAGGGGCAGACTTATTTCACTGTCTATGGAGCTGCCCTAAAATATTTCAATATTGGGGAAAAATTACATTTTGGATGATGAGGGTTTTGAAATTGGAGCACAAACTTTGCCCAATTGAAATTTTCTTTTTAGTAAAATTCCAGGGTATCAATAAGAACTATAGCCTGATAAATACTATTATACTAACTGCGCGGGCTCTCATTTTTAAAGCATGGAAAGCATTACAGGCCCCCACTATGGCCCAACTTAAACTGGCGCTATGCAACCAATTTATATCAGAACAGTGTAATATGCCATTCCCACAAGATAAATATTTAGGAGCATTTTTTAAAAAATGGGAGCCATTTTTAAGATCCTTGCCGTTACCGCACCAAAAAAAATTAATTAAACCTGTTAGAGATTCGGATTTTGTCCAGATTAAAGTCCTAGCGGGCCACTTCCCCGAAGAATGGGTGACGGGCACCGAAGGAGCTGGCTGAGGGGGAGGAAAGGGGGGGAGTGGGAGACGGGGGGGAGGACAATTATTATAATAATTTTTATATTATATATTTTTATAATTATTATGATAATAATTTTTTTTTTTTTTTTTCCCTAGGCCGATAGGAGTTGCCTTGCCCAACAGGGGGGGGGGGGGAAGAAAAGGGGGGAAAATCCACGAGACAAGGATGGACTAATCAATATACAAAGGTTTCACAGGTTATTTTATGTATTTCTTCAGTATTTGTTACACCTTATTTGCAATGATAATTGATGTAAACACATGTGTCTTAAGATAATTTTGATGGACTAGAATGATATAATAGACACTCCTCTTTCTTGTTTTATACCTACACAGCTGTATTTTTTTTATGTGTATTCACTGTGACACGTGTTTTTATATGTGGTATAATATTGTCCTTCTCTGTCTTTGTAAAAAGATAATAAAAAAAAAAAGTATGTAGCCTACAAGACACTAAGACACTGTTGTGGCCTAGCTATTCCATTATTTACCATATTAAGTTTATGTGTTATGTCATGTTGTATTTACTCTACCTTTTCTCATTTGTAAGGAAGCCTTGTTGAGCCTATGAATCATTTTATTTGCACCTACCTAGACGCTAATAGAATCTAGACTCACTGTTATTTTTATATGTCTATCCTAGTAGCTATATTATATTTGGACATGGACATACCGATTCCTTTCTCTGTACAAAACCGGATTATTTGTATCTATTGGGACACCGCAGTGGAAGGTACCCGGCCAAAATTTCTTTTCACAAAAGGCAATCCCCAACCTGTACTCGATTGTGCGAAAGAAAGTAATGGCATGTCTGACACACAGCGTTGGGGCAAGGGTCCATCTGACCACTGAGAGCTGGTCTGCAAAGCATGGTCAGGGCAGGTATATCACCTACACTGCGCATTGGGTAAACCTGCTGACGGCTGACAAGCATGGAATGCGTGGCTCTGCAGAGGAGTTGGTGACACCGCCACGACTTGCAGGCAGGCCTGCTGCTACCTCCTCTACTCCTCCTACTCCATCCTCTTCCATAACCTCTTCCTCGGCTGAGTCCTCTTCTGCTGCTGCGTCTTGCTCCACATCAACGGCACCCCCCCAGCTCCCCAGGTACTATTCAACATCCCGGATACGGCAGTGTCACGCCATCTTGGGGTTGACTTGCCTGAAAGCAGTGAGTCACACCGCACCAACACTCCTGTCCGCCCTGAACGCACAGGTGGATCAGTGGCTGACTCCGCACCAACTGGAGATTGGCAAAGTTGTTTCTGACAATGGAAGTAATTTGGTGGCGGCATTGAAATTGGGCAAGTTGACACATGTGCCATGCATGGCACATGTGTGTAATCTGATTGTACAACGCTTTGTGCATAAGTACCCAGGCTTACAGGACGTCCTGAAGCAGGCCAAGAAGGTGTGTGGCCATTTCAGGCGTTCCTACATGGCCAAGGCGCACTTGTCAGATATCCAGCAGTGAAACAACTTGCCAGTGAGGCGCTTGATTTGCGACAGCCCGACCACGTTGGAATTCAACACTCCTAATGTTCGTCCGCCTGCTACAACAAGAAAAAGCTGTCAACGAGTATTTGTATGACCGGGGTGCTAGGACAGCCTCTGGGGAGCTGGGGATTTTTTTGCCACGTTACTGGACGCTCATGCGCAATGCCTGTAGGCTCATGCGTCCTTTTGAGGAGGTGACAAACCTAGTCAGTCGCACCGAAGGCACCATCAGCGACATCATACCATTTGTTTTCTTCCTGGAGCGTGCCCTGTGAAGAGTGCTGGATCAGGCCATAGATGAGCATGAAGAGGAAGAGTTGTGGTCTCCATCACCACCAGAAACAGCCTTATCAGCATCGCTTGCTGGACCAGCGGCAACGCAGGAAGAGGATTGTGAGGAAGAGGAGTCAGAGGAGGAATGTGGCTTTGAGCAGGAGGAGGAAGACCAAGCACAACAGGCATCCCAGGGTGCTCGTTGTTGTCACCTATCTGGTACCTGTGGTGTTGTACGTGGCTGGGGGAAGAAGATACCTTCAGTGAGATCAGTGAGGACAAGGAACGGGACATGAGTAGCTCGGCATCCAACCTTGTGCAAATGGGGTCTTTCATGCTGTCGTGCCTGTTGAGGGACACTCGGATAAAAAAGCTGAAGGAGAACGAACTGTACTGGGTGTCCACGCTACTAGACCCCTGGTATAAGCATAAAGTGACTGAAATGTTACAGAATTCCCGCAAGTCAGAAAGGATGGAGCAGTTCAAAAATAAATTCAAAAGTATGCTTTACACAGCGTATAAGGGTGATCTCACAGCACAACGGGAGTCTAACAGGGGAAGAGATGAAAGTAATACTCCTCCTCCCACGACCACGGCGGCAAGGACAGGATGCTTTCCAGACGTGTTGTTGATGGAGGACATGCGGACCTTTTTAACTCCTATGCATCGCCACAGCCCTTCGGGATCCAGCCTCAGAGAAAGACTCAACCAAAAGGTAGCAGACTATCTCGCATTAACTGCGGATCTCGACACTCTGAAGTGCGATGGACCCCTTGACTACTGGGTGTGCAGGCTTGACCTGTGCCCTGAATTATCCCAATTTACAATCGATCTTCTGGCCTGCCCCGCTTCAAGTGTCCTGTCAGAAAGGACCTTCAGTGCAGCAGGAGGCATTGTCACTGAGAAGAGAAGTTGCCTAGGTCAAAAAAGTCTTGATTATCTCACCTTTATTAAAATGAATGAGGGATGGATCCCGAAGGGACTGACATTGGGCGATACATTAGAGTAAAAAAGGCCTGATGAGATGAGCTGCCTTGGGCTAAAAATGGTACACACGCTGCTGTATTTTATCTTTGAATGCCGGATGACTTGCGTGACTTATCCGCCAACAACTAGGGTTCAAGCCGCAATGTTTTAGAGCACTTTCTAACTGTCAAACAAACATTAATTTTTCTGCAAAAATACCTAATTTTTCAGGCATGTCTACAATTGTACATGCCTAATTTTTCTGGGCTCTTGTGCTGCACTGTGGCTTTAAAACCCAAACCAAAAAAAAGACGCATAACAGGGATTAAACTGCTAAGAATAGTACTACTTAACACACCACTCATATCTGGTGGCACAGTAGATTGCACGCGCAGTGCCCCAAATTTGAAGTAGGAGGACCGACCAAGCATCTTTTTCCATCTCCCGGTTACTAAAAATTATCTCCGGGTTCCTAAAATCGATGCCATACCTGTACTCGATTGTGCAAAAAGAAAGTCATGGCATATGGGGTCTTTCATGCTGTCGTGCCTGTTGAAGGTCAGGGACCCTCTTATGAAAAGGCTGAAGGAGAACGACCTGTACTGGGTGTCCAAGCATCTTTTTCCATCTCCCGGTTCCTAAACAATATCTTTGGGTTCTTTAAATCGATGCCATACCTGTACTCGATTGTGCAAAAGCAAGTCATGGCATATGGGGTCTATCATGCTGTCATGCCTGTTGAAGGTCGGGGACCCTCTTATAAAAAGGCTGAAGGAGAACGACCTGTACTGGGTGTCCAAGCATCTTTTTCCATCTCCCGGTTCCTAAAAATTATCTCCGGGTTCCTAAAATTCATGACATACCTGTACTCGATTGTGCAAAAGGAAGTCATGGCATATGGGGTCTTTCATGCTGTCGTGCCTGTTGAATGTCGGGGACCCTCTTATAAAAAGGCTGAAGGAGAACGACCTGTAATGGGTGTCCAAGCATCTTTTTCCATCTCCCGGTTCCTAAAAAATATCTCCGGGTTCCTAAAATCGATGCCATACCTGTACTCGATTGTGCAAAAGGAAGTCATGGCATATAGGGTTTTTTCCTGCTGTCGTGCCTGTTGAAGGTCGGGGACCCTCTTATAAAAAGGCTGAAGGAGAATGACCTTTACTTGGTGTCCAAGCATCTTTTTCCATCTCCCGGTTCCTAAAAATTATCTCCGGGTTCCTAAAATTGATGCCATACCTGTAACCGATTGTGCAAAAGGAAGTCATGGCATATGGGGTCTTTCATGCTGTCGTGCCTGTTGAAGGTTGGGAACACTCTTATAAAAAGGCTGAAGGAGAACAACCTGTACTGGGTGTCCAAGCATCTTTTTCCATCTCCCGGTTCCTAAAAATTATCTCCGGGTTCCTAAAATCGATGCCATACCTGTACTCGATTGTGCAAAAGGAAGTCATGGCATATGGGGTCTTTCATGCTGTCGTGCCTGTTGAGGGTCGAGGACCCTCGTATAAAAAGGCTGAAAGAGAACGACCTGTACTGGGTGTCCTAGCATCTTTTTCCATCTCCGGTTCCTAAAAAATATCTCCGGGTTCCTAAAATCGATGCCATACCTGTACTCGATTGTGCAAAAGGAAGTCATGGCATATGGGGTCTTTCATGCTGTCGTGCCTGTTGAAGGTCGGGGACCCTCTTATAAAAAGGCTGAAGGAGAACGACCTGTACTGGGTGTCCAAGCATCTTTTTCCATCTCCCGGTTCCTAAAAATTATCTCCGGGTTCTTAAAATCGATGCCATACCTGTACTTGATTGTGCAAAAGGAGTCATGGCATATGGGGTCTTTCATGCTGTCGTGCCTGTTGAGGGTCGGGGACCCTCATATAAAAAGACTGAAGGAGAACGACCTGTACTGGGTGTCCAAGTATCTTTTTCCATCTCCCGGTTCCTAAAAATTATCTCCGGGTTCCTAAAATCGATGCCATACCTGTACTCAATTGTGCAAAAGGAAGTCATGGAATATGGGGTCTTTCATGCTGTCGTGTCTGTTGAAGGTTGGGAACACTCTTATAAAAAGGCTGAAGGAGAACAACCTGTACTGGGTGTCCAAGCATCTTTTTCCATCTCCCAGTTCCTAAAAATTATCTCCGGGTTCCTAAAATCGATGCCATACCTGTACTTGATTGTGCAAAAGGAAGTCATGGCATATGGGGTCTTTCATGCTGTCGTGCCTGTTGAGGGTCGGGGACCCTCATATAAAAGGCTGAAGGAGAACGACCTGTACTGGGTGTCCAAGCATCTTTTTCCATCTCCCGGTTCCTAAAAATATCTCCGGGTTCCTAAAATCGATGCCATACTTGTACTCGATTGTGCAAAAGGAAGTCATGGCATATGGGGTCTTTCATGCTGTCGTGCCTGTTGAAGGTTGGGAACACTCTTATAAAAAGGCTGAAGGAGAACAACCTGTACTGGGTGTCCAAGCATCTTTTTCCATCTCCCGGTTCCTAAAAATTATCTCCGGGTTCCTAAAATCGATGCCATACCTGTACTCGATTGTGCAAAAGGAAGTCATGGCATATGGGGTCTTTCATGCTGTCGTGCCTGTTGAAGGTCGGGGACCCTCTTATAAAAAGGCTGAAGGAGAACGACCTGTACTGGGTGTCCAAGCATCTTTTTCCATCTCCCGGTTCCTAAAAAATATCTCCGGGTTCCTAAAATCGATGCCATACCTGTACTCGATTGTGCAAAAGGAAGTCATGGCATATGGGGTTTTTTCATGCTGTCGTGCCTGTTGAAGGTCGGGGACCCTCTTATAAAAAGGCTGAAGGAGAATGACCTGTACTGGGTGTCCAAGCATCTTTTTCCATCTCCCGGTTCCTAAAAATTATCTCTGGGTTCCTAAAATCGATGCCATACCTGTACTCGATTGTGCAAAAGGAAGTCATGGCATATGGGGTCTTTCATGCTGTTGTGCCTGTTGAAGGTTGGGAACACTCTTATAAAACGGCTGAAGGAGAACAACCTGTACTGGGTGTCCAAGCATCTTTTTCCATCTCCCGGTTCCTAAAAATTATCTCTGGGTTCATAAAATCGATGCCATACCTGTACTCGATTGTGCAAAAGGAAGTCATGGCATATGGGGTCTTTCATGCTGTCATGCCTGTTGAAGGTCGGGGACCCTCTTGTAAAAAGGCTGAAGGAAAACGACCTGCACTGGGTGTCCAAGCATCTTTTTACATCTCCCGGTTCCTAAAAATTATCTCCGGGTTCCTAAAATTGATGCCATACCTTTACTCGATTGTGCAAAAGGAGCCATGGCATATGGGGTCTTTCATGCTGTCGTGCCTGTTGAGGGTCGGGGACCCTCATATAAAAAGACTGAAGGAGAACGACCTGTACTGGGTGTCCAAGCATCTTTTTCCATCTCCCGGTTCCTAAAAATTATCTCCGGGTTCCTAAAATCGATGCCATACCTGTACTCGATTGTGCAAAAGGAAGTCATGGCATATGAGGTCTTTCATGCTGTCGTGCCTGTTGAAGGTCGGGGACCCTCTTATAAAAAGGCTGAAGGAGAACGACCTGTACTGGGTGTCCAAGCATCTTTTTCCATCTCCCGGTTCCTAAAAATTATCTCCGGGTTCCTAAAATCGATGCCATACCTGTACTCGATTGTGCAAAAGGAAGTCATGGCATATGGGGTCTTTCATGCTGTCGTGCCTGGTGAAGGTCGGGAACACTCTTATAAAAAGGCTGAAGGAGAACGACCTGTACTGGGTGTCAAAGCATCTTTTTCCATCTCCCGGTTCCTAAAAATTATCTCCGGGTTCCTAAAATCGATGCCATACCTGTACTCGATTGTGCAAAAGGAAGTCATGGCATATGGGGTCTTTCATGCTGTTGTGACTGTTGAGGGTCGGGGACCCTCTTATAAAAAGGCTGAAGGAGAATGACCTGTACTGGGTATCCAAGCATCTTTTTCCATCTCCTGGTTCCTAAAAAATATCTCCGGGTTCCTAAAATTGATGCCATACCTGTACTTGATTGTGCAAAAGAAGTCATGGCCTACGGGGTCTTTCATGCTGTCGTGCATGTTGAGGGTCGGGGACCCTTGTATAAAAAGGCTGAAGGAGAACGACCTGTACTGGGTGTCCAAGCATCTTTTCCATCTCCCGGTTCCATAAATCCATGCCATATACACGTCCCCTGATAGGGGACACCGCAGTGGAAGGTACCCGGCCACAATTTCTTTGCACAAAAGGCAATCCCGGACCCCAACCTGTACTCGATTGTGCAAAAGGAAGTAACCTTACCATGGGTGTCAGACTTCACGTCTTTGTAATTCTCTGTCTGGGAAATTATATATCTATCAAATCTATCTATTTATCTATTAAATCTATCTAACTATCAATTGTATCTATCAAATGTATATTGCATCTATTGATCTATGTAATTCGTATCTATCAAATGTATATTGCATCTATTGATCTATGTAATTCGTATCTATCAAATGTATATTGCATCTATTGATCTATGTAATTCATATCTATCAAATGTATATTGCATTTATCGATCTATGTAATTCGCATCTATCAAATGTATATTGCATCTATTGATCTATGTAATTCGTATCTATCAAATGTATATTGCATCTATTGATCTATGTAATTCGTATCTATCAAATGTATATTGCATCTATTGATCTATGTAATTCATATCTATCAAATGTATATTGCATCTATCGATCTATGTAATTCGTATCTATCAAATGTATATTGCATCTTTTGATCTATGTAATTCGTATCTATCAAATATATATTGCATCTATTGATCTATGTAATTCGTATCTAGCAAATGTATATTGCATCTATTGATCTATGTAATTTGTATCTATCAAATGTATATTGCATCTTTTAATCTATGTAATTCGTATCTATCAAATGTATATTGCATCTATTGATCTATGTAATTCGTATCTATCAAATGTATATTGCATCTATTGATCTATGTAATTTGTATCTATCCAATGTATATTGCATCTATTGATCTATGTAATCTATGTATCTATCTATCAAATCTATCTATCTCGTGGCCGGACTGTTTTGTGACAGCCACTTGTGTTTCGGCCAAATTTGAAGTAGGAGGACCGACCAAGCATCTTTTTCCATCTCCCGGTTCCTAAAATCCATGCCATATACACCTCCCCCCATAGGGGGAGTAACAGGTATTAAACTGCTAAGAATAGTACTACTTAAAGCACCACTCATATCTGGTGGCACAATAGATTGCACGCGCAGTGCCACAAATTTGAAGCAGGAGGACCGAGCAAGCATCTTTTTCCATCTCCCGGTTCATAAAATCCATGCCATATACACGTCCCCTGGTGGCGCAACTGTCTCTGGGAACCTTACCATGGGACTCAGACCGCATGTCTTATTGTAATTCTCTGTCAGGGAAATTATATATCTATCAAATCTATCTATTTATCTATCGAATCTATCTAACTATCAATCGTATCTATCAAATATATATTGCATCTTTTGATCTATGTAATTTGTATCTATCAAATGTATATTGCATCTATTGATCTATGTAATTCGTATCTATCAAATGTATATTGCATCTATTGATCTATGTAATTCGTATCTATCAAATGTATATTGCATCTATTGATCTATGTAATTCGTATCTATCAAATGTATATTGCATCTATTGATCTATGTAATTCGTATCTATCAAATGTATATTGCATCTTTTGATCTATGTAATTCATATCTATCAAATGTATATTGCATCTATTGATCTATGTAATTCGTATCTATCAAATGTATATTGCATCTATTGATCTATGTAATTCATATCTATCAAATGTATATTGCATCTTTTGATCTATGTAATTCGTATCTATCAAATGTATATTGCATCTATTGATCTATGTAATTCGTATCTATCAAATGTATATTGCATCTATTGATCTATGTAATTTGTATCTATCATATGTATATTGCATCTATTGATCTATGTAATCTATGTATCTATCTATCTATCTATCTATCTATCTATCTATCTATCTATCTATCTATCAATTCTATCTATCTCATGGTTGTGCAAATGGACTGTTTGCGGTTGTTTGCGGTGCGTTACACGGGGAGTTTGGTCTGTCACTGTGAAGCGGGCGTAACCCTTACACTACCTGATTGATACAACATCATACCTGATGTTTTAAACCATGTTATTCCAAACAATTTAGGAAAGTTAGGTGATTTATGCCCTTTATGGCTTAAAAACAGACTCTGCATCAACTATGTAATTTTCCATGGGAGTTTTGCCATGGATCCCCCTCCGGCATGCCACAGTCCAGGTGTTAGTCCCCTTGAAATAACTTTTCCATCACTATTGTGGCCAGAAAGAGTCCCTGTGGGTTTTAAAGTTCGACCTACCTATTAAAGTCAATGGCGGTTCGCCCGGTTCGCGAACAGTAGCGGTAGTTCGAGTCCGCTGTTCGCAAACCGAAATTTTTAGGTTTGCAACATCACTAACCCAGATATGAGGAGAGCTGGCCACACTCTCTATAGGACTTGAAAATTATCTCTGGGTTCATAAAATCGATGCCATACCTGTACTCGATTGTGCAAAAGGAAGTCATGGCATATGGGGTCTTTCATGCTGTCATGCCTGTTGAAGGTCGGGGACCCTCTTGTAAAAAGGCTGAAGGAAAACGACCTGCACTGGGTGTCCAAGCATCTTTTTACATCTCCCGGTTCCTAAAAATTATCTCCGGGTTCCTAAAATCGATGCCATACCTTTACTCGATTGTGCAAAAGGAGCCATGGCATATGGGGTCTTTCATGCTGTCGTGCCTGTTGAGGGTCGGGGACCCTCATATAAAAAGACTGAAGGAGAACGACCTGTACTGGGTGTCCAAGCATCTTTTTCCATCTCCCGGTTCCTAAAAATTATCTCCGGGTTCCTAAAATCGATGCCATACCTGTACTCGATTGTGCAAAAGGAAGTCATGGCATATGGGGTCTTTCATGCTGTCGTGCCTGTTGAAGGTCGGGGACCCTCTTATAAAAAGGCTGAAGGAGAACGACCTGTACTGGGTGTCCAAGCATCTTTTTCCATCTCCCGGTTCCTAAAAATTATCTCCGGGTTCCTAAAATCGATGCCATACCTGTACTCGATTGTGCAAAAGGAAGTCATGGCATATGGGGTCTTTCATGCTGTCGTGCCTGGTGAAGGTCGGGAACACTCTTATAAAAAGGCTGAAGGAGAACGACCTGTACTGGGTGTCAAAGCATCTTTTTCCATCTCCCGGTTCCTAAAAATTATCTCCGGGTTCCTAAAATCGATGCCATACCTGTACTCGATTGTGCAAAAGGAAGTCATGGCATATGGGGTCTTTCATGCTGTTGTGACTGTTGAGGGTCGGGGACCCTCTTATAAAAAGGCTGAAGGAGAATGACCTGTACTGGGTATCCAAGCATCTTTTTCCATCTCCTGGTTCCTAAAAAATATCTCCGGGTTCCTAAAATTGATGCCATACCTGTACTTGATTGTGCAAAAGAAGTCATGGCCTACGGGGTCTTTCATGCTGTCGTGCATGTTGAGGGTCGGGGACCCTTGTATAAAAAGGCTGAAGGAGAACGACCTGTACTGGGTGTCCAAGCATCTTTTCCATCTCCCGGTTCCATAAATCCATGCCATATACACGTCCCCTGATAGGGGACACCGCAGTGGAAGGTACCCGGCCACAATTTCTTTGCACAAAAGGCAATCCCGGACCCCAACCTGTACTCGATTGTGCAAAAGGAAGTAACCTTACCATGGGTGTCAGACTTCACGTCTTTGTAATTCTCTGTCTGGGAAATTATATATCTATCAAATCTATCTATTTATCTATTAAATCTATCTAACTATCAATTGTATCTATCAAATGTATATTGCATCTATTGATCTATGTAATTCGTATCTATCAAATGTATATTGCATCTATTGATCTATGTAATTCGTATCTATCAAATGTATATTGCATCTATTGATCTATGTAATTCATATCTATCAAATGTATATTGCATTTATCGATCTATGTAATTCGCATCTATCAAATGTATATTGCATCTATTGATCTATGTAATTCGTATCTATCAAATGTATATTGCATCTATTGATCTATGTAATTCATATCTATCAAATGTATATTGCATCTATCGATCTATGTAATTCGTATCTATCAAATGTATATTGCATCTTTTGATCTATGTAATTCGTATCTATCAAATATATATTGCATCTATTGATCTATGTAATTCGTATCTAGCAAATGTATATTGCATCTATTGATCTATGTAATTTGTATCTATCAAATGTATATTGCATCTTTTAATCTATGTAATTCGTATCTATCAAATGTATATTGCATCTATTGATCTATGTAATTCGTATCTATCAAATGTATATTGCATCTATTGATCTATGTAATTTGTATCTATCCAATGTATATTGCATCTATTGATCTATGTAATCTATGTATCTATCTATCAAATCTATCTATCTCGTGGCCGGACTGTTTTGTGACAGCCACTTGTGTTTCGGCCAAATTTGAAGTAGGAGGACCGACCAAGCATCTTTTTCCATCTCCCGGTTCCTAAAATCCATGCCATATACACCTCCCCCCATAGGGGGAGTAACAGGTATTAAACTGCTAAGAATAGTACTACTTAACGCACCACTCATATCTGGTGGCACAATAGATTGCACGCGCAGTGCCACAAATTTGAAGCAGGAGGACCGAGCAAGCATCTTTTTCCATCTCCCGGTTCATAAAATCCATGCCATATACACGTCCCCTGGTGGCGCAACTGTCTCTGGGAACCTTACCATGGGACTCAGACCGCATGTCTTATTGTAATTCTCTGTCAGGGAAATTATATATCTATCAAATCTATCTATTTATCTATCGAATCTATCTAACTATCAATCGTATCTATCAAATATATATTGCATCTTTTGATCTATGTAATTTGTATCTATCAAATGTATATTGCATCTATTGATCTATGTAATTCGTATCTATCAAATGTATATTGCATCTATTGATCTATGTAATTCGTATCTATCAAATGTATATTGCATCTATTGATCTATGTAATTCGTATCTATCAAATGTATATTGCATCTATTGATCTATGTAATTCGTATCTATCAAATGTATATTGCATCTTTTGATCTATGTAATTCATATCTATCAAATGTATATTGCATCTATTGATCTATGTAATTCGTATCTATCAAATGTATATTGCATCTATTGATCTATGTAATTCGTATCTATCAAATGTATATTGCATCTTTTGATCTATGTAATTCGTATCTATCAAATGTATATTGCATCTATTGATCTATGTAATTTGTATCTATCAAATGTATATTGCATCTATTGATCTATGTAATTTGTATCTATCATATGTATATTGCATCTATTGATCTATGTAATCTATGTATCTATCTATCTATCTATCTATCTATCTATCAATTCTATCTATCTCATGGTTGTGCAAATGGACTGTTTGCGGTTGTTTGCGGTGCGTTACACGGGGAGTTTGGTCTGTCACTGTGAAGCGGGCGTAACCCTTACACTACCTGATTGATACAACATCATACCTGATGTTTTAAACCATGTTATTCCAAACAATTTAGGAAAGTTAGGTGATTTATGCCCTTTATGGCTTAAAAACAGACTCTGCATCAACTATGTAATTTTCCATGGGAGTTTTGCCATGGATCCCCCTCCGGCATGCCACAGTCCAGGTGTTAGTCCCCTTGAAACAACTTTTCCATCACTATTGTGGCCAGAAAGAGTCCCTGTGGGTTTTAAAGTTCGACCTACCTATTGAAGTCAATGGCGGTTCGCCCGGTTCGCGAACAGTAGCGGTAGTTCGAGTCCGCTGTTCGCAAACCGAAATTTTTAGGTTTGCAACATCACTAACCCAGATATGAGGAGAGCTGGCCACACTCTCTATAGGACTTGAAAGCTACATTCCAAAGAAATCTGGGTGCAAAAATCGTACTATACATACAAATAAGAAGGGAGCAGCTAATAGTGCCAAATCTCTAAACTGCACACATCAAGTAGAGATCCAATCAACCATGGGGAGACAGCATATAAAACAATATGTACATTATAGTGGTGTTGTTAGTAACCTTACACAATACATAATACCAGACACCTAGCCCAAGGGCTGCAGCATAAGGACTCTTGAGTCTAACCCTTCCTGTAGTGAGACAACATTATTTCTAACTCCCATTGAGCCAGAATGGTAGTACAAATGCATATACTATTACATAAAAATTTCTGACAGGCTTATGGTCTAAGATATTCAGCTAAATGAAGAAGCTTAGTTAGGAAAGTTACAAGTGTAAGATCTGGATAGTTGCAGAACATATGTTTTCATGAATGTAGGATCACCCCACCTATTGTAGTTAACAGTGTAATATATAGTGCAAACGATTTATAAATCTATTCGTATGTGGGGCCTTACTGAAACATTAAAGGTTGACCCACTTCTATATGATAGATGAGGCATTGCTGACTAATAGTATACACTGCATATCTTTTGGCACTCTCACAAGGATACTAGTTATGGTAGACTCACAGCTATGTGCAGTAGGGTTGTCTTAAACTAAACTATTAACCCTATGAGCAACTCACCTTGCTGTACACTTGTATATCACCTGGGTTTAATATATATAAAAAAAAGAAAAGGGAAAGAAATACTCCAGACAATGTTTTACAGTGCAAACTCACATCCTGGTCAATAATAATGCACTAAAACTGTGACATATTTATAGTAGGAGTTACCCACTCATGTAAGAACAGGTAATTGCCATTAGGAAAAGGCCATAATAGAGCAAAAACAAACAGCAATGTGAGAAGAAAAAATAATGGAGAACTTATGAAGGAACACAGCTATGGTTAGTTAACCAAGCACTCAACCCAAAAACTGTTACTGATAAGTCCTATAGCTGTGCACGTAGGGGATACATCAAGAGGGTCTAGTCCCAAAATCCACACGATCTCAGATAATAATCTTCATAAATGCATATTTTACAGCTACAGTTATAGTAATATTAGTTAATAAATCCATGAGCTGAACTTTAGGTAGTAGCGAATTTGATGGTATTGTGAGCGCTTAGCAACTGCCACCACAGCAAGAATGTCACCCAACTCCAGCCTTTATATTTGCCTTAGGGAGCCAAAGACCTTCACGCTGCAGGGTTATCATGAGAAAGGTAATATCCATAGGCAAAACCCTAGCGCAGCACCTCATTAGGCCCCAGTCTATAAGAATCTCCAAGGCAGTGCTAGGATAGGAGGCCAACAATGATCCACACACATCAGCAGGAGCGCCCTCATGGAAACCGGCCGCTCTCCCACCTGCACTCGACCCTGTAGCAGTAACCAAGAAACACCTCCAGGTGCAACCATCGGTATGACTCACCAACTCACCTCCATCGGAGGGAAGCCTCCCAGTCTCGCAAGCATCTCTCATTGCAATCCAGCAGGACCGGCACTTCACAGATCTCGGCAAGACCTCCCACACTTCCATCTTGTAGTCGCTCCATCTCAGGGAGATCAGGCACGACACAAAAATCCCCAGCACTTATCTGCACAACTCTGGGCTTCTCACCAACATCCACCTTTCCCTCCTCATCGGCTAGAATACATTTCCCTGATACGTGTGCTGCTTCAATTGTTGTGAGTAAGCCATAAAATCTATTTAGGATCCGTTTCTCATATTCGGCAAATAGGGTCTGTAGCGTGGCACAGATGGTTTCCCCCATAGTCAAAGGAAAATTGCGGCCTGCTGTTTCTCCAAAAACAACGGTACACCAGTGTAATCGCCTTATTCATTCAGCCAGATGTTTTACATGAGCCCCCTGAGGTTCCTGATATTAGCTCAATATCCCAATGCTGTTCCACAAAAGAAAAACTAGATAAAATTAAAGTAAATTCAGGAGCCTCCTAGATACACGGGCTCCAACCATTAGTGTACTTTTTAGCACTTTAGTTAAGAGTTTTATGTTACGGCGTTAGCCCATAAAACTCAACTACTGACTTTTATATGCGGTAGGAGTCTGGACAGGAGAGGGTCTACCGCTCACTTTTTCAGGCGATCGTAATACCGGCGTTAGGCAAATCCCATTAAAAAGATAGGATATGCAATTGATGTAAGGGGATTTGTGGTAAGCTAAAATTGCGGAAAAAAAGTGAGTTGTAGAACCTCTCCTGCCTGACTCGTAATACCAGCGGGCGTTAAAACGCAGCATTGGGACCCCTCAACGCTGCTTTGTAAGGCTAACGCAAGACTCGTAATCTAGCCATTAATTTCTTTTTTTACAAAGCACCTTTCTCTGCCTACCTCCATGACACAAGGCAAAGAACTACTGGGAGGGTAGAGGAAGCGGGAGGGATATTTATTGCTTTATTTGCAGTGTCTCTGCCTGCTTCTGGTGGCCATAGGTTATGAATGTTTTTGTGGATTCTCACTGCCAATAGAAAGAAATCTGAATCATTCTCTGCCTATCTCCATGAAAACGAGACAAAAAACTACTAGAAGGGATATTAAAGGGACAGTCAAGTCCAAAAAAAACTTTCATGATTTAAATAGGGAATGTAATGTTATACAACTATCCGATTTACTTTTATCCCCAATTTTGCTTTGTTCTCTTGGTATTCTTAGTTGAAAGCTAAACCTAGGAGGTTCATATGCTAATTTCTTAGACCTTGAAGACTGCCTCTAATCTGAATGCATTTTGACCACTAGAGGGCATTAGTTCATGTGTTTCATATAGATAACATTGAGCTCATGCACGTGAAGTTACCCTGGAGTGAGCTAAAATGCAAGTCTGTCAAAAGAACTGAAATAAGGGGGCAGTTTGCAGAAGCATAGATACAAGGTAAACACAGAGGTAAAAAGTGTATTTCTATAACAGTGTTAGTTATGCAAAACTAGGGAATGGGTAATAAAGGGATTATCTTTCTTTTTAAACAACAAAAATTCTGGTGTTGACTGTCCCTTTAATGCTTTGTTTAGGGTGTCTTTGCCTCCTCCTGGTGGCCAGGTGAAGTATTTCCCATAGGCTATGAATATATTTTGTGGACTCTCACCGCCATTAGAAAGAAAATTATCAAGCCTTTGAATATTTTGCAGGAAACTTTGCAATGATTAGCTTACTCAGGCTTATTGCGTTCTATTACAGTTTGTAACTGAATAGCATGTTTATAATCCCTTTTTAAATGAGGAGACATTTAAAAGTATATAACAGTAAAATACAAAAAGGATTCAAAATATCCCCCTATTAAATTTCAAGATTGTTTTAAACAAAAACAATCATGTTCCTTATTAGACTGAAAGTGTCATATTCACATTCTTACAATAGTTATTTATAAATGTCATAATGTTGTATTGTTCAATACTCATGGAACTATTTATGAACCTGTGTTATGCCAGGAAAGAATTGGTGGGACCTTGACATATATAATTATTTTTGTTTACTGACAACAATGCATGACTTACAGAATCAGCAACACTTGGGTTATTTTAAGATTATGCAGATTAACAATAACTAAATGAACAAGCAAATTATGGTCTTTTGCTAAGTGGGCACTACAAGTAAAACACTAACAGGGAGTGCAAGCAAGGAGGGGACCATATATTCTTTGTATAGGAGAAACTACTGCATTAATATGGCTACAATCAAAGCACCTGGCACTATATAAGGTTTTCTATTTTTAAAGGTCTGTAAGGACTTAAAGGGACAGTCTAGTCAAAATTAAACTTTCATGATTCAGATAGGGCATGCAATTTTAAACAACTTTCCAATTTACTTCTATTATCTAATTTGCTCAATTCTTTAGATATCCTTTGTTGAAGAAATAGCAATGCATATGTGTGAGCCAATCACACAAGGCCTTTATGTGCAGCAACCAATCAGCAGCTACTGAGCATATCTAGATATGCTTTTCAGCAAGTGATATCAAGAGAATGAAGCAAATTAGATAATAGAAGTAAATTAGAAAGTTGTTTAAAATTACATGCTCTTTCTAAATCACGAAAGAAAAAAATTGGGTTTCATGTCCCTTTAAATGGCAAAAAAAAATAAAAAAAAATAGTAAAGCCGTATTAAAAAGAAAAAAAAACTCAAACCCCTGCTACCCGAGACCTGTGATCACCTTGCACAAATTACCCTAACAGAAAGGTCCCTGAGACTCTCCAGTGCAAAGTCCTCTAACTACAATGACCGATATGCTTCCAAAGCAATTAACCCAAACTACTGTTAACCCCATAAAGTGATAATAAAGAAGCAAGTATAGAAGGCCGAAATGATTGTCTGGGGTTGCCATGTTCCTTGCTTCAGAGAAGGATTGCCTGGTATTTCAGGGCTGGCCTGACCTTGTTAGGTGGAATCAGACTGACATACTTTAGGAAAGTTCTTCTCTGTGAAGAGTACTATTGGGCTGCTCCCAGGTATTAAATTGCGATAGAACAAGCTACTAAGCTGTTGTTCCTAACTGAGAGAGTGCTTCTATTCTGTATGTACTCCGTTTTACACAATTATCCACTTCCTGCTAGTTTAATATTATATGTAAACAACTTTTACTTTTCAATATGTGTATCTGCTGCTTTTTCATATACATGATAGACAAATAAAATACACTTTACCCCCCTCTCATTTTCTGTAATTTAACACAGTGGGTTTTCCAATTCTGAGGAATGGAAGTGCACACTGCAGGCTTCACAAGTGTAACCCTTCTACATATTTGCCTCATTGGGATCAGAAGAGGTGGTGAGATACAATACAAAACTATGGAAGATTTGCAAAAAAAAAAAAAATGGCTAAACCATTGTATAACAAAATATATCCCAAATACATCCCTCTGACAAGCACTGTACTCTGAGGGCAACCGGGCCTCAATATAGACTGAAAGCTCCTTTCTCTGAAGAAATCATGCACATCTTCATTCTTCAACCACCTCCAACTGAGGCAAAGTAAAGACTAAAGGTATGTATGAGATGGGAGGGGTTTTATAGGGCTCTTGGGGTTTGGGAAACTTTCCCTCCTCCTATTGGTAGTAATGTTTTCCCCTACGTAACGGATTGTGGACTCTTGCCACCTATATGAAATAAATGACAATTGCAAGCCTTGTCTACTTCAGTAACAAGTTCATATTGGCTCCTCCAAATAAGGCAAGTGGTGTAGGGGAGTTTGCCCATCGAAAAGTTATTCCAGCAAATAAGGTTTCACACTTGGTTGGTAAGTTTAGGATATTGCTGGACTCCAACACAGACTAGAAATTGATTAATGTGCAGAACCTGACAACCAATAGCAGACAATGCAGAATAAGCCATGCGCACAAAGACACAAAAGTAACCTCTCCATGTGGTCCAGAGCCATTGGAAAAGATGGAGCGTGAACCAGAATGTCGTCCAGGTAAGTAGTTACTGCAATACACTGCAGACAAACAACGGCCAGCAGAGCTCCAAGCCCCTTGGTGAACACTTGGGGTTCCATCAACCTTAGGAACACTATTCCACACCTCCATGTGAGAAGCTGGGACAGGAAACAATTTCTTAAAAGAAGCCAAAAGGGGGTAAAGGGAATCCCTGTTTTTTCCCATTCCTTGAAGATGATCTTCGCTTTGATAGGGGGTACAGGAAATACCTCAGGAGCCCTGGGTCTGCGTCTTAACACTGATTCAAGTCTCTGAACATGATCCTCCTGGGGCGGATTTGCGACCTGAACCCCCAGGATAGTATCCTCAAACAGGAGCATGAGCTGCTCCACCTTGAACCTAATTGTACCCTCCTCAGAGTCCCCTTCTGAATATCCTTCAGAAGGGTCAGAGTAAGGAAGCTCGCCTTCAGAGCTAAGTTTTCATCATCAGAAGGTTGCCCATAACTGTCTGTTAGCCAAAGCATTTGGACTACGTACTGGAGAACAATGTCTAGTCTTTCTTTTCCTCTTCCCTGCTACGGTCATAGCGCTTAGTGCAGCAGACACAGCAGCCTGTATGCGGGCCATGAGATCGGTGGGCAAAGGGCCTACCCCAGCTGGGGTTGCAATGCTATCCTTGCAGCGTCCTGGGGCTACCATGGTCGCATTCATTTCTCAGGAGAATGAGACATCAGGACAAATGACAGGCAAGAACTGCATAATTATACCGGAAGGCATACTGTATTTAAGTACATTTATTATTGTCAATGCAATGTACAGAGGAAGATTCCTCCAGACTCTCTATTAGTATAGAGTCATGCATAGTATGGCAGTGTATAATGGCAATTTTTGAAACAGTCATGAGCCTCACAGTGGGATTTCCCCAGGCTTCCTATGCACAAATCTATGGTTCCCCTTTATGCCCTGCTTAGGGCGTCTTACCTCCTCTGAGCCGGTGGGGACTGGTTGCTACCCCACTCCCACAGCTCTGATGCGCAGTGGATCTGAAGCAAAAATGCTGCGAATGTGCTGTTTACGGCGGGAAGCTGCAGCCTATATCAACAAAAGGCCTGTGGGCTGTATTAGTGACAAAATCCCATAAAAACAGCATCGCCCTCGGGATGAACCTGCACCTGTAATGGTGCCAAATTTACAGCTAAAAAATCTGAATTATTCACAAAAAAAATAACTCAAGCTGTGTAAGCAGCATGAATGGCACAACTTTCACATAAATCTATGTGACTGTATAGAAGGTATATATGTCAGGAATCCACTCCACATTTTCTCTTTCTCTCCTATGAACTCCTCTGCAGCTAGTCACTCCCCTATTTAAGTTACCTGTTCACACTAAACAGGTGCTTAGTTATTGTGATTGTATGCTGTGACTATGCCGGAGCATTGCTTGGAGAAGTCTCTGAAGCTTTTGGAAACTTCCTACACTTTGTTCTAATTGGGATTAACCTCTCACTCCGAAGGACATAGTCTCTTCATAAATTGTATCTTATATACTTTGTTTTCACCTGACTTGGATTCCCTAAATCATCTCATCCGGTTCTACAGTTAGTTTTTGGACATTCTGCTTACTCACCTACTCTGGGGAAAGTATATACAGAGTTTACTTGGACTTTTGTGGCTTACAATTGTTTGTGCAGCACTTATCTCTCCGTCTCTCTGTTCCTGTCACGGAACTTAGCCACGCCCCCAACAACGTTCACACACTGGACTCAGAAAGGGATCGCTATCCTGTCAGCTCAAGCTTACCTTGCTGTGCAACGCCTACGGGTGTCATTTCTCACTACCAGCTGTGCCTCTACTCCTGCAAATCAGCCACCTCAGTAGAATCGGGTAAACTTATTGTCTGCAACCGCGGTCATTCCGCTCTGCCACATAACAAGTACTGAGTATCACTTGATCATTATCAGCAGCTACAGTGCTACCTCTCCCTCTGAAGGAATCCTCATCCTTAAAGTAACAGACATTAAACTGTATTGTTAAAGGCATACTCTTGCTTACGATCATCTGCCAAACAAAGGTATCTGTCACTCTGTATTTAAAGGTACAGGCATTACAAGTCTGAGTGAGTTCACCACTGTTTATCTTGCAACAGCCATCATATCTCTGTTGTTAAGTTTAAAGGATATTATCCCAACAAATTTCACTAAGGCTAAGCTGTGTATAAGACTCCCTTCCTTTACCCAGCATCCCAAGTGATACAAATTCATTCATTAAGGTTTGCAGTTGCGATCCTATCATCTATTATCTCTGACTGAACCAGACAGTTTCTGACAGAATAACTAAGCCTTAAAAACAAAATGGATCCAGCAGACCTGCCACAATTTGTTTACACTCTATCACAACGTGTGGACCAGCTTAGTCAAGGACTAAGAGACCTCCAAGTTGAGAATGAGACCCTGAGGAAAATAATCAAGGACTCTGCTACACCAAAACCACCCTCTACTGAACATAGCCCAGAACCATTAGTCTCTCCTCCCGACTTGTTCTATGGTGACAGAACCCAATACAGACATGCACAAAAATGCCTGTCTTCTAATGTTTCATTTGAAGCACAGGACATACCCTACAGACAATATTAAAGTCTTGACACTCATATCCTTCCTTAGAGCTGAACCTAGGGTATGGGCAGACACCCTTTATGAGACTCATAACCCAGTTTTGTCTTCCCTCAATTCCTTCCTCACTGCTATGGATGAATTCTATTCTGATACCAACTTGCAGCTTACAGCCGAAGGCAAAATGAGGAAACTTAAGCAAGGAAGTAGACCAGTTGAAAGTTATATAACAGAATTCAAACAGTTTGCGACTGACTCACAGTGGAATGAAGTAGCCCTAAAGAACCAGTTTAGGATAGGTCTTTCAGAAGCCATGAAAGATGAACTGGCTAGAATCGACCTGCCCCCATCTCTTGAGGCTTTAATGAAGTTATGCATGCAGATCGATAGGAGGTTCCAAGAAAGGAAATCTGAGCGTCATACTACTGATGTTATGTATAAAAAACCTATATCTTCCTTTTCTCATTCATCACCACCTGGTATTTCCTCATCAAATCCAGAAGCCATGGAGATTGGGTTTATTCGAGGTCTGTTAAGCCCTGAAGAACGTCTCAGATGAAGGAATAATGGGTTGTGTATGTATTGTGGCAAGGCCACCCACACTATCAGAGATTGTCCTAACCTTGAGAGGAACAAATCCAGTAAGTTTTCTTTGCTATCAACATCACTCATTATACGTGATAAACCTATTCACTGTACTGTTTCTTTTCTGTTACAGTGGGAGCGAAACTGCTTGACGAAAGAGGCCATCGTTAACACCGGGGCTCAAGGGAATTACATTGATAAATCGCTTGTAATCAGTAATAATATTCCATTGATTAAAAAGCATACACCAATCTCTATTTGTGTTGTTGATGGTCCTCCGTTAGCTTCAGGCCCCATTACACACCACACCATACCCATATTAGTAACAACAAACACATCCCACCAGGAGTATATATCATTTGATGTGATTCTTTCACCTCTGTTCCCAATTGTACTCGGTATACAGTGGCTCCAACTGCATGAACCAACAATAGACTGGAAAACTCTACAACCTAAGTTAGAGTCCACCTACTGTCAACAGACCTGCTATAGACACACTCCATTGTTATATGTAATTGAATCTCAGCAGGAAATCCCTCCAATACCACAGGTGTACACAAAGTTCGCTGAGGTTTTCAGTAAAAAAGAGGCAGAAAACTTACCACCTCATCGTTCGTACGATTGTCCAATAGACCTCAAACCTGGTACCTCGCCTCCCTGTGGACACCTCTATTCCCTCAGCCAACCAGAACTAGATCACCTAAAAGGATATCTGGAGAAGAATCTGAAGAAAGGCTTCATCCGACCTTCTGTTTCATCGTCTGGGGCTGGCATATTCTTTGTCAAGAATAAAGACTCATCACTCCACCCAATTATTGATTATAGGGATCTAAATAAAATAACCAAGCAGAACAGATACCCGTTACCACTCAACCCTGAATTAATAGAACGTCTGCATAGCGCTAAAATATTTACCAAACTTGATCTATGAGGTGCCTATAATTTAATCCGCATCCGTGAGGGAGATGAGTGGCTCACCGCCTTCAGGACGAGGTACGGTCTGTATGAATATTTAGTTATGCCATTCGGGTTAACCAACGCACCTGCAATGTTCCAGTTCTTCATCAACAATATTTTCCGTGACTTGCTCGACATATGTGTAGTCATTTATCTTGACGATATCTTAATTTACTCATCCAGTCTGGAAGAACACATTAAACATGTCAGTTGGGTCTTATCTTGGCTCCAAGCCCATCGCCTATATGCAAAGGCTGAAAGGGTCTCTTCCATACCGAAGAAATCTCTTTCCTAGGATATTCCATCAGTCCTCGTGGAATACAGATGCAGCAAGATAAGGTTGAAGCTGTTGCTCACTGGCCACAACCAAGAACTAGGAAACAACTACAGCATTTTCTTGGATTTAGCAACTATTACCGAAAATTTATAAAAAAACTTCTCTACAATCGTAACACCACTTACGAGACTCACCAGTCCAACTATTCCTTACCTCTGGAACAACCAGGCTAATGATGCCTTTCTTTTCCTTAAAAGAGCTTTCACTACTGCTCCAATCCTCCGCTTCCCCAATACAAAACTCCCTTATAATCTGCAAGTGGATGCCTCTGACCATGCTCTCGGTACAGTATTATCCCAACGGAAAAGCCTGAATGATCCTCTCCATCCAGTTGCATTCTATTCTAAAGCATTATCCGCTCCAGAGAGGAATTACCCTGTAGGTGAGAAGGAACTGTTGGCTATCAAGAGGGCTTTCGAACATTGGAGGCATCTCTTGGAAGGGACAATTGGCCCTATCATAATATACACTGACCATCGCAACCTAGAATTTCTGCAAAAAAATAAAATAAAACCCTGTCGGGCAGACAAGTAAGATGGAATCTCTATTTTAGTTGTTTCATTTATCAAATAATTTACCGGCCAGGTTCGCGAAACGGAAAGGCAGATGCTCTATCCAGAATAGAGGAAAGCTCACCCATAAAACCGGCTCCTTCTACACTACTACCTCCCGAAAGGTTTTTTGGGTTATTTCAGACGTCTACTTCAAACCTAGAAAACTAAATTTATGCTTACCTGATAAATTGATTTCTTCTATGGTAAGACGAGTCCACGGATTCATCCTTTACTTGTGGAATATTATCCTTCCCTACAGGAAGTGGCAAAGAGCACCACAGCAGAGCTGTCTATATAGCTCCTCCCTTAGCTCCACCCCCCCAGTCATTCGACCAAAGTTACAGGAAGAAAAAGGAGAAACTACAAGGTGCAGAGGTGACTGAGTTTAAATAAAAAAATACAATCTGTCTTAAAATGACAGGGCGGGCCGTGGACTCGTCTTACCATAGAAGAAATCAATTTATCAGGTAAGCATAAATTTAGTTTTCTTCTATAAAGGTAAGACGAGGTACGGTCTGTATGAATATTTAGTTATGCCATTCGGGTTAACCAACGCACCTGCAATGTTCCAGTTCTTCATCAACAATATTTTCCGTGACTTGCTCGACATATGTGTAGTCATTTATCTTGACGATATCTTAATTTACTCGTCCAGTCTGGAAGAACACATTAAACATGTCAGTTGGGTCTTATCTTGACTCCAAGTCTATCGCCTATAAGCAAAGGCGGAAAAGTGTCTCTTCCATACCGAAGAAATCTCCTTCCTAGGATATTCCATCAGTCCTCGTGGAATACAGATGCAGCAAGATAAGGTTGAAGCTGTTGCTCACTGGTCACAACCCAGAACTAGGAAACAACTACAGCATTTCCTTGGATTTAGCAACTATTACCGAAAATTTATAAAAAAACTTCTCTACAATCGTAAAACCACTTACGAGACTCACCAGTCCAACTATTCCTTACCTCTGGAACAACCAGGCTAATGATGCCTTTCTTTTCCTTAAAAGAGCTTTCACTACTGCTCCAATCCTCCGCTTCCCCAATACAAAACTCCCTTATACTCTGGAAGTGGATGCCTCTAACCATGCTCTCGGTACAGTATTATCCCAACGGAAAAGCCTGACTGATCCTCTCCATCCAGTTGCATTCTATTCTAAAGCATTATCCGCTCGAGAGAGGAATTACCCTGTAGGTGAGAAGGAACTGTTGGCTATCAAGAGGGCTTTCGAACATTGGAGGCATCTCTTGGAAGGGACAATTGGCCCTATCATAATATACACTGACCATCGCAACCTAGAATCTCTGCAAAAAAATAAAACCCTGTCGGGCAGACAAGTAAGATGGAATCTCTATTTTAGTTGTTTCAATTATCAAATAATTTACCGGCCAGGTTCGCGAAACGGAAAGGCAGATGCTCTATCCAGAATAGAGGAAAGCTCACCCATAAAACCGGCTCCTTCTACACTACTACCTCCCGAAAGGTTCTTTGGGTTATTTAAGACGTCTACTTCAAACCTAGAAAACTAAATTTATGCTTACCTGATAAATTGATTTCTTCTATGGTAAGACGAGTCCACGGATTCATCCTTTACTTGTGGGATATTATCCTTCCCTACAGGAAGTGGCAAAGAGCACCACAGCAGATCTGTCTGTATAGCTCCTCCCTTAGCTCCACCCCCCAGTCATTCGACCGAAGGTACAGGAAGAAAAAGGAGAAACTACAAGGTGCAGAGGTGACTGAGTTTAAATAAAAAAATACAATCTGTCTTAAAATGACAGGGCGGGCCGTGGACTCATCTTAACATAGAAGAAATCAATTTATCAGGTAAGCATAAATTTAGTTTTCTTCTATAAAGGTAAGACAAGTCCACGGATTCATCCTTTACTTGTGGGATACAATACGAAAGCTACAGGACACGGATGAACGGGAGGGACAAGACAGATGGTTAAACAGAAGGCACCACTGCTTGAAGAACCTTTCTCCCAAAAATACCCTCCAAAGAAGCAAAGGTATCAAATTTGTAAAATTTGGAAAAGGTATAAAGCGAAGACCAAGTCGCAGCCTTACAAATCTGTTCAACAGAAGCATCATTTTTAAAAGCCCATGTGGAAGCCACCGCTCTAGTAGAGTGAGCTGTAATTCTTTCAGGAGGCTGCTGTCCAGGAGTCTAGTATGCCAAACAGATGATGCTTTTCAGCCAAAAGGCAAGAGAGGTAGCCGTAGCTTTTTGACCTCTACGTTTTGCAGAATAGACAACAAACAAAGATGTTTGACGGAAATTTTTGGTCGCTTGCAAGTAAATCTTTAAAGCACGAACCACGTCCAAGTTGTGCAATCAAAGCTCCTTCTTAAGAGGAAGGATTAGGACACAGAGAAGGAACAACAATTTCCTGATTAATATTCTTATTAGTAACAAACTTAGGAAGGAATCCAGGTTTGGTACGCAAAACCACCTTATCAGCATGGAAAACAAGATAAGGCGAGTCGCATTGCAATGCAGATAGTTCAGAAACTCTTCAAGCTGAAGAGATAGCAACTAAAAACAGAACTTTCCAAGAGAGAAGCTTAATATCTATGGAATGCATAGGTTCAAACGGAACCCCTTGAAGAACCTTAAGAACTAAATTCAAACTCCATGGCGGAGCAACAGGTTTAAACACAGGCTTGATTCTAAATAAAGCCTGACAGAACGATTGAACGTCTGGAACATCCGCCAGACGTTTGTGCAGTAGAATTGATAAAGCAGATATCTGTCCCTTTAAGGAACTAACTGATAACCCCATCTCCAATCCTTCTTGGAGAAAGGACAAAATCCTAGGAATCCTGATCCTACTCCATGAGTAGCCTTTGGATTCGCACCAATAAAGATATTTACGCCATATCTTATGATAAATTTTCCTGGTGACAGGCTTTCGAGCCTGAATCAAGGTATCTATGACCGACTCAGAGAACCCCCGCTTGGATAAGATCAAGCGTTCAATTTCCAAGCAGTCAGTCGCAGAGAGACAAGATTTGGATGCTGGAATGGACCTTGAATCAGAATGTCCTGTCTCAGTGCCAGAGTCCATGGTGGAAGAGATGACATGTCCACCAGGTCTGCATACCAAGTCCTGCGTGGCCACGCAGGTGCTATCAAAATTACCAAAGCTCTCTCCTGTTTGATTCTGGCAATCAAACGAGGAAGGAGAGGAAATGGTGGAAACACATAAGCCAGGTTGAACGACCAGGGTACTGCTAGGGCATCTATCAGTACTGCCTGCCGATCCCTTGACCTGGACCCGTATCGAGGAAGTTTGGCATTCTGACGAGACACCATCAGATCCAATTCTGGTGTGCCCCATTGCTGAATCCATTGTGCAAACACCTCCGGATGGAGTTCCCACTCCCCCGGATGAAAAGTCTGACGACTTAGAAAATCTGCTTCCCAGTTCTCCACTCCTGGGATATAGATTGCTGATAGATGGCAAGAGTGAGTCTCTGCCCATTGAATTATTTTGGTAACCTCTATCATCGCTAGAGAACTCTTTGTTCCCCCCTGATGATTGATATATGCTACAGTCGTGATATTGTCTGACTGGAATCTCATGAATCTGGCCGACGCCAGCTGAGGCCACGCCTGAAGCGTGTTGAATATCGCTCTCAGTTCTAGAATATTTATCGGAAGGAGAGCCTCCTCCTGAGTCCACAATCCCTGTGCTTTCAGGGAATTCCAGACTGCACCCCAGCCCAATAGGCTGGCGTCCGTCGTCACTATGACCCACGCTGGCCTGCGGAAACACATTCCCTTGGACAGATGATCCTGTGACAACCACCAAAGAAGAAAGACTCTGGTCTCTTGGTCCAGATTTATCTGAGGAGATAAATCTGCATAATCCCCATTCTACTGTTTGAGCATGCAAAGTTGCAGTGGTCTGAGATGCAAGCGAGCAAACGGAACTATGTCCATTGCCGCTACCATTAAACCGATTACCTCCATACACTGAGCCACTGACGGCCGAGGAATGGAATGAAGAGCTCGGCAGATGGATAAAATCTTTGATTTCCTGACCTCCGTCAGAAAAATTTTCATGTCCACCGAATCTATCAGAGTTCCCAGGAATGGAACTCTTGTGAGAGGGATAAGTGAACTCTTTTTTACGTTCACCTTCCACCCGTGAGATCTTAGAAAAGCCAACACGATGTCCGTGTGAGACTTGGCTAGTTGGTAAGTTGACGCCTGGATTAAGATATCGTCCAGATAAGGCGCCACAGCTATGCCCCGCGGCCTTAGAACCACCAGAAGGGACCCTAGCATCTTTGTGAAAATTCTGGGAGCCGTGGCCAACCCGAAGGGAAGAGCCACAAACTGGTAATGCTTGTCCAGAAAGGCGAACCTGAGGAACTGGTGATGCTCTTTGTGGATAGGAATGTGTAGATACGCATCCTTTAAGTCCGCGGTGGTCATATATTGACCCTCCTGGATCATTGGCAAAATAGTCCGAATGGTCTCCATCTTGAAGGATGGGATTCTGAGGAATTTGTTTAGGATCTTGAGATCCAAAATTGGTCTGAAAGATCCCTCTTTTTTGGGTACCACAAACAGATTGGAGTAGAACCCTTGCCACTGTTCTGTATCCGGAACTGGGCAGATCACTCCCATGGAATATAGGTCTTCTACACAGCGTAAGAACGCCTCTCTTTTTGTCTGGTTTACAGACAATTGAGAAAGATGGAATTTCCCCCTTCGGGGAGAATCTTTGAAATCTAGAAGATACCCCTGGGTTACTATTTCTAAAGCCTGAACGTCTCTTGCCCAAGCCTGAGCAAAGAGAGAAAGTCTGCCCCCTACTAGATCCGGTCCCGGATCGGGGCTACCACTTCATGCTGTCTTGGTGGCAGCAGCGGGCTTCTTGGCCTGTTTACCCTTGTTCCAAGTCTGGTTAGATCTCCAGACTGACTTGGATTGAGCAAGATTCTCCTCTTGCTTCGCGGCAGGGGAATAGGAAGGGGGACCACCTTTGAAGTTTCGAAAGGAACGAAAATTATTTTGCTTGGTCCTCATCTTATTCGTCTTATCCTGAGGAAGGGCATGGCCTTTCCCTCCAGTGATGTCTGAAATGATCTCTTTCAGTTCAGGCACGAATAGAGTCTTACCCTTGAAAGGGATGGCTAAAAGCTTAGCTTTTGATGACACATCAGCAGACCAGGACTTAAGCCATAACGCTCTGCACGCTAAAATGGCAAAACCTGAATTCTTCGCCGCTAATTTAGCCAATTGAAAAGCGGCATCTGTAATGAAAGAATTAGCTAGCTTGAGAGCCCTAATTCTATCCAGAATATCCTCTAATGGAGTCTCAACCTGAAGAGCCTCTTCTAGAGCCTCGAACCAAAAGGACGCTGCAGTAGTTACAGGAACAATGCACGCTATAGGTTGGAGAAGAAAACCTTGATGAACAAATATTTTCTTCAGGAGACCCTTTAATTTTTTATCCATAGGATCTTTGAAAGCACAACTGTCCTCAATAGGTATAGTTGTACGCTTAGCCAGGGTAGAAATAGCTCCCTCCACCTTAGGGACCGTCTGCCACGAGTCCAGCACGGCATCTGATATGGGAAACATTTTCTTAAAAGTAGGAGGGGGAGCGAACGGAATACCTGATCTATCCCACTCCTTAGTAACAATTTCTGAAATCCTCTTAGGGACCGGAAAAACATCAGTGTAGGCAGGAACCTCTAGGAATTTGTCCATTTTACACAATTTCTCTGGAACTACAATACGGTCACAATCATCCAGAGTCGCTAAAACCTCCCTGAGCAATAAGCGGAGGTGTTCTAGTTTAAATTTAAAAGCCGTCATATCTGAATCTGTCTGAGGGAACATATTTCCTAAGTCAGAAATCTCTCCCTCAGCCAGCAAATCTCTCACTTCAGAACATTGTGAGGGTACATTGGATATAGCTAATAAAGCGTCAGAGGGCTCAGCGTTTGTTCTCACACCAGACCTACTGCGCTTCCCCTACAACCCCGGCGGCTTAGATAAAACCTCAGTGAGGGTAGTATTCATAACTGCGGCCATATCTTGCAGGGTGAGTTAGACGCACTAGAAGTACTTGGCGTCGCATGTGCGGACGTTAACGGTTGTGACACTTTGGGAGAATTAGATGGCATAACCTGATTCTCTTCTGACTGAGAATCATCCTGCGACATACTTTTAGTAGCTAAAATATGTTCTTTACAATTTATTGACCTTTCAGTGCATGAGGGACACAGTCTAAGTGGAGGTTCCACAATGGCTTCTAAACATATTAAACATTGACTTTCCTCAATGTCAGACATGTTGAACAGGCTAGTAATGACTACAAACAAGCATGAAAACACTTTATTTAGTGAAAAAAATAACAATCTTAAAAAATGGTACTGCGCTTTTATGAGAAAAAAAGCATACACGTTCTGCAAAACAGCCTAAACATGCACCAAATTTTTCAAAATTTTGTATGTAGACACACTATAGGTAGTTAAGATTGCACCACAAAATTTTTTAACAATTAACCCCTTAATTTCCAAACCGGATTGAAAATAGGCCCAGATCTGGAAAAAAAAACCTCAGCACCTTGCCACAGCCCTGCTGTGGCCCTACCTGCCCTCAGGGATCGAAAATGTGGGGTAAAAGCTTTGATTTGGCCCAAAACATACACCAGGGCCCTCAGAAGTTAGAGCTTGCTGCTTGCTGACAAAAACTAACTGCGCATCTGAGGCGCGAAAATAGGCCCCGCCCATCTCACTCGATGTTTCCTCGGCCTTAAAAAACCACACCAGAGCGGTTATAACTAGCCATGTGGGTTCTAAGACCCCAAAGTTAAGCCATGTGTGCCCTAATAAAGTTGTCCAAAACGTTTATTGCCCACAAAAACGTTAAAGCACTCCCATCCAAAAAACGTTTGCTCACAAACATTTGCCATTCAGTGTCAACCATATATGTAATTGGCCCCATATGCAAGCTAAGTAATGACCTTCTTTTAGCTCTAGGATTACGGCTTACCCTTACCCTCCTGGGTATAATGTCAGCCTTTCTGAAATACACAGTCTCTCCAGAAAAAATATGACTGAACATACCTCATTGCTGCATAGCATGAAACCGTTCCTCACACTGAAGTTTCCTGTACTCCTCTGTGGGAACAGCAATGGACCTTAGTTACAAATGCTAAGATCATCATCCTCCAGGCAGCAGTCTTCATCCATCTGCTGCCTGAGAGTAAATAGTACAAACCGGTACCATTTAAAATAACAAACTCTTGCTTGAAGAAATTAAAAACTAATATTTTATCACCTCTTTCACTTTACCCGTCCTAGTACTTAGAATAGGCAAAGAGAATGACTGGGGGGTGGAGCTAAGGGAGGAGCTATATAGATAGCTCTGTTGTGGTGCTCTTTGCCACTTCCTGTAGGGAAGGATAATATCCCACAAGTAAAGGATGAATCCGTGGACTCGTCTTACCTTTATAGAAGAAAAGGCCCTTTCTACTGATAAGAACTTGCCACAAAATCTACTTACCTCAAGTGACGGTCTGTACTACCATGAATCAAGATTATACATCCCAGAATCTCTTCGACTTCCGTTAATCAAGGAAAATCATGATTCTCCCATGTCCGGGCATCCTGGTATCCACAGAACCTACGATATACTTAAAAGGAATTTCTGGTGGCCAAGGATGGAGTCTAGTATAAAGGATTACGTTTCCACTTGTACTATCTGTTCTGTCTCAAAACCAGAGAAAAAAAACACCCTATGGTTATTTAATGCCCATTACAGTTCCAGATAAACCTTGGGACCATTTAGGCATGGACTTTATTGTGGATCTCCCAGTTAGTGCAGGAAAAAACAACATCCTTGTGTAACAGATCTCTATACCAAGATGGCTCACTTTAACCCCTTCCACAAGTTACCCTCTTCAGTGCAGACTGCCCAACTCTTCTTAGATCATATAGTAAAATTCCATGGTCTGCCTTCCGTTCTTACGACCGATAGAAGTAGCCAATTTACCTGTCACTTCTGGAGACATCTCATTAAAGATTTACAGATTAGTGATGTTGCGAACATAAAAACGTCGAATGCGAACTTCCGCAACTGTTCGAGAACGGGCGAACCGGGCAAACCGCCATAGACTTCAATAGGCAGGCGAACTTTAAAACCCACAGGGACTCTTTCTGGCCACAATAGTGATGGAAAAGTTGTTTCAAGGGGACTAACACCTGGACTGTGGCATGCCGGAGGGGGATCCATGGCAAAACTCCCATGGAAAATTACATAGTTGATGCAGAGTCTGGTTTTAAGCCATAAAGGGTATAAATCACCTAACATTCCTAAATTGTTTGGAATAACGTGCTTTAAAACATCAGGTATGATGTTGTATCGATCAGGTAGTGTAACGGTTACGCCCGCTTCACAGTGACAGACCAAACTCCCCGTTTAAAGGGACAGTCTACACCAGAATTTTTATTGTTTTAAAAGATAGATAATCCCTTTATTACCCATTTCCCAGTTTTGCATAACTAACACATTTATAATAATATACTTTTAACCTCTGTGATTATCTTGTATCTAAGCCTCTGCAAACTGCCCCTTTTTCAGTTCTTTTGACAGACTTGCAGTCTAGCCAATCAGTGCCTGCTCCCATATAACTTCTCATGCATGAGCACAGTGTTATCTATATGAAATATGTGAACTAACACCCTCTAGTGGTGAAAAACTGTTAAAATGCAATCTGAAAGAGGTGGGCTTCAAGGTCTAAGAAATTAGCATATGAACCTCCTAGGTTAAGCTTTCAACTAAGATTACCAAGAGAACAAAGCAAAATTGGTGATAAAAGTAAATTGGAAAATTGTTTAAAATGACATGCTCTATCTGAATCATGAAAGTTTATTTTGGCCTAGACTGACCCTTTAACGCACCGCAAACAACCGCAAACAGTCCATTTGCCAACCGCAAACTCCCCATTTGCACAAGGTTGGATACCAAGCTAGCCATGTCCCGTTCCTTGTCCTCACTGATGTCATTGAAGGTCTCTTCCTCCACCCAGCCACATACAACACCAAGGGTCCCAGAAAGGTGGCAACAAGCGCCCCCCCCCCCCGGGACGCCTGCTGTGTTTGGTCTTCCACCTCCTCAAAGCCACCTTCCTCCTCTGACTCCTCTTCTTCAGACTCCTCTCTCTGCATTGCCTCTCTCTGCGTTATTATAAGGTGTGTTAAGTAGTACTATTCCTATCAGTTTAATCCCTGTTACGTCCCCTATCAGGGGACGTGTATATGGCATCGATTTTAGGAACCGGGAGATGGAAAAAGATGCTTGGTCGGTCCTCCTACTTCAAATTTGGGGCACTGCGCGTGCAATCTAATGTGCCACCAGATATGAGTGGTGTGTTAAATAGTTCTATTCTTATCAGTTTAATCCCTGTTATGTCCCCTATCAGGGGACGTGTATATGGCATCGATTTTAGGAACCGGGAAATGGAAAAAGATGCTTGGTCGGTCCTCCTACTTCAAATTTGGGGCACTGCTCATGCAATCTAATGTGCCACCAGATATGAGTGGTGTGTTAAGTAGTTCTATTCTTATCAGTTTAATCCCTGTTACGTCCCCTATCAGGGGACGTGTATATGGCATCGATTTTAGGAACCGGGAGATGGAAAAAGATACTTGGTCGGTCCTCCTACTTCAAATTTGGGGCACTGCGCGTACAATCTAATGTGCCACCAGATATGAGTGGTGTGTTAAGTAGTTCTATTCTTATCAGTTTAATCCCTGTTACGTCCCCTATCAGGGGACGTGTATATGGCATCGATTTTAGGAATCGGGAGATGGAAAAAGATGCTTGGTCGGTCCTCCTACTTCAAATTTGGGGCACTGTGCGTGCAATCTAATGTGCCACCAGATATGAGTGGTGTGTTAAGTAGTTCTATTCTTATCAGTTTAATCCCTGTTACGTCCCCTATCAGGGGACGTGTATATGGCATCGATTTTAGGAACCGGGAGATGGAAAAAGATGCTTGGTCGGTCCTCCTACTTCAAATTTGGGGCACTGCGCGTGCAATCTAATGTGCCACCAGATATGAGTGGTGTGTTAAATAGTTCTATTCTTATCAGTTTAATCCCTGTTATGTCCCCTATCAGGGGACGTGTATATGGCATCGATTTTAGGAACCAGGAGATGGAAAAAGATGCTTGGTCGGTCCTCCTACTTCAAATTTGGGGCACTGCTCATGCAATCTAATGTGCCACCAGATATGAGTGGTGTGTTAAGTAGTTCTATTCTTATCAGTTTAATCCCTGTTACGTCCCCTATCAGGGGACGTGTATATGGCATCGATTTTAGGAACCGGGAGATGGAAAAAGATGCTTGGTCGGTCCTCCTACTTCAAATTTGGGGCACTGCGCGTGCAATCTAATGTGCCACCAGATATGAGTGGTGTGTTAAGTAGTTCTATTCTTATCAGTTTAATCCCTGTTATGTCCCCTATCAGGGGACGTGTATATGGCATCGATTTTAGGAATCAGGAGATGGAAAAAGATGCTTGGTCGGTCCTCCTACTTCAAATTTGGGGCACTGTGCGTGCAATCCAATGTGCCACCAGATATGAGTGGTGTGTTAAGTAGTTCTATTCTTATCAGTTTAATCCCTGTTACGTCCCCTATCAGGGGATGTGTATATGGCATCGATTTTAGGAACCGGGAGATGGAAAAAGATGCTTGGTCGGTCCTCCTACTTCAAATTTGGGGCACTGCACGTGCAATCTAATGTGCCACCAGATATGTGTGGTGTGTTAAGTAGTTCTATTCTTATCAGTTTAATTCCTGTTACGTCCCCTATCAGGGGACGTGTATATGGCATCGATTTTAGGAACCGGGAGATGGAAAAAGATGCTTGGTCGGTCCTCCTACTTCAAATTTGGGGCACTGCGCGTGCAATCTAATGTGCCACCAGATATGAGTGGTGTGTTAAGTAGTTCTATTCTTATCAGTTTAATCCCTGTTACGTCCCCTATCAGGGGACGTGTATATGGCATCGATTTTAGGAACTGGGAGATGGAAAAAGATGCTTGGTCGGTCCTCCTACTTCAAATTTGGGGCACTGCGCGTGCAATCTAATGTGCCACCAGATAGGAGTGGTGTGTTAAGTAGTACTATTCCTATCAGTTTAATCCCTGTTATGTGCCTTTTTTTTGGTTTGGTTTTTGAAGCCACAGTGCAGCACCAGAGGCCAGAAAAATTAGGCATGTACACATGCCTGAAAAATTAGGTATTGTTGCAGCCGCCCAGAAAATGCCCTAAAACATTGCGGCTTGAACCCTAGTTGATGGCGGATAAGTCACGCAAGTCATCCGTCATTCAGAGATCAAATACAGCAGCGTGTGGACCATTTTTAGCCCAAGGCAGCTCATCTCATCTGGCCTTTTTTAGTCGAATGTATCACCCACTGACATTCCTTTCAGGATCCATCCCTCATTCATCTTAATAAAGGTGAGGTAATCTAGACTTTTTTGACCTAGGCGACTTCTCTTCTCAGTGACAATACCTCCTGCTGCACTGAAGGTCCTTTCTGACAGGACACTTGAAGCGGGGCAGGCCAGAAGTTCTATTGCAAATTGGGATAGCTCAGGCCACAGGTCAAGCCTGCACACCCAGTAGTCAAGGGGTTCATCGCTCCTCAGAGTGTCGATATCTGCAGCTTAGGCGAGGTAGTCTGCTACCTGTCGGTCGAGTCGTTCTCTGAGGGTGGACCCCGAAGGGCTGTGGCGATGCATAGGACTTAAAAATCTCTGCATGTCCTCCATCAACAACATGTCTGTAAAGCGTCCTGTCCTTGCCGGTGTGGTGGTGGGAGGAGGAGGATTACTTTCACCTCTTCCCCTGTTACATTCCCGTTGTGCTGTGACATCACCCTTATACGCTGTGTAAAGCAAACTTTTTAATTTATTTTGGAACTGCTGCATCCTTTCCGACTTGCGGTAATTCGGTAACATTTCAGGCACTTTATGCTTATACCAGGGGTCTAGTAGCGTGGACACCCAGTACAGGTCGTTCTCCTTCAGCCTTTTTATACGAGGGTCCCTCAACAGGCATGACAGCATGAAAGACCCCATTTGCACAAGGTTGGATGCCGAGCTACTCATGTCCCGTTCCTCGTCCTCAGTGATCTCACTGAAGGTATCTTCTTCCCCCCAGCCACGTACAACACCACGGGTACCAAATAGGTGACAACGAGCACCCTGGGATGCCTGTTGTGGTTGGTCTTCCTCCTCCTCCTCAAAGCCACATTCCTCCTCTGACTCCTCTTCCACACAATCCTCTTCCAGCGTTGCCGCAGGTCCAGCAAGCAATGCTGATAAGCCTGTTTCTGGTGGTGATGGTGACCACAACTCTTCCTCTTCACGCTCATCTACGGCCTGATCCAGCACTCTTCGCAGGGCACGCTCCAGGAAGAAAACAAATGGTATGATGTCGCTGATGGTGCCTTCGGTGCGACTGAATAGGTTTGTCACCTCCTCAAAAGGATGCATGAGCCTACAGGCATTGCGCATGAGCGTCCAGTAACGTGGCAAAAAAATTCCCAGCTCAGCAGAGGCTGTCCTAGCACCCCGGTCATACAAATAGTCGTTAACGGCTTTTTCTTGTTGGATCAGGCGGTCGAACATTAGGAGTGTTGAATTCCAACGTGTCGGGCTGTCGCAAATCAAGCGCCTCACTGGCATGTTGTTTCGCCGCTGGATATCTGAAAAGTGCGCCATGGCCGTGTAGGAATGCCTGAAATGGACACACACCTTCCTGTCCTGCTTCAGGACGTCCTGTAAGCCTGGGTACTTATGCACAAAGCGTTGTACGATCAGATTACACACATGTGCCATGCACGGCACATGTGTCAACTTGCCCAAATTCAATGCCGCCACCAAATTTCTTCCGTTGTCACTAACCACTTTGCCGATCTCCAGTTGGTGCGGAGTCAGCCACTGATCCACCTGTGCGTTCAAGGCAGACAGGAGTGCTGGTCCGGTGTGACTCTCTGCTTTCAGGCAAGTCAACCCCAAGACGGCGTGACACTGCCTGGGGAGCTGGGGAGGGTGCCGTTGATGTGGAGCAAGACGCAGCAGCAGCAGAAGAGGACTCAGCCGAGGAGGTTATGGAAGAGGATGGAGTAGGAGGAGTAGAGGAGGTGGCAGCAGGCCTGCCTGCAAGTCGTGGTGGTGTCACCAACTCCTCTGCAGAGCCACGCATTCCATGCTTGGCAGCCGTCAGCAGGTTTACCCAATGCGCAGTGTAGGTGATATACCTGCCCTGACCATGCTTTGCAGACCAGGTATCAGTGGTCAGATGGACCCTTGCCTCAACACTGTTTGCCAGATATGCCATTACTTCCTTTTGCACAATCGAGTACAGGTTGGGGATTGCCTTTTGTGCAAAGAAATTTCGGCCGGGTACCTTCCACTGCGGTGTCCCAATAGCTACAAATTTTTTGAACGCCTCAGACTCCACCAGCTTGTATGGTAAAAGCTGGCGGGCTAAGAGTTCAGTCAAGCCAGCTGTCAGATGCCGGGCAAGGGGGTGACTTTGTGACATTGGCTTCTTACGCTCAAACATGTCCTTGACAGACACCTGACTGTGGGCAGATGAGCAGGAACTGCTCAAGGCGAGACACGGAGTGGCGGATGGTTAAGAGGGGGCAAGGAGGACAGCAGTGGTTGACGTGGCTGAAGATGCTGGACCAGGAGGAGGATGGAGGCTTTGAGTTTTTGTGCTGCTTGTACTCATGTGTTGATCCCATAGGCGTTTGTGATGTGCGATCATGTGCCTTCGCAAAGCAGTTGTACCTAGGTGGGTGTTGGACTTCCCACGACTCAGTTTCTTTTGGCACAGGTTGCAAATGGCATTGCTGTTGTCAGAGGCAGACACACAAAAAAAAGCCACACTGCTGAGCTCTGCAATGACGGCATTCTGGTGGTGGCAACAGTCTGTCTTGCTGACCCCGGGTGCCGATGCATGCTGTCTGACTGTGCCACTAGCTCCTTGCGACGACCTCCCCCTCCTTCCAACTCGTCTCTTCCTCCTCTCTGTCTCCCCATCTGAACTTTCCCCCTCTTCTTCTTCTCTTCTAGCGGGCACCCACGTGACATCCACGGACGCATCATCATAATTAACCGCTTCACTTGTATCTGACAAGTCAACAAAGGAAGCAGCAGCGGGTATGACATCATCATCACACCGTACGTCCATGTGTGTAATTCTGCCTGACTGAGACATATCCCTGTTATCTACATCCTCTGGCAATAATGGTTGCGCATCACTATCACTCATTTCTTCCAACTGATATGTAAATAACTCCTCTGGCAGATCAAGTGAAGAGGCTGTGGTGCTAGTGTTGGTGGCGGCGGCAGGCGGGCGAGTGGTAACTTGAGAGGTGCCCGAAGCTAATCTGGAGGAGGATGGTGCGTCATGGTTCCGAGCGGGTGTCCTGTGTTAGCCAGTCAACTATGTCCTCAGAAATGTTTGAGTTCAGGGTACGTGGCCTCTGAACACTGGGCATTATTCTAGGGCCAAAGGGAATCACAGCACCACGAACACGACGGCCCCTGCGGGGTGGCCTGCCTCTGCCTGTCATTTTTTTTTCGATTAGTGGTACTATGCGTGCAAGCTACTGTGACAACAGATACAGGGAGTGCAGAATTATTAGGCAAGTTGTATTTTTGAGGATTAATTTATTATTGAACAACAACCATGTTCTCAATGAACCCAAAAAACTCATTAATATCAAAGCTGAATAGTTTTGGAAGTAGTTTTTAGTTTGTTTTTAGTTATAGCTATTTTAGGGGGATATCTGTGTGTGCAGGTGACTATTACTGTGCATAATTATTAGGCAACTTAACAAAAAACAAATATATACCCATTTCAATTATTTATTTTTACCAGTGAAACCAATATAACATCTCAACATTCACAAATATACATTTCTGACATTCAAAAACAAAACAAAAACAAATCAGTGACCAATATAGCCACCTTTCTTTGCAAGGACACTCAAAAGCCTGCCATCCATGGATTCTGTCAGTGTTTTGATCTGTTCACCATCAACATTGCGTGCAGCAGCAACCACAGCCTCCCAGACACTGTTCAGAGAGGTGTACTGTTTTCCCTCCTTGTAAATCTCACATTTGATGATGGACCACAGGTTCTCAATGGGGTTCAGATCAGGTGAACAAGGAAGCCATGTCATTAGATTTTCTTCTTTTATACCCTTTCTTGCCAGCCACGCTGTGGAGTACTTGGACGCGTGTGATGGAGCATTGTCCTGCATGAAAATCATGTTTTTCTTGAAAGATGCAGACTTCTTCCTGTACCACTGCTTGAAGAAGGCGTCTTCCAGAAACTGGCAGTAGGACTGGGAGTTGAGCTTGACTCCATCCTCAACCCGAAAAGGCCCCACAAGCTCATCTTTGATGATACCAGCCCAAACCAGTACTCCACCTCCACCTTGCTGGCATCTGAGTCGGACTGGAGCTCTCTGCCCTTTACCAATCCAGCCACGGGCCCATCCACCTGGCCCATCAAGACTCACTCTCATTTCATCAGTCCATAAAACCTTAGAAAAATCAGTCTTGAGATATTACTTGGCCCAGTCTTGACGTTTCAGCTTGTGTGTCTTGTTCAGTGGTGGTCGTCTTTCAGCCTTTCTTACCTTGGCCATGTCTCTGAGTATTGCACACCTTGTGCTTTTGGGCACTCCAGTGATGTTGCAGCTCTGAAATATGGCCAAACTGGTGGCAAGTGGCATCTTGGCAGCTGCACGCTTGACTTTTCTCAGTTCATGGGCAGTTATTTTGCGCCTTGGTTTTTCCACATGCTTCTTGCGACCCTGTTGACTATTTTAATGAAACGCTTGATTGTTCGATGATCACGCTTCAGAAGCTTTGCAATTTTAAGAGTGCTGCATCCCTCTGCAAGATATCTCACTATTTTTGACTTTTTTGAGCATGTCAAGTCCTTCTTTTGACCCATTTTGCCAAAGGAAAGGAAGTTGCCTAATAATTATGCACACCTGATATAGGGTCTTGATGTCATTAGACCACACCCCTTCTCATTACAGAGATGCACATCACCTAATATGCTTAATTGGTAGTAGGCTTTCGAGCCTATACAGCTTGGAGTAAGACAACATGCATAAAGAGGATGATGTGGTCAAAATACTCATTTGCCTAATAATTCTGCACTCCCTGTATGAGTGGCACTGTGCACTGGCAGAAGTTGGCAGAGTAGACGCTGTAGGCCTGACACACGCTTGCAGACAACTAAATGCTATTCAATCTATTACAGTCAAAAAAAATTTTTTTTTTTTTAAATGTACACTACTGTTATACCAGATATGAGTTGCACTGGGGTGACACTGTGCCCTGGCAGGCCGGCACTGAAAAGCACACGTGTGAAGGAAACTGACTGCTATTATTTAACACAGTCAAAAAAGTGTTGTTTTTTTTTTAAATCTACACTACAGTTACACCAGATATGAGTTGCACTGGGGTGACACTGTGCCCTGGCAGGCAGGCACTTAAACGCACACGTGTGAAGGAAACTGACTGCTATTATTTAACACAGTCAAAGAAGTGTTTTGTTTTTTTAAATCTACACTACTGTTACACCACATATGAGTTGCACGGGGGTGACACTGTGCCCTGGCAGACAGGCACTTAAACGCACACGTGTGAAGGAAACTGACTGCTCTAATTTAACACAGTAAAAAAGTGTTTTTTTTTTTTTTAAATCTACACTACTGTTACACCACATATGAGTTGCACTGGGGTGACACTGTGCCCTGGCAGGCAGGCACTTAAACGCACACGTGTGAAGGAAACTGACTGCTATTATTTAACACAGTCAAAAATGTGCTGTTTTTTTTTTAAATCTACACTACAGTTACACCAGATATGAGTGGCACTGGGGTGACACTGTGCCCTGGCAGGCAGGCACTTAAACGCACACGTGTGAAGGAAACTGACTGCTATAATTTAACACAGTCAAAAAAGTTTTTTTTGTTTTTTTTAAATCTACACTACTGTTACACCACATATGAGTTGCACTGGGGTGACACTGTGCCCTGGCAGGCAGGAACTTAAACACACAAGTGTGAAGGAAACTGACTGCTATTATTTAACCCAGTCAAAAAAGTGTTTTTTTTTTTTTTTTAAATCTACACTACTGTTACACCAGATATGAGTTGCACTGGGGTGACACTGTGCCCTGGCAGGCAGGCACTTAAACGCACACGTGTGAAGGAAACTGACTGCTATTATTTAACACAGTCAAAAAAGTGTTGTTTTTTTTAAATCTACACTACTGTTACACCACATATGAGTTGCACTGGGGTGACACTGTGCCCTGGCAGGCAGGCACTTAAACGCACATGTGTGAAGGAAACTGACTGCTATTATTTAACACAGTCAAAAAAGTGTTGTTTTTTTTTTTAAATCTACACTACTGTTACACCAGATATGAGTTGCACTGGGGAGACACTGTGCCCTGGCAGGCAGGCACTGAAACGCACAAGTGTGAAGGAAACTGACTGCTATTATTTAAAAGTGTTGTTGTTTTTTAAATCTACACTACTGTTACACCAGATATGAGTTGCACTGGGGTGACACTGTGCCCTGGCTGGCAGGCAGGCACTTAAACGCACACATGTGAAGGAAACTGACTGCTATTATTTAACACAGTCAAAAAAGTGTTGTTTTTTTTTAAATCTACACTACTGTTACACCAGATATGAGTTGCACTGGGGTGACACTGTGCCCTGGCAGGCAGGCACTTAAACGCACACGTGTGAAGGAAACTGACTGCTATTATTTAACACAGTCAAAAAAGTGTTGTTTTTTTTTTTTTAAATCTATACTACTATTACACCACATATGAGTTGCACTGGGGTGACACTGTGCCCTGTCAGGCAGGCACTTAAACGCACACGTGTGAAGGAAACTGACTGCTATTATTTAACACAGTCAAAAAAGTGTTTGTTTTTTTAAATCTACACTACAGTTACACCAGATATGAGTTGCACTGGGGTGACACTGTGCCCTGGCAGGCAGGCACTTAAACGCACACGTGTGAAGGAAACTGACTGCTATTATTTAACACAGTCAAAAAAGTGTTTTGGTTTTTTTTTAAATCTACACTACTGTTACACCACATATGAGTTGCACTGGAGTGACACTGTGCCCTGGCAGGCAGGCACTTAAACACACAAGTGTGAAGGAAACTGACTGCTATTATTTAACACAGTCAAAAAAGTGTTTTTTTTTTTTTTAAATCAACACTATTGTTACACCAGATATGAGTTGCACTGGGGTGACACTGTGCCCTGGCAGGCAGGCACTTAAAAGCACACGTGTGAAGGAAACTGACTGCTCTTATTTAACACAGTCAAAAAAGTGTTGTTTTTTTAAATATACACTACTGTTACACCAGATATGAGTTGCACTGGGGTGACACTGTGCCCTGGCAGGCAGGCACTTAAACGCACACGTGTGAAGGAAACTGACTGCTATTATTTAACACAGTCAAAAAGTGTTGTTTTTTTTAAATCTACACTACTGTTACACCACATATGAGTTGCACTGGGGTGACACTGTGCCCTGGCAGGCAGGCACTTAAACGCACATGTGTGAAGGAAACTGACTGCTATTATTTAACACAGTCAAAAAAGTGTTTTTTTTTTTTAAATCTACACTACTGTTACACCAGATATGAGTTGCACTGGGGTGATACAGTGCCCTGGCAGGCAGGCACTGAAATGCACACGTGTGAAGGAAACTGACTGCTATTATTTAACACAGTCAAAAAAGTGTTGTTGTTTTTTAAATCTACACTACTATTACACCAGATATGAGTTGCACTGGGGTGACACTGTGCCCTGGCTGGCAGGCACTGAAACGCACACGTGTGAAGGAAACTGACTGCTATTATTTAACACAGTCAAAAAAGTGTTGTTTTTTTAAATCTACACTACTGTTACACCACATATGAGTTGCACTGGGGTGACACTGTGCCCTGGCAGGCAGGCACTTAAACGCACATGTGTGAAGGAAACTGACTGCTATTATTTAACACAGTCAAAAAAGTGTTGTTTTTTTAAATCTACACTACTGTTACACCACATATGAGTTGCACTGGGGTGACACTGTGCCCTGGCAGGCAGGCACTTAAACGCACATGTGTGAAGGAAATTGACTGCTATTATTTAACACAGTCAAAAAAGTGTTGTTTTTTTTAAATCTACACTACTGTTACACCAGATATGAGTTGCACTGGGGTGACACTGTGCCCTGGCAGGCAGGCACCGAATGCACACGTGTGAAGGAAACTGACTGCTATTATTTAACACAGTCAAAAAAGTGTTGTTGTTTTTTAAATCTACACTACTGTTACACCAGATATGAGTTGCACTGGGGTGACACTGTGCCCTGGCTGGCAGGCAGGCACTGAAACGCACACGTGTGAAGGAAACTGACTGCTATTATTTAACACAGTCAAAAAAGTGTTTTGTTTTTTTTAAATCTACACTACTGTTACACCAGATATGAGTTGCACTGGGGTGACACTGTGCCCTGGCTGGCAGGCAGGCACTGAAACGCACACGTGTGAAGGAAACTGACTGCTATTATTTAACACAGTCAAAAAAGTGTTTTTTTTTTTTTAAATCTACACTACTGTTACACCAGATATGAGTTGCACTGGGGTGACACTGTGCCCTGGCAGGCAGGCACTTAAACGCACACGAGTGAAGGAAACTGACTGCTATTATTTAACACAGTCAAAAAAGTGTTGTTTTTTTTAAATCTACACTACTGTTACACCAGATATGAGTTGCACTGGGGTGACACTGTGCCCTGGCAGGCAGGCACTTAAACGCACACGTGTGAAGGAAACTGACTGCTATTATTTAACACAGTCAAAAAAGTGTTGTTTTTTTTAAATCTACACTACTGTTACACCACATATGAGTTGCACTGGGGTGACACTGTGCCCTGGCAGGCAGGCACTTAAACGCACACGTGTGAAGGAAACTGACTGCTATTATTTAACACAGTCAAAAAAAGTTTTTTTTTTTAAATCTACACTACTGTTACACCACATATGAGTTGCACTGGGGTGACACTGTGCCCTGACAGGCAGACACTTAAACGCACACGTGTGAAGGAAACTGACTGCTATTATTTAACACAGTCAAAAAGTGTTGTTTTTTTTAAATCTACACTACTGTTACACCACATATGAGTTGCACTGGGGTGACACTGTGCCCTGGCAGGCAGGCACTGAAACGCACACGTGTGAAGGAAACTGACTGCTATTATTTAACACAGTCAAAAAATTGTTGTTGTTTTTTAAATCTACACTACTGTTACACCAGATATGAGTTGCACTGGGGTGACACTGTGCCCTGGCTGGCAGGCACTGAAACGCACACGTGTGAAGGAAACTGACTGCTATTATTTAACACAGTCAAAAAAGTGTTTTTTTTTTTTTAAATCTACACTACTGTTACACCAGATATGAGTTGCACTGGGGTGACACTGTGCCCTGGCAGGCAGGCACTTAAACGCACACGTGTGAAGGAAACTGACTGCTATTATTTAACACAGTCAAAAAAGTGTTGTTTTTTTAAATCTACACTACTGTTACACCACATATGAGTTGCACTGGGGTGACACTGTGCCCTGGCAGGCAGGCAGGCACTTAAACGCACATGTGTGAAGGAAACTGACGGCTATTATTTAACACAGTCAAAAAAGTGTTGTTTTTTTTAAATCTACACTACTGTTACACCAGATATGAGTTGCACTGGAGTGACACTGTGCCCTGGCAGGCAGGCACTGAAACGCACACGTGTGAAGGAAACTGACTGCTATTATTTAACACAGTCAAAATATTGTTGTTGTTTTTTAAATCTACACTACTGTTACACCAGATATGAGTTGCACTGGGGTGACACTGTGCCCTGGCTGGCAGGCACTGAAACGCACACGTGTGAAGGAAACTGACTGCTATTATTTAACACAGTCAAAAAAGTGTTTTTTTTTTTTTAAATCTACACTACTGTTACACCAGATATGAGTTGCACTGGGGTGACACTGTGCCCTGGCAGGCAGGCACTTAAACGCACACGTGTGAAGGAAACTGACTGCTATTATTTAACACAGTCAAAAAAGTGTTGTTTTTTTAAATCTACACTACTGTTACACCACATATGAGTTGCACTGGGGTGACACTGTGCCCTGGCAGGCAGGCACTTAAACGCACATGTGTGAAGGAAACTGACTGCTATTATTTAACACAGTCAAAAATGTGTTGTTTTTTAAATCTACACTACTGTTACACCACATATGAGTTGCACTGGGGTGACACTGTGCCCTGGCAGGCAGGCACTTAAACGCACACGTGTGAAGGAAACTGACTGCTATTATTTAACACAGTCAAAAAAGTGTTTGTTTTTTTAAATCTACACTACTGTTACACCAGATATGAGTTGCACTGGGGTGACACTGTGCCCTGGCAGGCAGGCACTTAAGCGCACACGTGTGAAGGAAACTGACTGCTATTATTTAACACAGTCAAAAAAGTGTTTTGTTTTTTTAAATTTACACTACTGTTACACCACATATGAGTTGCACGGGGGTGACACTGTGCCCTGGCAGACAGGCACGTGTGAAGGAAATCTACACTACTGTTACACCAGATATGAGTTGCACTGGGGTGACACTGTGCCCTGGCAGGCAGGCACTTAAACGCACACGTGTGAAGGAAACTGACTGCTATTATTTAACACAGTCAAAAAAGTGTTGTTTTTTTTAAATCTACACTACTGTTACACCACATATGAGTTGCACTGGGGTGACACTGTACCCTGGCAGGCAGGCACTGAAACGCACACGTGTGAAGGAAACTGACTGCTATTATTTAACACAGTCAAAAAAGTGTTTGTTTTTTTAAATCTACACTACTGTTACACCAGATATGAGTTGCACTGGGGTGACACTGTGCCCTGGCAGGCAGGCACTGAAACGCACACGTGTGAAGGAAACTGACTGCTATTATTTAAAAGTGTTGTTGTTTTTTAAATCTACACTACTGTTACACCAGATATGAGTTGCACTGGGGTGACACTGTGCCCTGGCTGGCAGGCAGGCACTTAAACGCACACGTGTGAAGGAAACTGACTGCTATTATTTAACACAGTCAAAAAAGTGTTGTTTTTTTTAAATCTACACTACTGTTACACCAGATATGAGTTGCACTGGGGTGACACTGTGCCCTGGCAGGCAGGCACTTAAACGCACACGTGTGAAGGAAACTGACTGCTATTATTTAACACAGTCAAAAAAGTGTTTTTTTTTTTTTTTTAAATCTATACTACTATTACACCACATATGAGTTGCACTGGGGTGACACTGTGCCCTGTCAGGCAGGCACTTAAACGCACACGTGTGAAGGAAACTGACTGCTATTATTTAACACAGTCAAAAAAGTGTTTGTTTTTTTAAATCTACACTACAGTTACACCAGATATGAGTTGCACTGGGGTGACACTGTGCCCTGGCAGGCAGGCACTTAAACGCACACGTGTGAAGGAAACTGACTGCTATTATTTAACACAGTCAAAAAAGTGTTTTGGTTTTTTTTTAAATCTACACTACTGTTACACCACATATGAGTTGCACTGGAGTGACACTGTGCCCTGGCAGGCAGGCACTTAAACACACAAGTGTGAAGGAAACTGACTGCTATTATTTAACACAGTCAAAAAAGTGTTTGTTTTTTTTAAATCAACACTATTGTTACACCAGATATGAGTTGCACTGGGGTGACACTGTGCCCTGGCAGGCAGGCACTTAAAAGCACACGTGTGAAGGAAACTGACTGCTCTTATTTAACACAGTCAAAAAAGTGTTGTTTTTTTAAATCTACACTACTGTTACACCAGATATGAGTTGCACTGGGGTGACACTGTGCCCTGGCAGGCAGGCACTTAAACGCACACGTGTGAAGGAAACTGACTGCTATTATTTAACACAGTCAAAAAGTGTTGTTTTTTTTAAATCTACACTACTGTTACACCACATATGAGTTGCACTGGGGTGACACTGTGCCCTGGCAGGCAGGCACTTAAACGCACATGTGTGAAGGAAACTGACTGCTATTATTTAACACAGTCAAAAAAGTGTTTTTTTTTTTAAATCTACACTACTGTTACACCAGATATGAGTTGCACTGGGGTGATACTGTGCCCTGGCAGGCAGGCACTGAAACGCACACGTGTGAAGGAAACTGACTGCTATTATTTAACACAGTCAAAAAATTGTTGTTGTTTTTTAAATCTACACTACTATTACACCAGATATGAGTTGCACTGGGGTGACACTGTGCCCTGGCTGGCAGGCACTGAAACGCACACGTGTGAAGGAAACTGACTGCTATTATTTAACACAGTCAAAAAAGTGTTTTTTTTTTTTTTAAATCTACACTACTGTTACACCAGATATGAGTTGCACTGGGGTGACACTGTGCCCTGGCAGGCAGGCACTTAAACGCACACGTGTGAAGGAAACTGACTGCTATTATTTAACACAGTCAAAAAAGTGTTTTTTTTTTAAATCTACACTACTGTTACACCACATATGAGTTGCACTGGGGTGACACTGTGCCCTGGCAGGCAGGCACTTAAACGCACATGTGTGAAGGAAATTGACTGCTATTATTTAACACAGTCAAAAAAGTGTTGTTTTTTTTAAATCTACACTACTGTTACACCAGATATGAGTTGCACTGGGGTGACACTGTGCCCTGGCAGGCAGGCACCGAATGCACACGTGTGAAGGAAACTGACTGCTATTATTTAACACAGTCAAAAAAGTGTTGTTGTTTTTTAAATCTACACTACTGTTACACCAGATATGAGTTGCACTGGGGTGACACTGTGCCCTGGCTGGCAGGCAGGCACTGAAACGCACACGTGTGAAGGAAACTGACTGCTATTATTTAACACAGTCAAAAAAGTGTTTTTTTTTTTTTAAATCTACACTACTGTTACACCAGATATGAGTTGCACTGGGGTGACACTGTGCCCTGGCAGGCAGGCACTTAAACGCACACGTGTGAAGGAAACTGACTGCTATTATTTAACACAGTCAAAAAAGTGTTGTTTTTTTAAATCTACACTACTGTTACACCACATATGAGTTGCACTGGGGTGACACTGTGCCCTGGCAGGCAGGCACTGAAACGCACATGTGTGAAGGAAACTGACTGCTATTATTTAACAAAGTCAAAAAATTGTTGTTGTTTTTTAAATCTACACTACTATTACACCAGATATGAGTTGCACTGGGGTGACACTGTGCCCTGGCTGGCAGGCACTGAAACGCACACGTGTGAAGGAAACTGACTGCTATTATTTAACACAGTCAAAAAAGTGTTTTTTTTTTTTTAAATCTACACTACTGTTACACCAGATATGAGTTGCACTGGGGTGACACTGTGCCCTGGCAGGCAGGCACTTAAAAGCACACGTGTGAAGGAAACTGACTGCTCTTATTTAACACAGTCAAAAAAGTGTTGTTTTTTTAAATCTACACTACTGTTACACCAGATATGAGTTGCACTGGGGTGACACTGTGCCCTGGCAGGCAGGCACTTAAACGCACACGTGTGAAGGAAACTGACTGCTATTATTTAACACAGTCAAAAAGTGTTGTTTTTTTTAAATCTACACTACTGTTACACCACATATGAGTTGCACTGGGGTGACACTGTGCCCTGGCAGGCAGGCACTTAAACGCACATGTGTGAAGGAAACTGACTGCTATTATTTAACACAGTCAAAAAAGTGTTTTTTTTTTTTTAAATCTACACTACTGTTACACCAGATATGAGTTGCACTGGGGTGATACAGTGCCCTGGCAGGCAGGCACTGAAATGCACACGTGTGAAGGAAACTGACTGCTATTATTTAACACAGTCAAAAAATTGTTGTTGTTTTTTAAATCTACACTACTATTACACCAGATATGAGTTGCACTGGGGTGACACTGTGCCCTGGCTGGCAGGCACTGAAACGCACACGTGTGAAGGAAACTGACTGCTATTATTTAACACAGTCAAAAAAGTGTTGTTTTTTTAAATCTACACTACTGTTACACCACATATGAGTTGCACTGGGGTGACACTGTGCCCTGGCAGGCAGGCACTTAAACGCACATGTGTGAAGGAAACTGACTGCTATTATTTAACACAGTCAAAAAAGTGTTGTTTTTTTAAATCTACACTACTGTTACACCACATATGAGTTGCACTGGGGTGACACTGTGCCCTGGCAGGCAGGCACTTAAACGCACATGTGTGAAGGAAATTGACTGCTATTATTTAACACAGTCAAAAAAGTGTTGTTTTTTTTAAATCTACACTACTGTTACACCAGATATGAGTTGCACTGGGGTGACACTGTGCCCTGGCAGGCAGGCACCGAATGCACACGTGTGAAGGAAACTGACTGCTATTATTTAACACAGTCAAAAAAGTGTTGTTGTTTTTTAAATCTACACTACTGTTACACCAGATATGAGTTGCACTGGGGTGACACTGTGCCCTGGCAGGCAGGCACCGAATGCACACGTGTGAAGGAAACTGACTGCTATTATTTAACACAGTCAAAAAAGTGTTGTTGTTTTTTAAATCTACACTACTGTTACACCAGATATGAGTTGCACTGGGGTGACACTGTGCCCTGGCTGGCAGGCAGGCACTGAAACGCACACGTGTGAAGGAAACTGACTGCTATTATTTAACACAGTCAAAAAAGTGTTTTGTTTTTTTTAAATCTACACTACTGTTACACCAGATATGAGTTGCACTGGGGTGACACTGTGCCCTGGCTGGCAGGCAGGCACTGAAACGCACACGTGTGAAGGAAACTGACTGCTATTATTTAACACAGTCAAAAAAGTGTTTTTTTTTTTTTAAATCTACACTACTGTTACACCAGATATGAGTTGCACTGGGGTGACACTGTGCCCTGGCAGGCAGGCACTTAAACGCACACGAGTGAAGGAAACTGACTGCTATTATTTAACACAGTCAAAAAAGTGTTGTTTTTTTTAAATCTACACTACTGTTACACCAGATATGAGTTGCACTGGGGTGACACTGTGCCCTGGCAGGCAGGCACTTAAACGCACACGTGTGAAGGAAACTGACTGCTATTATTTAACACAGTCAAAAAAGTGTTGTTTTTTTTAAATCTACACTACTGTTACACCACATATGAGTTGCACTGGGGTGACACTGTGCCCTGGCAGGCAGGCACTTAAACGCACACGTGTGAAGGAAACTGACTGCTATTATTTAACACAGTCAAAAAAAGTTTTTTTTTTTAAATCTACACTACTGTTACACCACATATGAGTTGCACTGGGGTGACACTGTGCCCTGACAGGCAGACACTTAAACGCACACGTGTGAAGGAAACTGACTGCTATTATTTAACACAGTCAAAAAGTGTTGTTTTTTTTAAATCTACACTACTGTTACACCACATATGAGTTGCACTGGGGTGACACTGTGCCCTGGCAGGCAGGCACTGAAACGCACACGTGTGAAGGAAACTGACTGCTATTATTTAACACAGTCAAAAAATTGTTGTTGTTTTTTAAATCTACACTACTGTTACACCAGATATGAGTTGCACTGGGGTGACACTGTGCCCTGGCTGGCAGGCACTGAAACGCACACGTGTGAAGGAAACTGACTGCTATTATTTAACACAGTCAAAAAAGTGTTTTTTTTTTTTTAAATCTACACTACTGTTACACCAGATATGAGTTGCACTGGGGTGACACTGTGCCCTGGCAGGCAGGCACTTAAACGCACACGTGTGAAGGAAACTGACTGCTATTATTTAACACAGTCAAAAAAGTGTTGTTTTTTTAAATCTACACTACTGTTACACCACATATGAGTTGCACTGGGGTGACACTGTGCCCTGGCAGGCAGGCAGGCACTTAAACGCACATGTGTGAAGGAAACTGACGGCTATTATTTAACACAGTCAAAAAAGTGTTGTTTTTTTTAAATCTACACTACTGTTACACCAGATATGAGTTGCACTGGAGTGACACTGTGCCCTGGCAGGCAGGCACTGAAACGCACACGTGTGAAGGAAACTGACTGCTATTATTTAACACAGTCAAAATATTGTTGTTGTTTTTTAAATCTACACTACTGTTACACCAGATATGAGTTGCACTGGGGTGACACTGTGCCCTGGCTGGCAGGCACTTAAACGCACACGTGTGAAGGAAACTGACTGCTATTATTTAACACAGTCAAAAAAGTGTTGTTTTTTTAAATCTACACTACTGTTACACCACATATGAGTTGCACTGGGGTGACACTGTGCCCTGGCAGGCAGGCACTTAAACGCACATGTGTGAAGGAAACTGACTGCTATTATTTAACACAGTCAAAAATGTGTTGTTTTTTAAATCTACACTACTGTTACACCACATATGAGTTGCACTGGGGTGACACTGTGCCCTGGCAGGCAGGCACTTAAACGCACACGTGTGAAGGAAACTGACTGCTATTATTTAACACAGTCAAAAAAGTGTTTGTTTTTTTAAATCTACACTACTGTTACACCAGATATGAGTTGCACTGGGGTGACACTGTGCCCTGGCAGGCAGGCACTTAAGCGCACACGTGTGAAGGAAACTGACTGCTATTATTTAACACAGTCAAAAAAGTGTTTTGTTTTTTTAAATTTACACTACTGTTACACCACATATGAGTTGCACGGGGGTGACACTGTGCCCTGGCAGACAGGCACGTGTGAAGGAAATCTACACTACTGTTACACCAGATATGAGTTGCACTGGGGTGACACTGTGCCCTGGCAGGCAGGCACTTAAACGCACACGTGTGAAGGAAACTGACTGCTATTATTTAACACAGTCAAAAAAGTGTTGTTTTTTTTAAATCTACACTACTGTTACACCACATATGAGTTGCACTGGGGTGACACTGTACCCTGGCAGGCAGGCACTGAAACGCACACGTGTGAAGGAAACTGACTGCTATTATTTAACACAGTCAAAAAAGTGTTTGTTTTTTTAAATCTACACTACTGTTACACCAGATATGAGTTGCACTGGGGTGACACTGTGCCCTGGCAGGCAGGCACTGAAACGCACACGTGTGAAGGAAACTGACTGCTATTATTTAAAAGTGTTGTTGTTTTTTAAATCTACACTACTGTTACACCAGATATGAGTTGCACTGGGGTGACACTGTGCCCTGGCTGGCAGGCAGGCACTTAAACGCACACGTGTGAAGGAAACTGACTGCTATTATTTAACACAGTCAAAAAAGTGTTGTTTTTTTTAAATCTACACTACTGTTACACCAGATATGAGTTGCACTGGGGTGACACTGTGCCCTGGCAGGCAGGCACTTAAACGCACACGTGTGAAGGAAACTGACTGCTATTATTTAACACAGTCAAAAAAGTGTTTTTTTTTTTTTTTTTAAATCTATACTACTATTACACCACATATGAGTTGCACTGGGGTGACACTGTGCCCTGTCAGGCAGGCACTTAAACGCACACGTGTGAAGGAAACTGACTGCTATTATTTAACACAGTCAAAAAAGTGTTTGTTTTTTTAAATCTACACTACAGTTACACCAGATATGAGTTGCACTGGGGTGACACTGTGCCCTGGCAGGCAGGCACTTAAACGCACACGTGTGAAGGAAACTGACTGCTATTATTTAACACAGTCAAAAAAGTGTTTTGGTTTTTTTTTAAATCTACACTACTGTTACACCACATATGAGTTGCACTGGAGTGACACTGTGCCCTGGCAGGCAGGCACTTAAACACACAAGTGTGAAGGAAACTGACTGCTATTATTTAACACAGTCAAAAAAGTGTTTGTTTTTTTTAAATCAACACTATTGTTACACCAGATATGAGTTGCACTGGGGTGACACTGTGCCCTGGCAGGCAGGCACTTAAAAGCACACGTGTGAAGGAAACTGACTGCTCTTATTTAACACAGTCAAAAAAGTGTTGTTTTTTTAAATCTACACTACTGTTACACCAGATATGAGTTGCACTGGGGTGACACTGTGCCCTGGCAGGCAGGCACTTAAACGCACACGTGTGAAGGAAACTGACTGCTATTATTTAACACAGTCAAAAAGTGTTGTTTTTTTTAAATCTACACTACTGTTACACCACATATGAGTTGCACTGGGGTGACACTGTGCCCTGGCAGGCAGGCACTTAAACGCACATGTGTGAAGGAAACTGACTGCTATTATTTAACACAGTCAAAAAAGTGTTTTTTTTTTTAAATCTACACTACTGTTACACCAGATATGAGTTGCACTGGGGTGATACTGTGCCCTGGCAGGCAGGCACTGAAACGCACACGTGTGAAGGAAACTGACTGCTATTATTTAACACAGTCAAAAAATTGTTGTTGTTTTTTAAATCTACACTACTATTACACCAGATATGAGTTGCACTGGGGTGACACTGTGCCCTGGCTGGCAGGCACTTAAACGCACACGTGTGAAGGAAACTGACTGCTATTATTTAACACAGTCAAAAAATTTTTTTTTTTTTTTTAAATCTACACTACTGTTACACCAGATATGAGTTGCACTGGGGTGACACTGTGCCCTGGCAGGCAGGCACTTAAACGCACACGTGTGAAGGAAACTGACTGCTATTATTTAACACAGTCAAAAAAGTGTTGTTTTTTTAAATCTACACTACTGTTACACCACATATGAGTTGCACTGGGGTGACACTGTGCCCTGGCAGGCAGGCACTTAAACGCACATGTGTGAAGGAAATTGACTGCTATTATTTAACACAGTCAAAAAAGTGTTGTTTTTTTTAAATCTACACTACTGTTACACCAGATATGAGTTGCACTGGGGTGACACTGTGCCCTGGCAGGCAGGCACCGAATGCACACGTGTGAAGGAAACTGACTGCTATTATTTAACACAGTCAAAAAAGTGTTGTTGTTTTTTAAATCTACACTACTGTTACACCAGATATGAGTTGCACTGGGGTGACACTGTGCCCTGGCTGGCAGGCAGGCACTGAAACGCACACGTGTGAAGGAAACTGACTGCTATTATTTAACACAGTCAAAAAAGTGTTTTTTTTTTTTTAAATCTACACTACTGTTACACCAGATATGAGTTGCACTGGGGTGACACTGTGCCCTGGCAGGCAGGCACTTAAACGCACACGTGTGAAGGAAACTGACTGCTATTATTTAACACAGTCAAAAAAGTGTTGTTTTTTTAAATCTACACTACTGTTACACCACATATGAGTTGCACTGGGGTGACACTGTGCCCTGGCAGGCAGGCACTGAAACGCACATGTGTGAAGGAAACTGACTGCTATTATTTAACACAGTCAAAAAATTGTTGTTGTTTTTTAAATCTACACTACTATTACACCAGATATGAGTTGCACTGGGGTGACACTGTGCCCTGGCTGGCAGGCACTGAAACGCACACGTGTGAAGGAAACTGACTGCTATTATTTAACACAGTCAAAAAAGTGTTTTTTTTTTTTTAAATCTACACTACTGTTACACCAGATATGAGTTGCACTGGGGTGACACTGTGCCCTGGCAGGCAGGCACTTAAACGCACACGTGTGAAGGAAACTGACTGCTATTATTTAACACAGTCAAAAAAGTGTTGTTTTTTTAAATCTACACTACTGTTACACCACATATGAGTTGCACTGGGGTGACACTGTGCCCTGGCAGGCAGGCACTTAAACGCACATGTGTGAAGGAAATTGACTGCTATTATTTAACACAGTCAAAAAAGTGTTGTTTTTTTTAAATCTACACTACTGTTACACCAGATATGAGTTGCACTGGGGTGACACTGTGCCCTGGCAGGCAGGCACCGAATGCACACGTGTGAAGGAAACTGACTGCTATTATTTAACACAGTCAAAAAAGTGTTGTTGTTTTTTAAATCTACACTACTGTTACACCAGATATGAGTTGCACTGGGGTGACACTGTGCCCTGGCTGGCAGGCAGGCACTGAAACGCACACGTGTGAAGGAAACTGACTGCTATTATTTAACACAGTCAAAAGAGTGTTTTTTTTTTTTTTTAAATCTACACTACTGTTACACCAGATATGAGTTGCACTGGGGTGACACTGTGCCCTGGCAGGCAGGCACTTAAACGCACACGTGTGAAGGAAACTGACTGCTATTATTTAACACAGTCAAAAAAGTGTTGTTTTTTTAAATCTACACTACTGTTACACCACATATGAGTTGCACTGGGGTGACACTGTGCCCTGGCAGGCAGGCACTTAAACGCACATGTGTGAAGGAAACTGACTGCTATTATTTAACACAGTCAAAAAAGTGTTGTTTTTTTTAAATCTACACTACTGTTACACCAGATATGAGTTGCACTGGGGTGACACTGTGCCCTGGCAGGCAGGCACCGAATGCACACGTGTGAAGGAAACTGACTGCTATTATTTAACACAGTCAAAAAAGTGTTGTTGTTTTTTAAATCTACACTACTGTTACACCAGATATGAGTTGCACTGGGGTGACACTGTGCCCTGGCTGGCAGGCAGGCACTGAAACGCACACGTGTGAAGGAAACTGACTGCTATTATTTAACACAGTCAAAAAAGTGTTTTTTTTTTTTTAAATCTACACTACTGTTACACCAGATATGAGTTGCACTGGGGTGACACTGTGCCCTGGCAGGCAGGCACTTAAACGCACACGAGTGAAGGAAACTGACTGCTATTATTTAACACAGTCAAAAAAGTGTTGTTTTTTTTAAATCTACACTACTGTTACACCAGATATGAGTTGCACTGGGGTGACACTGTGCCCTGGCAGGCAGGCACTTAAACGCACACGTGTGAAGGAAACTGACTGCTATTATTTAACACAGTCAAAAAAGTGTTGTTTTTTTTAAATCTACACTACTGTTACACCACATATGAGTTGCACTGGGGTGACACTGTGCCCTGGCAGGCAGGCACTTAAACGCACACGTGTGAAGGAAACTGACTGCTATTATTTAACACAGTCAAAAAAAGTTTTTTTTTTTTAAATCTACACTACTGTTACACCACATATGAGTTGCACTGGGGTGACACTGTGCCCTGACAGGCAGGCACTTAAACGCACACGTGTGAAGGAAACTGACTGCTATTATTTAACACAGTCAAAAAGTGTTGTTTTTTTTAAATCTACACTACTGTTACACCACTTATGAGTTGCACTGGGGTGACACTGTGCCCTGGCAGGCAGGCACTTAAACGCACATGTGTGAAGGAAACTGACTGCTATTATTTAACACAGTCAAAAAAGTGTTTTTTTTTTAAATCTACACTACTGTTACACCAGATATGAGTTGCACTGGGGTGATACTGTGCCCTGGCAGGCAGGCACTGAAACGCACACGTGTGAAGGAAACTGACTGCTATTATTTAACACAGTCAAAAAATTGTTGTTGTTTTTTAAATCTACACTACTGTTACACCAGATATGAGTTGCACTGGGGTGACACTGTGCCCTGGCTGGCAGGCACTGAAACGCACACGTGTGAAGGAAACTGACTGCTATTATTTAACACAGTCAAAAAAGTGTTTTTTTTTTTTTTTAAATCTACACTACTGTTACACCAGATATGAGTTGCACTGGGGTGACACTGTGCCCTGGCAGGCAGGCACTTAAACGCACACGTGTGAAGGAAACTGACTGCTATTATTTAACACAGTCAAAAAAGTGTTGTTTTTTTAAATCTACACTACTGTTACACCACATATGAGTTGCACTGGGGTGACACTGTGCCCTGGCAGGCAGGCACTTAAACGCACATGTGTGAAGGAAACTGACTGCTATTATTTAACACAGTCAAAAAAGTGTTGTTTTTTTTAAATCTACACTACTGTTACACCAGATATGAGTTGCACTGGAGTGACACTGTGCCCTGGCAGGCAGGCACTGAAACGCACACGTGTGAAGGAAACTGACTGCTATTATTTAACACAGTCAAAATATTGTTGTTGTTTTTTAAATCTACACTACTGTTACACCAGATATGAGTTGCACTGGGGTGACACTGTGCCCTGGCTGGCAGGCACTGAAACGCACACGTGTGAAGGAAACTGACTGCTATTATTTAACACAGTCAAAAAAGTGTTTTTTTTTTTTTAAATCTACACTACTGTTACACCAGATATGAGTTGCACTGGGGTGACACTGTGCCCTGGCAGGCAGGCACTTAAACGCACACGTGTGAAGGAAACTGACTGCTATTATTTAACACAGTCAAAAAAGTGTTGTTTTTTTAAATCTACACTACTGTTACACCACATATGAGTTGCACTGGGGTGACACTGTGCCCTGGCAGGCAGGCACTTAAACGCACATGTGTGAAGGAAACTGACTGCTATTATTTAACACAGTCAAAAATGTGTTGTTGTTTTTTAAATCTACACTACTGTTACACCAGATATGAGTTGCACTGGGGTGACGCTGTGCCCTGGCTGGCAGGCAGGCACTGAAACGCACACGTGTGAAGGAAACTGACTGCTATTATTTAACACAGTCAAAAAAGTGTTTGTTTTTTTAAATCTATACTACTGTTACACCAGATATGAGTTGCACTGGGGTGACACTGTGCCCTGGCAGGCAGGCACTTAAGCGCACACGTGTGAAGGAAACTGACTGCTATTATTTAACACAGTCAAAAAAGTGTTTTGTTTTTTTAAATTTACACTACTGTTACACCACATATGAGTTGCACGGGGGTGACACTGTGCCCTGGCAGACAGGCACGTGTGAAGGAAATCTACACTACTGTTACACCAGATATGAGTTGCACTGGGGTGACACTGTGCCCTGGGAGGCAGGCACTTAAACGCACACGTGTGAAGGAAACTGACTGCTATTATTTAACACAGTCAAAAAAGTGTTGTTTTTTTTAAATCTACACTACTGTTACACCACATATGAGTTGCACTGGGGTGACACTGTACCCTGGCAGGCAGGCACTGAAACGCACACGTGTGAAGGAAACTGACTGCTATTATTTAACACAGTCAAAAAAGTGTTTGTTTTTTTAAATCTACACTACTGTTACACCAGATATGAGTTGCACTGGGGTGACACTGTGCCCTGGCAGGCAGGCACTTAAACGCACACGTGTGAAGGAAACTGACTGCTATTATTTAACACAGTCAAAAAAGTGTTGTACACCACATATGAGTTGCACTGGGGTGACACTGTGCCCTGGCAGGCAGGCACTTAAACGCACACGTGTGAAGGAAACTGACTGCTATTATTTAACACAGTCAAAATAGTGTTGTTTTTTTTTTAAATCTACACTAATGTTACACCAGATATGAGTTGCACTGGGGTGACACTGTGCCCTGGCAGGCAGGCACTTAAACGCAAACGTGTGAAGGAAACTGACTGCTATTATTTAACACAGTCAAAAAAGTGTTGTTTTTTTAAATCTACACTACTGTTACACCAGATATGAGTTGCACTGGGGTGACACTGTGCCCTGGCAGGCAGGCACTTAAACGCACACGTGTGAAGGAAACTGACTGCTCTTATTTAACACAGTCAAAAAAAGTGTTGTTTTTTTTAAATCTACACTACTGTTACACCACATATGAGTTGCACTGGGGTGACACTGTGCCCTGGCAGGCAGGCACTTAAATGCACACGTGTGAAGGAAACTGACTGCTATTATTTAACACAGTCAAAAAAGTGTTGTTTTTTTTAAAATCTACACTACTGTTACACCAGATATGAGTTGCACTGGGGTGACACTGTGCCCTGGCAGGCAGGCACTTAAATGCACACGTGTGAAGGAAACTGACTGCTATTATTTAACACAGTCAAAAAAGTGTTGTTTTTTTTAAATCTACACTACTGTTGCACCAAATATGAGCTGCACTGGGGTGACACTGTGCCCTGGCAGGCAGGCACTTAAACGCACACGTGTGAAGGAAACTGACTGCTATTATTTAACACAGTCAAAAAAGTGTTGTTTTTTTTAAATCTACACTACTGTTACACCAAATATGAGTTGCACTGGGGTGACACTGTGCCCTGGCAGGCAGGCACTTAAACGCACAAGTGTGAAGGAAACTGACTGCTATTATTTAAAAAAATGTTCCAAAAGAGAAATAGGAAGCAATGCAGGCTGCACAACTCGGTTAAGGTAAATTCCAAAACTTTTATTTTCATTAACTAAAATTATTTACAAACACAGCTTCAGGTAATTACCCATACACACAGGGGGAAAAGGCTGCCTTCCGACGCGTTTCCTGCTCAAACTGAGCACTTCATCAGGGATGGCAGCTGTTTCCCTAACACACTATTTCTTGGAGTTGAACATGTTAACCCTTGTATGTCCAAACTCACTGTTCAGTTATACCTCTTCAACAAATGATATTGCTGAACAAGGGCAAAACTTATTTATCTCCAATAAATATTACAAATTCTTTCAGAGTTAATACCTAGGTTACTTAAACATTTAAAACATGCATAATTTATTTCCTAATGGGAAGAAAAAAGATATACTTACAGAAAACATGATCTTAAAGCATTTGATATTTCTATACTGATCAGAGAGGTTACTTAAGAAAAAATAATAAATAAATGAAAAGCGCTTTAGGATTGTACTGAATCGAGTAGACTAATAAACGCTTCATTGACTATATAGAATAAATCGAAGTGAGACAAAATATTACGTGATTCAATTTTTTGTACAAACATATTTCACATTAGAAACATATAAATATTATCTTTCAAGTTCAACAAAAAAGATTGTAAACAACTATATTAACTATGTAAATAGTGGCTACAAATCGCATTTTACTATCAATATGCAAACTTTATTTGTCCACTGGGAGCTTACTGGGAGCTATCTGTCTTATACTTTCCACATAGAGATTGTAAAGGACTAGATTCTATTACTGGGCAATCTAATAAAATTTGCATTTACCTATCTATTTATACCCTTATTTGGCCACTGGGAGCTATTTACCTATTTATACCCTTATTTGACCACTGGGAGCTAGCTGAAGGAGTACGGAATGGAGACTATTCTGATTCCCTAATTACCGGTATATAATTGTAAATCCCAAATCTTATTCATTCCATTAGGGAAACCAGTTTTTAACTTATGTATCCAGAAAGTCTCCTTTCTATTTAATTTTGCCAGCCTATCCCCTCCTGATATTCTCTTAGGCACCCTGTCAATTATTTGATATTGAAATAATTTTAGTATTTGATCTTGCATATTTCTATCATATATTGTTCCATATCTATGGGTTGCAAAGTGCCTGGCTACTGGCGTTTTAGGTTCTTTTGCTTCTATAGACAGCAAGTGTTCACGTATGCGTTCTTTTGCTGCTCTAATTGTTCTACCTGTGTATTGTTTGCCACATTGTTTACATGAAATCAAATACACTGCAAAATCTGATTGACAAGTAAAATATTGATAGATACTAAATTCTTGTTTAGTGGTAAACGATTCAAATGTATTTCCCTTTTTCACATATTGGCAACTTTTACAAGGTCTCACCCCACATTTGAAGGTACCTTTCCTAGGATTCAGCCAAGATTCTTTATCACCTGTCATTTGCTTTTGTGGCTCTGAGAAGTTCCTATTTACAAATTGTGCTAAAGTTTTTGCTCTTCTAGAAACAAATTTTACACCATTTTCAGAGATATTCTCTAGCGCCGATTCTTATGGCTTATGGCAATATTGCACAAAGGCGCACAAACTTGGAATCACTAATAAAAAGCACAAATGCCCAAGAAAACACACAGGGGGATATAGTTAATTTATTTTCTAGCAAAGAGAAATTGAGTATAAAAGAACTGAGACTTTGGTGGGAAGTGGAGTTCCTACAACTATATATAAAAGAAAACAAAGTTCCAAGGGGACTAAGAATGAAGAAGTATCCAGCTAATGATAAAGATGATGTACTATTTATGGAAGATTGGAACGAAACTTTAACCAAATGCTCTCTAATACTCATGGGGAAGCTATTGAACAAAAAGAAAACAGAGAGAAGGAATCCTTGTGGAGCTTACTGATCTGCAAATTAAGATAGATGCAATGAAGGACGATTCAAGATTTGAAGCATTCCAGGCACAATTCAATGACACACTTGGGAAGCTGGATAAAGAAATATTGGAGAGGAAAATCAATAAATATAAACGTGATTGTAAGGACTATGATCTAAATATAGTTTATACCTGGAACATAAAGTTGTTTACAATCTTTTTTGTTGAACTTGAAAGATAATATTTATATGTTTCTAATGTGAAATATGTTTGTACAAAAAATTGAATCACTTCGATTTATTCTATATAGTCAATGAAGCGTTTATTAGGCTACTCGATTCAGTACAATCCTAAAGAGCTTTTCATTTATTTATTATTTTTTCTTAAGTAACCTCTCTGATCAGTATAGAAATATCAAATGCTTTAAGATCATGTTTTCTGTATATCTTTTTTCTTCACATTAGGAAATAAATTATGCATGTTTTAAATGTTTAAGTAACCTAGGTATTAACTCTGATAGAATTTGTAATATTTATTGGAGATAAATACGTTTTGCCCTTGTTCAGAAATATAATTTGTTGAAGAGGTATAACTGAACAGTGAGTTTGGACATACAAGGGTTAACAAGTTCAACTCCAATAAATAGTGTGTTAGGGAAACAGCTGCCATCCCTGATGAAGTGCTCAGTTTGAGCAGGAAACGCGTCGGAAGGCAGCCTTTTTCCCCCTGTGTGTATGGGTAATTACCTGAAGTTGTGTTTGTAAATAATTTTAGTTGATGAAAATAAAAGTTTGGGATTTTACCTTAACCGAGTTGTGTAGCCTGCATTGCTTCCTATTTCTCTTTTGGAACATTTTGCTATTTACCAGCGTACGGGAAATGCTGTCATGAAGCAAATGCACCTTTTGACTTTTTTTCTGTACAGCAGCAGCCTGCATAGCAGGCAATCACTGAGCTGACTAGCCGGTGTGTTCAGCGTGTGTCAGACGGGAGACGAGACTTACTTAGTCTGGATAGGTCATTAGTCGACATAGACATCTACCCTCCCTGCGGTGAGTAGGACCGGAGAATCACATTGATGTACATTATTATACTGGTGTGGGTTTTAAACTGTAGATAACCTGTTGACCAAAGTTAAATATGAAACCAGTAGTCTCCTGATATACACTGAGAGAACTGACTTTTCATCTGTGTAATATAAGTTACTTAACTTGGTTTTTGGATGCTGGTTATATACAAAGAACATTATAAAATTGATTATACAAGTATTCCACCACATTACACCAAATTGGATTTCTTTAATAAACAGGATTGGATGTATACACTGGAAAGAGAGATACAGAAAAAAAGAGTAACACCTAAAGCCATACAAATTTTTGTGAGTGCTGGTTAGAGTATAGTGTATGAGTGCTGGCATTTTGCTATTATTTAACACAGTCAAAAAAGTGTTTTTTTTTTAAATCTACACAACTGTTACACCACATATGAGTTGCACTGGGGTGACACTGTGCCCTGGCAAGCAGGCACTTAAACGCACACGTGTGAAGGAAACTGACTGCTATTATTTAACACAGTCAAAAAAGTGTTTTTTTTTTTTTAAATCTACACTACTGTTACACCAGATATGAGTGGCAGCACTGAGCAAGTGGGCACAGTATACGCTGTAAGCCTGACACACACGCTGGCAGGCAGGCAACTGCAATTAGATTACACAGGAAAAAAAAAAAAACAGCCCTAAAAAGGGCTTTTTGGGGTGCTGTCTTTACAGCAGAGAGTAGTGGACACTGAATACACTAGCCTAGCTATAGATTTCCCTACTAAATCAGCAGCAGCTACACTGTCCCTCCTTTCACTAACAATGCAGCTTCCGAATGAATCTAAAATGGATGCTGTCCAGGAGGTAGAAGGGTCTGGGAGGGAGGGTCTGCTGCTGATTGGCTGGAATGTGCCTGCTGACTGTGAGGTACAGGGTCAAAGTATTACTCAATGATGACGAATAGGGAGCGGATCGAACATCGCATATGTTTGCCCGCCGCGGCGAACGCGAACATGCTATGTTCGCCGGGAACTATTCGCCAGGCGAACTATTCGCCACATCACTATTACAGATCAACCCCCGCCTATCCACTTCCTACCACCCTCAAACCAATGGCCAAACAGAAAGATTGAATCAGTGGCTTGAGCAATATCTGCGTTGCTATTGTGCTTACCACCAGCATGATTGGATGAACTTCTTATCAATGGCTGAATTTTCCTACAACAACTCTGTGAACTCTTCATAAAAAATGACGCCATTCTTTGCAAATTATGCTTATCATCCTAGGATATCTTTCAGCTATTCACATGCCATAAACATAACCTCGGTTGATGATCTTACCTGTAAGCTTACTGAAAATTTTTTATGAACAAAAGTTTTTATTGAGTTTTACAGTGTATAGTATACATTTGACAAAGAATTCCATCTCTACTATATATTAGGTCATTGAACATGGTTATACATGCCTCATATACAAAAGCACAAATGAAGCATAACAAATTATTATCAATCATAACCTCTCGAAACCCTATGGAGGAGGGGACCCAGCCAGTAGGAAGAACCATGGTGCCCTATCTATCGCCTACCCCCCTGCCTTGGGGGAGATTGGATACATCCCAAAGGGAAGGAAAAAGGTAGTGTGATGTGACCCACCCAGACAAGCTGGGCAGGAGCGGAAGAGGCAGGGGGGCCCCCACTTCGCAACTCTTTTGGTTTTAGTCAGGTGTTCTGACTCTTTGCAGTCTATTCCTAGCTTCGGAATACATTATCCAAGGTTCCCATATCCTCAAAAATTGCTCTTTATTGCCCATTATGTCAGCAGAGGCACTACTCATCTGATAGTAGAAGTCAATCTTATTCCTGATTAACAAAAATGATGGCACCGATGTCTTCCAGTATCTAGCTATGTTTAGTTTGGTTATCGTACAGATGAGTGCTATTAGTTTATTAACTCTTGAATTCATACCAGGTAAGGGTTCATGTAGTTGTGCCTGAGTAGGGGATAAATTAATTTGTCTTTCCAAAATTTCACTTAAAAGAGATGACGTTTGGGTCCATATATTAGTTACATGGCAACAATGCCACCACATATGTGAGTATGTCCCACTCTCATTGCAACCTCGTAAACAATTTGTGTTAGCCTGAATCTTATGTATTTTGGAGGGGCAGAAGTACCATCGGAATGCCACTTTTATAAAAGTTTCCTTTAGATGAGCGCATATTGAAAAAGAAGTGCCAGACCTAAGAGTGTCACACCACTTTTCTACTGGCCAGGTGAAATTTAATTCAGATTCCCATTTTATCATAAATGGTAATTTGTTTAGCTTAGGAGGTGTATTGAATAGGATATAAAGGTTGGAGATTGCTCCTCTGATCCTACTTGTGGCCAGGCATAACCTCTCTACATAAGAACTAGCAGACATCTTATTATTGCCTAAAACTTCAGCTACCCTGGCTCTTAATTGAAGGTAGTGAAACCAACTGGAAACCTCCCACCTCTTGAGTTCAGCATACTGATGAAAAGTTATGATTTTAGTCCCCTCGAGAGCATCTGCAATTCGATATAATCCCTTGTTTGCCCATTTCTCCTGTGTAACCTGATCATAACTAGTGGATAATGTTACCAGCGGGGTCGCTTTCGATCCCCTCTGTAACAGGGGGTATTTGGTTGTCAAGGTATCCCACATTATCAATGTATGTGCTATGGTGATATAGGATCTCCAATTGATGGGTCTATCTTTTTTCTTTGACCACAGGAGTTTGTAAATAGGATATACCTTCATCATGTCTGATTCTATCTGTACTCATTGGATTTTATCTAACTGATTATGCCACAAAGTAGATTGTGCCATTCTAGCCGCGTAATAGTATGATGTTAAATCTGGTAGCCCCATCCCTCCTCCCACCTTATGTCTACTCAGGGTTTGTTTGTTTACTCTAGATCTTTGGTATTTCCAAATAAAAGCTATTATGTCTTTTTGAATTTTCTGTAGTGTTGAAATAGGTACATTTATAGGTAGTGACCGAAAAAGATATAGAATTTTAGGCAGAACTGTCATCTTGACTGACGTCAATCTACCATATAGGGAGATATTAAGCTTGTTCCATCTGGATAGCAAATTTTTAATGTGCGAGAACAAGGGTATGTAGTTTAGTTTATATAAATGATCCAGATTGCTTGGAATGTTAATGCCCAGGTATTTCATACCCCTGTCAGATCATGTAAAGTCAAAATTCAGTGTTAAAAGTTTTTTAGTGTGTTCTGGAAGATGTACACTAATGGCCTCGCACTTATCATTATTAATCTTGTAACCCGAGATATTGGCAAATTTGCCAATAGTCGAGTATATTAGGTGAAGAGAGATCATAGGTTTAGTGACAGATAGGATAACATCATCCGCAAACAGGCTGATCTTATGTTCCTGGTCTTGTATTTTAATGCCTGTAATGTCTATGTTTTGTCTTATACTGGCGGCTAATGGTTCGATGCACAGTGCAAATAATAGTGGCGATAAAGGGCAGCCCTGCCTGGTTCCATTAAGAATGGTTATAGATGCAGATTTATACCCTGCTATTTTAATGAAGGCCGAGGGGTTAGAATATATTGTAGAAATAGCCGCACAAAAATTTCCTGTAAAGCCCATATGTTTTAATACTAAGTCCAAATAGCTTACTGAAAATTTTAAAATGCTCACTCACAACATACAACAGGCTCAAGCTTCCCAAAAGCGACATTATGATCTCCGCAGAAGACCATCACCTGAATATTCCATTGGAGATAAAGTTTGGTTGTCCACCAAGTTTCTGCGTCTACAAATACCCAATAAAAAGCTAGGTAGTCTCTTCATCGGACCGTTCCCAATCACCCGTATCATAAACAATAATGCAGTAGTTCTGGATCTACCTCCTTCCCTTAAAATACATTCATCTTTTCATGTGTCCCTTCTGAAACCTGCTGTTGGGTCTGAAAATCAGACTGTTGTGCTACCTTCCACACCTGCATTATTGGATGTAGACGTCTATGAGGTCCAGGATCTCCTGGATTCCAGGTTGCTCAAGGGAGAACTCCAGTACCTTGTACGTTGGAAAGGCTTTTCTCCAGAGGAAGATAGTTGGGAACCCTCCACTAACATCACTGCACCTAGGCTGGTGGCACGTTTCCACGGACGCTATCCTCAAAGGCCCAAACCCCAAGCCGTGGGTCAGCTTGCTTGAGGGGGGGGGATCTGTCAGGAATCCACTCCACATTTTCTCTTTCTCTCCTATGAACTCCTCTGCAGCTAGTCACCCCCCTATTTAAGTTACCTGTTCACACTAAAGAGGTGCTTAGTTATTGTGATTGTATGCTGTGACTACGCCTGAGCATTGCTTGGAGAAGTCTCTGAAGCTTTTGGAAACTTCCTACACTTTGTTCTAATTGGGATTAACCTCTCACTCCGAAGGACATAGTCTCTTCATAAATTGTATCTTATATACTTTGTTTTCACCCAACTTGGATTCCCTAAATCATCTCATCCTGTTCTACAGTTTATTTTTTGGACATTCTGCTTACTCACCTACTCTGGGGAAAGTATATACAGAGTTTGCTTGGACTTTTGTGGCTTACAATTGTTTGTGCAGCACTTATCTCTCCATCTCTCTGTTCCTGTCACGGAACTTAGCCACGCCCCCAACAACGTTCACACACCGGACTCAGAAAGGGATCGCTATCCTGTCAGCTCAAGCTTACCTTGCTGTACAACGCCTACGGGTGTCATTTCTCACTACCAGCTGTGCCTCTACTCCTGCAAATCAGCCACCTCAGTAGAATCGGGTAAACTTATTGTCTGCAACCTCGGTCATTCCGCTCTGCCACATAACAAGTACTGAGTATCACTTGATCATTATCAGCAGCTACAGTGCTACCTCTCCCTCTGAAGGAATCCTCATCCTTAAAGTAACAGACATTAAACTGTATTGTTAAAGGCATACTCTTGCTTATGATCATCTGCCAAACAAAGGTATCTGTCACTCTGTATTTAAAGGTACAGGCATTACAAGTCTGAGTGAGTTCACCACTGTTTATCTTGCAACAGCCATCATATCTCTGTTGTTAAGTTTAAAGGATATTATCCCAACAAATTTCACTAAGGCTAAGCTGTGTATAAGACTCCCTTCCTTTACCTAGCATCCCAAGTGATACAAATTCATTCATTAAAGTTTGCAGTTGCAATCCTATCATCTATTATCTCTGGGTGAATCAGACAGTTTCTGACAATATATGATCCACATACCTGCTATCCAGATAGCCAAAGTCTCAGTTCTGGGACCAGGAAAAATAATTTATATCTCGCCTGATACATTAATTTATTTCATGGTGGCGAGAGTCCACAAACTGTTACGTATGGGATATACATTCCTAGTGGTAGGAATGTATATCCCATATGTAAGAGGTCATGGACTCTCGCCACCTATATGAAAGAAAAGATGAGTGTAGAGGATTAAAAAGTTACAGTACACATCTTGTAACCAACATTTTTCTGCACTCTTCCTCCAATAGATTAACATATCAGCAGAGTCTGAATGTTGTTACAATACACCTTGTTTACTGCAATTGTTTTTCAATGGTCACAGTCCACCTACAAGTACCACTCAGGAGCCTCAGAGAACTGTTGGTCCCGAGCAGAAACTGCTGATGATCCAATCAGCAACGCTACTTGCAAAACCCACTTGTGCAACTAGTGTTGCTGGTTGGATCAGCAGCACTTTCCACTTAAAGGAACACTGAACCCAAATTTTGTCTTTCGTGATTCAGATAGAGCATGCCATTTTTTTTTTTTTAAATATTTATTTATATCCAACAAGGACCCATAACAATCAGATAATAATAAAAGAAACATAGCCATTGAGTAAAAATAAAAGTAAAGCTTTTTCCAAAGCATAGCTTGGGTATAACAAATGTACATATAGTATACAAAATATTGCACATTCAATACTATGTTATAGATATACATCAACTCTTTGAATGTACCTTATGTAAATAAAAAGAATAACCCATATGATAACACTATGCTTCTTAATACTCTATACCTTGTTGAGTTTTTATTTTTACATAGAAAAACAACACAGTGCCCCAAAACAAAAAAAGTAATAGAAAAAGAAAAAGAAAAAAGAAAGAAAAAAAAAAAAGGGGGGAAAGAGAACCCTTCACCATCTCCCCAGCAGAACTAGTTCAGAATTACGTAAGGGATGTATCAAATATTCAATTTCCGTAGGAGAAAAAGCTTTTATGAATGCTGACCATTTGAGAAAGAATTTAACAACATAGACATCGTTATCAACACTAATATTATATTGTTCAAGAATACATTGTTTTTTTTAAACAGTTTTTCATTTCTGATATGCTAGGGACCGTGAGCGTTTTCCATTTTTTAAAAATAAGATATCTAACAGCCAGTATAGTTATATTAATAAACTTCACATTGAGTTGTCTATCTTCTGGGTCAAGAAAGAGGAAAATGATATGTCTGCTTGTCAAATTTAATGATGAGAGCTTTAGTGTCTTGCATAGCCAAAATTGGACTTTGGACCATACGTTTTTAATTTTAGGGCAGGTCCATAACATGTGCAGAAGATTTGCATAGGGAAACGAGCATTTAGGACATATAGTAAAATTCATACTGCCGCATCTCGCTCCTTTTTCTGGTGTAAAATATGTCATATGTAACAACTTCAAATGAGATTCTCTCCATGTGGCAGAAAGGGTTGTTTGAGAAACCTTTCGAATTGAGAGAGAAGGTATTTTAGATTCTACTTCCTAAGATAACAATGTGGCCCAGTTAATAGCAATTTTATCAAGATTAATTGTGCCCCTGTCTGAGACAATAATCAGATAGCATGGAGATATTGACATGAGTCCATTTTTTGCCAGAGTAAACCAGTTCTCTATATGCCCCAGTGACCAGTTCCAGCCGTACTCATTCACTAACTTCATAGCATAGTGTCTAGCCTGAAGATAGGCAAAAAAGTTTCTCTGGGAGATATTGAATTCCACCCTAAGAGCATCAAATGATTTCACACATCTTTTTTCTATGTCAAGCATCTGAAAAACATTAACAAGCCCTTGGGTCTTCCACTCTAAAAAGATTGAAGATGGTGTTCCTAACTGAAATTGTGGGTTCCCCAGAAAACCTAGGAATCTCGACACCCGGTGTTCTATTCCTAACAAAGTACATATCTTTTTCCAAGCTAGAATTATATTATATATAGATCTACAACGTTTAACTTGGGGTGGGATGTGAGTAGTGTCAAGATGAATCAGCGCAATAGGTGAAAAAGGATACAAAATACTGCTCTCTAAGTCATTGTTTGTAACATAATTATGAGCAAAAAGCCAATCTGCCAGAATACGAACCAGAAATACATAATTATACACTCGTAAATCAGGTAAAGCCAAGCCTCCGGATCCTATTGGAAGGGAGAGTTTTGCAAGTGATATTCTGGGTTTCCTACCCTGCCATAGGAAAAACCGGAGCTGTGAATTGAATAAACTCAAATCGTTCTTCCTTAAAATCAAAGGAGTATTTTGCAGGACATATAGTATTTTTGGCAATAAGATCATCTTATAGGCTGCTATGCGTCCGGACAAGGACAACGGTAAAGTCTGCCAATTCTTAAAAACTGATTTGACCTTATTCAACACAGGAAGAATGTTCAGGGAGTACCAAGAATCAGGATTACTTGAGACATTTATACCCAAATATCTAAATGAGTCATTCACTATAGAGAAGGGTACATTTATAGGAGAACTGTCTGTGTGCCTTATCCAGAGAAGTTCAGATTTCTTTATATTTACCTTATATCCTGAGAAGGAACCAAACTGTTGTATAGTTGATAAGAGAATAGGTAAATTTCTACGTAAATTAGAAAGATAAATGAGAATATCATCAGCATATAATGCTATTTTCAACTCCCGCCCAGCCACCCCAATCCCCTCCAATCTCTGTCTTATCATTATAGCAAAGGGTTCTATAGCAATATTGAAAAGGAGCGGGGAGAGGGGACACCCCTGCCTAGTCCCCCTATGCAAGATTATTTCTGGGGACAGCTGGCCATTTACTATCATTCTTGTGGAGGCTGTGCGATATAATTTTTCAATGAACTTAGCAAAATTACCTTTTAGCCCAAATTGTTCTAATGAAAATAGAAGATGATCATGATAAACTGAGTCAAAGGCCTTTTCGGCGTCTATAGCCAAAATTGCCAAGTCTGAAATACCTCCCTCCTCTGGACAATCAGCATCCATACCATTCGAAAAGTAATCCAGGGTGAGCTGGAGTTCCCTTATTTTGGCCGCAGAATTCCTATTCTTCATAAACCCAGCCTGATCTGGGCTAATAATCAAAGGAAGAAGGGACTGGAGCCTCTGGGCGAGAATCGCAGTCAACAATTTATAATCAGTGTTCATCAAAGCTATGGGTCTATATGATTCCACCATACTTGCATCTTTGCCCTTTTTTAAGATTAAAGACGTGTGTGAAGCTGTAAAATTAGATGAGGGTTCATTTCCCTCTCTATATATATATAGTTGAATAACAAAGTTAAATCAGGTATTACGGTGGAGGGTATCATTTTATAGAACTCATTAGGTATTCCATCCGGGCCGGGTGCTTTGTTATATGCCAGATTTTTAATTGCCTTTGCAACTTCTATTTCCGTAATGGGGGATTCAAGTTCCTCAATTAGACTAGGTGTTAATAATGGAGAAGAGATTTCTTCCCAAAATTTTTGACGTTCTGTGAAGTCAGAAATCCTGGGGGAGTATATTCCCTTATAGTAATCATAAAAAATTTGAACAAGATCCTGAGAGGAACTAAACATCTGACCCTCTTTTTCTAAGGAATCTATTAGCTGAGAACCCAAGTCCTGCCTTACCAATCTAGCCAAGAGTTTTCCAGTCTTGTTCCCATATTTGTAAAGTTTCGCAGAAAACCGAACTTCCTGCTGAGTGGATTTATAAAGTAGAAATGAATCTCTCTCTTCTAATGCAGTAATATATTTAACCCATTTCTGAGACGTCTTTTCTAATAAATATGAGTTATAAGCATTTGTAACTGCACGAAGGAGTTCATTTTCACGTTTTTTAAATTTCTTGGTGCACCTAATGGTGTATGCCAGGATTTCCCCCCTCAGCACTGCTTTAGCAGTTTCCCAGAACAAAGAAGGACGGGCTCTAGCCTCCGCATTAAACAAGGCAAAGTCCAGAAACTTAGTTTCGAGGAAGCCTCTAAATCCAGAATCAGCAGACAAATATTTAGGGGAAAAAAAACGAGTATTTGTATGTGAAAGGCCAGGCGTATAAATCTCGAAGCATATTGGAGCATGGTCAGATACCACAATAGGCAAAATTTGAGCTGATACTTTGTGTTTACAAAGTCTTTCATCAACCAAAAATAAATCAATCCGTGACAATGATTTATGTGCTTTTGAGAGACATGTAAAATCACGTGTATCCGGATTCAATATCCTCCAAATATCCTTAACTCTTAAATTAGAAAAGATCCTGGAAAACAACTTTGCCTCGAGATTATCTCTTTTAGTTTTTTTGACTAATGGCTGCTGCCTCATTCTATCAATTGGGTATTGAGGAGCCATATTAAAGTCACCGGCTAAAATTAAAAAACCCTCTGCACATGTCATAAGCCTGGCCTGAAGTGTATCCCAAAATTAAAAATTTTAAAAACATTTGGAGCATATACATTGCATAAAGTATACAAAACATTAGCAGCCTTAATTTTCAGTATGATATATCTCCCCTCCTCATCTGATTCACTCTGTATTATCTCATAATTAAGTTTTTTACCCAGAAGAATAGCAACTCCGCCTTTTCAGCTAGAACTAGATGAAAAAAAGACCTCCTTAACCCAAGAAGATTTTAGTTTAAGAATTTCTTGAGTCTTTAAATGGGTTTCTTGTAGAAAAGCAATAGCAGTACCTATTTTCTTCAAATAAGAAATTATCGTTTTTCTCTTAATAGGAGAAGTTAGCCCCCCTATGTTCCATGAAGTAAATTTAATCCCAGTCATTATAATAGGTATCTATGTTCAAGAAGGGAAGATGGTGAGGGAGAAAGGGAAAGAAAAAAAAAAAAAAAAGGAAAACCCCCAAAACATACGACCAATCCACCTGAGCCGTCTGTTGCCCATTTGCTGAAAAGGGCCCATCTTAGAAGAAAAAAAAAAAATTATCAGATCTATTCTAATTTTTACCAGGGAGAAAAAAACTAAATAGTGTGTCACCTCAACTGCTCAGGTGCGCAGTTTTTGGTGAAAAAAGATTCTGCTGTACGGGCAGAATCAAAAAAATGCAAAGTGTTGTTGCACACAAGTCGCAACCTGGCAGGATGTAAAATTGTCGCTCGCAGCCCCTGCTGTATGAACCTAGTACATATCGGAGCCAACTGCCTTCTTTTTGAGGCAGTTTCAGCTGCATAGTCCTGAAATAATAGGATTTTTGTACCTTCCAGTAATATAGGTTGATTTTTACGAAAGGCTTGCAAGAATGTAATCTTGTCCTGGTAGTTCAGGAATTTAGCTATAATTGGCCTCGGCCTCATATTTTCTTTAGATAAAGGTGGTGGCCCTAACCTGTGTACCCTTTCTATAACTGGCTGAGTTTGAGGTATATTCAGCAATGCTGGTAATGTTTGTGTTATAAATTTATTTAAATCCTCAAACTGCTTCCCCTCAGGTACCCCCACTACTTTCAGGTTATTGCGCCTAGCGCGATTTTCCAAGTCTTCTACTTTATTTTGCAATTTAGCAAGGGCTGAGGAAGTGGCTTCTATTTTACTGTTTTGAGCTAGAGTGAGATCTTCTAAGTCAGAGACTCTCTGTTCAACTTCAGAAAATCTTTCTGAAAATTGTTTGACTTCTGTAGCTAGCTGCGCAATATCTTGTTTGATTTCTATTCTAAGTGAATCAAACTTGGGTGCAAGAGCAGCAGAGATTTTTAAGACTAGAGACTGTGTATCAGCAGAATCAAGTAAATTTGACGATTCTTGGGTTACCAATTGTGGCTCACCCACAGGCTCTGGATTAAGTCTATGTTTTTTATCCTTCTGTCTAGCCGACATGACTGAAGGTGATGTGCGAGATTGTGTATATAGAAATTTATCCATAAAATAATGGGAATGAATTGTGGGGGAAAGGAAAAAGAAGAAAGAGACAAACTAATCTACTGAAGAGGGGAGGGAGGTGTGAAGGATATGTGATAAAAAAAGGTGCACACTTTTGTGTATTGTTTAAGTTTATCTTCTCCTCTGAAAGGAGAGAGAAAAAAAAAAAGAATAACCGTGAACTAAGTGAGTCAGGTTCAGTCATGCTGGTGACAGGATAAGATGTATCATAACACAGAAAAGGGGTCCTACTTTGGAGCCTGCAGCTTTCTAACCTTTAAGAAGGTCCTCAATTAGTAATTAAAATACCGTTTTAAATTTTCAGCTAAGAACAGAAAAAACTGTATTTAACGACACAAGCCTTCTAGTCCGAGGCCATCAGATCAATATTTTATAAATTTTAGAAAGAATCAGCTTTTAAGGTACTTTTAAACTAGTTGATACTCAGATTGTTTTACCTGTGTGTGTCTAGCACACAAGATTACTTGTAGGCTATTAACACACCTCTAGAATGAGTATAATACACTTCTATGAGACCAATGCTCATGGTATATTTTAACACAACTTAATGTAACTTTAAAACTTAAACAAAGCTATATAGAGTAATCCAATGTTATAATACATTTGCTGTGGGTCTGAGAGAGAAACAAAAAAAAAAAACCCCAGTCATTTAGTAGCAGTCTAAATGGTTCAGGCAATATGATAATACAATGTTTCACATTTTGCTGCTACACATTAACAACATACAGTTTCCAGGGGAAATATATACCAATTAGAAACTAGGGGGTTCTAGATTTTAAATTATCCTAAATACCAACTAAAGAGAACAAATCTAGCAAGTTTAGGTGTTATAAAGCGCTTATAGGCAAATAGCCGTTATTTATATCAGGGTCAAAACACACCTAACTTATCATAAATACAAGCTAAAGAGAAAGAAACCGAACAAGTTTAGGTGTTATACAACGCTTGCAGGCCAATAGCTGTTATTTAAATCAGGGTCAGGCCAGCTATCATAGCTTATAGGTTATGTACATTAATATCATTTGGAAAACCCCAACAAAGGGAAAAAAAGAGCAAATAATAAAGGTCCAGTACTGAGCCAAGTCATTCCAGGGTAGAGGCAGCTGATAGAGAAAACAAAACTGCAAATTTTATCCCAAGAGTTCTACGTTACCCATAACAGATAGACTAATTTTTGAGCAGGGGACAGCCAGCGATCATCAGCCTCAGCCCCCCCTCACGCAGCATCGGTGGGAAGGGGAGCGTCTTCCAGATCGAGGAAACAGCGAGTGCCGGGAAACAAATCAGCAGGCTGTGACACAAGGGTACCAATATCCTCGGCTCTTGCGTTTGTTTCAAAAAAGCAGGTCAACTATTCTCAAAGGTATGACTCATATGCTACTACAATCACGCCACCAGCCGACATCGATATCACTCCTGAGTCTCGTCACTTTGGCTAGAGACAGAAGAAAGTGGGCAGAGCGGGGAGGGAAGGCAGCCACAACTACCGCTGCAGCAGCTCCGCGTTATCCTCCCCAGAACCAACACTGCATCAGGGATCGACCCGTCTCCTCCGGCGGTGGCCCCCCCTCACGCAGCACCGGTGGGAGGGGGAATGCCACTTCAACACAGGAATACACAAAGAAAAAACAGCAGGCTACACCATCCGCACCCACTGCTCCAGCCGCAAATGCCGGTATGATGTACAGGGAGCTCCAGCTCCAACTCCTGAGTATTCAATTAAGCTGTAAACAGGAGACAGGTAAGTTCTCAGAATCCAGACAACTTGGAATAAGTGCAGCGCCTCTCACCTCCGTCCTCCGTTTCAGATTATTCAGCAATAATCAGGAATTTGACTTGCCTGTTGATTTAGCTGAGCACTTTTCTTGGGTTACCTCGGCTTGATAGAGAGACTGTGTGACAACAACCGTTTTTTTTTGTTTTTTTTTAAAGGATATTAATATAGTGATAAGTCCTTTTTCAGGGCTGCTACCTGCAGCTATTTAGTGCATTGTCAAGGCACTATAGAGTTTCCAGCAGCGGTGATATTCAGCAATACAAGCCACCCTAAACTAGAGGGTTTTAGGCGCGGTTCCACACCAACAGCTTGTAGGTAGGAGAGATCAGAACAGGTGCAGCACCTGATCACACACCTGTGCTCCTCCTCCGGAAGCTCTCCCAGAGCATGCCATTTTAAGCAACTTTCTAATTTATTCCTATTATCAAATTTTCTTCATTCTCTTGGTATCTTTATTTGAAATGCAAGAATGTAAGTTTAGATGCCGGACCATTTTTTGTGAACAACCTGGGTTGTTCTTGCTGATTGGTGGATAAATTCATCCACCAATAAAAAACTGCTATCCAGAGTTCTGAAACAAAAACAAGCTTAGATACCTTCTTTTTCAAATAAAAATAGCAAGAGAACGAAGAAAAATTGATAATAGGAGTAAATTACTAAGTTGCTTAAAATTGCATGCTCTATCTAAATCACACAAGAAAAAATTGGGTTCAGTGTCCCTTTAAGAGCAGCAGTACTCTGCTCCTCCAGAACAGTACTTTAGCAAAGTAATTTTTTCACTATAATGGCCCTAATTTGTTAGCACATGTAATTTTATCACTAGTGACCCTTTGCAAGGGTTATACACACAGCATGGCAGGGTCAATAAAATGACATGCTCTAACAAATTAGTGCCATTATAGTGAAAGAATTACATGCTCGAAGTATTTTTTTATTTTTTTTTAAACAAGCTTTATTGAAGACAAATATTCATCATTACAAGGAAATTTGAATAACAATGCAGTTTGATATAGCCATATACAGGTTTATAGTGTTGTCCTATTATAGCACACTTTATAGTCTATATACAAATGAACTAATGTAATCAGGCATTTTCTTAAGGTAAATTAGATTGGCAAATCCATCAGTTTTGAGCTTGTTTGTACATTTTTGCTCTTTAACATAAGTTGTAACTATAGTGCATACAGTTGTAGAATTAATCATCAATAAAATGCATCAGGTGTATGTGTTGTCGATGTTAGCTGGCATTCTCAGTTTTTCCCATGCATCTACTAAGCTTATTATGATTCCTGATGTGGCCACCCATACGGGCGGGAAAACGAGATTAGAATTAAGAAGGAAAAGGGGGGGTGTGGGGGGGAGGGAGGAGTGTAGCGTAGAGGGATGTTTGAGGGTAGGAACTGTGAAGGGAAAAAAAAGGGGTGAGGAAGGAACCCTACCAGGGCGAACAGGAGGGGTAATTGGAGGTGAGGTTCCATATGAGGGCCCAGTTAATGTTGTTTATGCAATAATATGCTTCAAAGATTTATGACAGTTTCAAATGTCTTTCCTTACCAAGTGAGAAGCATCATTTCATGTGTGCCGAGTTTTCCTACTTTTAGGTAGTGGTATCTCTCTAATCGCAGCAACTCTCCAACCCTGACCTTCCACTCCTGTAAGCTTGGGGTATGTTGCTTTTTTCAGTGAAGGGGTATCAATCCTTTACCATCAATAAGAAAAGCAAATACTTGTCCTCCCCAATTATCTTGGGTAGTTCATGATAAATAAGGTATTCCAGCTTACGGGGAATAATGAATGATCTTAAGAATCTTACTAATTTCCCAAAATGTCTCTTCCCAGAAGGGGCGTATATGTGGACATGTCCAACAGATATGAAGGAGAGTGCCCTCATCTTCACATCCCCTCCAGCACTCTCCATTTATATTAGGATATATTTTTTGTAACCTTTGGGGCATAAGGTACCATCTGCTCAAGAATTTGAAAGCATTTCTTGCAATTTTAAGCCAATCTTTACTACTTAAGTCTGCATGCTAGGCGTTTACATAGGTTGGTAATGTAGTTTCGTTCTTTATAAGTAAAAGTTTATAAAGCAGTGATATAAGATGGAATGGGGCATAAGGTATGGTGCAAAGAACTTCAAAAGGTGTTTTTGCCTAGTTAATGAGGGTTTTTCTTTGTGTGTGTTGTAGTAGTGTGTGAGTTGTGCTACTCTAAACCACAATGAGATCGTTTGGTCCCATTCAGCTAGTTCCTCTTGGGTTTTGAGTTTGTCTTGATTTAGTGTATTATATATAGAGGATTCTGCTAAAGAGTATGAGTGTCCAGGCCTATATGTTCCACATTCTATGCCTAGCTCCAGGTTTTCTTGTATAGGTGTAACAGGTGAATTGAGGGTAGAGACATGAGTCTCTACTCGAATCAATTTGTCCCATATCATGAATACATCATCTAGCAACGGATATTTTTTTTAATCTGCACCCAACGGTGTTTCGTGGGTATCGAAAACTAGTGCTCCCACATTTCCTCTGAGGATTTCATTATCTATTTGCACCCAAGCTTTGTTTGGGAGATTATGACACTATTCAAACAATCTTTGCAGACTTATGGCTTTCTGATATTCCTCTAATTGAGGAACTCCTATCCCTCCTCTATCTCTGGACAAGTAAATGGTCTTCTTTCTAATTCTGGGTTTTAACCCATTCCATATGTAGGATTCTATAGCCGATGGTATTTGGTGCAGTAGATGAGATGCTGAGTGTATAGGGATCGTTTGCAGGATATAGAACACTTTTGGTAGGACGTTCATACAGCCCATCTAAGGGATGGTTTTCTTTTTCCAGTTGCAAAGATCTCTCAGAATTTCGTTTCTTATATGCTTATAGTAGAGTTCTACTAATTCCCTCATATCTGGTGTGATGGTGATACCGAGATATTTTATTGTATGGGGTGCTATTTTGATGGGACAGTTTGATTTCAGTGTATCAAAAGTCCTCAGGGGTTCTGTAATATTAAGGATTTCAGATTTTAAGGGGTTGAGAAGAAAATCTGAGACTGCCCCATATGCTGTGTATTCTGTCAGGGATGCTTGCAAAGATTGATTCAAGTTAGATATCCTCAAAAGGATATCATCTGCATACATTGCGAGTTTGCGTTCAGTATTGGCTATGGTAACGGCTTTTATCTGGGGGGTTAGTAAGGATCTTACATGCTAGTACTTCTATCGTAAGGGCAAATAAAAGTGGGGAAAGGGGGCATCCCTGCCTCTTTCTGTTTTTAATCTGAAACGCCATAGAAAGAGTGCCGTTAACCATTACTCTTGCGTTTGGTGAGGAGTATAATGGAATTATCCTATTAGGAAAATTAGGTCCTATGCCCAGTTTGATCAAGGTGTGGCGCATGAAAGACCAGTTGACCCGGTCAAGCGCCTTTTACGCGTCCGTTGACACCAGGGCAAGGGGGATCAAATTATTTTGGGTGTAGGTAATCAATTGTAGGACTTTGAGGGTGTTATCTTGGGCCTAACGGGCAGGGATGAATTCCATCTGATCTGTTGAGACAAGCTGGGGGAGATATTTTTTAAGTCTGTTGACTAGCATTTTGGCCAGTACTTTTGCATCTGAGTTAAGCAGGGATATGAGCTGATAACTTTCTGCCCTGTCTGTGGGTTTCTCTGGTTTGGGGATCACTGTTATGTGGGCTTCCAGCATAGTGCTTGGCAGGGAAGGGGTGTCGGATAGTTTATTAAAGAGGGCTATTAACTCGGGCGTTAGGATATCTGAGAAGGATTTGTAATATTTGGCACCAAAGCCGTCCAGCCCTGGGCTTTTACCCGATGGCAGGTCTTTGATTGCTGCCTTACTTTCTTCTATTGTGAAAGGAGTCTTGAGATAATCTGTATCTTCTTTTGATAGCCTGGGCATTGTGACACTAGAGAGGTATGTTAGGATATCTTGTTCTGAGTTGATCGGATGGATCTCCTATATATTTTTTGTGGCTTTGTATATTATATAGGGACTCATAAAAGTTGCTGAATATGTCGGCTATTGATATACCGTCAGCCTTAGTGGCTCTGGTTTGATCTATCATTTTGTTTACATAGGATTTCTTTTCTATGAAATATTGATTGAGCTAGGAGTTTTCCTGCTTTATCACCCTGTTCAAAAAATAGTTACCTGAGAATTAGGTTTTTTTTCTGGTGTTCCTCTTGCAAGAAGTGTATAAGGCTTGCTCTTGCTTGTGTCAGGGAGGCCTGTAGAGTCTCTTCCTGAAATTGCAAGATCATATAAGAATTATATCCAAAACTGATTTACCAGGGTTTGGATATTTTAAACAATTGAAGAATCTTCATAGAAGAAGTCATCTGTCTGACCTAATCCAAAATTTCACTTACAGCCCTCCCTCTTGCTCCACTGCAGCTCCAGCTGAAGGAAAATTTCTACCAGGAACACCGGCTAGAGGACTCACAAGCAGAGAATTCCAGTGCTGACTGTCTCCGTTGTGGACCTGTTATACAGCTAGCTGGTTTGCTGTAAAAACACCAGCCTGTCCCCGCTGGCACACCAGAGTGCCGCTCCTTTTGTGAGTACCCTTAATCTGCTGCTGTTTGGTTTTCCTTGTCTTATTGACCTACACATGTGGCGCCTCTGTTTTTGTTTTTATCTTACCACTACAGAAGGCCTGTAGAGTCTCATCACTGGGGCCTTTCTTATGTGCTTGTTCAGTGTTTGTGACCTGAGTAATGAGTGTATTATAGTGTTCCTTCTTTTGTTTGGAAGGTTTAGCCTTCTGTTTAATGAATACTCCTCTGAGGACACACGTTTGTGCCTCCCAGATTATCGTACCCTGTGTATTTTCATTAGCATTAAGCTAGAAAAATTCTACTAGCGTTTTTTGTATTTCTATTTTCAGTAGTGGATTGTCTAACAGTGTGTCATCCAGTTTCCACACGTAGGGCGTGATTGGGGTGTTAGGCCATAATATCGAGCCGCTGACCAGTGCATGGTCTGACCAAGTGATAAGTTGAATGCTACTGTTTGTAGTGATAGTGAGGCCTGTCGGATCTGAAAATAGTAAATTCTTGAATATTTCCTATGGGGGTTAGAATAAAAGATAATATCTTTGGTGGTGGAGTGTAGCGTGCGCCATATATCATATCATGCAATGCTAGTTCTTTTAAGGAGTTTGCCATGCGCTTAAATGTTTTGTGGGGAGTGCTAGAGACACCATTTTAAGTATCCAACACAGGGTCTAAGGATGTGTTGAGGCCTCCCCCCACTAGGTATAAGATGCCTGTTTGTATTTCCAGGACTTTACAAGTAACATTTTGTAGAAAGGTGCGTTGGGATTGATTAGGGCTATATACAGTGTACATACAAGTGCGTCTCTTGTATGTATACAATGTCTGCCCCCATTCTAAGCAAGTCCCTTATGACTATGGAACGTTTACTGGGGTTAGTAAATCCCTTAACATTTATAGTGACAAGCTCCCCCAAGAGGTTTTTAATATGGCTTTGTGATGGGGCCATTGCAGAGAGGGTGATATAGGGGGATGGGGGGAAGTGAAGAGAAGAAATGGGGCCTTAGATACTAAGGGATGATGGGGAGAAGCGCGGAGGGAGGCTTCAAGAAGGGGGGAAAGGAGTTGTTTTTTTTAAAGAGTTGAGATACAGTATCTCACAAAAGTGAGTACACCCCTCACATTTTTGTAAAAATTTTATTATATCTTTTCAGGCGACAACACTGAAGAAATGACACTTTGCTACAATGTAAAGTAGTGAGTGTACAGCCTGTATAACAGTGTACATTTGCTTTCCCCTCAAAATAATTCAGCTATTAATGTCTAAACCATTGGCAACAAAAGTGAGTACACCCCTAAGTGGAAATATCCAAATTGGGCCCAATTAGCCATTTTCCCTCCCGGTGTCATGTGACTTGTTAGTGTCAAAAGGTCTCAGGTGGGAATGGGGAGCAGGTGTGTTAAATTTGGTGTTATCGCTCTCACTCTCTCTCATACTGGCCACTGGAAGTTCAACATGGCACCTCATGGCAAAGAAATCTCTGAGGATCTGAAAAAAAGAATTGCTAAGACCCTGAAACTGAGCTGCAGCATGGTGGGCAAGACCATACAGGGGTTTCACAGGACAGGTTCCACTCAGAACAGGCCTCGCCATGGTCGACCAAAGAAGTTGAGTGCACGTGCACAGCATCATATCCAGAGGTTGCCTTTGGGAAATATACATATGAGAGCTGCAGAGGTTGAAGGGGTTGGGGGTTAGCCTGTCAGCGCTCCAGCCATACACCACACACTGCATCAAATTGGTCTGCATGGCTGTCATACCAGAAGGAAGCCTCTTCTAAAGATGATGCACAAGAAAGCCTGCAAACAGTTTGCTGAAGACAAGCAGAGCAGACTAAGGACATGGATTACTGGAACCATGTCCTGTGGTCCGATGAGATTAAGATAAACTTATTTGGTTCAGATGGTGTCAAGCATGTGTGGCGGCAACCACGTGAGGAGTACAAAGACAAGTGTGTCTTGCCTATAGTCAAGCATTGTGGTGGGAGTGTCATGGTCTGGGCCTGCATGAGTGCTGCTGGCACTGGGAGCTACAGTTCATTGAGGGAACCATGAATGCCAACATGTTTTGTGACATACTGAAGCAGAGCATGATCCCCCTCCCTTCGGAGACTGGGCCATAGGGCAGAATTACAACATAACGACCCCAAACACACCTCCAAGAAGACCACTGCCTTGCTAAAGAAGCTGAGGGTAAAGCTGATGGACTAGTCAATCATGTCTCCAGACCTAAACCCTATTGAGCATCTGTGAGGCATGGGGGGGAGCGCAAGGTCTCTAACATCCACCAGCTCTGTGATGTCATCATGGAGGAGTGGAAGAGTACTCCAGTGGAAACCTGTGAAGCTCTGGTGAACTCTATGCCCAAGAGGGTTAAGGCAGTGCTGGAAAATAATGGTGGCCACACAAAATAGTGACACTTTGGGCCCAATTTGGACATTTCCACTTAGGGGTGTTGCCAACGGTTTATACATTAATGGCTGTGTATTGAGTTATTTTGAGGGGACATCAAATTTAGTAAATATACAGTATATATATATATATATATATATATATATATATATATATAACCCACCAGAACCCATCTATAAACTATACGTTAATCTTCACCAATCGACATAAGTGCAATTTAACAGATTTCAATTTTCTAAACTTTTGAGGTTCACTTCCCCCCTCCTTAGTGAGCACCCAGTGTGTTAATGGTGTTACAATATTTACATTGAGTTAGTGCTATCAAGCTGTTCATCTATCATAGGCATCTTCTTAGGCAATGCGATTTCTAAGATCAGATTCATGTTATGTTCTCAGTCTCCATTAATGTGCACTATGTGGATATACCAAGGTTGTCTATGTGTTCTGCTAAAAGTGAACAGGATGTATATGTGTGTTATGAGCCCTATAGATGTGTTCTGGGCTTATATTTTGTATATTCATCAGTTAAATTGGGTGGTTTTGAGAGGGGGGGAACTCAAGTAAACAATTAACAATATTTTTACAGCTTCTCTCGTTTCCTGACCTGTCGCCAGTCTCAATAATACATGACAGGCTTATACTGGAGAGTAGGCTCAGTAGTGGGTTATTAGTAGTTATGCCGGTCTCGGCTTTAGTGCAGTAGTCCTGGCTCTCAGGGGTTATTATATATATTGTCCCCTGCTGAGTCCTAGCCTGCTAGGCTTAGACGCCCCACCCCCCCTGCTGTATCTCCCGCTTCTTGCCCTGCGGCGTATACCGCGATCGCGGCCTGGTGTAGTAAGAGTCTGTCTAGGGGTCTTTATATGCTGATTGCATGGTGTCGTGTTTAGAGATGTTAGCGGTGCACTTGGTACCTGTACCTTGAGGGTCTACAGGTGGACCATTGACTCTGGTGCTTATTTGCTGATTCTTCAGTATAAGGGCCGCTTGTGATTCGGATTGAAACAGCTGTTCCTGCAGCTTACTCCGCTCCTCTGTTGTATCCAATCGATGGGACCAGCTGATTAGCCAGCTAATGTGATCCGGTGGGCTGGTGACACTTTTTTAAAGTAATTGCCGATGTTGGGGTGCACAAATCTTAATGTGGAAACATTAGGGATCACGGAGCTCGATCAGAGTACGGCCATCTGCTTGCATGGCTAGGCTCCGCCCCTCATGCGCTAAGTATTTTATATTACTCTCTCAAAATATTTACTGTCCCTTTAAGAGTTAGTGTCCAAGAGTTGTTTATCTGGGCCCCTATAATAAGATGAAATTTCATTGGCGAGTGCTACTAGCGTAAGCCGAGATAAAAGTTCTATTGCCTACTTTAAGGTTAGAATAGTACCCAGAAGAAAATTTTTCAAGCTCTTATTTGCTTATCAGGCCAAAACCCTATGAGCCTAATAACTAAAGGAGTTTATAAAATATATAAATATGACAATTTTGGCTTGAGATAGGAAAAACATAATTTATGTAAAAACTTACCTGAAAAATTAATTTCTTTCATAATGAAAGAGTCCATGAGCTAGTGACGTATGGGATATACATTCCTGCCAGGAGAAGGCAAAGTTTTCCAAAACTCAAATGCCTATAAATACACCTCCCACCACACATATACTTCAGTTTAACGTATAGCCAAGTAGTGAAGTGTAAAAAGGAGTAAAAAAACATACAAAAAAGAGGACCTGGAAAATAATATTGTGCTTTTATACAAAAAAATATAACCACCAAAAACAGGGTGGGTCTCATGGACTCTTGCCATTATGAAATAAGTAAATTTATCAGGTAAGTTCTTACATAAATTATGTTTTCTTTCATGTAAATGGAAAGAGTCCATGAGCTAGTGACGTATGGAATAAAATACCCAAGATGTGGAAGTCCACAGAAGAGTCACTAGAGAGGGAGGGATAAAATAAAAACAGCTATTTCCACTGAGAAATTAAATCCACAAAATAAGTTCTTATAAACTGAAGAATCAAACTGAGACAGCTGCCTGAAGAACTTTTCTACCAAAGACTGCTTCAGAAGAAGCAAATACATAAAAATGGTAACATTTTGTAAATGTATGCAAAGAAGACCAAGTTGCTGCTTTGCAAATCTGATCAACTGATGCTTCATTTTTAAAAGCCCACGAAGTGGCAACTGATCTAGTAGAATGAGCTGTAATTCTCTGAGGCAGAGACTGCCCGCCTCCAAATAAGCCTTGTGAATCAAAAGCTTTAACCAAGATGCCAAAGAAATGGCAAAAGCTTTCTGACCTTTCCTAGAACTAGAAAAGACAACAAATAGACTAGAGCTCTTCCGGAAATCCTTTGTAGCCTCAACATAGTATTTCAAAGCTCTTACCACATCCAAAGAATGTAACGATTTCTCAAGAGAATTCTTAGGATTCGGACACAAAGAATAAACAATTTCCCTACTAATGTTCTTAGAATTCACAACCTTAGGAAGAAATTTAAACAAAGTCCGCAAAACAGCTTTATCCTGATGGAAAATCAGAAAAGGAGACTCACAAGAGAGAGCAGACAATTCAGAAACTCTTCTAGCAGAATAGATAGCCAAAAGAAACAACACTTTCCAAGAAAGCAGTTTAATATCCAAAGAATGCATAGGCTCAAAAGGAGGAGCCTGCAAAGCCTTCAAAACCAAATTAAGACTCCATGGAGGAGAAATAGACTTAATAACATGCTTGATACTGACCAAAGCCTGAACAAAACAGTGACTATCAGGAAGTTTAGCAATCTTTCTATGAAATAAAACAGAAAGATCAGAGATTTGTCCCTTCAAAGTACTTGCAGACAAACCTTTATCCAAACCGTCCTGAAGAAACTGTAAAATTCTAGTAATTCTAAAAGAATGCCAATAGAATTTATGAGAACACCATGAAATATAGGTTTCCACACCTGATAATAAATCACTGAGTCAGAGAAACCTCTATGACTAAGCACTAAACGTTCAATTTCCATACCTAAATTTAGTGATTTGAGATCCTGATGGAAAAACGGCCCTTGAGACAGAAGGTTTGGCCTTAAAGGAAGTGACCAAGGTTGGCAACTGGACATCTGGACAAGATCCGCATATCAAAACCTGTGAGGCCATGCTGGTGCTATCAGAAACACATGTGATTGTTCCATTATGATCTTGGAGATCACCCTTGGAAGAAGAATTAGAGGCGGAAAAATATAAGCAAGTTGGTAAGACCAAGGAACTGCTAACGCATTCACCATCTCTGCCTGAGGATCCCTGGACCTGGAAAAGTATCTGGGAAGTTTCCTGTTTAGATGGGAAGCCATCAGATCTATTTATTGAAGACCCCACATCTGTACAATCTGAAACACATCTGGATGGAGAGACCACTCCCCCGGATGCAAAGTCTGATGGCTGAGATAATCCACTTCCCAATTGTCTACACCTGGGATATGAATCGCAGAAATTAGAAAATAGTTGGATTCTGCCTAAGAAAGTATCCGTGATACTTCTTTCATTGCTAAAGGACTGCGAGTCCCTCCCTGATGATTGACATATGCCACAGTTGTGATATTGTCTGTCTGATAGTGAATGAAAAATTCTCTCTTTAATAGAGGCCAAGCCTGAAGAGCCCTGAAAATACCACAGAGGTCTAAGATATTGATTGGAAACCTCGCCTCTAGAGGATTCCAAACCCCTTGTGCTGTCAGAGACCCCCAGATAGCTCCCCAACCTGAGCAACTGTTGAGACTACATTCCAGGAAGGATGAACAAAAGAGGCCCCTTGAATAATACGATGATGGTCTAACCACCAAGTCAGAGAGAGTAGAATGCTGGGATTTAAGAATATCAATTGTGATATCCGAGTATAATCCCTGCACCATTGATTCAGCATGCAAAGGTCACAGGATTGTTGGAACATGAGAGAGAAAGAAACTTCTCACAGGAGGTATTACTCTGAAACCTATTCGATACCCTTGAGAAACAATGCTCTGAATCCACTGATTCTGAATAGAATCTGCCAAAATGTTTTGAAATAATTTCAATCTGCCCCCCACCAGTTGAACTGGATTGAGGGCCGCACCTTCATGCAGTCTTGGGGGCTGGATTTGGTTTCTTATAAGGCTTGGATTTATTCCAACTTGAAGATGGCTTCCAATTGGAGCCAGAGTCCTTAGGGGACGGAGTGGTTTTCTGTTCTCTATTATGATGAAAGGAACGAAACCGTTTTAGTTTTAGATTTATCCTTAGACTTTTTATCTGGGGGCAAAAAAACTCCCTTCCCCCCAGTGATAGTTGAAATAATAGAGTCCAACTGAGAACCAAATAAATTATTACCCTGGAAAGATGGAGATAGTAATCTAGATTTAGATACCATGTCAGCATTCCATGATGTAAGCCATAAAGCTCTTCTAGCCAGATCAGCTAAAGACAGATTTAACATTAATCTTGATGATATCAAAAAACTAAATTTATGCTTACCTGATAAATTACTTTCTTTTACGATATGAGTCCACGGATTTTATCCTTACTTGTGGGATATTAACCTCCTGCTAACAGGAAGTGGCAAAGAGCACCACAGCAGAGCTGTATATATAGCCCCTCCCTTCCCCTCCACCTTCAGTCATTCGGCCAAAAGTATAGGAAGAGAAAAGGAAAGGCTAAAAAGGTGCAGAGGTGACTGAAGTTTACAAAAAAATAAAAACTATCTTAAAAAGAACAGGGTGGGCCGTGGACTCGTCATATCGTAAAAGAAAGTAATTTATCAGGTAAGCATAAATTTTGTTTTCTTTTACAAAGATATGACGAGTCCACGGATTTCATCCTTACTTGTGGGAAACCAATACCAAAGCAATAGGACACGGATGAAAGGGAGGGACAAGACAGGAACCTAGACGGAAGGCACCACTGCTTGAAGAACCTTTCTCCCAAAGATAGCCTCAGAAGAAGCAAAAGTATGAAATTTGGAAAATTTGGAAAAAGTGTGAAGGGACGACCAAGTCACAGCCTTACAAATCTGTTCAACAGATGCATCGTTTTTAAAAGCCCATGTGGAAGCCACAGCCCTAGTAGAATGAGCCGTAATTCTTTCAGGAGGCTGCTGTCCAGCAGTTTCATATGCCAGGTGGATGATACTTCTGAGCCAAAAAGAAAGAGAGGTAGCCGTAGCTTTCTGACCCCTACACTTTCCAGAATAAACAATGAATAATGAATATGATTGACGGAAATCCTTAGTTGCCTGTAAGTAAAACTTTAAGGCACGGACCACGTCCAAGTTATGTAACAGACGCTACTTCTTAGAAGAAGGATTAGGACACAAGGAAGGAACAACAATTTCCTGAATAATATTCTTATTCAAAACAACCTTAGGAAGGAACCCAGGTTTGGTACGTAAAACCACCTTATCAGAATGAAATATGAGATAAGGCGAATCACACTGTAATGCTGAAAGCTCAGAAACTCTTCGAGCAGAAGAAATAGCAACCAAAAACAGAACTTTCCAAGATAATAGTTTAATATCTATGGAATGCATAGGTTCAAACGGAACCCCTTGCAGAACTCGAAGAACTAAATTCAAACTCCAGGGAGGAGTAATAGGTCTAAATACAGGCTTAATTCTAGATAGAGCCTGACAAAAAGACTGAACATCTGATACATTTGCCAAACATTTGTGAAAGAGAATTGACAAAGCTGAAATTTGTCCCTTTAAGGAACTTGCTGATAACCCTTTCTCCAATCCTTCTTGGAGAAAAGACAAAATCCTAGGAATCCTAACTTTACTCCATTAGCAACCCTTGGATTCACACCAAAAAAGATATTTACGCCATATCTTATGATAGATTTTTCTAGTGACAGGCTTTCTAGCCTGTATCAAAGTATTGATAACTGAATCAGAGAATCCTCGCTTCGATAAAATCAAGCATTCAATCTCCATGCAGTCAGTTGCAGAGAAATTAGATTTGGATGTTGGAAAGGACCTTAAATGAGAAGGTCCTGTCTCAACGGATGTTTCCACGGTGGCAGAGAGGACATGTCCACTAGATCCGCATACCAAGTCCTGCGTGGCCACGCAGGCGCTATCAGGATCACTGAAGCTCTCTCCTGTTTGATTCGAGTAATCACGCGTGGGAGGAGAGGAAACGGCGGAAACACATAAGCTAGGCTGAACAACCAAGGTACTGCCAAGGCATCTATCAGTTCGGCCTGAGGATCCCTTGACCGGGATCCGTATCTTGGAAGCTTGGAATTCTGACGAGATGCCATCAAATCCAATTCCGGTCTGCCCCATCTGAGAATCAATGAGGCAAATACCTCCGGGTGAAGTTCCCACTGCCCCGGATGAAAAGTCTGTCGACTTAGAAAATCTGCTTCCCACTTCTCTACCCCTGGGATGTAGATCGCTGACAGATGACAAGAGTGGGCCTCTGCCCAACTGATTATCTTGGATACTTCTATCATCGCTAAGGAACTCCTTGTTCCCCCCTGATGATTGACATATGCCACAGTCATTATGTTGTCCGACTGGAATCTGATGAATTTGGCCAAAGCCAACTGAGGCCACGCCTGAAGTGCATTGAATATTTCTCTCAGTTCCAGAATATTGATTGGAAGTAGAGACTCCACCTGAGTCCAAACACCCTGAGCCTTCAGGGAGTCCCAAACTGCACCCCAGCCCAGAAGGTTGGCATCTGTTGTCACTATCACCCACGAGGGTCTGCGGAAACAAGTCCCCTGGGACAGATGATCTGGCGACAACCACCAAAGAAGAGAGTTTCTGGTCTCTTGATCCAGAATTATCTTTGGAGATAAATCTGCATAATCCCCATTCCACTGACCGAGCATGCACAGTTGCAGTGGTCTGAGATGAAAGCGAGCAAACGGAACTATGTCCATTGCCGCTACCATTAATCCGATTACCTCCATACACTGAGCCACTGATGGCCGAGGAATGGACAGAAGTGCTTGGCAAGTATTCAAAATCTTTGATTTTCTGAGCTCCGTCAGAAATACTTTCATGGCTACCGAGTCTATCAGAGTTCCCAAGAAAGGAACCCTTGTCTGTGGAAAAAGTGAACTCTTCTCTATGTTCACCTTCCAGCCGTGAGTTCTCAGAAAAGACAACACTGTGTCCGTGTGAGATTTTGTCAGATGATATGTTGACGCCTGAATCAGAATATCGTCCACATAAGGCGCCACCTCTATCCCTTGCGGTCTGAGAACCGCCAAAAGAGACCCTAGAACCTTTGTGAAGATTCTGGGTGCTGTGGCCAACCAGAAAGGAAGAGCCACAAACTGATAATGTAAGGCAAACCTTAGAAACCGATGATGATCTTTGTGGATTGAAATATGAAGGTAAGCATCCTTCAAATCCCCGGTAGTCATATATTGACCCTCCTGGATCATTGGCAAAATCGTTCGAATTGTCTCCATCTTGAATGATGGAATTCTTAAAAATTTGTTTAGACACTTGAGGTCCAAAATGGGTCTGAATGTTTCCTCTTTTTTGGGGACCACAAATAGGTTTGAGTAAATCCCCTGTCCCTGTTCCAATTTTGGAACAGGACAGATTACTCCCATAGTAAAAAGGTCTTTTACACAGCGTAAGAACGCCTCTCTCTTTATCTGGTTTGCAGATAATTTTGAAAGATGAAATCTCCCTCTTGGGAGAAAATCCTTGAATTCCAATTGATAACCGTGGGTCACTATTTCTAGTGCCCAGGAATCCTGAACATCTCTTGCCCAAGTCTGAGCAAACAAACGGCTAGATTTGGAGTTTTGTCGGTAACGACCCGAAAAACTAACGCCGGCTTTTTTCTGGCCGCACCATAAAAATAACTCTGGTATTGAGAGTCCACATAAAGGCTGCGTTAGGCTCCAAAAAAGGAGCGTAGAGCATTTTTAACGCAGCTTCAACTCTCGATACCAGAGTTGCTTACGGACGCGGCCAGCCTCAAAAACGTGCTCGTGAACGATTCCCCCATAGGAAACAATGGGGCTGTTTGAGCTGAAAAAAAACCTAACACCTGCAAAAAAGCCGCGTTCAGCTCCTAACGCAGCCCCATTGTTTGCTATGCGGTAACCCTTCCTACGTCTACACTTAACACTCTAACATGTACCCCGAGTCTAAACACCCCTAACCTTACACTTATTAACCCCTAATCTGCCGCCCCCGCTATCGCTGACCCCTGCATATTATTAACCCCTAATCTTCCGCTCCGTAAACCACCGCTACTTACATTATCCCTATGTACCCCTAATCTGGTTCCCTAACATCGCCGACCCCTATATTATATTTATTAACCCCTAATCTGCCCCCCACAACGTTGCCTCCACCTACCTACAATAATTAACCCCTAATCTGCCGACCGCAAAGCGCCGCCACCTACGTTATCCTTATGTACCCCTAATCTGCTGCCCCTAACATCGCCGACCCCTATATTATATTTATTAACCCCTAATCTGCCCCCCTCAACGTCGCCTCCACCTGCCTACACTTATTAACCCCTAATCTGCCGAGCGGACCTGAGCGCTACTATAATAAAGTTATTAACCCCTAATCCGCCTCACTTACCCTATATTAAATAGTATTAACCCCTAATCTGCCCTCCCTAACATCGCCGACACCTAACTTCAATTATTAACCCCTAATCTGCCAACCGGAGCTCACCGCTATTCTAATAAATGTATTAACCCCTAAAGCTAAGTCTAACCCTAACACTAACACCCCCCTAAGTTAAATATAATTTAAATCTAACGAAATAAATTAACTCTTATTAAATAAATTATTCCTATTTAAAGCTAAATACTTACCTGTAAAATAAATCCTAATATAGCTACAATATAAATTATATTTATATTATAGCTATTTTAGGATTTATATTTATTTTACAGGTAACTTTGTATTTATTTTAACCAGGTACAATAGCTATTAAATAGTTAAGAACTATTTAATAGCTAAAATAGTTAAAATAATTACAAATTTACCTGTAAAATAAATCCTAACCTAAGTTACAATTAAAACTAACACTATACTATCAATAAATTAATTAAATAAACTACCTACAATTACCTACAATTAACCTAACACTACACTATCAATAAATTAATTAAATAAACTACCTACAATTAACCTAACACTACACTATCAATAAATTAATTAAATACAATTCCTACAAATAAATACAATTAAATAAACTTGCTAAAGTACAAAAAATAAAAAAGAACTAAGTTACAAAAAATAAAAAAATATCTAGAAACATAAGAAAAAAATTACAACAATTTTAAACTAATTACACCTACTCTAAGCCCCCTAATAAAACAACAAAGCCCCCCAAAATAAAAAATGCCCTACCCTTTTCTAAATTACTAAAGTTAAAAGCTCTTTTACCTTACCAGCCCTGAACAGGGCCCTTTGCGGGGCATGCCCCAAGAAGTTCAGCTCTTTTGCCTGTAAAAAAAAAACATACAATACCCCCCCCAACATTACAACCCACCACCCACATACCCCTAATCTAACCCAAACCCCCCTTAAATAAACCTAACACTAAGCCCCTGAAGATCATCCTACCTTGTCTTCACCTCACCAGGTATCACCGATCCATCCTGGCTCCAAAATCTTCATCCAACACAAGCGGGGGTTGGCGATCCATCATCCGGTGCCTGAAGAGGTCCAGAAGAGGCTCCAAAGTCTTCATCCTATCCGGGAAGAAGAGGCGATCCGGACCGGCAACCATCTTGATCCAAGCGCCATCTTCTATCTTTATCCGATGACGACCGGCTCCATCCTGAAGACCTCCACCGCGGACCCATCTTCTTCCGGCGACGTCCAACTGCAGAATGACGGTTCCTTTAAGGGACGTCATCCAAGATGGCGTCCCTCGAATTCCGATTGGCTGATAGGATTCTATCAGCCAATCGAAATTAAGGTAGGAATATTCTGATTGGCTGATGGAATCAGCCAATCAGAATCAAGTTCAATCCGATTGGCTGATCCAATCAGCCAATCAGATTGAGCTCGCATTCTATTGGCTGATCGGATCAGCCAATAGAATGCGAGCTCAATCTGATTGGCTGATTGGATCAGCCAATCGGATTGAACTTGATTCTGATTGGCTGATTCCATCAGCCAATCAGAATATTCCTACCTTAATTCCGATTGGCTGATAGAATCCTATCAGCCAATCGGAATTCGAGGGACACCATCTTGGATGACGTCCCTTAAAGGAACCGTCATTCTGCAGTTGGACGTCGCCGGAAGAAGATGGGTCCGCGGTGGAGGTCTTCAGGATGGAGCCGGTCGTCATCGGATGAAGATAGAAGATGCCGCTTGGATCAAGATGGTTGCCGGTCCGGATCGCCTCTTCTTCCCGGATAGGATGAAGACTTTGGAGCCTCTTCTGGACCTCTTCAGGCACCGGATGATGGATCGCCAACCCCCGCTTGGGTTGGATGAAGATTTTGGAGCCAGGACGGATCGGTGATACCTGGTGAGGTGAAGACAAGGTAGGATGATCTTCAGGGGCTTAGTGTGAGGTTTATTTAAGGGGGGTTTGGGTTAGATTAGGGGTATGTGGGTGGTGGGTTGTAATGTTGGGGGGGGGTATTGTATGGTTTTTTTTTACAGGCAAAAGAGCTGAACTTCTTGAGGCATGCCCCGCAAAGGGCCCTGTTCAGGGCTGGTAAGGTAAAAGAGCTTTTAACTTTAGTAATTTAGAATAGGGTAGGGCATTTTTTATTTTGGGGGGCTTTGTTGTTTTATTAGGGGGCTTAGAGTAGGTGTAATTAGTTTAAAATTGTTGTAATTTTTTTCTTATGTTTGTAGATATTTTTTTATTTTTTGTAACTTAGTTCTTTTTTATTTTTTGTACTTTAGCAAGTTTATTTAATTGTATTTATTTGTAGGAATTGTATTTAATTAATTTATTGATAGTGTAGTGTTAGGTTAATTGTAGGTAGTTTATTTAATTAATTTATTGATAGTGTAGTGTTAGGTTAATTGTAGGTAATTGTAGGTAGTTTATTTAATTAATTTATTGATAGTATAGTGTTAGTTTTAATTGTAACTTAGGTTAGGATTTATTTTACAGGTAAATTTGTAATTATTTTAACTATTTTAGCTATTAAATAGTTCTTAACTATTTAATAGCTATTGTACCTGGTTAAAATAAATACAAAGTTACCTGTAAAATAAATATAAATCCTAAAATAGCTATAATATAAATATAATTTATATTGTAGCTATATTAGGATTTATTTTACAGGTAAGTATTTAGCTTTAAATAGGAATAATTTATTTAATAAGAGTTAATTTATTTCGTTAGATGTAAATTATATTTAACTTAGGGGGGTGTTAGTGTTAGGGTTAGACTTAGCTTTAGGGGTTAATACATTTATTAGAATAGCGGTGAGCTCCGGTCGGCAGATTAGGGGTTAATAATTGAAGTTAGGTGTCGGCGATGTTAGGGAGGGCAGATTAGTGGTTAATACTATTTATTATAGGGTTAGTGAGGCGGATTAGGGGTTAATAACTTTATTATAGTAGCGCTCAGGTCCACTCGGCAGATTAGGGGTTAATAAGTGTAGGCAGGTGGAGGCGACGTTGAGGGGGGCAGATTAGGGGTTAATAAATATAATATAGGGGTCGGCGGTGTTAGGGGCAGCAGATTAGGGGTACATAGCTATAATGTAGGTGGCGGCGCTTTGCGGTCGGCAGATTAGGGGTTAATAAGTGTAGGTAGGTGGAGGCGACGTTGTGGGGGGCAGGTTAGGGGTTAATAAATATAATATAGGGGTCGGCGGTGTTAGGGGCAGCAGATTAGGGGTACATAAGTATAACGTAGTTGGCGGTCGGCAGATTAGGGGTTAAAAAAATTTAATCGAGTTGCGGCGATGTGGGGGCACCTCGGTTTAGGGGTACATAGGTAGTTTATGGGTGTTAGTGTACTTTAGAGTACAGTAGTTAAGAGCTTTATAAACCGGCGTTAGCCCAGAAAGCTCTTAACTACTGACTTTTTTCCTGCGGCTGGAGTTTTGTCGTTAGATGTCTAACGCTCACTTTAGCCACGACTCTAAATACCGGAGTTAGAAAGATCCCATTGAAAAGATAGGATACGCAATTTACGTAAGGGGATCTGCGGTATGGAAAAGTCGTGGCTGAAAAGTGAGCGTTAGACCCTATTTTGAGTGACTCCAAATACCGGCGGTAGCCTAAAACCAGCGTTAGGAGCCTCTAACGCTGGTTTTCACGGCTAACGCCAAACTCCAAATCTAGGTCAAAGAAAGTCTGCCCCCTACTAGATCCGGTCCCGGATTGGGGGCCACCCTTTCATGCTGCTTTGTGGAAGAAGAAGCGGGGGGTCCTCCTTTAAGGTTCCGAAAGGAACGAAAATTTTTCTGTTTACCCCTCATTTTAACCGACCTATCCTGAGGTAGGGCATGGCCCTTACCTCCTGTAATATCAGAAATGATCTCCTTCAATTCTGGCCCAAAAAGGGTCTTACCTTTAAAGGGAATAGCTAAAAGCTTATGTTTTGATGACACATCAGCAGACCAAGATTTGAGCCACAATGCTCTAGGTGCTAAAATAGCAAATCCTGCATTTTTTGCCGCTAATTTAGCAATTTGAAAAGCGGCATCAGTAATATAAGAATTAGCCAGCTTAAGAGCCTTAATTCTATCTAGAATGTCATCTAATGGAGTCTCAACCTTAAGAGACTCTTCTAGAGCCTCAAACCAAAAAGCTGCTGCAGTAGTTACTGGAACAATGCAAGCCGTAGGTTGTAAAAGAAATCCCTGATTAACAAATCATTTCTTTAGTAGACCCTCTAATTTCTCATCCATAAGATCCTTGAAAGCACAACTATTATCCTCAATGGGTATAGTAGTACGCTTAGCTAGGGAAGATATAGCTCCCTCTACCTTAGGGACTGTTTGCCATGAGTCCCGAATGGTATCTGATATAGGAAACATTTTCTTAAAATTAGGAGAGGGAGAAAACGGTATACCTGGTCTATCCCATTCCTTACTAAATAATTTTCAAAATTCTCTTAGGAACCGGAAAAAACATCAGTGTAAGTAGGAACTTCCAAATATTTATCCATTTTACACAATTTCTCTGGAGGAATCACAATAGGATCACAATCATCCAGAGTCGCTAAAACCTCCCTAAACAACAAGCGGAGGTGTTCAAGCTTAAATTTAAATGACATAGCATCCAAATCTGTCTGAGGCAAAACATTCCCTGAATCAGAAATTTCACCCTCAGACAGTAATTCCCTGATCCCCAACTCAGAGCACTGAGAGGGAACACCAGAAATAGCTAATAAAGCATCAGAGGATTCAATTTACATTAATACTTGACCTACTGCGTTTACCCTGCAACACTGGTAATTTAGACAATACCTCTGTAAGGGTAGTTGACATAACTGCAGCCATCTCCTGCAGAGTAAAGGAATTAGACGCACTAGAAGTACTAGGCGTCGCTTGTGTGGGCATAAAAGGTTGTGACACTTGGGGAGAATTGGATGGCATATCCTGATTCTCTTCAGACTGAGAATCATCCCTAGGCACTCTTACTTTATTTAAAATATGCTTTTTACATTGTAAAGCCCTTTCAGTACAAAAGTTACACAATGTTAGAGGGGGTTGCTCAATAGCTTCTAAACACATAGAACAATGAGTAACCTCAATGTCAGACATTTTGAACAGACTAATAATACCACAAAAGTCGTTTAAACACTTATTTATAGCATAAAATAAACATTAGAAAAAAGTGTACTGTGTCTTTAAGAAAAGAAAAAGTTAACAATTTTTCCAAAATGCACAAAAAACGTTAAATTATTCCCAAATTTAACTTAATATTGTTGGTTAATCCAAAAATTACTGCACCCAGAAGCAAGGGCAGAAATAAGGCTTTAGAAGTACTTATATCAACATGTAGTCAAAAGATAGATAAAAATACACCCTGCCCCAGGGTACTTCAAATCAAGTTTCCAACCCTTCAGACCAGCTACACAGTCCAGGAGCCACTGAGTTACTGTTTGCTGCTGCTAAGCCAGAAGAAATTGTGCCAAAATAGGCTCCGCCCCTTAAGGTCAAAAGTCGGAGTAGGCCCAAACAACACTGCATGGAAATGCAGTTTTGCAGTAAAGTAAAAATACACACACAATATAACCCTCAAGCATAAAACCAATAAATTTTAAGTGCCAAAAATAAAAAACATAAAACATCGTTTTTTATATTGTCTCCCATGTCACATAATGCCCAAACATCAACTAATGATAAATATAAAATAGGGACTCCAGTAACACCCCTCTTATTAAAATAAGTTTTACTGCTTACCCCATTCCCACACAGGGAAATAATGCCAGCCAGTTCTGATACACCAAGTCTCCTCAGAAAAAAAGGCTGCACATACCTTAATGCTGCTTGTAGTATGAAACCGGTATCCACACTGAAGATGTCTCATGGTTACCTTCAGAAGTCTTGTGGGAACCAGCGTGGATCTTAGTTACAAATGCTAAGATCATGAAACCTCAGGGCAGAAATCTTCATCCATATATATCCCCCTGAGGAAAATGGTATGCACCGGTACCATTTAAAATAAAAAAACTTCTTGATTGAAGAAACTAAACTAACACCTCACTTTACCATGTCTTCCTAGTATAACACAGGCAAAGAGAATGACTGGGGGTGGAGAGGAAGGGAGGGGCTATATATACAGCTCTGCTGTGGTGCTCTTTGCCACTTCCTGTTAGCAGGAGGTTAATATCCCACAAGTAAGGATGAAATCCGTTGACTCGTCATATCTTTGTAAAAGAAATAGCATCACAGATAAAATGATTAGCATGTTGAAGCAAACAAACAATGCTAGACAAATCAGGATCGGTTTCCTGATGTGCTAAGAGCTATACAACCAAAAAGTTAGCCACTGGTAAAGGATATAACTTAGACCATTCTTTAGCAATCACATCAGAAACCACATCTGGAACAGGAAAAACCTCAGGAGTAATCACAGAAGGTTTAAAAACAGAATTTAAACATTTACTGGTTTTATTATCAAGAGGATCAGACTCCCCAATACCCATCAGTTTTATAAGAAGTTTCAAAAGACCTTTTACGTTTATTAGAAGGTGGAATAGCAGACAAAGCCTTCTGTATTGCATCAGCAATATAATTTTTCATATGAACAGGGATATCATGTACATTAGATGTTGAGGGAACAACAGGTGCTGTACTAGTACTAATAGAAACATTAGCGGCATGCAAAAGCTTATCATGACAACTGTTACATAATATAGCGGAGATATAATCTCAGCTTGCTTGCTTGCTTACAATAGATACACTTAGCTTTGATAGAACTGTGTTCAGGCAGCATGGTTCCTACCGTAGCTTCTCAGACAGGATCAGACTGAGACATCTTGCAAAACGTAAAAGAAAAAATAACATTTAAACAAATTATCCAATTTCCTATTTCAGGAATGGGAAAAAATGCATATGCTAAATAAGCAGAAAAGCAAACAGCATAGCCCTCTAGAATATAAAGAGAGCAGAGAGCATAAAGGAAGTGGGGTAATATAACAAAAAAATATTCAACAACATTCGGAAATGACGCAACTCATGTCATAATAAGCGCGACTTCGCGCCATACAAACTAACGTCAATAAAGACGCAGGAAATTACGAAACTTGCGACATTATAGACACAAATTTGCACCCAAAATTTTCCCCGCCAAAATTTATGCAATAAATAACAGCATTTTGCGCCCTCGCAAGCCTAGATTTGCTCGCAAATTTTAAGTAAAAAACAAGTCAAATTGGAAAAACATAAATTATGCTTACCTGATAATTTTATTTCCATCGTGTGGAGGAGAGTCCACGCCTTCATTCATTACTTGTGGGAATTTAGAACCTGGCCACCAGGAGGAGGCAAAGACACCCCAGCCAAAATACCTTCCCCACTCCCCTCATCCCCCAGTCATTCTGCCGAGGGAACAAGGAACAGTAGGAGAAATATTAGGGCATAAATGGTGGCAGAAGAATATATTAAATTTAGGTCCGCCCATCAGAGACACAGGCGGGGGCCATGGACTCTCTTCCCCATGATGGAATTAAAATTATCAGGAAAGCATAATTTATGTTTTCCATCTAAAGGGGAGGAGAGTCCACGGCTTCATTCATTACTTGTGGGAAACATATACCAAAGCTCTTAGAGGACACTGAATGAAACCGGGAGGGTAAAAGGCGGAAACCTAATTTGAGGGCACCACAGCCTGTAGAACCTTTCTCCCAAAAACAGCTTCCACAGAAGCATAAACGTCAAATTTGTAAAACTTAGTGAAGGTATGCAAGGAGGACCAGGTAGCCGCCTTGAATAGGCCAAACGGATCAAGCTCCTCAGCCAAAAAGACAAAGTAGCAGCAGACGCCCTCTGACCCCTGCGCTTCCCTGAAGACACAACAAAAAGTGACTTAGATTGTCTGAAATCCTTTGTGGCCTGAAGATAGAATTTCAAAGAACGAACCACGTCCAGATTATGAATTAACCTCTCCTTAGGAGAAGAAGGGTTAGGACATAAAGAAGGAACAACTATCTTCTGATTGATGTTATGGTTAGACACCACCTTGGGAAGAAACTCCAAGCCTGTGCGAAGAACAGCCTTATCCACATGAAACACCAGATAAAGAAGCTCATATTGCAAGGCCACCAGCTCAGAAACTGCATGCTCAAGCAATGGCCAACAAAAAGAGAACTTTCCATGAGAGAAGTTTTAGGTCAAGAGAATGCATAGGTTCAAACGGAACCTTCTGCAAGTACCAAGTTTAAGCTCCAAGGGGGAGCAGTCTGCCTAAAAACAGGCCTGATTCGAGACAGAGCCTGAAAAAAAGATTGGACATCAGGGAAATCAGAGAGTCTCCTGTGCAACAGAACAGATAAGGCTGAAATTTGTCCTTTTAGGGAACTAGCAGCAAGACCCTTCTCCTCCAGACCCTCGGAGAAAAGACAAAATCCTGGATAACCTCACCCTGTGCCAAGGGTAGCCATGACTCTCACACCAGGACAAGTAAGTCCTCCACACCTTATGATAGATGCATTGAGTGACCGGCTTTCTTGCCTGAACTAGATTGTCAATCACATTTTCAGAAAAAAACCTTTTTGCCAAGACTAAACGTTCAACCTCCATGCAGTCAGCCTCAGAGAATCGAGATTTTGATGTTGAAAAGGACCATGCTCTAGCAGATCCCTGCGACAGGGTAACCTCCATGGCGGAGAGGATGACATCCCAATCAGATCTGCAAACGATGTCCTCTGCCACGAAGGAGCAATCAGAATGGAGGATACTCCCTCCTGCTTTATACGAGCCACTACACAAGAAAGAAGAGGTAACGGAGGAAATATGTATACTAGACAGAATCCCCGAGGCATCGCAATTTCATCTATTAGCTCCATCTGGAGGTCCCTCGACCTTGATCCGTATCGAGAAAGCTTGCAATTCAAACTTGACGCCATGAGATCGATCTCCGGTGTCCCCCATCTGAGACAGATCTCTGCAAATACCATTTACCCGGATGAAAAGTCTGCCTGATGAGAAAATCTGCTTCCCAGTTGTCCAAGCCCAGGATGTGGATCGCAGAGAGCGAACAGTTGTGGGTCTCTGCTCACTCCAGGATCCGAGACACCTCCCTCATTGCCAGGGAGCTCCTTGTGTCACCCTGGTGGTTGATGTAAGCCACCGAGGTAATATTGTCTGTCTGGAACCTGATAAAGCTGAAGTCCCCCTGACGAGGCCATGCCTTCAGAGCATTGTAGATCGCTCGAAGCTCCAGAATATTTATTGGAAGAAGAGCCTCTAAGTGAGACCACTTCCCCTGTGCCATCCTGACACCCCAAACAGCTCCCCATCCCACCAGACTCGCGTCCGTGGTAACAATCTCCCAGGACGGTCTCAGAAAGAATGTCCCCATGGACAGGTGATCCGGGCAGATCTACCAGGAGAGGGAAAGCCGAGTCCGCGCATTCATGTATATCGTCTGCGACAGAATGATTGCCGTTCCACTGTCTCACTCTGTGAGTATTAAACAAAATATATATATATATATATATATATATATATATATATATATATATATATATATATATATATATATATATATATATGTAATTATATTTATATACACATAAATTTATAAAAAAAAGACCAAGAACTCATTTTTATTTGTAAAACTATTTGTAAAACAAACCCCTCTCGTTCTCTAACACAGATTTCAAGAACAAGGGAATTGCTTTCAAAGGTTTCCTGCCTAAGGTGTGAAGTTAAAGTTCCTATGAGACAACCCCCTTTTTCCTGATTAAAATACATCCAAGCTAGGTACAAAGGGAAAAACATTTGGTTCAATTAGAAAAAGGCAATCTATTTCAACAAGATGTTCACTATATGGCTCTGTTTAAACTTGATTTCCTGCCCAAGATGGGTAATAAACTTATCAGACCCCTGTAAAGAACAGTCGCTAGGTCTGGGAAAAATCTCTTTGAGGCTTAAGCATATTCAAAAATTGATTACCCCTGCTGTGTTTGAATATACAAAGCTCAGACATACATCTCAAATTGGAAAATAGCAAGAGCCGATTACCCCTGCTGTGTTAGATAACACAGCTGTACTGAGCCAAGCAGAAACACATATTATATTGTAACTGAAATTAATTTTAAAATACAAACTTGTATAATTTTCAATACTGTATAAAAATGTATAAATATCTATATATGGATCTGGGAAATGCAATTCAGATTTGTAATAGATTAAATAACAATTGTAATAATCCCATTTTGAAATATATAACATATTTTTTGTTTTTCTGTCTACCAGACATCTAAGGGACAAAATGAGGCTAATGGATGCTGGTGCAGGATTGCCTGCATGGGGTGACCTAGGTCATATCATATGGTTCTGCACTAGATATTTATGTAACTTTAGATACATCTCTCAGGATATTCTAAGTAGAATGTATAGGAAGTCTATATAAATGTTTTCTTTTTTAACATAGAATACTATACTAGTGTTTAGTCTCAAATTGTACATTTTTAATTGTAGTAAATGGGATATATATGCTGACCAGAGAAGTTTATTAATACAAGAAATTAAAGTATATTTAATGACCACTCTGAGATGAGATATTTGGACTGTTAGCAATGTTGATGGTGAGACTACATTTGTGGTTGTCTGCTACCCCCTAGGGGATTAAAAATGGTATGACAGCCAAATGGATTGACTAATAGAACACATACAAATCCAAATGAACCAATGAGAGGGACAAGCTCTGAGGGCCAATGGAAAGACAGCTCTGTTAAGGGCCTATCAAAAATTATCACCAATGATTAGAATAAGAAAAGGGTGGGGTATATCACATGATCTAACCTCATGCAAGGGGAGAGAGAGGAAAAAAGTCTTGTATGTTTACTTTTGACTGAAAACTTTGCTGACATTTTTGGGACACAGTCACTATAAGCAAAACCTGGGACTAACTTCTTGATCCATATTCTTTCTTCATATGAGGTGACCTGAATCTACTTGGAAAATATAGAACGTTTAATTTGGTTCATGTGGTGATGTATGACTTCTATATTTTTAATATTTTAAACAAAGGTATTCTAAGACTATAGTCAGATTGCAACTATAGAGATATATTTTAGGATTTACCTTATTGTAGATAAATAAGAATGTATTTCAGCTCAGATAAATTGGCATATAAATTGGCTGTTTGCATTAATAAGATATATAAATTCTGGTGTTTTAATTAAAGTTATATTGAATCGTTTGTGGGCTAAGTAGCTTAATTATATTTGTCTGGAAGTTAACAATCCATACCTTGGTATCTCATTGTGGTATTTTAATGCGACTCTGATATGGGAGATTATTGTGAATAAGGTAATTTGTAAAGGTATATTTTTATGATATTTGTATAGAATATTGTAAGAGTTTAAGCTTGTATAATTTGATTCATAATCTGGTTTCTATAAATATATTTCAATGTGTCTATAACTTTAACTTATCGTAAAGAATTTAGGAATAAATATTGATTTTAATTGTTTTTAAATTAATCTAAAAAAAAAATTATACATTTTTTGTGTGTGATTAAATATTTCAAAATTAATATTAATATCTTTAAATATTATTGAAATTGTTTTTGAAAAATTGATTAAAAAAAATACATTTTTTATGTTTCAAAATTTTTTTTATTTTCCTTCTTGTTGGTCAAAATTGTATTCGCATTTTAATTTAACCATATACTAAACCAATATAATAATGTCTGTTACCAGAAGTGAATCAAATGAATCTCTACATATTGTTGAAATATGTTCCCCAAAATTACCCCTCACTCAGGGCGATATCCTTAAGATGGACATTATAGGCCACATTAAAAAGAGGTGTAATATTGAGGGTGATTTAAATGATTATATGGATATGCTTGCAATTAAAAGGGACAGTCAAGTCCAAAAAAACTTTCATGTTTCAAATAGGGCATGTAATTTTAAACAACTTTCCCATTTACTTTTATCACCAAATTTGCTTTGTTCTCTTGGTATTCTTAGTTGAAAGCTAAACCTAGGAGGTTCATATGATAATTTCTTAGACCTTGAAGGCCACCTCTAATCTAAATGCATTTTGATAGTTTTTCACCACTAGAGGGCATTAGTTCACGTGTTTCCTATAGATAACATTGTGCTCGAGCACGTGAATTTACCATGGAGACAGCTCTGATTGGCTAAACTGCAAGTCTGTCAAAAGAACTGAAATAAGGGGCAGTCTGCTGAGGCTTAGCTACAAGGTAATTACAGAGGTAAAATGTGTATAATTCTAACTGTGTTGGTTATGCAAAACTGGGGAATTGGTAATTAAGGGATTATCTATCTTTTAAAACAACAAAAATTCTGGTGTTGACTGTCCCTTTAAGGCTAAAAATATTGCTATTGATGATGGAAGGTGGAATGAAAAAAGTGAATTGTTCCAAGAATTATTCAAAATTAATAGATGCAAAAACACTAAGAAGCGAGATAAGTTAATACTAAAATCCTGGCCCCTTGTAATATACATTATTGACGAAATGTCCCTCCTCTTTATAGAAAAGGAAATGCAAATACAGGGGCTAGAAGATAATATTCGCTCCTCACGCAGATGCGAAGAGAATTTAAATATAGCCGAAAATAAAATTGATGAGATTGCCCAAAACATGGCCACCTTACAAAAATATAACCAAAGTTTAGTAGCTCAGTTAGAAGATTTGCATAAGGAACTCGCACAAAGCCAAAGATCGCTAAGTGGTTTAAAAAGGCTGTATCATCAGAAATGAACTACAGAAATTTAGGGAAGAATTTAAACAAAGGACCCCTTTTGGGTCAGAAATACAATTCCCAAACAGTCACCTCATGTTATAAATTCAGGGAACTGCTATACCTCAGATGAGGAAAGGGAGGGCATCTCTAGTAGTGAGTCAGAGGGCAGAGCTAGCTACCCACATAGCCCACGTAGTACTAATGTACTGTATTGTATAGAGAGAGCGCCAAGAGACAGACCCACCTATAGATCTGAACAAAGGCTATCTAGCTAACCTGTATAGGAATGATAGTGGGTTGTGTGATCAGAGCGCCTCACGAACAAGGCTAGGTGACTGAATACTCCAAAGGCATGTAGAAGAATAAGTGGTTATAATCAGGTATGGCATATGGAAAATTTAATCATAACAAAGTCATAAAACAGAAATAAATTCACAATCATAAAATCATAAAATTTGGATCCACAATTCAGGCAAAAGTGAAAAGTAAAAACAATAAGCATAAAAACAAAGGGCAAGTTGATAACTGATGTTCAGCTGGTGGACCTCGGCCTAGTATTGGTGATTCCAATAGAGAAAGAATTACCCGGGGAGCTCTTGTTTAAAATCCAAAGTGCTTTATTGAAACAAATCTTTAAAATTCTTAGCAGCAGCAAGAAAAACGATCAATCCGTGTGCTCAATCGTCAAACACACATTATGTTCCACTGAGGTAGCGTCAAGGGGTCAGCTGACGCGTTTCGGCCTATAGCCGTAGTCAAAGCTGTATGACCCCCTCACACACCTCCGTGCTTTAAAAGACAGCAAGTTACATTTCATTGGTTAGATGAAGCATGATGCTACTCATTTTCTATTGGTTATACATTTCAATACATTCAGTCGAACATTGTTACTTTGTACATTTATTATGTTTGGTTAATTTACTTAGTGATCCTTCATAATATTCTTAAAAACACTGCCGCTGAACTTATTTACCCACTTTTTTTATTGAAACAAATCTTTAAAATTCTTAGCAGCACCAAGAAAAATGATCAATCCGTGTGCTCAATCGTCAAACACACATTATGTTCCACTGATGTAGCTTCAAGGGATCAGCTGGCGCGTTTCGGCCTATAGCCGTAGTCAAAGCTGTATGACCCCCTCACACACACTAGTATTGGTGATACCCAATAAGAGGGCTGTGAAATCACTGAAAAATCTGTGTTAGGGCTGTGAAGGTGTGGTGCACTGTGCACAAATCGACCAAGGCGCGACAACCGGACAAACCACAGCCAAGGAGGGCAACACGGTCCCACAAGACATAGTTGTTAATGTCTCTGATTACCCTCTTGATACGAATGAGGCTGCAGTGTTACAGAAAGGTTTGTCATTCTGCCCTCTCAGTGACTTTAACTCCTTTAAAATCCAGGAGGACATGTTTCATTTTTTTCGTAATATATACGATTAAAGTATTGGCATTCTACATCCCATGGTGGTAATATGAGTTTTGCAAATCTTTCTTTATTGTCTAAAGTTACATAAGTTATACTACTAATAAGACACACAATGTTTCCTCTAGTGGTAGTGTGACAGTGGGGAGTTCTGCTTTTAACTCGTCACTTAAAATTGGTGATCTTGGTTTACATAACAAAAGCAAATTTTTTCCTCAACACACACACCATAGCATTGAAACATTTGAGAAACTGGTTTTACTTGATCTCAATAAGTTACAGATTAACACTGATCAACAACATTTGAGGCATAAATACAAAGTATCTAATTTTACCAGTGCTGACAATCAAGCCTTGAACAAACTTAAGAATAATGGTAATATCATTTTGAAGCCGGCTGATAAAGGCGGGGCCACTGTCTTTCTTAATAAATCTGATTATAAGAATGAAATTTACCAACAATTGAGTGTTCAAACAGTCTATAAGGCCATAGCTGGTAACCCAGTGTTTAAGATAAACAATGAGATACAGTCTATTGTTGGTTTTGCATTAAAGTTTGGTATTATTGACCAGAAAACAGCACAATTCTTACAGGTTAAGAACACTGTCACCCCGGTACTATACGTTTTGCCCAAAATACACAAGTCCCTGACTGCTCCATCAGGGCGCCCAATAGAGGCTGGCACTAATTCTATTTTCTCGAATGTGGCAATTTATCTAGATAAAATTTTGAGACCACTGGTTGAGCAGCCATGCACTTTAATTAAGGACACAAACGATTTTTTGGTAAAAATACATGATTTGCAGTTACCTACTAACAAGTTTATTCTTTTTAGTCTTGATGTCACTAGCCTTTATACATCTATTTCACATGCTAGTGGCATCGGGTCTGTAAGTAATGCATTACACTCTGTAGGTTTATATTCGAATTTAGAGATTTCTTTCATTCTTCAACTTTTGGAAATTATTCTATATAACAACTATTTTTTGTTTGAAGATAAATTTTATTTGCAGATCCAGGGGACTGCGATGGGCTCCAACGTCGCCCCTAATTATGCCAACATTTTCATAAATTTATTTGAAGAGAGATTTGTCTTCGAACATCCCATGTTTCGTCGGTGTGGTGCCACCTGGTGGGGCTACATCGACGACATTTTGGAGATTTGGCTGGGCGACGTTGGGGACCTCGAGTCCTTTGTGGCAGATTTGAACCTTTCAACTGACAGTATACAGTTAAAACTTATGTGTAGCGAATCTAGTATTGATTTTCTGGATGTCACAGTGATAAAAGATGGCTTTGGATTTAAAACTGATCTATACAGAAAATATACTGATAGGAATAGCCTACTACTTTATGAAAGTGCTCATCATCCCCCTCTGGTTAAATCACTTCCACGTAGCCAGATGCTTAGGGTTAGACGAATTGTGGAAGATCATGATAAATCTATGATACGGTTAACTGAAATGGGTGACAAATTTATACAAAGGGGTTATCCCAGAGATCTCATTTTAGATACCATCAAATCAGTGGCTTCCATTGAAAGGGATTCATTGTTAAAACCTAGACCCCAGCGAGTAAATAAGAAGAGGTTAATTTTTGTTTCTCAATTATGCAGACAAAGTCATCAGATTGCTAGGATTATACGCAAACATTGGGGTATTTTACAGAATTGCAACCCTGATATATAGGAATTTGGTCAGTACTCGATGCCAGCATATAAGCGGAGCAAAAGCTTAAGAGATGTACTCATTAAGGCTGACGTGGGTCCTGGCAAAGTTCCACAACAGGGTTATGTCACTAAAAAGAGTTTAGGGTGCTTTCCATGTTTGGGGTGCATAAATTGTAGTTCTATAATAAAAACATAATTTATGCTTACCTGATAAATTTATTTCTCTTGTAGTGTATCCAGTCCACGGATCATCCATTACTTATGGGATATTCTCCTTCCCAACAGGAAGTTGCAAGAGGATCACCCACAGCAGAGCTGTTATATAGCTCCTCCCCTAACTGTCATATCCAGTCATTCGACCGAAAACAAACAGAGAAAGGAGAAACCATAGGGTGCAGTGGTGACTGTAGTTTAATTAAAATTTAGACCTGCCTTAAAAGGACAGGGTGGGCCGTGGACTGGATACACTACAAGAGAAATAAATTTATCAGGTAAGCATAAATTATGTTTTCTCTTGTTAAGTGTATCCAGTCCACGGATCATCCATTACTTATGGGATACCAATACCAAAGCTAAAGTACACGGATGATGGGAGGGACAAGGCAGGATTAAGAGGAAGGAACCACTGCCTGAAGAACCTTTCTCCCAAAAACAGCCTCCGAAGAAGCAAAAGTATCAAATTTATAAAATTTGGAAAAAGTGTGAAGCGAAGACCAAGTCGCGGCCTTGCAAATCTGTTCAACAGAGGCCTCATTTTTAAAGGCCCAGGTGGAAGCCACAGCTCTAGTAGAATGAGCTGTAATCCTTTCAGGGGGCTGCTGTCCAGAAGTCTCATAGGCTAGGCGTATTATGCTCCGAAGCCAAAAGGAAAGAGAGGTTGCCGAAGCTTTTTGACCTCTCCTCTGTCCAGAGTAAACGACAAACAGGGTAGATGTTTGACGAAAATCTTTAGTAGCTTGTAAGTAAAACTTCAAGGCAAGGACTACGTCCAGATTATGGAAAAGACGTTCCTTATTTGAAGAAGGATTAGGACACAATGATGGAACAACAATCTCTTGATTGATATTCTTGTTAGAAACCACCTTAGGTAAAAACCCAGGTTTGGTACGCAGGACTACCTTATCTGCATGAAAAATCAGATAAGGAGAATCACATTGTAAGGCAGATAGCTCAGAGACTCTCCGAGCTGAGGAAATAGCCATCAAAAACAGAACTTTCCAAGATAAAAGTTTAATATCAATGGAATGAAGGGGTTCCAACGGAACTCCTTGAAGAACTTTAAGAACCAAGTTTAAGCTCCACGGGGGAGCAACAGGTTTAAACACAGGCTTAATTCTAACTAAAGCCTGGCAAAATGCCTGGACGTCTGGAACCTCTGCCAGACGCTTGTGCAAAAGAATAGACAGAGCAGAAATCTGTCCCTTTAAAGAACTAGCTGATAATCCTTTGTCCAAGCCCTCTTGGAGAAAAGACAATATTCTAGGAATCCTAACCTTACTCCATGAGTAATTCTTGGATTCACACCAATAAAGATATTTACTCCATATCTTGTGGTAGATTTTCCTGGTAACAGGCTTTCGTGCCTGTATTAAAGTATCAATGACTGACTCGGAGAAGCCACGCTTTGATAGAATCAAGCGTTCAATCTCCATGCAGTCAGTCTCAGAGAAATTAGATTTGGATGATTGAAAGGACCTTGTATCAGAAGGTCCTGTCTTAGAGGCAGAGTCCATGGTGGAAAGGATGACATGTCCACTAGGTCTGCATACCAAGTCCTGCATGGCCACACAGGTGCTATCAGAATCACCAATGCTCTCTCCTGTTTGATTTTGGCAATCAGTCGAGGGAGCAGAGGAAACGGTGGAAACACATAGGCCAGGTTGAAGAACCAAGGCGCTGCTAGAGCATCTATCAGCGTCGCTTCTAGGTCCCTGGACCTGGATCCGTAACAAGGAAGCTTGGCGTTCTGGCGAGACGTCATGAGATCCAACTCTGGTTTGCCCCAACGATGAATCAACTGAGCAAACACCTCCGGATGGAGTTCCCACTCCCCCGGATGGAAAGTCTGACGACTTAGAAAATCCGCCTCCCAGTTCTCCACGCCTGGGATATGGATTGCTGACAGGTGGCAAGAGTGGTACTCTGCCCAGCGAATTATATTTGAGACTTCTAACATCGCTAGGGAACTCCTGGTTCCCCCTTGATGGTTTATGTAAGCCACAGTCGTGATGTTGTCCGACTGAAATCTGATGAACCTCAGTGTTGCAAACTGAGGCCAAGCCAGAAGAGCATTGAATATCGCTCTTAACTCCAGAATATTTATTGGAATGAGTTTCTCCTCCTGAGTCCACGATCCCTGTGCCTTCAGGGAATTCCAGACTGCACCCCAACCTAGAAGGCTGGCATCTGTTGTTACAATTGTCCAATCTGGCCTGCGAAAGGTCATACCCTTGGACAGGTGTACCCGAGACAACCACCAGAGAAGAGAATCTCTGGTCTCTTGATCCAGATTTAGCAGAGGGGACAAATCTGTGTAAACCCCATTCCACTGACTAAGCATGCATAATTGCAGCGGTCTGAGATGAAGGCGCGCAAATGGCACTATGTCCATTGCCGCTACCATTAAGCCGATTACCTCCATACACTGAGCTACCGAAGGGCACGGAATGGAGTGAAGAACACGGCAAGCATTTAGACGTTTTGATAACCTGGACTCCGTCAGGTAAATTTTCATTTCTACAGAATCTATAAGAGTCCCTAAGAAGGAGACTCTTGTGAGTGGGGATAGAGAACTCTTTTCCTCGTTCACTTTCCACCCGTGCGACCTCAGAAATGCCAGAACTATCTCTGTATGAGACTTGGCAACTTGAAAGCTTGACACCTGTATCAGGATGTCGTCTAGACACAGAGCCACCGCTATGCCTCGCGGTCTTAGAACCGCCAGAAGTGAGCCCAGAACCTTTGTAAAGATTCTCGGGGCTGTAGCCAACCCGAAGGGAAGAGCTACAAATTGGTAATGCCTGTCTAGAAAGGCAAACCTTAGAAACCGATGATGATCTTTGTGAATCGGTATGTGAAGGTAGGCATCCTTTAAGTCCACTGTGGTCATGTACTGACCTTCTTGGATCATGGGTAGGATGGTCCGAATAGTTTCCATTTTGAAAGATGGAACTCTGAGGAATTTGTTTAAGATATTTAGATCCAAAATTGGTCTGAAGGTTCCCTCTTTCTTGGGAACCACAAACAGATTCGAATAAAAACCCTGTCCTTGTTCCGTCCGCGGAACTGGATGGATCACTCCCATAACTAGGAGGTCTTGCACACAGCGTAGGAATGCCTCTTTCTTTATCTGATTTGCAGATAGCCTTGAAAGATGAAATCTCCCTTGTGGAGGGGAAGCTTTGAACTCCAGAAGATATTCCTGAGATATGATCTCCAACGCCCAGGGATCCTGAACATCTCTTGCCCACGCCTGGGCGAAGAGAGAAAGTCTGCCCCCTACTAGATCCGTCGCCGGATAGGGGGCCGTTCCTTCATGCTGTCTAAGAGGCAGCAGCAGGCTTTCTGGCCTGCTTGCCTTTGTTCCAGGACTGGTTAGGTTTCCAGGCCTGCTTAGATTGACCAAAAGTTCCCTCTTGTTTTGAAGCGGAGGAAGTTGATGCTGCACCTGCCTTGAAATTTCGAAAGGCATGAAAATTAGACTGTTTGGCCTTTGCTTTGGCCCTGTCCTGAGGAAGGGTGTGACCCTTACCTCCAGTAATGTCAGCAATAATTTCCTTCAAACCAGGCCCGAATAAGGTCTGCCCCTTGAAAGGAATGTTGAGTAATTTAGACTTCGAAGTCACGTCAGCTGACCAGGATTTAAGCCATAGCGCCCTACGCGCTTGGATGGCGAATCCGGAATTCTTAGCCGTTAGTTTAGTCAAATGAACAATGGCATCAGAAACAAATGAGTTAGCTAGCTTAAGTGTTCTAAGCTTGTCAATAATTTCAGTCAATGGAGCTGTATGGATGGCCTCTTCCAGGGCCTCAAACCAGAATGCCGCCGCGGCCGTGACAGGCGCAATGCATGCAAGGGGCTGTAAAATAAAACCTTGTTGAATAAACATTTTCTTAAGGTAACCCTCCAATTTTTTATCCATTGGATCTGAAAAAGCACAACTGTCCTCAACCGGGATAGTAGTACGCTTTGCTAAAGTAGAAACTGCTCCCTCCACCTTAGGGACCGTCTGCCATAAGTCCCATGTAGTGGCGTCTATTGGAAACATTTTTCTAAATATAGGAGGTGGGGAAAAAGTCACACCCAGTCTATCCCACTCCTTGCTAATAATTTCTGTAAGCCTTTTAGGTATAGGAAAAACATCAGTACACACCGGTACCGCATAGTATTTATCCAGCCTACACAATTTCTCTGGTACTGCAACTGTGTTACAGTCATTCAGAGCAGCTAATACCTCCCCAAGCAACACACGGAGGTTCTCAAGCTTAAATTTAAAATTAGAAATCTCTGAATCGGGATTCCCCGAATCAGAGATGTCACCCACAGACTGAAGCTCTCCGTCCTCATGATCTGCATATTGTGACGCAGTATCAGACATGGCCCTTACAGCATCTGCGCGCTCTGTATTTCTCCTAACCCCAGAGCAATCGCGCTTGCCTCTTAATTCAGGCAACCTGGATAATACCTCTGACAGGGTATTATTCATGATTGCAGCCATGTCCTGCAAGGTAATCGCTATGGGTGTCCCTGATGTAATTGGCGCTATATTAGCGTGCATCCCCTGAGCGGGAGGCGAAGGGTCTGACACGTGGGGAGAGTTAGTCGGCATAACTTCCCCCTCGTCAGAATCTTCTGGTGATATTTCTTTTATAGATAAATACTGATCTTTACTGTTTAGGGTGAAATCAATACATTTAGTACACATTCTCCTATGGGGCTCCACCATGGCTTTCAAACATAATGAACAAGTAGTTTCCTTTGTGTCAGACATGTTTAAACAGACTAGCAATGAGACTAGCAAGCTCGGAAAACACTTTAAACAAGTTTACAAGCAATATAAAAAACGTTACTGCACCTTTAAGAAACACAAATTTTGTCAAAATTTGAAATAACAGTGAAAAAAGGCAGTTACACTAACGAAATTTTTACAGTGTATGTAACAAGTTAGCAGAGCATTGCACCCACTTGCAAATGGATGATTAACCCCTTAATACCCAAAAAATAATAAAAGACAAAAACATTTTTTTTTTTCAAACAGTCACAACTGCCACAGCCCTACTGTGGCTTTTTACCTCCCTCAAAAATGACTTTGAAGCCTTTTGAGCCCTCCAGAGATGTCCTGGATCATGCAGGAAGAAGCTTGATGTCTGTGTCTGTAATTTTTGCTGTGCAAAAAACCGGCAAAATAGGCCCCTCCCACTCATATTACAACAGTGGAAAGCCTAAGGAAACTGTTTCTAGGCCAAATTAAAGCAAGCCATGTGGAAAAAAAACTAGGCCCCAATATGTTTTATCACCAAATACATATAAAAACGATTAAACATGCCAGCAAACGTTTTAGATTACATTTTTATAAGAGTGTGCATCTCTATTAATAAGCCTGATACCAGTCGCTGTCACTGCATTTAAGGCTTTACTTACATTAGTTTGGTATCAGCAGCATTTTCTAGCAAAATCCATCCCTAGAAAAATATTAACTGCACATACCTTATTGCAGGAAAACCTGCACCCCATTCCCTCTCTGAAGTTACCTCACTCCTCAGAATATGTGAGAACAGCCATGGATCTTAGTTACTTCTGCTAAGATCATAGAAAACGCAGGCAGATTCTTCTTCTAAATACTGCCTGAGATAAACAGTACACTCCGGCACCATTTAAAAATAACAAACTTTTGATTGAAGAATAAACTAAGTATAAAACACCACACTCCTCTTACGACCTCCATCTTGGTTGAGGCTTGCAAGAGAATGACTGGATATGACAGTTAGGGGAGGAGCTATATAGCAGCTCTGCTGTGGGTGATCCTCTTGCAACTTCCTGTTGGGAAGGAGAATATCCCATAAGTAATGGATGATCCGTGGACTGGATACACATAACAAGAGAAAAAGCCCATATTTTGTACACCCACAGACTGGTCATAAGTTCAAATACAGAGAATATTACACCTGCAATACCAGCTTTGTTATTTATTTGATTAAATGCCCTTGTGGGCGGGCCTATGTTGGCGAGTCCACTAGATGGATTGGGGACCGCATTACGGAGCAAAAAAGCAACATAAGATGCAAAGTAACTACTGCTCCCGTGGCCCATCATTTTCTGATATGATGCAGGGCATATTAGTCAACTTTGGTTCTAGGTTATAGACCACATTAAGATCCCCAGATGGGGTGGTAACAGAGAACTGCTGTTGAAACAGCGTGAAACCTTTTGGATCTCTAAGTTGGATACCCTGGAACCTAAGGGTATGAATAGGGAGATCAATTGGTCGTTTTTTTACTGACTTCTTGTTCTCTTTATTCATTAATTAATGTTTTCCCTCCCCTTCTGCTTAAGTATCTTGCATGTATACTGTGGAGTTTAGGTAATGAGTTTTTCACTCTATATCTATGCTATGTCTCTGCACTGACTAGATGGGAATGAGGTATTGCTATTTACATTGCTGTCATTTATCCTTTGGTGCACTTTAAATGTTTTCCATGTTTTCTCTTTTTGGGATGATATAACTCTGTGCATAAATAATGTGGGTGGTTGTTGTTTTTTGTATCATTGAGGCTTCATATCTGGTTTTCATCATTATTTTTAATTGTTACATCATTTCACAGTTGTCCAGAAGGGGGCGATATACAGGGAGTGCAGAATTATTAGGCAAATGAGTATTTTGACCACATCATCCTCTTTATGCATGTTGTCTTACTCCAAGCTGTATAGGCTCGAAAGCCTACTACCAATTAAGCATATTAGGTGATGTGCATCTCTGTAATGAGAAGGGGTGTGGTCTAATGACATCAACACCCTATATCAGGTGTGCATAATTATTAGGCAACTTCCTTTCCTTTGGCAAAATGGGTCAAAAGAAGGACTTGACAGGCTCAGAAAAGTCAAAAATAGTGAGATATCTTGCAGAGGGATGCAGCACTCTTAAAATTGCAAAGCTTCTGAAGCGTGATCATCGAACAATCAAGCGTTTCATTCAAAATAGTCAAAAGGGTCGCAAGAAGCGTGTGGAAAAACCAAGGCGCAAAATAACTGCCCATGAACTGAGAAAAGCCAAGCGTGCAGCTGCCAAGATGCCACTTGCCACCAGTTTGGCCATATTTCAGAGCTGCAACATCACTGGAGTGCCCAAAAGCACAAGGTGTGCAATACTCAGAGACATGGCCAAGGTAAAAAAGGCTGAAAGACGACCACCACTGAACAAGACACACAAGCTGAAACGTCAAGACTGGGCCAAGAAATATCTCAAGACTGATTTTTCTAAGGTTTTATGGACTGATGAAATGAGAGTGAGTCTTGATGGGCCAGATGGATGGGCCCGTGGCTGGATTGGTAAAGGGCAGAGAGCTCCAGTCCGACTCAGACACCAGCAAGGTGGAGGTGGAGTACTGGTTTGGGCTGGTATCATCAAAGATGAGCTTGTGGGGCCTTTTTGGGTTGAGGATGGAGTCAAGCTCAACTCCCAGTCCTACTGCCAGTTTCTGGAAGACACCTTCTTCAAGCAGTGGTACAGGAAGAAGTCTGCATCCTTCAAGAAAAAACATGATTTTCATGCAGGACAATGTTCCTTCACACGCGTCCAAGTACTCCACAGCGTGGCTGGCAAGAAAGGGTATAAAAGAAGAAAATCTAATGACATGGCCTCCTTGTTCACCTGATCTGAACCCCATTGAGAACCTGTGGTCCATCATCAAATGTGAGATTTACAAGGAGGGAAAACAGTACACCTCTCTGAACATTGTCTGGGAGGCTGTGGTTGCTGCTGCACGCAATGTTGATGGTGAACAGATCAAAACACTGACAGAATCCATGGATGGCAGGCTTTTGAGTGTCCTTGCAAAGAAAGGTGGCTATATTGGTCACTGATTTGTTTTTGTTTTGTTTTTGAATGTCAGAAATGTATATTTGTGAATGTTGAGATGTTATATTGGTTTCACTGGTAAAAATAAATAATTGAAATGGGTATATATTTGTTTTTTGTTAAGTTGCCTAATAATTATGCACAGTAAAAGTCACCTGCACACACAGATATCCCCCTAAAATAGCTAAAACTAAAAACAAACTAAAAACTACTTTTAAAAATATTCAGCTTTGATATTAATGAGTTTTTTGGGTTCATTGAGAACATGGTTGTTGTTCAATAATAAAATGAATCCTCAAAAATACAACTTGCCTAATAATTCTGCACTCCCTGTATATGTGACTTTTTTCACTAAAAAAAGTATAAAGGGTTAATTACCTGGCTGAACAGCCTATTTAAACAGGTGTGATATGTTTGTATTTCATCACATGATTAAGGGGCACTGACCCCGAAACGTTGTGGTTTGTATGTCTGTTCCTGTATCACAATAAAGATTGAATTTTTTACTTCAGAGGAGTTTTTCCATTTTCTACATGTGGTGTAAGAGTGGTGCAGAGTGGACAGACCTGTTTGGTTAAAGGGCCACTGTAAGTAAATATTTTCTATGCCTGTTACTAACTAACTACCCCAAATACGCTTTTTATCAATAGCATTTCATTAACATATCTCTACCGTATATCAGAAATCTTGTCTGTAAATTTAATTGTTTTCCAAACCCACTCCGTGGGTATCCTTTGCTCTGTACCAATCCGTTTACAATACCTAGGTTTCAAAATGGCGCTTTAAACACAAAGTTATTGGTTTAAGTATTTTGAACACTTAGTGCTGAAAATAGTGGGCAAGATAACGTGACATCATCGGCGAATAAAAGATATAACTTTTAGAACGTTATGAAACTTCGTTTTGGAGAAAATATAGGTCAGTAGGTTTTAAATAATGTTTATTAACTTTAATATGTTAGTTGTTTAGCTTAAAAATTATAACAGAAAGTAATCCTTTAATGTTCAAAAGAGTTCTTATGAGGTTATAACTTGAATGTGGCGACTTAAGAAGATGTGATCTAGTTGGACGTGGTCCGAGGTGGTGTAGTTAACACAATAAAAAATACAAAAAAACTAAAAGATTGAAAAAATAAAAATAAAGGAGAAAAAAGTGAAAAAAGTAAAACAATTGCTAAAATTTTCCGTGAGAGTCACACAGACTGTGTAGGTGAATGTCAAAAGAAAAAATGTGTGTACACACAAAATAAATTGTAATCCAATGTGAAAAAACAGTCAATATTGATAGTTAACACAACCTTGTTTCCTGGTGGTGAGATTCCTTTCTTAGTGGTGAGAACCCCTGTGGATTTAGATATAGTCTCCCAGTGAGTGGCTTTTAGTCTCTCCTGGTGACGAGAATCCCTGCGGATGGATCCTTGGTCTCTCAGTTCAATGTCCTAAAAAATAGATATAGATAGTGTAGATTGTATAGGATTTGGTTTTGGATTGAAAGTATGCTTACCAGCTCTTTAGTCAACGCGTTTCGGCCTCATCCAGGCCTTTCTCAAGAGTAATGTCTGTCTGCTGCTGGTGTCTATTAATAGTGGTTTCTTACACCCCTTATGAAATTAGGGGCGTGGCTAAAACCGGATGTGTCATCTTGTCATTAGATTTTGTGTCTATGCATTTATCCCTTTGCGTTGTCCTTTCTAGCCTTTACTTATGGGATCATGGGATCTCTAAAGTAACTTGTTTTGGACTGTAACATTGTTCAGAATATTGTCTGCAATGTGACTGTCAGAACTTGTAGTCTCTGAGATTTGATTGGTTATGATGTCATAGCCTAGTGTGTCTGCTTGGTTTTTTATTTGTTTACCAGACTCTGTGTGTTTTCATTCTGGTTATATGTGTAATCATTATCAGACACTTGCGTTTTTTTCATAAATTATATAGAGAGGTTGTGTCAAGCCTTTGCTTGTGGGATCATAATATCTCTAAAGTAACTTGTTTTGAACCGTTCAAAACGGTTGTAACAATGTAACGGTTCAAAACAAGTTACTTTAGAGATGATATAACCCCACAAGCAAAGGCTTGACACAACCTCTCTATATAATTTATGAAAAAACTGCAAGTGTCCGATAATGATTACACATATAACCAGAATGAAAACACACAGTCTGGTAAACAAACCAAAAAACAATCAGACACACTAGGCTATGACATCATAACCAATCAAATCTCAGAGACTATGAGTTCTGACAGTCACATTGCAGACAATATTCAGAACAATGTTAGACACAAAATCTAATGACAAGATGACACATCCGGTTTTAGCCACGCTCCTAATTTCACAAGGGGTGTAAGAAACCACTATAAATAGACCCAGCAGCAGACAGTCTTGAGAAAGGCCTGGATGAGGCCGAAACGCGTTGACTTAAGAGCTGGTAAGCATACTTTCAATCCAAAACCAAATCCTATAAATCTACACCATCTATATCTATTTCTTAGGACATTGAACTTATGAACTGATAGACCAAGGATCCATCCGCAGGGATTCTCGTCACCAGGAGAGACTACAAGCCACTCACTGGGAGACTATCTAAATCCATCACAGGGGTTCTTACCACTAAGAAAGGAATCTCACCACCACTTTTTATTTTGACATTCACCTACACAGTCTGTGTGACTCTCACAGAATTTTTCAGCAATTTCTTTCACCTTTTTCCCCATTTTTCACATTTTTTCGATCTTTTTTTGTTTTTGGATTTTTGTATTTTTTATTGTGTTAACTACACCCCCTTGGACCATGTCCAACCAGATCACATCTTCTTAAGTCGCCACTTTAAGTTATAACCTCATAAGAACTCTTTTGAACATTAACCAAACAGGTCTGTCCACTCTGCACCACTCTTACAGCAACACACCTTCACAGCCCTAACAGATTTTTCAGCAATTTCACAGCCCTCTTGTTGGGTATCACCAATACTAGGCTGAGGTCCACCAGCTGGACATCCGTTATCAACTTGCCCTTTGTTTTTATGCTTATTGTTTTTACTTTTCACTTTTGCCTGAATTGTGGATCCACATTTTATGATTTTATGATTGTGAATTTATTTCTGTTTTATGACTAATGCGTTATGATTAAATTTTCCGAATACCATACCCGATTATCACCACTTATTCGACTCCACACCTTTGTAGTATTCAGTCACCTGGCCTTGTTCGTGAGGCGCTTGGATCACGCAACCCACTATCAGTAGAACTAATGTACGTAGGGGGCACTACAGCCCCAAAAATAAAGGTCCCTAGGAAAGCCCAAAATACGTCTAATAAGGTATATGACACCCCTAAAATAATTACTTTCTTAAAGGATGCAGTACCTACATTTTCCAAAAACGGAACCACTTCTATAATTGACCACTTAGAGAACTATGAAAATGCTTTATTCATAATGAATGTCACTAGTGAGCAGTCAAAAATTGAATTTTTGCCCTGGGTATTTGAGGATAAACATCACAAATTCTTTGCTTCGCTAAAGGATATGAATATTCATTCCTGGAGTGAAACACAAATTCAGTGCAAAAAAGAATTTGGGAAATATCGCACCAAAACCGCAGCGTAAATAGCTGTATACGGTTTAAAATGTGGCGAGAATCAAAGCCCTATAGAATTCCTTTATGTACTGAAAGTGCGTACAGTATGGCTGAAGACTACCCTATATTTGAAAGCTCAGAATTTGTAAATTTATTTTTCGAAGCATTGCCGCGCACATCAAAATTAAATTTAGCTAGAGATTTTGGTGAGCGCTGCTCATTGGACTGGCTGATCAAAGAGAGTACAAAGTTATACTCTATTCAGCAGTCCGGTGAACAGGGGGTTAAAAATTAACCAAGGGCCAGCCTCAAAATTGTGGCAGAAACTAGGGTGTCACCTAGCCCCCTCAATTTGGAGTCTGAAAAACATAATTTATGTAAGAACTTACCTGATAAATTCATTTCTTTCATATTAGCAAGAGTCCATGAGCTAGTGACGTATGGGATATACATTCCTACCAGGAGGGGCAAAGTTTCCCAAACCTCAAAATTCCTATAAATACACCCCTCACCACACCCACAAATCAGTTTAACGAATAGCCAAGAAGTGGGGTGATAAGAAAAAAGTGCGAAAGCATAAAAAATAAGGAATTGGAATAATTGTGCTTTATACAAAAAAATCATAACCACCACAAAAAAGGGTGGGCCTCATGGACTCTTGCTAATATGAAAGAAATGAATTTATCAGGTAAGTTCTTACATAAATTATGTTTTCTTTCATGTAATTAGCAAGAGTCCATGAGCTAGTGACGTATGGGATAATGACTACCCAAGATGTGGATCTTTCCACGCAAGAGTCACTAGAGAGGGAGGGATAGTTCAGAGTCCAGTGAGGTTACCTCACACATTGAGTTGAGTGACAATGCACACTGTTTGTACACAGAGGTAGATCAGGCATTGAGTTTTGTAGATAATATGATGTTAGAGGGACTTAGGGACATGGAAGGTGAATATGGCCCTGAAAATTGTGATATTCCTGTTCCTGTAAAACAATCTTCAAAATTTTATCCTGTCCAGTTTAGGGGTCCAGCTTTGAATCTTTATCAGAAGAGGGTAGAGAGGGAAATTTTGGCCTTAGAGGACACTATGAAACAACAAAAGAAGATGGTTAGAACCAATTTAACTAGGAAAGAAAAAGCTGCCTTGGACTTACTGGAAAATAATACAAATTTGGTTATCCGGAATTCGGATAAAGGTGGCAATGTAGTCATTCTTAACAAGAGTGACTATTTGCAAGAAAGTAGCAGACAACTGAATGACCACTCCACCTATAGAAAATTGGATTCTAATCCTACATTTGTATTTAAAACCAAGTTGGTTAGATTGTTAGAACAGACCGTTTCTGTTGGACTCCTCACCAGGGAACAGCTGGAAGCTTTGATCCCTGAGAATCCACGGATTCCGATTTTTCATTACTTACCCAAAACGCACAAAAGTCTGACCCAACCCCCGGGGCGACCTATTGTCTCGGGGATTGGGTCATTACTTGAACCCACCTCAGAGTGGATTGATTCTATTTTGCAGCCCCTGGTGAGGGGTCTCAAGAGTTACTTGAGAGATTCGACACATCTCTTACAGATGCTTAAGAATCTTAAGTGGGAAAAGGAGTATAAGTGGGTAGTGGTGGACGCCACTGCACTTTACTCAAGCATACCCCACCATACAGGGATACGAGCAATCAGGTACTTTTTTGACAAGCACACCAGATTTACGGAGGATGTAAGACTTATACTATGAAGTAATTGAGTTTCTATTGAAACATAATTTTTTTATGTTCAATGGAGAATTCCACATACAGGTTTGCGGAACTGCCATGGGGGCTAAATTTGCCCCCTCATTCGCGAACCTGTATGTGGGATTATGGGAGGATCTTTACTTATACACTGAGAGTAATCCATTTAAAGAAAACATAGTTTTCTACATGCGTTTCATTGACGATTTGATTTTCATTGTCAAAGAACCTTTTGTGTATGAGGATTTCCTAGGTTACTTGTGTTTAAATGAGTTTAACTTAAAATTTGTGGGAGATTTGTACGAGAATGTGGTGAATTTTTTGGATCTTACTCTATATGGTGACTTTGAAACAGGTATAGTGATCAGTGATACTTATCGTAAGTTGACAGCTGGGAATACCATTCTACACGCTGAATCATGTCATCCACCACATTTGGTACGGTCAATTCCCAGGGGTCAACTTATGAGACTTCGAAGAAATACAAACTCAGATAGTCATTTTGATGCACAAGCCAAAACCCTCATTGAGCGCCTTAAAGCAAGGGGTTATGCCGAAAACCTCTTGAATGAGGTTCTCAATGAGGTGAGACAAATATCACAGCAAGAACTAATGAGAGGGACGAGGAAACAAAACATCATAAAACCTGATACTGTAGTATTCTCAACTGAATACTCTAAAGAATACTATCAGGTTTGTTCCATACTAAAGAGAAATCTTCATTTGTTAGAGAATGATGATGTTTTAAGACCTATAATTGGTTCATTAAAATTTGTACCGAGAAGAGCGCCTACATTAGCATCTAAATTGTCCCCAAGTTTAATCCGTTCCAATAACCCAGATAGGAGCGATTGGATTAGGAGAAGAGGAACTTATAAATGTGGCCATGGTTCATGCATAACTTGTGGTTTTGTACATGTGGGTGATGGTTTCAGGAGCAGCAGGACAGGAGAAGAGTTCAAACACAAATTCTACGCTAACTGTAGAACAACTTTTGTGGTCTATCTCCTAGAGTGCAAACTTTGTAACCTGCAATACACAGGTCAAACAAGTAGGGAACTTAGGTCAAGAATCAGAGAACATGTTAGGGACACTAAAGAATATGTTAAAGAATCAGCGATAGCCAGACATTTTAATTTGGTACATATGACCAACATTTTTGATATGAAGGTTCAGGTTATAGACCGTGTTATGTTTCCACCTAGGGGGGGTGATAGGGGTAGTTTGTTGCTTAAGCAAGAATTGTATTGGATATACAAATTAAGAACTAACCCCCTTGGGTCTAAACAGAGAATGGGACATGAGCTATTTTGTTGAGAAATGAAATGTGAATTTGGTTAGTCAAATTTATTTCTTTATTCCCACATTATGATGCTAAACACAATGTCTATCCCCTTTATGGGTTGTTATAACTGTCTATCCCCTATATGGGCATTTAGGCTTATCTATTTGATATGTTATTTTACTTATCCCCTAGAAGGGGTTTTCTTGTATCTATCCCCTTTATGGGCATTTTCTAGTCTTTTGGTTTTAGCTTTAAACTTTGTTTCTGTTTTTGTTGGTTTGTATGGGTACCACTTATCGGAATTCTTTGTCCTTTAAGTGGTATTCATATATACATATCAACAATACTTTTTAGTATCAGTTTGGTTTACACCTTTGTTAGAGACAAACATTGTTTAAAAAATTTTTTTGCTATTCAGCCTTTTGTCTCAATATAGGTATTATAAACAGCATCAATATGAAGCATATCACCAATACAGTTTAAGTAAATATAGATGAAGTATTGAATATTAAAAAGATATAAAAAAGGTATGAGAATATTGCTTGCAATGTGAATATGACCATAATCATGTGAATTAATTTGGTTCTTATGTACTGTGGTTTGCTCAACTGTTTGTCTTTACTTTTTTTCATTTCCACACACATTGTGTTAGCAATTAGGTATATTCTGCCATTGTTTTATCATTGTTTTTGTTTTTAATGCACAATTTCTTTCAGGTGTTCTGTGCCTTTAAATAGGCTATGAACACTAATGCAAACTCACCCTATGATTAAGTGCTCAACAGAGCACGAAACTAGTCAGGGAGTTTGTGTGCCCTGTACTGCCTAAGTAATTTTAATGGTTTAATAAAGGTTATTTGTTTTTACCTTGTTTTGCCAGCCCTCACAATTATTCACTCTTTTGAGCAGCTGCCTATTCTCTTTTTTTCTGTTGGCATTTGCGGTCACACCGGCCACTTAACTGGCAGCTTGCACCCCTGCAGCCTAAGCATTTGGTATGTTCTGTTCTCCCCCGGACTCGGCAGCCACTTCCGCATCTGTAGCGGCTTGGGATTTTGGAGGATAAAATAAAGACAGCCAATTCCGCTGAAAAATAATCCACACCGAAAATAAAGATTAAATGAAAAAAACTGAAATTATAAGCAGAAGATTCAAACTGAAACAGCTGCCTGAAGTACTTTTCTACCAAAAACAGCTTCAGAAGAAGAAAACACATCAAAATGGTAGAATTTAGTAAAAGTATGCAAAGAAGACCAAGTTGCTGCTTTGCAAATCTGATCAACCGAAGCTTCATTCCTAAATGCCCAGGAAGTAGAAACTGACCTAGTAGAATGAGCTGTAATCCTTTGAGGCGGAGTTTTACCCGACTCAACATAAGCATGATGAATTAAAGATTTCAACCAAGATGCCAAAGAAATGGCAGAGGCCTTCTGACCTTTCCTAGAACCGGAAAAGATAACAAATAGACTAGAAGTCTTTCGGAAATTCTTAGTAGCTTCAACATAATATTTCAAAGCTTTAACTACATCCAAAGAATGCAATGATCTCTCCTTACAATTCTTAGGATTAGGACACAATGAAGGAACCACAATTTCTCTACTAATGTTGTTAGAATTCACAACCTTAGGTAAAAATTTAAAAGAAGTTCGCAACACCGCCTTATCCTGATGAAAAATCAGAAAAGAAGACTCACAAGAAAGAGCAGATAATTCAGAAACTCGTCTGGCAGAAGAGATGGCCAAAAGGAACAAAACTTTCCAAGAAAGTAATTTGATGTCCAACGAATGCATAGGTTCAAACGGAGGAGCTTGAAGAGCCCCCAGAACCAAATTGAAACTCCAAGGAGGAGAAATTGACTTAATGACAGGTTTTATACGAACCAAAGCTTGTACAAAACAATGAATATCAGGAAGATTAGCAATCTTTCTGTGAAAAAGAACAGAAAGAGCAGAGATTTGTCCTTTTAAGGAACTTGCAGACAAACCTTTATCCAAACCATCCTGAAGAAACTGTAAAATTCTCGGAATTCTAAAAGAATGCCAGGAAAAATGATGAGAAAGACACCAAGAAATATAAGTCTTCCAGACTCTATAATATATCTCCCTAGATACAGATTTACGAGCCTGTAACATAGTATTAACCACAGAGTCAGAGAAACCTCTTTGACTAAGAATCAAGCGTTCAATCTCCATACCTTTAAATTTAAGGATTTGAGATCCTGATGGAAAAAAGGACCTTGCGACAAAAGGTCTGGTCTTAACGGAAGAGTCCACGGTTGGCAAGAGGCCATCCGGACAAGATCCGCATACCAAAACCTGTGAGGCCATGCTGGAGCTACCAGCAGAACAAACAAGCATTCCTTCAGAATCTTGGAGATTACTCTTGGAAGAAGAACTAGAGGCGGAAAGATATAGGCAGGATGATACTTCCAAGGAAGTAACAATGCATCTACTGCTTCCGCTTGAGGATCCCTGGATCTGGACAGATACCTGGGAAGTTTCTTGTTTAGATGAGAGGCCATCAGATCTATTTCTGGAAGTCCCCACATTTGAACAATCTGAAGAAATACCTCTGGGTGAAGAGACCATTCGCCCGGATGTAACGTTTGGCGGCTGAGATAATCCGCTTCCCAATTGTCTATACCTGGGATATGAACCACAGAAACTAGACAGGAGCTGGATTCCGCCCATACCAGAATTCGAGATACTTCCTTCATAGCCAGAGGACTGTGAGTCCCTCCTTGATGATTGATGTATGCCACAGTTGTGACATTGTCTGTCTGAAAACAAATGAACGATTCTCTCTTTAGAAGAGGCGATGACTGAAGAGCTCTGAAAATTGCACGGAGTTCCAAAATATTGATCAGTAATCTCACCTCCTGAGATTCCCAAACCCCTTGTGCTGTCAGAGACCCCCAAACAGCTCCCCAACCTGTCAGACTTGCATCTGTTGAAATTACAGTCCAGGTCGGAAGAACAAAAGAAGCCCCCTGAACTATACGATGGTGATCTGTCCACCACGTCAGAGAGTGTCGTACAATCAGTGTTAAAGATATTGAGATATCTTTGTGTAATCCCTGCACCACTGGTTCAGCATACAGAGCTGAAGAGGTCGCATGTGAAAACGAGCAAAGGGGATCGCGTCTGATGCTGCAGTCATAGGACCTAGAATTTCCATGCATAAAGCTACCGAAGGGAATGATTGTGACTGAAGGTTTCGACAAGCTGATATCAATTTTAGACGTCTCTTGTCCGTTAGTGACAGAGTCATGGACACTGAATCTATCTGGAAACCTAAAAAAGTTACCCTTGTCTGAGGAATCAATTAACTTTTTGGTAAATTGATCCTCCAACCATGATCTTGAAGAAACAACACAAGTCGATTCGTATGAGATTCTGCTAAATGTGAAGACTGAGCAAGTACCAAGATATCGTCCAAATAAGGAAATACCACAATACCCTGTTCTCTGATTACAGACAGAAGGGCACCGAGAACCTTTGTAAAAATTCTTGGAGCTGTAGCTAGGCCAAATGGTAGAGCCACAAACTGGTAATGCTTGTCTAGGAAAGAGAATCTCAGAAACTGAAAGTGATCTGGATGAATCGGAATATGCAGATATGCATCCTGTAAATCTATTGTGGACATATAATGCTCTTGCTGAACAAAAGGCAGGATAGTCCTTATAGTTACCATCTTGAATGTTGGTATCCTTACATAACGATTCAATATTTTTAGATCCAGAACTGGTCTGAAGGAATTCTCCTTCTTTGGTACAATGAAGAGATTTGAATAAAACCCCAGCCCCTGTTCCAGAACTGGAACTGGCATAATTACTCCAGCCAACTCTAGATCTGAAACACATTTCAGAAATGCTTGAGCCTTCGCTAGGTTTACTGGGACACGGGAAAGAAAAAATCTCTTTGCAGGAGGCCTTATCTTGAAGCCAATTCTGTACCCTTCTGAAACAATGTTCTGAATCCAGAGATTGTGAACGGAATTGAACCAAATTTCTTTGAAAAAACGTAATCTGCCCCCTACCAGCTGAGCTGGAATGAGGGCCGCACCTTCATGTGGACTTGGGAGCTGGCTTTGGTTTTCTAAAAGGCTTGGATTTATTCCAGACTGGAGATGGTTTCCAAACTGATACCGCTCCTGAGGATGAAGGATCAGGCTTTTGTTCCTTGTTGTGACGAAAGGAACGAAAACGATTATTAGACCTAAATTTACCTTTAGATTTTTTATCCTGTGGTAAAAAAGTTCCTTTCCCTCCAGTAACAGTTGAGATAATAGAATCCAACTGAGAACCAAATAATTTATTACCCTGGAAAGAAAGGGAAAGCAGAGTAGACTTAGAAGACATATCAGCATTCCAAGTTTTAAGCCATAAAGCTCTTCTAGCTAAGATAGCTAGAGACATATACCTGACATCAACTCTAATGATATCAAAGATGGCATCACAAATAAAATTATTAGCATGTTGTAGAAGAATAATAATGCTATGAGAATTATGATCTGTTACTTGTTGTGCTAAAGCTTCTAACAAAAAAGTTGAAGCTGCAGCAACATCCGCTAAAGATATAGCAAGTCTAAGAAGATTACCTGAACACAAGTAAGCTTTTCTTAGAAAGGATTCAATTTTCCTATCTAAAGGATCCTTAAAGGAAGTACCATCTGCCGTAGGAATAGTAGTACGCTTAGCAAGAGTAGAGACAGCCCCATCAACCTTAGGGATTTTGTCCCAAAATTCTAATCTGTCAGATGGCACAGGATATAATTGCTTAAAACGTTTAGAAGGAGTAAAAGAATTACCCAAATTATTCCATTCCCTGGAAATTACTTCAGAAATAGCACCAGGGACAGGAAATACTTCTGGAATAACTACAGGAGATTTAAAAACCTTATCTAAACGTTTAGATTTAGTATCAAGAGGACTAGAATCCTCAATTTCTAATGCAATTAGGACTTCTTTAAGTAAAGAACGAATAAATTCCATTTTAAATAAATATGAAGATTTATCAGCATCAACCTCTGAGACAGAATCCTCTGAATCAGAAGAACCAATATCAGTATCAGAATGATGATGTTCATTTAAAAATTCATCTGAAAAATGAGAAGTTTTAAAAGACTTTTTACGTTTACTAGAAGGAGGAATAACAGACATAGCCTTCTTAATGGATTTAGAAACAAAATCTCTTATGTTATCAGGAACACTCTGAATATTAGATGTTGACGGAACAGCAACAGGTAATGTAACAGTACTAAAGGAAATATTATCTGTATTAGCAAGTTTGTCATGACAAACAGTACAAACAACAGCTGGAGGAACAGATACCAAAAGTTTACAGCAGATACACTTAGCTTTGGTAGCTCCAGCACCAGGCGGCGATTTTCCAGAAGTATCTTCTGACTCAGCTTCAACGTGGGACATCTTGCAATATGTAATAGAAAAAACAACATATAAAGCAAAATTGATCAAATTCCTTAAATGACAGTTTCAGGAATGGGAAAAAAATGCCAGTGAATAAGCTTCTAGCAACCAGAAGCACAAAATAATGAGACTTAAATAATGTGGAGACAAAAGTGACGCCCATATTTTTTTAGCGCCAAAAAAGACGCCAACATTATTTGGCGCCTAAATGCTTTTGGTGCCAAAAATGACGCCACATCCGGAACGCCGACACTTTTGGCGCAAAAGAACGTCAAAAATGACGCAACTTCCGGCGACACGTATGACGCCGGAAACAGAAAAAAAAAATTGCGCCAAAAAAGTCAGCGCCAAGAATGACGCAATAAAATGAAGCATTTTCAGCCCCCGCGAGCCTAACAGCCCACAGGGAAAAGTCAAATTTTTAAGGTAAGAAAAAAATGATTTATTCATATGCATTATCCCAAATATGAAACTGACTGTCTGAAATAAGGAACGTTGAACATCCTGAGTCAAGGCAAATACATTTTTGAATACATATATTTAGAACTTTATATAAAAGTGCCCAACCATAGCTTAGAGTGTCACAGAAAATAAGACTTACTTACCCCAGGACACTCATCTACATGTAGTAGAAAGCCAAAACAGTACTGAAACGAGAATCAGTAGAGGAAATGGTATATATAAGAGTATATCGTCGATCTGAAAAGGGAGGTAAGAGATGAATCTCTACGACCGATAACAGAGAACCTATGAAATAGACCCCGTAGAAGGAGATCACTGCATTCAAATAGGCAATACTCTCCTCACATCCCTCTGACATTCACTGCTCGCTGAGAGGAAAACCGGGCTCCAACCTGCTGCGAAGCACATATCAACGTAGAATCTAGCACAAACTTACTTCACCACCTCCATAGGAGGCAAAGTTTGTAAAACTGATTTGTGGGTGTGGTGAGGGGTGTATTTATAGGCATTTTGAGGTTTGGGAAACTTTGCCCCTCCTGGTAGGAATGTATATCCCATACGTCACTAGCTCATGGGCTCTTGCTAATTACATGAAAGAAAGAAAACCTATGCGGAGGTGGCCAGAGAAAACAGGCCATCCCCATAAAGTTTTAACTCTGCCCTCCCCCAACACGGGCTGAGGCACAGAGAGAATATACTCAAAATGGGGGGGCATACCCAAACAAACAGTTATCCTCAAAGAGATGAAAACCCACAAGGTTATCGGTATCCCCGTAAAAGTAAATACCAAAAATGGCAAAAATACTCTCAGGGTAACCAGACACCCCAAGAAAATAGTGCTCCCCAAGACATTAACGCTGAACAAGTTGAACGCCAAAGACAACCACGTAAAAAATAGGAACAATAGCTATGATTCTGAGGGATCCCAAGGATCCAGGAATCAGCACCCTGCGACATCAAAAAATCAGTCTATGGGTAAAGATAGCTTGTCCATTCAAGTGGGCCAACTCAGTACGCAAATCAATTATGTACGCTATTTACTAATATGAGCCAAGCTTTTACGGCTCAACACCCTAATAATACTTTTTTAGGGGTACAGCCAGTGGCCAGCAGTGTGCCACAGGCACAGTCATAAATACTGCAGTATTACCTGAAAGAGAGAGGAGAGATATACCAAATAAAATGATACATGTCAATAATGGTACTAATCATGTTCTCTCCCTACAGACCGGAAACTGACAATTTAACTGTGAAGACGAGCATCCTCAGCCTGGAAGCTCTAACAAATTTCTTCCTTTGCAGTATTTTCTTAACCTTATTTCCACAGATGCAGTACACAAGAACCCAGCCGGCCCATTATAGAGGAGGGGACCAGTAAGAATGAGAGTTCTTCTGCATCAAGTAACATGGCGGTTTCAGTTAACTCGTGGTGAAGCCCACAGATGTGTAATCATGCCAATTTTATGTCTGAAATGGTAGAAACTGCAGGGAGATATTATGTATTAGCTGAACTCCAGGATTCAGTCTCCAACCCTATCATGGGATTAATTGATACTGGATCTCAGGCAACTATTTTATCCCACAGGTACTACACACAGCTAAATCATCTAACACCCCACAAACCTAAAATAAAAGAATTTTATGGTTCACTAATAGGTGTTGTGGGTGACTCTCTAAAAGTCTATTGTTAAAATTAAAGCTGGGGCACAGGGTTATAAGGCACCCTGTCATTATAGTGGACCTGCCAACTGATCGTTTGATAATTGGTAGTGATCTCCTGAAGCGATTAAGCACCATAATTGATTGCATAAATAATGTAATTTGGTCACAAGTAAAAAGGCCTATTAATTATGAGCGGTCCGGTCCATGGCCTGATGACAGGTCTGAAAGCTATAATGTCACAGCTAAATGTTTATTATCTATCTCTATAGGTAATAAATCAGCAAAGCACCTGTTTTTAATTTTAAATACTCCCCATAATCAAATATACATTGGCAATGATCTCTTACATAGAAATGCCATGCAAATAGATTTGATTAACCCTTGCCTCTGGAGCAGGTTAAAGGGGGACCTTGAAGTATTTTAGGATGAAAATGCAGTCATGAAATTAAATCAGCAATTACCATATGCTGTGAATATGCAGGTGTTTAACGATGTTGTAATCCCTGCTAGGGCTGACAAATTTCTCTTACCGTCACAGGTAAAAAGAGGTCAGAAATTAAAAACTTCTGAAACACTAATATGCCTCTCCCACAGAATGCAAAATCTGGGTATAACAATAACCCATACCCCTGTGGTAAATATTGGAACTATTCCAATACATGTTATTATGCATAACATGACCCCACAGGATATCACCTTATCCAAGGGAACTACGATAGGATATGCGCTGGAATCAAGTTATTACACTTTTGGATTCCAGAATAATGTAATTGCGCTAATACCTGAAGGATAATTAAAGGGACACTGAACACAAATTTTTTCTTTCGTGATTCAGATAGAGCATGAAATTTTAAGCAACTTTCTAATTTACTCCTATTATCAATTTTCTTCGTTCTCTTGCTATCTTTATTTGAAAAGGAAGGCATCTAAGCTTTTTTTTTTGTTCAGACCTCTGGACAGCACTTTTTTATTGGTGGATGAATTTATCCATCAATCAGCAAGGACAACACAGGTTGTTCACCAAAAATGGGCCAGCATCTAAACTTACATTCTTGCATTTCAAATAAAGATACCAAGAGAATAAAGAAAATTTGATAATAGGAGTAAATTAGAAAGTTGCTTAAAATGTAATGCTCTATCTGAATCATGAAAGAAAAAATTTGGGTTCAGTGTCCCTATAACTGAAGAACAATTAATAGAACAATCCTTTGCATCTATACCAGAGGGTCTATTTACAATTCAGTCTATTTATCCCTTCAGCTCAGAGGAAGCGTCCGTAAAATTGAAGAAGCCTCTCTAGTATTTGATCAGCCGATCAAAGATCAAGAATACCCCAATACCCAGAGTCATGGGGGCAATGTAAATTATAATCAAGGGGATCTCACCTCTAGATTGGAAGAAGCCTATGAGATAGGACAGCCTGAAATCTCTCCAGGATTTCAGCAAATAGTCGAAGAGCAAATCTCTTTAGCTAATGGCTGTTCCAGTGATGGTGAACGCTGACAGCTACGAGAACTCCTAATGGAGTAATGATATTTTTGCTAGGGATTCTTATGACTGTGGAACTACAGACTTGCACATTGCAAGAATCCAAACAGATCCCAATGCACCACCTGTATTTGTTAAACAATACAGACTTCCTTTAGCCTCATACGATTCTCTTGCAGAGACCAAAAGGAACTTGGAAGAAAGAGGGATTATCAGACAGGTGCATAGCTCTTATAACAATTCTATTTTAGGTGTTCTTAAACCAAATGGACAATGGCATTTGTTTGCTGATATAAGACAGCTAAACAAGCGAGTGTACATGTCTGGCTGGCCTGTGCCATATATTGACCAGTGCCTAGCACAGATGCAGGGATCTAAAATATTCACTGCCATTGATTGTGCACAGGGATATTGGACCATAAAAAGGTACATGAAGAGGACCAGTATAAGCTTGCATTCTCATTCCAAAAGGTCCAGTATGCATTCCAAAGACTCCCGTTTGGATACATATGAATATATATATATGAATTTGCAGTATTCATGCATAAGGCTATGCATGATGCACTGGAAAGGGGGACCTCATCTTATGTTGATGTTCTAATCAAAAGCACAGACTTTGAAAAACACAAAACAGAGCTTAAACACGTCCTCAGCAAACTTAAAAGGGCAGGTGTCAAATTATCCCTACAAAAAGCTCAATGGTGCTGCACTCGTGTAAACTTCTTGGGACACAAAGTTACTTCTGAAGGGCTAAATTCTCAGAAGAAAAAGGTGGAAGCTATAATAAATAAAAGAACCTAACTTAAAGGAATTCCTGGATATGACAAATTATTCTCTCAAATTTGATTATGCAAAATTAGCTAAACCACTGCTACTTCTTCTAAAGAAGGCTGTGAAATGGCACTGGAGTGAGACTCAAGAGACGGCCATCAAGGAGCTGAAGAGAAAACTCACTCAAGCACCTTGCTTAGCGTACCCTGAAGGGGGTAAACCTTTCTACTTAGAGACAGGTTACACAGATATAAGCATGAGTGCTGTTTTATACCAAAAGCATGATAATTTAAGCAAAGTCATTGTTTATGTGAGCAAAACTATCCCCAGTAGAAATTAAATTTAGCGATTGCGAAAAAGCCCTCTTATCCACTGTATGGGCTCTACCTAATTTCCGCAGCTATATACAGGGCGAGAAAATTATTGTAGAAACAGCCCACCAGCCTTTGCTATATTTGCAAAGTGAGAGAATAAGAGATGGAAATTTGTCCAATAGCCGCATAACAGCTTGGGCTCTTTCCTTACAAGGCTGGCCTTTAGAAATTTGCTACAAGCAGAATAAAAAGAATCCAGCCGCACCGGGGCTTGCTGAGCTCCACGACTGAACTGCTAAGGATCATGGGGAAGAGTTATTAGAAGATGATTTCCTGGAGGAACAATTACTTTCCCCTTATAAAATATACAAGGACCATTGTCAAAAATTACCTTGGGTATATATTGTTGGTTGTTCTTACCATGCCACCATTGATAATGAGCGCAGATTAGTCGCCGGCATTGGTATAACTTGGGCCAATGGATTCCCAGGTATTTATGTAGGTTTCAACATTGGACCAAGATCCAGTCAAGTTGCAGAACTCACTGCTGTTCTAAAAACCATTGAAATGGCTATTGAACCAGATATTCATGAATTTGTGATCATTACTGACTAAAATTATGTGCGTGACAGTTTTCTTGATAACCTGCCAACTTGGAAAAGAAATGGCATGCAGAAAACTAACAAACCAGTCAAACATGGCAAGTTGTTCTGCAAGATTGATAATCTAGTAGTGTCCAATGATTTAACCATACACTGGAAGAAGACCAAGGGTAATTCCAGAATTCTAGATCCTGATAAGGAAGGCAATGGTCTTGCAGATTCATTAGCCAAACAAGGAGCCATAACTGGAGAACTCCTTAATATTGACCACTTAATGGGTGCAATTCAGGTAGAAGCCATTACCAGAAACCAGGCTAAACAACAGAGTGAGCCTAACCTGGTACAATGGAGCCAGGATTCTCCTAGAGAGAACCTGATCACTAGTCAAAAATAAGACCCCATTGTAGCCATCTTCTATAAACACATAGAAGATCCTGATAGCAACCCCATCTCAAAAGAGGACGGTATTGGCAAGGAAGATCTTAGAATCTTAATGAAAGCAGATCACAATTTAAGTTACAGGATGGTTTGTTAGTTAGAACCTCCAAAACTGGCATCCAGCAATGGGTGGTACTTACAAAGTTCAGAGGTCTAATGCTTCAACGTGCCCATGATGCCCCCACACCTGGTCATCGTGGCGCCAAATTAACGTATGAAATATTGCGTGATTACGCCTTCTGGCCGCACATGTTGAAAGATGTTCAAACTTATTGTCAAGGTTGTTTAATCTGTCCACAGTTCCAACACACTGCACCAACGCATAGAGCACCATTGCAGAAAAGGGGGATGGTAATGCCATGGTCAGATATACAAATTGATTTTATTGGTCCAGTAACAAGGTCATCAAGAGGTAACAAATACATGTTGATAGTGACATGCCTGTTCACTAAATGGGTAGAGTGCATCAGCGCACCTAACAATAGTGCTGAAACATGCGCAGCATTGTTCATCAACCACGTGTTTTCCAGATTTGGTTTACCCCAGAGAATCGAATCAGATCAGGGAACCCACTTCATTAGCGAAGTGATGACCAAAATGTGGAAAATACTAGGGGTAAAAAAAAAGCTCCATATTGCATATAGAACTGCCTCAAGTGGTGGTGTAGAGCATGACAACCAGTCCATTGTGAAAATCCTCAAAAAGTTTGTGAGTGAAACAGGTAAAGACTGGTATGTAAAATTACCTCTAGTCCTAATAGCATTGAGAGCAACTCCAAGTAGTGCTACCAAGATGTCACCTTTTGAATTGATGACTGGTAGAAGAATGGTTCTACCTCAGCATCTACTGTACCATACATCAGACCAGAACTTGATAAATGCTGCCAATACGCATCAATATGTGGAGAGCCTAAGGAAGCATCTACAATATGCCTTTACATTTGCTCAAAGGAACTTAGAGAAAGCTGCAACTGCCAGTAAAACGTATTATGATATCAAAACGACCAAAAAGGAATATGAAATAAATGATAACGTTTATCTTTATAATTTTGGAAGAGATCAGGTTAAGGAGATTGAATTTATTCCATCCAGGAAGGGTCCTTTTGTCGTTACGGACAAAATATCTCCAAGTTGCCTATAAAATTAGGATACCTAAAAATGATACTTTTATGGATTAATGGGTCCATATTAATCAGTTGCGAGCATGCCATCCTAGATCCCAACTACAAGTCATAGAGGGAGAATGAAGAGTCATATCCCCAAATGCACTAAAGAAATATTGTAGTTTAAAGATGCAGAGCTAATGAGCACAAGGGCTCAAAAGTAACGGACTCTCTTCATAGAAGACTGTCTATGTTGTATACTGTCAATACACTCACCAAGTACTACTGACTTTAAAGGGACAGTATACTGTAAAATAGTTTTTTCCTTAATGTGTTTACAATTGCTTTTTTACCAACTGCAGAGTAAAAAATGTATGAAAATTTGCTTTTTAAGGTTTATTTCTGTATATTAAAGCTCTGATTTTGTGTTTTGAAGCCACAGCCTAATAAAATAGGTTGAGCTTGTAGGTATAATCAGATCTCATTACTGTATCACATTGTGCACATATACCTGCTTCTTTATCTTATATCTGTCCTTAAAACAATCCCCAATACTTTGAGAGAACAATGGAAAATCAACATTTTATTACCTTATCTCTGCTATATCGCACTGGGAGTGTAATTTCTTCTGCTGGCTGTGTTTACAAAGCTTATCTATAGCTGGTACGCGCAGCCACAAACTTTCAGAATAGGTGGGGATACCACATGCTAAATTAACAATTTCAAATGCCAATATAAGGGTAAAGGAGCTACTTGTAAACAATTTAATACACTCCAGCAGGTAAAGTGGATCATTGGGAACAAATTAAAGGGGAGAAAAATTTTGAGTAAACTGTCCCTTTAAGCCAATTCAAATACGTGTCCTACATCTATTTAAAATTGGAAGGGGGATTTATGTCAGGATATCTGTGAGTATTATTAAATAATATATATGTAATTATATTTATCAATACATAAATTTATGATAAGACCAAGAACTCATTTTTATTTGTAAAACAATCCCCTCTTGTTCTGAAACACAGATTTCAAGAACAAGGGAATTGCTTTCAAAGGTTTCCTGCCTAAGGTGTGAAGTTAAAGTTCCTATCAGACAACCCCCTTTTTCCTGATTACAATACATCCAAGCTAGGTACAAAGGGATAAACATTTGGTTCAATTAGAAAAAGGCAATCTATTTCAACGAGATGTTCCCTATATGTAGAAACATAGATATTGACGGCAGATAAGAGCCATAGGCCCAGCAAGTCTGCCCGACCTTACCTAACAGTATAAACTTATCTAGTTCGTAGGATAGCCTTATGCTTGTCCCATGCATTTTTAAAGTCCCCCACAGTGTTTGTTGCTACTACCTCTTGAGGAAGTTTATTCCATAAATCAATCACTCTTTCTGTAAAGAAGTGCTTCCTCAAATTACTCCTGAATCTACTACCCTTTAGCTTGAGCTCATGACCCCTTGTTCTTGAATTTTCCATTTTATGTAAAATACCCACAGCCTCAGTTTTACTAAACCCTTTAATGTACTTGAAAGTTGCTATCATATCACCTCTTTCCCTTCTCTCCTCTAAGCTATACATATTTAGGTCATTGAGCCTATCTTGGTAAGTTTTATTTTTTAGACCATGTACCATTTTGGTAGCCCTCCTTTGCACAGATTCAAGTTTGTTAATATCCTTCTGAAGATATGGCCTCCAGAACTGCACACAATACTCAAGATGAGGCCTAACTAATGATCTATAAAGTGGTTCTGTTTAAAGTTGATTTCCTGCCCAAGATGGGTAATAAACTTATCAGACCCCTGTAAAGAACAGTCGCTAGGTCTGGTAAAAATCTCTTTGAGGCTTAAGCATATTCAAAAATTGATTACCCCTGCTGTGTTTGAATACACAAAGCTCAGACATACATCTCAACTGGGAAAATAGCAAGAGCTGATTACCCCTGCTGTGTTAGATAACACAGCTGTACTGAGCCAAGCAGAAACACATTATATTGTAACTGAAATTTATTTTAAAATACAAACTTGTATAATTTTCAATACTGTATAAAAATGTATAAATATCTATATATGGATCTGGGAAATGCAATTCAGATTTGTAATAGATTAAATAACAATTGTAATAATCCCATTTTGAAATATATAACATATTTTTGTTTTTCTGTCTTCCAGACATCTAAGGGACAAAATGAGGCTAATGGATGCTGGTGCAGGATTGCCTGCATGGGGTGACCTAGGTCATATCATATGGTTCTGCACTAGATATTTATGTAACTTTAGATACATCTCTCAGGATATTCTAAGTAGAATGTATAGGAAGTCTATATAATGTTTTCTTTTTTAACATAGAATACTATACTAGTGTTTAGTCTCAAATTGTACATTTTCAATTGTAGTAAATGGGATATATATGCTGACCAGAGAAGTTTATTAATACAAGAAATTAAAGTATATTTAATGACCACTCTGAGATTAGATATTTGCACTGTTAGCAATGTTAATGGTGAGACTACATTTGTGGTTGTCTGCTGCCCCTTAGGGGATTAAAAATGATATGACAGCCAAATGGATTGACTAATAGAACACATGCAAATCCAAATGAACCAATGATAGGGACAAGCTCCGAGGGCCAATGGAAAGACAGCTCTGTTAAGGGCTTATCAAAAATTATCACCAATGATTAGACTAAGAAAAGGGTGGGGTATATCACATGATATAACCTCATGCAAGGGGAGAGAGAAAAAAAGTATTTTGTCTGTTTATTTTTGACTGAAAACTTGCTGCCATTTTTGAGACACAGTCACTATAAGCAAAACCTGGGACTAACTTCTTGATCTATATTGCAATACCTTTCTTCATATGAGGTTACCTGAATCTACTTGTAAAATATGGAACGTTTAATTTGGTTCATGTGGTGATGTATGACTGTTCTACATTTTTAATATTTTAAACAAAGGTATTCTATAGTCAGATGGCAACTATATAGATATTATTTTAGGATTTACCTTATTGTAGATAAATAAGAAAGTATTTCAGCTCAGATAAATTGGCATATAAATTGGCTGTTTACATTAATATATATATATATATATATATATATATATATATATATATTATATATATATATATATATATATATATATATACATATACACATACATACATACAGGTGGCCCTCGTTTTACAACGGTTCAATTTACACCGTTTCAGAATAACAACCTTTTTTTCCAGTCATGTGACTGCTATTGAAAAGCATTGAGAAGCAGTGCATTTATTAATATAGCCAGTAGGCGGAGCTGTCCGCTTGTGTTGCAGCAAAGCCAAGCAAGCTGAACTTAATCAGTTTAACCAGACCTGAGCTATCGAGCAGATTTCAAAGGAACAAGATCTTCCCGTCTATAAATCAGTCCAGATTAGAATGCATAGAAAGAACTATTGCAGAAAAATGCAAGTGAAGTCTGTGTTGTGTGATTATTTTATTAGGTTTATAATGCTGTTTAGCAAATGTTTTTGTTCATTTAACTTAGTTTAATTATTTATTCTGTGTTGTGTGATTATTTTATTAGGTTTATAATGCTGTTTAGCATTTAAAGTCTTCATTTCAAAGCTTTAAAAATAATTTATTAGGTGTTACTTATGACAATTTTGAGAGGGGCCTGGAACCAATCTCCCTCACTTCCCATTGACTTACATTATAAACTGGGTTTCAATTTACAACGGTTTCGATTTACAACCATTCCTTCTGGAACCTAACCCCGGCGTAAACTGAGGGCTACACATTATATATATATATATATATATATATATATATATATATATATATATATATATATATATATATATATAAAACTTCTGGTGTTTTAATTAGTTATATTGAATCATTTGTGGGCTAAGTAGCTTAATTATACTTGTCTGGAAGTTAACAATCCATACCTTGGTATCTCATTGTGGTATTTTAATGCATTAAAATCATATGATTTGGGAGATTATTGTGAATAAGGTAATTTGTAAAGGTATATTTTTATGATCTTTGTATAGAATATTGTAACAGATTAAGCTTGTATAGTTTGATTCATAAACTGGTTTCTATAAATATATTTCAATGTGTCTATAAATTTAACTTATCGTAAAGAATTTAGGAATAAATATTGATTTTAATCGTTTCATATGCATTTTAATTGGGGGTTAATTTAAAGAATAAATAATAAAAAAAATTGTATTATAACCCTAGGATATACTGACAGAATGGAATGATGTCCATGCTGGAGACCATGAGCCCAATCATCTCCATGCACCAAGCTACAGATGGTCTCACTGTAGACTGGAGGGGAAGACAGTTAGACGCCATATTTGTGCGTCGCTTGTCCGTGAGAAAGATATTCATGGACACAGAGTCTATGATTTTGCCCAAGAACTCCTCTCGAGAATGATTTTCCAACCGTGAGATTGAAGTAACTGCAGCAGGACCCTGGTGTGGGCCTTTGCCAGATGGGATGTAGGCGCCTGAACCAGAATGTCGTCCAGGTAGGGAGCCACGGCAATACCCTGGGATCTGGCTACTGCTAGAAGGGCCCCCAGGACCTTTATGAAGACTCTCGGGGAAGTCGCCAGACCAAAGGGAATAGCCACTAACTGGAAATGCTGATCCAGAAAGGCAAATCTGAGGAACCTAAAATGGTCCCTGTGAATCGGAACATGAAGGTAGGCATCCTTCAAGTCTATAGAGGTCATTAGCTGCCCATCTTGAACTAGTGGCATAGTGGATTTGATAGTTTCCATTTTGAACGATGGAACGGACAGGAACTTGTTTAAACATTTGAGGTCCAGAATCGGGCGGAATGTGCCCTCCTTCTTTGGGACCACGAACAAATTGGAGTAATACCCTAGAATCCTTTCTGCCTGGGTTACTGGTACAATAACCCCTAGAGCAGAGAGATCCCACACTCAACCTAGAAAGGCCTCTTTTTTCCAGTCTTGAAGACAGGTTTGACAGAAGGAATCTGCCCCTGGGCAGAGAGGACTTGAACCCTATCCTGTAACCCTGGGCGACTATCTCCAGAACCCAGGGATCATGAACATCCTGCAACCAGGCGTCTAAGAACAGAGACAATCTGCCCACTACTCAGTCTGCAGACCAGTTGGGGGACGCCCTTCATGTGGATTTAATATCGGGGCAGTTTCTTGTGCTGTTTAGACTTGTTCCAAGCTTGAGCAGGCTTCCAGGGACCCTTGGTTTGATCCGCTTTTGCAGTGGGCAGTTGGTGTTGCGTCTTATCCCCACAAAAGGGAAGAAAATAAGCACCCTTAGGTTTCGCCTTCTGAGCCTGGGGAAGCCTTGCCTCCTGTAACCATGGATATGATAGAGTCTAGACCTGGACCGAACAAGATCTTGCCCTTAAAAGGCAAAGACAGAAGCCTTGTCTTAGAGGTCATGTCCACCGACCACGATTTAACCACAGAGTCCAGCGTACTAGAACCGAAAAACCTGATACCTTAGCATTCAGGCAGATAAATTGCATATTAGCGTCATGAATGAAGGAATTGGCCACCTTTAGGGCCTTAATCTTTTCCTGCACCTCCTCGAAAGAGGGTTCACCCTTAATCATATCAAATAAAGCATTGCACCAATATGACGCAGCCCAGCAACAGCGGCAACCGCCACTGCCGGTTGAAAAACAAACCTTGTGTATTGAAACTTCTTTCGTAACATGTTTTCCAACTTTTTATCCATAGGCTCCTTGATTGAAGAACTATCCTCTAAAAGAATCGTTCTTCGCTTAGCGAGCGTGAAGATGGCCCCATCCACCTTGGGAATGGTCCCTCACAACTCTAGCTGGGCCTCCGGGACGGGCAAAAGGAAGAACCTAACCGCTCGCACTAATTCTTTATAATGTTCGCCATCTTTACAGGAACCAGGAAAGTCTGGGAAACCACCCTGTCCTTGTAAACCTTATCCAACTTAGGAATGGAGGGCTCTTCTGGAAGCTTGGGTTCCGGAACCTCTAGAGTAGCCAGCACTTGCTTTAATAAAAAACGTAAGTTCTCATCTTAAACCTAAAGCTGGGACTCCAACACGGACTTCGACCCCGAAAGGGCCCCTTTCGAAGCGTCGGACTGGGCTTTGTCATCGTACAACCCTACTGGGGCGTCCGACAGACAAATCCTGGGTCGGGCCGCTATGAAAAGCACCACGCTTGCACTTAGCAGAACGCGGCAAAGCATGGATTACCTTAGCGACTGCCGATTCAAGCTGATCCGAAAAATCAGGCAGCCAAGCAATCTTCCCCGAAGGGGTATCAGTCGGACCATGGGGTGCTGCATGTGGGATAGGTGGCGCCATTGGGGAACGCACCTCATGGGACGGAGATCCCTCAGAGGTGGACGGCTCAGTAGTGCTAGGCATTCTCTTATGTTTTGAAGTCGTAGCCTTCTCTAGACATGTATAGAACACAGTTGCGCAGGCTTGTCTACCAAAACCTCACAATAAACACAGGTATAGGACTTAGTTAAAGAGGGAGTACCCTCTAACGCGTCAGAAACCTCCATAGCTTTTAGAAAAATATAAGACAGGCACCATTATAACCAGCCAATGGCTGGGGCACTCACCACCTCCTATGACACGGACTGTAGAAACCGCTTTGTCTCCTCCGTCACAGATCAGACCGTTAGTGAAGAGGCCCCACCCGGTCACAAGGATGTCTACACAGGACCACCCCTGCAGAGGATAAAACGCGCCTAAAGAGCTTGTGCAAAACTCACGGAAGAGAACCCGTCAGTTCCACAAAAATGCCAGAGCCGTGCCCTTGCACATAACACAGCAATTACAAACTCATCCTGTACATACCCCCATTCAATAATCCCCTTATAGAAATATTAACCCTTTATTCTTTAAAGATAAAGGTGCCACACTGTGGCCCTGTCTTCTGTGTTATTATATAAAAATGAAATGATCTTACCAGAATCTATGCCGTGGAACAGGAACACAGCCCTTCAAGTGCGACAGGTGATAGCTGCGCTCTTGACATAGACTTAAGAGAATAACGCAATCTGAGAAACTTGTCAACACCATTTGCTATAGGAGCTGGTAATAAGAGTCGGGATGGTGTCACAAAGGGAAGCTCCCTCTGCATCTCCAGACTCTAACGTTCACCCAGGCCCTCAACTGAGAAGCTTGAAGGGCTACTTAAACTCCTGTCCGATAGCAAAGGGTAGAACCCCTCATAAGAGACCTCCGATTTTCCAGCACCTCTCTGCCACCTCCTGTGACGAAAAGCAAAGAATGACTGGGGGATGAGGGGAGTGGGGGAGGTAGTTAAGCCTTTGGATGGGGTGTCTTTGCCTCCTCTCTTCCCCTTTAGATGGAAAAAAAAAGACTAAACCCCAGGTAACATTTTTTTTTTTTTTTTTTTTAAATAAACTTCTTTAAACATGATTCTCATACTGAAACTGTTAGACTGCAAAGGGAAATACAAATGGACCTGACTCATGGCAAATTTAAGTAAATACATATATTTAAAACGTTATATTAATACATAAAGCGCCAAACATAGCTGAGTGTGTCTTAAATAATGATACATACTTACCGAAGACACCCATCCACATATAGCAGGACAGCCAGGACCTTTAACCTGCCACAACTGCTCCTTCCCCTCCCTCCGGACCACTACCCAAGCAACTAACCCACCCAAAAACAGCCGCAATTACCTCAACTGCATCCTCCTCAACACCCGCTCCATCCACCTGCTAGACTCCACCTCCCGACGTCGCCTTCCTCACAGAGACTTTGCTAAACCCCGCATCAGCGACAGACATCGCCATTGCAATACCCGGCAGCTACAAGATCTGCCACAAATACCGCAGCAACCGACCTGAAGGAAGCATCGCCATCATCCACAAATACACCATCCAAGTCACAACCAGCTCCGAAGACCACTCACCAGGCCTAGAACACCTACACTTCAAGAACCAGGTCAACCCAAACACCACCATCCGCGACACCCTCATCTACAGACCTCCCGGACCTCGCCCCACCTTCTGCGACTCCATCACCGACCACATGCCCTCACCTCAACGGACTACATCCTCCTCGGTGACCTCAACTTCCATCTTGACAACCCCAACGATCACAACCACCCTCCTGGAAAACTTTGAAACCGTCGGACTGAAGCAACTTGTATACTACTCAACCCATACCACCGCCCACACCCTTGACCCGATCTTCTCCTCAGGCAACCACATCTCTGTCAATCACATCACCGAACTCCTCTGGACTGACCACCACTGCATACACTTCTTCAACAAACCCACCCCCCACCTCCGACAGTACCACCCACCACGCAGAAACTGGAACAACATCACCCAAGACCAACTACACCGCACCCTAAACAAATCCTCCCCACCTACTCCCCCAGACGCCAACTCCTCTGCCCGCAACCGCCAACGCTGGATTACAGACTGCTCCAACACCCTCGCCCCCCTCAAAAAACCATCTGGCCACCAAACCACCAACAAAGCCTGCTGGTTTACCCCGGCCCTCCAGGACTACAAATGCCACTGCAGACAACGGGAAAGAATCTGGAGATCCAGCAAAACCTTTCTGGATAAAGCTGCCTTTAAGGAAGCAATCACCACCCACTACCACCTCATAGAAACCGCCCAAAAAACAGCCATCCAAGACAGAATCAACTCTAATGCACAAAACAGCAAGGAGTTGTTCTCAGTCATCAAGGAATTCTCTAAACCTAACAGGGACACCACCAATATTCCACCCTCCCAGGACCTCTGCAATACCCTCCCTGCACACTTCCACCGCAAGATCCTCTAAATCTTTGACAGTTTCACGCCGCATAACTCAACCTCCACCACCCACTCCCCTACACCAAACGACACCCCTCCCAAATTCGCCATAACCTCAACATAGTCTCCTATGCCGACAACATCCAGTTAATCATCTCACTCACCCGAGATCCCACCACCGCCAAAAAGAACGTCCACGAAGGCCTGACAGCAGTCGCCACCAGGATGAAGGACAACCGGCTCAAACTGAACACAGACAAAACCGAAGTCCTCCTCCTCAGACTCAATAAATCTGCATGGGATGACACAGCCCTCAGTCACCCTCCAACCCCAACCGACCACGCACGAAATCTAGGCTTTACCCTGGACTCCTCACTCTCCATGTACCAACAAATTGATGCCATCACCTTAACATGCATCCACATTCTCCACCTGCTACGAAAAATCTTCAAGTGGATCCCTACCGAAACCAAGAAAACAGTCAGCCACGCCCTCGTCAGCAGCCAGTTAGACTACGGCAACACACTCTACACCAGCTCCACCAAACTCCAACGTATCCAGAACGCCTCAGCCAGACTCATCCTTGACATCCCTCTCCAATGCTACATCACCGAACACCCAAGGAACCTTCACTGGCTCCCATCGATCTGAAAAGGGAGGTAGGAGATAAATCCCTACGACCGATAACAGAGAACCCTTGAAAAGATTTCCCATGAGTGAAACCATAAAAATCAACAGGCAATACTCTCTTCATGTCCCTCTAACAAACACTGTACTCTGAGAGGAATTGGGCTTCAGAATGCTTAGAAGCGCTTATCATAGAAGAAATCTCAAAAATCAAGCCCAAACTTACTTCACCACCTCCATAGGAGGCAAAGTTTGTAAAACTGAAGTATGTGTGTGGTGGGAGGTGTATTTATAGGCATTTAAGGTTTGGGAAACTTTGCCCCCTCCTGGTAGGAATGTATATCCCATACATCACTAGCTCATGGACTCTTGCCATTTAGTTTGTGTGTCAATAGTTTAAAAGAGACATTGTACACTAGATTTGTCTTTACATATTTATGAAAACACTACCAGATGGGCTACATAAATGGATCGTCTACAAAACATTTATGCATAGTTTTGCTTATTTATTTTTTTAGAACATTGTGCTGATTTTTAGACTCACTTAACCAAGCCCCACATTGCCAGATCTATACCGGCGTTTACAGACTCCTGAAGATGTTATCTGTCTTTTCATAAACAGGGAAGGGGGAGTGTCTGCTATTAGCCCCTTTCAGAAGGTGTCCCAGAATCTCTCATCAACACGCTAAACTGGGAGCTTCTAAGTAAGTTTTTCAAAGGTTTTATACTGGATTTTTAGCTACAACAGAACTGGTCCAGCAAAAGAGCGTTGAGGTGCATGCTGCAAGGAGTCACTGACCAACTCCTAAACTCAAATCAGCAGCACCTCCGTCTGATTCAAACATTTATTGGAGAGACAGGTACAAAAATGGCAATGTTTCGGCAACAAACTTCTTAATCATGCATGATTAAGGGGTTTGTCCCCGAAACGGCATTTTTGTACCTGTCTCTCCAATAATTGTTTGAATCAGACTGAGGTGTTGCCGATTTGTATTCTGATACTGGATTTTTAGATCAGTATCTATACATATTCTTCTTTATAGTAGTGTCTATTACATGGGAGTTATATGAAAAGTAGTGTATACTGTCCCTTTAAGCTCAAATACTAATCTAGTGAAGATCATTTGCACAGACTGCATTGAAAATATCTCTTTGCAGCAGATCCTAAAATAATGTGGAATAAGCAAGAAAACATAAAAGTGAAATATCCAAATACAGCTTTATAGTACAGTTCTTATTGTAGACAACAATCTATTCACTTAATTCAGGCATAAACAACTGTAAAAAAAAAAAAGTAGAATTTTTTGTTATTGAAGACAATGCAGTAGAATGATTCCAATGTACACACTAAAATACAGTATCTTAACCTTTAGCTGTTCTTGGGTAATCAAACCACTGCCAAACGCTATACCATAGACTATTTACAGTAATAACATGCTAACTGGCTGTTATTTTAGCTCTAAATTTATGAAGGAAAACAAATGAAGCTTGTTATTTGGGTAAAACAAAAAAAACATTAAACTTGGGGAAAATAGAACATTTTTAGAATATGCAATAGAAAGGCTTAAAATGGCCAAATTCTCTGTACAAGAAATTTCAACTTGGAGGGACATTCTAGTGCAAATATGGAATGTTCTAGCTCTGTGTTTAAAGGGACAGTCTACACCTTAGTAATTTTAAAGTTTTACTTTATACTAAACTGCAAATATCCTCCTGCACTCTTTCTATATCATGCAGCAGTAACAGTGAAAAAATTCCACAGACTGTTAAATGCTATTCAGCAGGGAAAATAGATGCAGCCCAGATCGTTATGTCAACAGTGGGAAGAGCTTGGCAGACATTTTAAAGTGACCATAGACAATATTCATTTTAAAATAATTTTTTTACTGTTACTGCTGCATGATATAAAAAAGGGTGTACGAGGATATTTGCAGCTTAAAGGGACACTCAATCAAAATTAAACTTTCATTATTCAGACAGAGCATGCAATTTTAAACAACTTTCTAATTTACTTTGATTAACAAAATGTGCACAGTCTTTTATATTTAAACCTTTTGAGTCACCAGCTCCTACTGAGCATGTGCAAGAATAAGTGTGTATGCATTTGTGAATGGCTGATTGCTGTCACATGGTACAGGGGGAGTGGAAAAAGACATAACTTTTAAAAAATTGTCAGAAAAAAAATCTACTACTCATGTTGCATTTGTTGATTATGCAAATCTACAGTGTTGACTGGTCCTTTAATCTAAAGTAAGACATTAAAGAAAAACTTAACCCAATTTTTTTCCTGTCATGATTTTAAGCAACTTTCTAATTTACTCCTATTATCAAGTTTTCTTCGTACTCTTGTTATCTTTATTTAAAAAGCAGGAATGTAAAGCTTAAGAGCTGGCCCATTTTTGGTTCAGAACCTGGGTTATGCTTGCTTATTGGTTTGCTAAATGTAGCCACCAATAAGCAAGCACCATCCAGGGTGCTGAACATAAAATGGGCCTACTCCTAAGCATTAAATTCCTTTAAATAAAGATAGCAAGAGAACGAAGAAAAATTGATAGGAGTAAATTAGAAAGTTGCTTAAAATTGCATGCTCTATCTGAATCAAGAAAGAAAAAATTTGGTTTTAGTATACCTTAAAGATGACTAAGGTATAGACTGTCCTTTTAACTCCTGCAAAAAGTTTAACATATAAAGTCCTGTTTCGGAGCAGAGAACTGTCTCCAGCAGGAATAAGCTGGTGAGCCAATCGGCAGCAGCAGTCACACAATTCCACCAATCATCAGCTGAGTTCAGATTTGGAGCTGCACCACTTGAAACTAATCTAATTTTTCCAACAAGCTAAATGTATATGCTATTCAAACGAATTGAGACCAAGATTCTCTTTTTTTTGTGTTGGCAATTTAGAGGGACAGTCTACATCTTAGACATCTTACCTTAGATTAAGCTGCAAATATCCTCATGCACCAGGAATGGAAAAAAAGTTATTTTAAAATTAATATTGTTTCTGGCCACTTTGAATTGGCTGCCAAGCTCAGCCCACTGATGACATCATGATCTAGGCTGCATCTTCTAGGCCCTCTGCTGAATAGCATTGACAGTCTGTTGAATCCAACTAGTGAGCCTTTAGTGATTAGACACCATATGGAACCCAAATTGTGATGTCATCATTGGGCGCAGCTTGGCAGCCATTTCAAAGTGGCCAGAAACAAAATTTATTTTAAAATAACTTTTTTTTACAGTTCCTGCTGCATGATATAGAAAGAGTTACAGGAGGCTATTTGCAGCGTAATCTAAAGGGAAGACTTTAAGATGACTAAAGTGTAGACTGTCCCTTTAAGTGAAGCAGAGATGAGCAAAACCACAATATATAGTAGTTTAAATAATTGACCAAGTTGAAGTGGAATGATGTTAAGACATCAGGTAACTGCATAAAACCATGAACATTTCAAATGCTTTAAGAAATAATTTAAATGCAGATTAGAATAAGATTTAAAATTGAGTAGCTATTTTAAAAGTTTTACTCTATCCTTAAAAACTTTAAATTTTGGATTGTTGCGTATTTTCTTGTTAAATGTTGCAAGGAGTTCCTCTTCAGACTTATGTTGCACGGAAGATACAGCATAGTACTGAGCTATGACCTAGAAACAAACAAATCGGTTACAAGAGTAAACAAAGGATAACATGAAAAAGAGTAAAATTTGATAGAAGTTAATTGGAAAGTTGCTTACAATTGGATGTTCTATATGAATCATGAAAAACATTTTTGGGGTTTTATGTCCCTTTAAGAGCTATATTTATCAATCTGTGAATGGACAGGATTTACAGGTTGTAAAAACCTGTTAGCCAGAGCTGCAACAACTAATCGTCATAATCGATTATGAAAATAGTTGTCAACAAATCTCAATCGATTAGTTGGTTTGCAATCCTGGCTTATGTGCAATCCACATATAATAGTCATCATTTGGATTGTTTATATTAAATCAGATGATTTGGAACTATGCTTTTCATGATATAGTGCCAAGCTTGTTATTTGCAACTAGCCCCTAGATTGATGGGAATTATTTAAATTGATGTGCACTATTATCTGTTTGCACAATTATTAGCAGATGTTTGCTATTGCTGATTATATGTACTGTAAATAAATGTGTAAGGCTTTGTCCTGTTATTGATATATAGTCCTTAGCGCTTTTCATTTGTTTTTTTTTATATTTTTAATAAATTGTGATAATATGTACCAGATTCAACCTTTATAAGTATATATCTTATTTTTAGAGCGGACTAGATATTTCCCCTAACCTTATAGCTGGTTACTTACCATTGCATATAGACATTCAAGATATTTTTTTTTATGTTAGAATGTAGTCAAGGGTTATTTTATTGAGAAGCCCCTTGCCAAGGTGGAAAACTCTTTGCATTAGTGAAGAGCTAACAAAGCTAAATATCCCACTTTGGTGAAATTGGCAAAACCCTACTTATGCATCTCAAGCACCTCAACACCATCTAAGTGCCTCTTCTCTGCTGCAGGAAATATAGCTGCAAACAGAGAACCAGCCTTAGCAAGAAGCATGTGGACATGTTGAGATTGTTGCATTTCAATGAAAAGTTTCTGAAAGAGTGAATAATAGTGAATAATAATAGAGTGAATGTTATTAACAGTGTTAGTCTAACTCTTTATAGTTCTACCTCCTTAAAAACAGTTTGTGGTTTTGTTTTGCTAAATTATAAAACTGTGTTCTGCTGCTTAAAAATTGGATAAACAGTTGTGTTAATGTAAATTTTTAGTCTGAAGTTTATATTTATAACACTCAGTATGTGGATTTTATTTAAAATATAGGAAACAATTAGATTATTTTTTATCCGATTATTCGAAAAAATAATCAGCCAATTAATCGATTATGAAAATAATTGTTAGTTGCAGCCCTACTGTCAGCATTTCATTGCAGATAGTGGGGTGCATTTGTTCCTCATATTTACTATTGCTCGTGCAATGCTGTTCTCTACCTTTGCACAATTAATAGTGTGAGAGTAAGGCTTGTCAATCATTCAAGTCGTATGGATCCAGGGTTTATGAAGCAGCGGTTTAAACCGCTGCTTCATAAGTATCAGTTGCAGGCTCAAATGAGAGAGACTGCAAAAGATAGGGGCATTCACCTCATGATAAAGCTTGCCCTAAGCACATACGTTTTCTTTTTCTTTATTTTGCAGAAAATGCATTTGTATGACACAACTGAAGTCAGATAATTATAGAAAGTAAAAAACTGCAGAAATAACGATACGTATGTAAATATTACCTTTTTCCTCAATCTTTTAATTGGCAACTCATGGTCAGGATCATTCCTCAGTACAGCCTTGATCGTTCCCTTCCAGTTAAATTTACCTGGAATGGTACATCACAAAAATAAATAAGAAACAATGTGGTATAAGGTACAAAGAGGAAGTAGTATATGCTCACATCTATTTGCTATATTTCAGTCTCTCCAATAATTTTGTATCAGCTGTGTAGGGTCTTCACCCCCACATTTTAGAGAGACACAGATTAATACAGCATTGTAAAAAAAAGCCATAAAAAAACACAATATTCAAATGCAGACATCTACATAGTATACTTATTTAGTCCCTGTAGCCTGGCTGCCTTAAATCACACTAGGCATTTTCCCCATCTATTTTTCAATTACTTAAAAGAGACAGTCTACACTTTAGTCCTCTTATAGTCTTACCTACCTTAGATCAACAAGCAAGAAGCCTCCTACACCCCTTTTCGAAATCATGCAGCATGAATGGTAAAAAAAAAAAAAAAGAAGTTATTTTAAAATGAATATTGTTTTTGGTCACTTTGAAATGGCTGTCAAGCTCCGCCCACTGATGACATAATCTGGGCTTCATCTCTGCTGAAAAAAATCCTTTAAAGCCAGCTAGTGAGACTTTTGTGATTGGACGCCATATGCAACACAGATCGTGATGTCATCAGTGGGTGGAGCTTGGCAGCCATTTCAAAGTGGCCAGAAACAATATTCAATTTCAAAATAACTTTTTTACCGTTCCTGCTGCATGATATAGAAAGGGGTGCAGGAAGCTATTTGCAGCTTAATCTAAGATAAGACTTTAAGATGACTAAGGTGTAGACTGTGCATTTAAGATTAAATGCAGCTTAATTGCTTTTTAAAGTCATGCTTAACCAGGCAAAAACACTAGTAATGCATAAAATGCTGCTAGGACAATAATTTTCTGGCATACATTTTTAAAGCACAGAGTGGGGGAGACGACAGAGCAAATTAACCAAAAGCAGTCATTAAACAGAACACAAGTAATGATGGGAACAGGGAGTATTAAAATGTATTTAACAATAAAAAAAAAAACCTCACTACTTGGCAAAGGTGAAACCATGTAAAAATCTTATTACCTCCAATATTGCTTTTTTTATTCTCATCAGCAGAATTTTCCTCACTGTCTATAACATCTGTCTCCTCTGCAATTTGAAACAAACACAGGTAAAATTTCAATTACATTGACTTGGTATTTCTACCTATACAAATATTTACAGTATTAGTATGGAAAGAAAAAAATAAATGTTTTAATAAAAAATGTTGATTAGACACATTTATACACACATCTTGTTAAAGAACACTACTCTGAGGTGTAAAATCCTACCCTTCTGCTTTCTTTTTTTGCCATATATTGGTGCATCATATTCATGGTCACTGTTTACAGCCAGATCATTCTCCTCATGGTCGCTTTCATTGTCAGGTTTCTTCTTGTTCTTCTGTTTGGCATCATCTATATTTTCAGTTACATCTTTATCTTGAATCTTACGCTTCTTGCTTTTCTTATTCCCATCCTCCTCCAGCTGCTCCTCCGAATGTAGTTCTTTCTTTTCTTTCTTGTTCTGTTTCTGTCTTTCTTCCTTACGTTCCCTCTTGTTTTTCTTTTTGTTATTAATTTCTTCTACTGCCTCGGACGGTCTGGTTTTGTTTTCAGGAGGTATTACTTCAGCTTGGTTTTGATTATCCTGGGTCCCAACTGCCTTTATTATGAAGCAAGATTAATCATTCACCAATGAAAAATCATGTTGTTTCAAGGAATTCAATATCTGATGTAGTGACATTTGTCTGCAACATATACTTACATTGCTTGTAGCCTCTGAAAAAATCTCCCACACCTGGTCCTGCAAAGCTTGATTTTGAATCTTTAAGCTGTTCTTCATCCAGTTCTAAAATGCGTACAGATAAAATCTCATTACGGTGACAAAGTAGTTTTTATTTATTTGTATTTATAAGTATATACACACACACACACAAACACTATATATATATATATATATATATATATATATATATATATATATATATATATATATATATATAATTTTTTTTATTTATATTGTATGTTTATGACAAAACTTAATTTTATGCTCTTAAAGTGAATGCAAAGTTTCATGAAGGAGTTTATTTTTTTCTTTTAAATGCTTACCTTTTTCTTTAGCGCAAACAGACTGCAATCCCCTGCCCGCAGCTCCTCTGTACTTAGCACTTTAATGATGAAACCGGCTTACTCCAATCACGGCGCGGCCTCCCAAGATGGACGTTCTGGGGTGCACGCCCTGATTGGAGGAAGGCAGTTTCATCATTGATGAGGCAAGTACAGAGAAGCTGCAGGCAGGGGATCGCCGGTCCGGATCTGCTAAGTAAAAGGTAAGTATTTTTTTAAAAACAAACAAACGCAATGTAAAGTTTCATAAAAACTTTACATTTATTTTAACCTAGCTGTACACATTTAAATAAGTGTTCGCTATTGTGTGTGATCTTAATACCGATTTGACCTAGGCTTGTGTGTGAAAAGCATATTGAGCTAAGGGACTGCATCCTTAGTGGCACTGGCTTTATGAACAAGCAAGGAATTCAGATTCAGAGATACTTTATTTCTATGAAAGGCTGGAAGAGAATGCAATTTTCTAGAAAATAATTGTTATGTACAGATACAGAAAAGTATTTAAGCTCAATGGGATAGGCACAATGTTTTTTATAGGTATTAAGATTATATGGACCCTCTGATTTAAATAAGAGACATGCAAGATAAATAAACAAAAAAACAATACATACATACCTGAAACTTTGCTTTTTTCCGTGGAACATTATCATATGAACTAATCTGATTTAAAATACTCTTTATTTTTGCACTGATACCAGGTTTTTCCATTACCACTTGAATCCTCTGTAAAATAAACAATTTGAAAACAAGTCAGTTGCAAGATACAAAAACAACAATGAATCTTGCTTTTTAAAGGGTCATGTAGGTATTGCTCAAGAGTCATTCTTTTGTGCTTGGAGATTCGCGCTCGTGTTACCAGTTGAAAGTAATAAAGTTTGCATTTCACCATAGACTTCAATGCAGCCGAAAAAATTGAAAAACCCACAAAATTTATGCTTACCTGATAAATGTATTTCTTTCCGGATATGGCAAGTCGACGACGTCCTCAATTACTGTTATTAATATCACTCCTGGCCAGCAGGAGGCGGCAAAGAGCACCACAGCAAAGCTGTTAAGTATCACTTCCCTCCCACAAACCCAGACATTCGACTGAAGGGAAATGGAAAAAGGAACAACACAAAGGTGTAGAGTTGTCTGAGGTTTAATAAAAAATAACGGTCTTAAAATAAAGGGTGGGGGTCGTGGACTCGCCATATCCGGAAATAAAGAAATTAGGTAAGCATAAATTTTGTTTTCTAAGATATGGTGAGTCCACGACATCCTAAATTACTGTTGGGAACCAATACCCAAGCTAGAGGACACAAATGACCAGGGAGGAAGAACAAGAAAGGTAGACCTAAACAGAAGACACCACCGCTTAAAGAACCTTTCTCCTAAAAGAAGCCTCAACCGAGGCAAAAAACAACAAATTAAAAAAATTTGGAAAAAGTATGCAGCCTTGCAAATCTGTACCACAGAAGCTTCATTTTTGAAGACCCAAGAAAAGGAAACGGCCCTCGTGGAATGAGCTGTAATTCTCTCAGGAGACTGCAGACCAGCAGTCTCACAAGTCAAACGAATTATACTTCTCAACCAAAGAGAAGTAGCAGTAGCTTTCTGACCCTTGCGCTTTCCTGAGAAACAAACAAACAGGGCAGAAGACTGGCGAAAATCCTTAGTCGCCTGTAGGAAGAATTTAGAACATGCACAACGACCAATTTGTGCAACAAACGTTTCTTATGAAAAAAAGGATTAGGACATAAAGAAGGAACAACAAATTCTATCTGAAACACGTTAGGAAGAAAACTCAACTTAGAATGAAGAACCGCCTTAGCATGAAATATAAGATAAGGCGAATCACACTGCAAAGCCGAGAGTTCCGAGCAGAAGAGAAAGCAAAAAGAAACAAAACCTTCCAAGATAATAACTTAAAAAAATCTATGGAAAGCCATGGCTCAAACAGAGCCTGCTGCAAAACATTAAGAACAAGGTTAAAGCTCCAAGGAGGATCAACAGACACAAGCCTGATTCTGACCAGAGCCTGATAAAAAGAAAAAGATTGAACATCTGGAACATCCGCCAGATGCTTAATTAACAAAATAGACAATGCAGAAATCTGACCTTTCACAGTACTGACTGACAATCCCTGCTCCAGACCATCCTGGAAAAAAAAAGACAAAATCCCAGGAATCCTGACCCTATTTCAAGAGTAGCCCTTGGATTTACACCAAAAAAGGTATTAACATCATACCTTATAATAAATCTTTCTAGAAACAAGCTTCCGAGCCTGAATCAAGGTCTCAATAACCAACTCAGAAAAACAACGCTTAGATAGAACTAATCGGTCAATCTACAAGCATTCAGCTTTCAGAGAAACGAGATTAAGACGAAGGAATGGACCCTGTGTTAGAAGGTCCTTCCCCAGAGGAAAACTCCACGGTGGAAGAGATGACATCTTCACTAGGTCTGCATACCAGGTCCTTCGAAGCCACGCAGGAGCAATTAGAATTACTGATGCTCTCTCCTGTTTGATACGAGTAATGTATCTTGGAAGAACAGCAAACGGAGGAAACAGGTATGCCAGACTGAAATCCTAAGGAACCGCCAGGGCATCTATCAGGGCAGCCTGCGGATCTCTTGACCTTGAACCATACTTAGGAAGCTTGGCGTTCTCCGAGATGTTATCAGATCCAACTCCGTACCCCACTTGAGGGTTAACCTGGAGAACACCTCCGGATGGAGAGCCCACTCCCCGGGATGAAAAGTCTGTCTGCTCAGGAAAACCAATTTCCAGTTGTCTATTCCTGGAATGGGATGTCAGACAGCAATTGTGAGATTCCGCTCATCAAACAATGCAAACTACCTCCTTCATGGATAAGGAACTCAGAGTTCCTCCTTGGTGGATGATGTAAGCTACTGAGGTTAAGTTGTGCGATTCAAACCTGATAAATCGGGCTAAGGACAACTAAGGCCAAGCCATCAGAGCATTGAAAATCACTCTCAACTCCAAGATGTTTAAGAGAAGAGCCGACTCCTCAAGTCCATAGTCCTTGCGCCTTTAACGAGTCCCAGACTGTTCCCCAGCACAACAGGCTGGCGTCCGTAGTCACAACCATTCAGGAAGATCTCCAGAAACATGAGACCTGAAACAGAAGCCCCTGAGAAAACCACCACGGAAGAGAGAGGCTCTTGAAGCCAATCTAGATCTATCCTCAGAGAGATCCGAATGATCACCGATCCATTTACGGAGCATGTAAAACTGTAAAGCTCTCAAATGGAATAGAAAGAAAAAAAATGTCAATGGAACCATCAGACCAATTACCTCCAAACAGCTTAACTGTCTGACCTATGTCAAAAATAATCTGATACATAGAAAATTTATCATGGTTCCTAAGAAAATCACCCTTGTCGCTGGAACAAGGGAACTGCTTTCCAGATTCACTTTCCATCCATGGAACAAAGAAAAGACAAGATTTCTTGAATGAGAAATTGCTCAAAGGAAGGATGGCCCCCAAACCATATATTGTCCAGGAAGTGCACCCCCTGCAAGTCCCTGAGACCAGTAAGTCTTTTCAAGAATGGCGAAATTTAGAAACTTGAGAAGATCCCGAAGAATGGGAACATAAAAATACACATCCTTCAGGTATATGTTCATCATGAACAGACCCTCTTGAACCAAAGGAGAATGGAATTCCATTTTGAAGGACGGTACTTTGAGAAACTTGTGAATAATACTAGACCTTGTTCCTTTACCGGAACTGGAACTATCATCCCCAGGGAGGAAGGTCCTGAACCCAGTTCAAGAATGCCTCTCATCATACCTGGACTGTAGATACTCAAGAAAGGAGAAATCTGCCCCTGGGAAGAAAGCTTCACCCTGAACCAAGACTGATTCGGTCTCCCAGAAAACTTGACTGTCCCTGCAGTATAGTCTATTCCTCCTAAAGAGTGGTCGAAAAACCCTTTCCCACTCGTTAAGTCAGAAGATAAGTCTGCCAGACCAGTTTCAAACGAGGTCTCACCCTTGTAAGGAAGCACCAGAAGCTTGGACTTGGAGGTAACATTAAATATATTTCAAATATGGCCAAGGGAGACACATGTCTAAGTCATTTGTATATTGAACCTGCATTTGAAGTGTTGTAGAAGCTAGACTATACCACTAAAAGGACAGGTAGGCTTTTCAGCTTATCCAAGAGTTCAGAGCACAGCAAGTCCAATTAGACAAGGCATCGCACCAAAAAGATGCCGCACTTGACACAGTGGCAATACAAACTGCAGGTTTCCATGAAAACCTAGATGATCAAATAAACCTCAAGCTTCTTGACCATGGATCCGTAAAGAAGCAACTATCCTCTATAGGGATCGAAGTACTATGAGCCATAGTAGAAAAAGTTCCTTCTACTTAAGGTACCGTGCATGTAATGGTGTCAGTGACAGGAAAAATCCTTTAAAAGACAGGAGATAGGGAGAAAGGTATCCCTAGCTTCTCCTATCCTGGAAAAATCTCCATAGCACGTCTAGAAACACTTCCACATAGGAAGGAACATAATAGTGATGATAAGTTTACTAAACTTCTAAGGGTTGACAACGACAGGGTTATCGGTGTCGTCTAAGTAGCCAAAAAACCTCCTTTAACAATACACAAGGTGTTCAAGCATACATCTGAAGAAGATCACTTCAGCATCAGATGAAGGAATTGTACTGTCCAAATCTGAGATTTCACCCTCAAACTACCGGCGAATCCTGCTCATCAGACTTAGGACAGAGTACCCTGTGTAGCAGAAACCTTACTATCTGAAACTTTAAAATGCCCTCTTGCGTTTCCCTGTAGGTAAGGGGAAAAAAATCTGTAGGCAAATACACTCCTACAGGAGATTGAGGAACCGCAGGGCACTGCATGTGACGCCATAGAGGCTTGGGACGTTTAAGGAGAAAGCTGTGGCATTGCCTGAACAGCATCATCCTGGGAGACCTGAGGCTCAAAGGCAACAACCTATCTGTACATTCAATAGCATTTGCTAAACAAGTGGCACAGAAAAACAGACATTTTAATACGTCTAAAATTATCCTTAGAAGCGAAAGGCTCCAACAAAGAATATCTATTTCTTAAAAATATTTATTCTAAATATGAGGGACAGATGTGCTTAATAAAACAATTTGTTACTCAAGAGCCAATAAACATTTTATTTAATAAACCCTCAACTTAAAGGGACAGTTTACTAAAAAAAATTCTCCCCTTTAATTTGTTCCCAATGATCCACTTTACCTGCTGGAGTGTATTAAATTGTTTACAAGTATTTCCATTAGCCTTATATTAGCATTTGAAATACTTTATTTAGCCTGTGGTATCCCCACCCATCCTGAAAGTTTTTGGTCTCGAGGCCAAGCTGTGTTAACACAGCCAGTAAAAGAAATTACACTCCCAGTGGGTTATAGAAGATATAAGGTAATACAATGTTAATTCTCCATTGTTCTCTCTAAGTATTGGGGATTGGTTTATGGACAGATATAAAATAAAGAAGCAGGTATATGTACACAATGTGATAAAGTAATGAGATCTGATTATACCTACAAGCTCAACACATTGTATTAGGTTGTGGCTTCAAAACACGAAATCAGCTAATTCATATACACAAAGAAGCCTTAAAAAAGCAAATTTCACACATTTTATACTCTGCAGCTGGTAAAAAAAAAAAAGTAACTGGAAACACATTAAGGAAAAACAATTTTATAGTATACTGTCCCTTTAAGAATTTAAGGGTACATAAACATTGAAAAATGAACGTTTCTGCTTAAAAAGTTACTAAAAGCACCATACTGCAAGCAAAGCTCACTTTATTATAAGACAAGACAAAGTAAAATCTAATCTTTGCTTCAAACCGAGATATAACTCAGAATGGGACAAGATGTACTTTGCCATTACAACATCCGTCTTTGCTTGCTAATCTAGTCGTATTGGACAGAATAATAACGCCATTCAGTTCTCAGCCGGAGAACGAGGCGAAGTTACATATCCAGGCCTGACAAGATCTAAAAATGGAGCCGCTCTGATCCCCGAGGAGGCGGGGCCAAAAAATCGGCATGGGATGAAGCGCTTCATTCCGCAGAGAGAATTTTAAAACATGAAGGACCAAGCTCTCCTCTAAATTCACGAGGAGTTCCTGCAGGGCAAACAAGACAAATTTACAATGGCACCGCTGCGCTTTTCAAAAAGCGTAACACCTGTCCAGCCCCAAAGGAATGGCACCACTATGAAAGATCACGCTCTCCTAACAGTCCCCGCCATCACACAACATGACACTATATGGGACTTAGAGGGGCTGCCAAAGATTCAATAGGCTTGCACCTAAAGGCAGCAGATAAATGAAAAAGGGTAAATTAACGCCTAATGAAAACACGTATAAACAGAGATACAATATTCTAAAACACTCCAGCTATGGAAAAAAACAATCCTCCCTAGAGGATTATCCTACTCTAAAAATCTAGATAAATAGAAATTTAGTCAAGAGAATTAAATTCTTATTAAAAATTTGGTCTGAGCCCCCATAGATGGTTAACCCCTTCCTTTCCGTGAAGGAGGTTAACCCCTAAGTCTCCATAGTCACATGCAATTAAAGTGCCCGCTCACTGCCATAAACCATCCTTCATTAAGGATTTTTGTCCCACATTAAGAGCAGAGGGTACTTAACCCCTTCAGTGCCAGCCTCCTAGCCCCATAAGACAAAAGGCACTTACCTGCAGTCTGGTCGTCCGGCAGGAGGATGACTTACACGGTGTGAGAGGATGCCAATCCTCACAGAGACCTGTAAACAGAGAAAGAACAGAGTAAACCTACTCTGGCTTTCTTTACCATGGGCAGCAAACATGTTAGGAAAACGCAGCAAGGCCCACCTTACAAGTTCCTAACTGCTTTAAAGCCACCAATACCCTACTGAAGAGATTAACGTGGAGTACAGCTAGACCCAAAAATCTTGCTTGAAGCAAAGGAAATTCAATTTTCTTCAAACACTAAAACTTTAACTCCATGCACCAAGGCAAAGAGAATGACTGGGGTTTGTGGGAAGGGAAGTGATACTTAACAGCCTTGCTGTGGTGCTCTTTGCCTTCTCCTGCTGGCCAGGAGTGATATTTCAAACAGTGAAACGTGCGTCAGGGGTCCGACAGGAGTAGCTTTGTCTCTCCTTGTTGTCCTTTTTAAACTGCTTACCATGGTACTATATAAGTTTACTGACAAACTATTACTACTTATCTCAGCCTAACAGCTTTATCTTCATTATAAACATAAGCTTAATTTAGCCCTCGGATTGTAAGGGCTTAGTTTATTTAACATTATAATTATCTGTTGGCTGACTGTCATTAATCATGAGTATCTCTGTAGTAACTTTATATTTTTAAACCTACTGGTTCAAGTGTTTTTAATATAGCTTAAGCTATTGTATGCATGTTTATTCCTGGTTGTGAATCAGAATTTTCTTTAATAAAGCTAGTAATGTGTGAATTAAATGGAACAATGATGGAATAATAGCCTTTCACTTTAACTATTTTTGCCGAGTTAAATAGATATTTCATATCGTAGAGCTAATCCTTCTACACTTAATTGTGCCTCTCCTTACAATTAGTCTAGCTAGTTGTCATGTTTTGGTTGCTTAGACTCTACGACAGGTAATAACTAAATTATATTTTAGAATTTCTAATTTACTACATAAGAATAATTATACTTAAAGATTAGAAACTTAGCTACCCCCAAGATTAGAAACTTAGCTACCCCCAATTCCCCCCACTTTTTCTTAAATATTTCCAACAGTAATTGAGGACGTTGTGGAGTCACCATATCTTAGGAAAGAAATACTTAACACCCACAAGTCACACAAACACGACAGTGATTATTTAAAAGCACAACATAAAATAATATTGAATATTTCATAATCCAATGTTCTGCACATAAGCCCATAGGGAAAATTACAAAACAAATTATCAAAACAGAGGAAGTCTGGCACTCACTTGCAAGCACTCAGCTAAGATTAAAAGCAAAACTGCAAATTAGTTACTGCATCTGGCCAAATGGGTCAAGCCCAGGAACCACGTCTAGGTCTCTCCCCATCTTGGGTCCCTAAACAGCCAAACAATGCATGCTCTCAAACAAATTGGGAACCTCCCAAGGGTGCACGGTCTTATGTAATATCCCATGATACAAACAAAACATGGAAGTGGACTGCATTCAGACTTGACCAGGTACACATCCTATGACCCTGCAACATGTACAGCCCTGGGTGCTCAATATAATTACAAAAACTATACAGATATGTTAGATGTTAATAACACAATGTACAGAATGACTAGAATAGAGCACAATACTCCCCTCTTAGGTGACCGCAGCCTTCTAACAGTCTCTCCCAACAGGACTGTGAGTAGAATATGGATTAGATAAATAGAGGCGCTGGTCTTCAATATTATGGTGCACACTGAAGAAAGAAAACTTGACTTGTGATTTGCAGAAGTTAACAACAAAATAATGTGCAGTATACTCACTCCGAAAATTTCAGAGTTCAGCTTCTTCATAAGGATATATATCCTGGTTTTCCCATGATGTGCTTTAGTATTCCGAGTGATTTGGAATCCGGCTCCTCAAAGATAGTTGGTAACTTTAGAATACTTCCAAAAAAGGCAGCAAAAATACTTGTTGTATCAAACAAATATTTATTAAAACGTATTAAAAAGCTCTTTTTCAGCTTGGCTCTACGCGTTTCAACGACTAAATCGTCTTTTTCAAGAGCAGTAAAAACAATTGGAAGTGCTGCCTTAGGAGTATTTACAGGTGTATTTATACAGGTAATCAATGTTCCTGTTCCGGTGACAAACACCGGAATAGGACTCACAAATAAAACACATAAGCCCATAGGGAAAAAGTTCTGCACATAAGCCCATAGGGAAAATTACAAAACAAATTATCAAAACAGAGGAAGTCTGGCACTCATTTGCAAGCACTCAGCTAAGATTAAAAGCAAAACTGCAAATTAGTTACTGCATCTGGCCAAATGGGTCAAGCCCAGGAACCACGTCTAGGTCTCTCCCCATCTTGGGTCCCTAAACAGCCAAACAATGCATGCTCTCAAACAAACTGGGAACCTCCCAAGGGTGCACAGTCTTATGTAATCTCCCATGATACAAACAAAACATGGAAGTGGACTGCATTCAGACTTGACCAGGTACACATCCTATGACCCTGCAACATGTACAGCCCTGGGTGCTCAATAGCACTCTTAGGTAGCTGTACAGTCCCGAGAGCCCGAGATGTGGTAACTAACTCTTCTAGTATTGCATTTAATGTTAGCTGAGTGCTTGTGAGTGCCAGACTTCATCTGTGTGTTGTGTTAATTTGTTTCGTATTTTTCCCTATTGGCTTTGCACCCAGACTTGTCTGGGGTTAACTGCCCTCTGGGGAGCTACCAGTGAATGCTACCCAGGGCTGTGCATGTTGCAGGGTCATTGGATGTGCACCCGGTCCAGTCGAGAGTGCGGATATATAGATATATATTTTTTTTTCATCTTTATTCTGACTTATATATGCGCATATATTTTATGATTTATTTTATGTATGATTGTATTGTTTATTAAATATTGGTTTTTTTAAATGTAATAAATTATCACAATTTGCATTGTACACTATTTCCTATCACACTTAAAGGGACAGTCAAGTAAAAAAAAAAAACTTTCATGATTTAAATAGGGAATGTAATTTTAAAAACTTTCCAATTTACTTTTATCCCCAATTTTGCTTTGTTATCTTGGTATTCTTAGTTGAAAGCTAAACCTAGGAGGTTCATATGCTAATTTCTTAGACCTTGCCTCTAATCTAAACGCATTTTGACCACTAGAGGGCATTAGTTCATGTGTTTTATAAAGATAACATTGAGCTCATGCACATGAAGATACCCTGGAGTGAGCACTGATTTGCTAAAATACAAGTCTGTCAAAAGAACTGAAATAAGGGGGCAGTTTTCAGAAGCATAGATACAAGGTAATCAGAGGTAAAAAGTGTATTTCTGTAACAGTGTTGGTTATGCAAAACTGGGGAATGGGTAATAAAGAGATTATCTTTCTTTTTAAACAACAAAAATTCTGGTGTTGACTGTCCTTTTAAGCTTTATTAGGAGCTCTTGTGTTCTAACATTCAACCCCTTTTGCCAGTACCCCTCTATTATAAACTATGCATTTAATAGTCTTTCCTACCTTAATGACCTCTTGATTTGTAACCACTTTTAACCTATTTGTAAGCAGAGACACCAGGCTCTGTATTATTTCACAGCACAGAAAGCTATGTCTGGTGTAAAGTCTTGAAGACAAGCAAGAAAGGGTGGTCTCTCAACACTAATTCAACTTTCTTTTCACTCATTAATTTTAACGGTTTATGTTGCAATGCCCCCAACTCATTCATTTGGTTTATTATTGCCTCTTATAAATAAGTGAACCTTGGGGAATGAGGTTTACAAGTGGGGCATCGTATATACGTTTGATGCAGTGACTCTATGCACTCCGAGAAGATTTATCATGTTACATCCGGCTTTACCCACTGCCGCTTGGGTAATGTCAGGTTTCCCCAGGTAATGCTAGGATTACCCAATTTCTTACTTTAATCGCAACATATATATAAAATTCTCATAAGGCCCAAAAGCCTGGTTGTCTTCTGACATAAATAAAATTTAAGAAGAAACATGGACAGCTTCAGTCTCCGTTTGACCAGGAGCATAACTGTAAACTACTAAAGCCTCTACTATGTACCCAGTAACCCCCACACCCCAAAAACATCCTACACTTTTGAAGAGAGGTGGCCAAGATGCATAAACAGTTAAGTATGAGTGGGCATTAATATCCAAATGTTGAAGGAGGTCGCCGCTTTTGGGATTATGCTCTTTTCGAAGTCACATTTATGCTTGTGCAAATCCAGATCCTAGTCTCTTAACGTTCACAAGAATATATGCAGCACTGAAAAGAGCTAAATCCCACAAGCAGCCACCTTCTTCCGCATTTGGATCCTAACAAAGGATCCAAATGCCCACCCCTACAGGTAAGCATGTCTGGAAATTAGGTATAATGCTTATTTAAATCAATACAACTTTATAGCCCAACTGTGGCCACCACTACAGTAACATTTCACCATATCCTATCAAATCTGGAAAAAATACATCATAACACCTTTTAAATAGCATTAGTACACTCCAGTATAGAGCCCCTTTCCTCAGGTAGAAAATACTTTCAAAATGTCTAAGTTGTAAAGTAAAGTTATACAGTAGCTAGTGATACAATATCTAATCTGTCTATAGAGGTCTTAGTGAGGGGCCATTTCTTTAAAGCTCTCCAGTCTGACGAGATCACCTAAGTGTCTTGACAGCAGTGTGGGGTTCCTCATCAAATTTTAGAAAGGCAATTTTTAGCTTGAGAGCTATGCAGGTTTCAAGGTGTGAATGAGAGACATCTACTTTACAATAGAATGTTGGGGGGAAAAAATTGATTTCTCTCTATATTGGAGTTCTTCATGATCTTCCTTTGTCTGAGAAAGGGATGGGTAATTTTTAAAAATAAACCTGGTTATTGGAATACTACAGAGTGCTTCCCATTTGTTACATAATAAAATTATTCTTGCAAAGCAACCTGGCAAACTTGGGATTCTGCCTTTTTAAAGGGACATAAAACCCAAATGTTTTCTTTTGTGATTAAGAGAGAATACAATTTTAAACAACTTTCCAATTTACTTCTATGAGCTAAATTGCTTCTTGGTATCCTTTGTAGAACAAACAGCTATGCACATGGGTGAGCTAACAACATGAGGCATGTATATGCAGCCACCAATCAGCAGTTTCTGAGCCTACCTAGGTATGCTTTTCGACAAAGCTTATAGAAATACATTGGAAAGTTGTTTAAAATTGCATTCTCTCTGAATCACAAAAGAAAAAATGTGGGTTTCATGTCCCTTTAAAAGGGACAGTCTAGTATAAATTAAACTTTCATTATTCAGATAGGACTTTTAATTTTAATCAACTTTCCAATCTACTTTTATCATAAAATTTGCTTTTTTCTCTTGGTATTCTTAGTTTAAACTAAACATAGGTAGGCTCATATGCTAATTTCTAAGCCTTTGAGGGCTGCCTCTTATCACATGCTTTTTAAATCTCTTTTCAACACAAAGAGACAGAAAGTACACGTGGGCCATATAGATAACACTGTGTTCAGGCACTGGGGGTTATTTAAGATCTAGCACAATACAATGCTAAATTTAAGTCAATAGATAATAAACAGTCACAGTCATGTGATCAGGGGGCTGGAAGAAGGTTCCTAGATACAAGGTAATCACAAAGGTAAAAAGTACATTAATATAACTGTGTTGGTTATGCAAAACTGGGGAATGGGTAATAAAGGGATTATCTATCTTTTAAAACAATAACAATTCTATGGTAGACTGTCCCTTTAACACTGTATGCTCTGCTCATCACAAGAGATAATATATAGTCACACACACACTACTGAGGAGCAGGAAAGAAAAACAAAAAAACCTCACCTGTATCCACTGTTGCTGTTTCACGTCTCCTTTGTTTGCTTTGGCTTCAAAAGCTTTACCACCATACTTTTGATCTTCACTAATACATTTCAGATGCTCTTTATAATCATCACCCCTGTTTTAAGAATAAAGCAAAAATAAACTAGCATGAAACAGAATGTTTAAAATGCAAAATATCTGCTCTGCTAAAATAAGTTTATTTTATGTTGAAGACAACGCACACAAATAAAATCACTATTAGTGAAGTATGTTTATGTGTACTTAGGTTGATATGAGTGACATTTTAAACATCTTTCTAATTCACTTCTATTGTTAATTTGCCAAGTCCTCTTTGTATTCTTTATTAAATGGCAATCCTAGGTCAGGACAGTGCATGTGTCTTTAGTCATCTGACAGCAGTATTTGTAACAATGTATAAAGTTGCTATATACATTGTTGCAAATACTGCTGCCATAAAATAAGGACATGTGCACGCTCCAAAACTCCAATAAGCCTACTTAAGTTTCTTCTTCAATAAAAGAGAACAAAGCAAAATTTGATAAACAAAAGTAATTGGAAGGTGGCTTAAAACTGCACACCTTAATCACAAACTTTTAAATTAATTTACTGTCCCTTTAAATAATCAAACAGCAGCAAGAAATTTGTTTTTACACTGGTTTTCAAACCTGTCCTTAGGCTTTCCCAACAGGCAAGATTTACAGGATTACCTTGGATGAGAGCAGGTAAAATAGCCATGTTTACTAATCAGCTGATTTAACCTGTTCTCCAGTTCAGATATCCTCAAAATGTGGCCTGTTAGGGAGGCCTGAGGAAAGGTTTGAAAACCAGTGGTCTAGAACTCTGGGGAATTCACAAAGTAAAATGGAGCTTACAATAACCCTTATTGGGTGAAAACCCCAAAAACCATAAACCCCCACATCCACATAAAACTTGCCCAAAAACCTAGTAAATCCTGATGGCGTTGTTAATTCATTGCTTAAAAGTTTCTCTGGGATCCCCTTTGTTCAGAAATAGCACGTACATGGCTTTACCATTGTTTTTTGGTAATTTGAATGCCGCTAAGTGCAGCTGCCCACCACACTTCTATTATTCCTGGCAGGGGTTAATCAGGTAGCTTGTAAGGTTAATTTAGCTGTAGTGCAGAGATTACCCTTCATAATCCCTCCCAAACAGCGCTCTCCCCCCACTCAACCCCACCATTTTAGTGACTGGAAGACAGTCTGCCAGTAAAGGATGTTTTTGTTTTGTTTTTAGTAATTCCTGCAGTGTAGTAATCCTCAACCCTCCCACCTCCCTGATCCCCCTGAAATAGCTCTCTAACATCCCCCCAATGGTGGCCATCTTTGGTTCTGGCAGATGTCTGCCAGTACCTAATACATTAAAAAAAACACAACATTTTTTTCTGTAGTCTAGTGGTCCTCAAACCTTCCCCCCTCCAGTGATAGATAGTTTGGGCCCACACCATTTTTCTATAGTGTCTATCCTCATACCTCCCTTCAATAATAAGTTCCCACGGGAATAGGTCCCTCCATTCCTCCTGCATTTTTTTTATACATTTTGTCTTGTCTCTTACAAATATTGTATCATCGTACTTGTATCATTTGTACCCATGGGCAGCGCTGCAGAACTTGTGGGAGCTTTATAAACAAAGTAAAATAATAAATCCTCTTTATTTAGTATTACTATTGTATACATATAAATGAATCAATTATAGCCAACCACTAAAAGAAAATGACTGTTTTAAATACACCACTCATAAGGTCATATCATAAGTAAATAATTTCACCCCCCCCAAATTCAAGACATTGGGTATTCTGGTTTCCAATTGGAAGATACAGAATACCTAACATTGGTTCAGAATCCTACCTCTATGGGGGTGACCTATAGATGCCCTGAAAACCTAATGATGTACTTTTTTTTTTTAATGGAGCTATATTGGAATAGTAGACTCCGGGTCTTCTACAGCTTGTATGTGTTACAGGAACTTATTTTTCATGGGTCTAGTGGATTGACCGCTGCTCGTGCCATTCAGCTATTTTGGGAGTCAAATTTATTCTTGTGAAATGGCAACACACTAGGATATGGACTTGCACAGACCTTAGGGTGTCGTGATTTCACAAGAATAAATTTGGCTCCAAGGATCGCCGAACAGCACAAGTGGTTGCCTTCTTCCGCATTTAGGAGGTATCTGAAACCTCCAAATGCACATATTTATTCACTTGCTATCACCTTTAAGCAGAGATAGCCCTAATGCACTAATTGGGCTCGGTAAAGGAACAGTTAAAATTAACTTATGAAAAAAAAAAAAAAGGGGAATATATTTGTAACAAATATAGTCATACTTACCAGAAATCTTTACCACAGTCAATACAAGAAAGGCATTGACAATTTCTGCAAATTGCCACATGTTTTTCTACTTGTCCTTTTTTCAAGGATTCACCACATCCATTGCATGTAAAAAACACCATGATGGATGACACAGAAGAGATGAGAATAGTATGCTTCTATAAAAAGAAAAACCAATAAGTAGAAAATGTAACTGATGAATACATGTGTATAACATTATGCAGACATCAAATTGAAAAGTTGTTTACAAATGTAAGTTCTACCTGAATCATGAAAGAAAGAAAAATTGGTTTTAAAGGGACAGTAAACACCAATTTTCATATAACTGCATGTAATAGACACTACTATAAAGAAAATTATGCACAGCCTCATTTCTCCTCTAGATGGCAGAGACAGAGGACAGGAGCATGAGCTGCCAATGTGTTCCCGCCCCTGGTTAAGTTGTTTATCGAATACTATTGCAATAATTGTAGCATGGCCATGCAACATAAAAATTATATGTTGCATGATGCAATAATATTTGATAAACTAACTTCAATGGATGCATGATCTATCAATGAACATTAACTTACCATAATAGGTCAGTGAGTCTCACAGCAGGTCACAGCTCTCCTGCCTGGCTGTCTCCTCCTCACCACTCATCTCATGCGTGTGTAACTGTAGTTCCCGGATTCTACACACGCATACCCAGACAAGAGAGACCATCTGATTAGCTGTCTGGCCGAGTTTTTGAGCTCCATCATAGAGGCGGATTGGAGAGCCACCTCTATTGGAGCGTAGTATGGGCCGCAAAGAGCTACCACTCGGTGGTGCTAGCTCAAAGTGAGATAGTAACCATTATCAAGCATCCATGTTGCGCAATCAATGGAGGGCAGCTGAACAGCTCACTGTCTCTCCTTAATAGCGCAACATGGATGGATGATGGATCGCTATGGTGGCGCCGGAAGAGGGAGGGGGGTACTTGGGGGGGGGGGGGGGGTCAGTCAGTGGTTGCATAACACCAGCCAACTTTTTTCTCTCTAAATTAATTATTAAAGGCTGCGTCCCATCACTGCAAGTCACTGATTCATAATGCCACCAGGCTGACAACATTTTCTGCTCTTACTAAATTTCAAAAATCTCAATGAATATAAGTTTATTTGGAGTGCAATAGATCTGCACAAAGACCTAAGTGTAAGGAGGGAGGGCAAACAGTAAAAATTAAAGTGAACCTATAATGGTATTGTTTCTGTTAAATAAAACTATTTACGTTACTAATAAGGTGATGATTATTTTTCTAGCAGCCAAAAATAGAAAAAAGGCGAGTCGGGGCCACAGGCTAAGAGTTTAAAAAGGTAAACTTTATTGCCATCTACTATTAAAATAGAGCTGAAAAGTTGACCAAATATAACAATTTCAAAATTAGCTATATTTCTAATGGTATATAACTAAATCAGAACTAGAAAAATAATCTGAAAAGTTATTCTAAAAATTAAACCTTAAATGTAGAAAATAATTATTTAAATTGAATCTAACAAGTGATTTAAATCAAATCCACACTGTGAGACTGCAATATAAAATTTGCAACTATCTTATGATTTCTGAAGAAATCAAATTTTGTTAACATAATGACAGTGGTAAGCCTTTTCATCTCCAGACAAGTAAAGAATGGCTGCTCAAAATAAGGAAAGTTGTGGATGTTGTTTGACCACTGAAAAACAATTATAACAAATAGTGTTAATCTGCTCTAAAACTCTGCTGATATGTTAATCTGTTTATAGCCCACAGAAAAAAAAAAATGTAATTGAAAGGTGTTGCAAACAATCTGTATAGCACAAGTGAAAAGATTTCACAAATCAAGATGATGTCAGTGATATAGTACTTGAAAAGCCCTGTATGCCCATTGTCTCCTATGTTGTCGCCACTTATGGCTAGATGTAAATAAATGTGTGAGATGATCCAAGCGGTTCTCACAAGAGAATCTGCAGTCCGTATTTCACAAGCAGCGGTCATCAGACTTTCCTAACCTCCCCGGTCGCGTCCGACCGGGGAGATAGCTCCTGCCCACGCATGATTGGCAAAATAGCGCTCGTGTGCAATGCTGAATTCCGCCAGAGGCGAGCTGTGGCAGACGGGGGGGGGGGGGGGGGGGGGCGTATATGCGCCCCTGTCCGCCGCAGCTTGATAAATCGACCCCTTAAAGGGATATGAAACTCAAGTTTTTTTCTTTCATGATTCAGATAGAGAACGTAATTTTAAGCAACTTTCTATATTTAGCCACCAATCAGCAAGCGCTACCCAGGTGCTGAACCAAAAATTGGCCAGCTCCTAAGCTACATTCCTGCTTTTCAAATACAGATACCAAGAGAACAAAGAAAATTTGATAAAATTAGTAAAATAAGAACGTTGCTTAAAATTGCATGCTCTATCTGAATCATGAATCCTTTAAGCATCATGGACGCTCTGCAGTCTATAGAAAAAACAATATTCAATGGACATGAAACTCAAATTTCTTCTTTCATGATTCAGACAAAGTATACAATTTTAAACAACTTTACAATGTACTTAAATTATCAAATTAGCTTCCTTCTCTTTGTATCCTTTGTTGATGGGGCAGCAATGCACTACTGCATGCTTGCTGAACACATCAGGTAAGCCAATAACAAGAGGCATATTTATGCAGCCACCAATTAGCAGCATACTCCCAGTTGTGTATTACAGCTCATGAGTCTACCTGTGTTTTTCAACAAATGATACCAAGAAAACGCAAATTAGATAATAGAAGTAAAGTGGAAAGCTGTTTAAAATTGCATGCTCTGTCTGAATAATGAAGGTTTAATTGTAATGTTAATGTGCCTTCAAAAGTGCTTTAAAGTCATTTTGATAGTTTTGTATAGTAGCCGCAATTGGGCACTGCCTTGCAAGAAGCTTCACACAAAGGAAATGTTTTAATAAGTGCCAGGTATCTAAAACTAATACAGGGGCACTTTCATTTATCAAAGTGTACAATGAAGCTTATTTTTATATACTTAGCTTTCTTTATGGAAAGCAGAACAGCGATCATCCGCCCTCATCTCCTGCCGTAGTTAGCACAGCGATGACGAATCCGGCTTCCTTCAATCATTGCATGTCCCCTTTGGTGTCCAGCTCATGAGGTCATGCAATGATTGGAGGAAGCCGGTGTAATACCGAGAACTCCAATTCATCAAAAACGCCAATCTGACGTCACTTCCGGTGATTCCATAAATCTGATTTGTTCGAGTCTCAGTGACAGGATTCACAACCAATCAGATGGGCACTGTGATCGCCTATCTTCACTATCTATTTTGCCTTTGGGTTCAAGGGGGGCGAAGCCTAATTCCCCAATGTTTACTTGGGGTGTATGCCAGAGGATCAGCAGTGCGCCCCCCAGGACAGGCAAAACAGATCGTGAAAATAGAAGAGTCACCGGAAGTGACGTCAGATAGGAGTTTGAGGAATTGGAGTTCTCGACAGAACACCGGATTCGTCATCCCTGTGCTAACTACAGCAAAGATAAGTATTTTTAAAAGAAGCTTTATTGTAAAATGTAATGAACGAAAGTGCCCTTGTTTTTAAGAGTAGTTTTAGATACCGGATTATCCATTAAACTTTACAACCACTTTAATGAGCCTCTACACCGGGCAAGCAGTCACTGAGCAAAATGTAAAAGTTCAGAATCCTGCAGGTTCCCTCCAGCCTCACAATTCTCATGATTGTAAAATTGCACACAAAAGCCACAATATAGGTTCAATAAATAAAGTGTATTCTCAAGTTTTTTTTTTTGTTTTTCTTTTAACATTGCAGTAGATAAAATATTTTTTGGAGAAATAAATTTTGAGTTGCAGCTATGTTTGTGGACATGCTCAAATTAGTGCACCTAGGTGGAACTGCTTACTTGGTAGAAATTGCGGGTAGCAAGCATATCAATATAAAAGCAAACAGCTGAAGGGGTGGAAGTCCAGTGGAAATAAGATACAGGAGCCAGCAGATATATTTCACATAACTGCTACTAACATGGATACAATAAAAATATATCGAATGTACAACATATTCAAAAATAACACGTTGTTAAAATTATACAGGAGCAGACCACGTGGAAACAGTGGGGTAATCACTGAGTGGCTTTATTTGTAGTGTACTTTTTTGAATACTGTATATGTTATTACATTTCTGACATGCCAAGAGTGCTATTTTACAATAAAAAATAATACAAACAAGTACGCAACGCAAGTTTTCACCCTGTTACTCTTAACCCATCTGTAATAAACGGAGCAATAGAACAAATGAATGGCATCCATATACTAGCATTATTACCAACGCTCACAACCCTGCACATTAAACTCACCGCCTCCCTCTGTATCCACGTGTGTCTTCCCTAAATCACGTAACCTGTACTACCTACCTCATTTCCGTTCCCTCCCCTAAACTCTTCCCTACTACTAGTAGAAACTACAGGACGACGGAAGTGGCATTCGTAGTCTGAACTAGGGTAACCTGCGTCGCTTGTTGATTACGTCACTTTCACTTGTTGACAAGAGACGGATAGAGACCCAGTAAGTGGTGTGTGTTATGCTGTTTGTCATATACATCTATACATTATATTCTGGGCGATCATTGTGGGATACTGGAATTGTAATAACTGTACGCTGAATGGGTGGGTGACAGTATATTTTTTACACTTTATACACTTTCACTGATATGTTTATTGTCATGTTTAGTTATATGTGATGGTATTATAAATGTGGTTTATTCATGGAACTGGTGCTACTGCAGTTATAAAAATAATATTTTAAGTCATGTATGAAGATGTACGAAAACAATAAAATTTCAAATCTTTGTTGTGTGCATAGATTATATCTATACTATAACCGCATTTGTAACGTGTCCGTTGCCGTCGTCAGTTACGCACTCATCCAACGGAATGTTGGATGCGTACGCATCCAGGTAAATTCCGAAAATGGCGGGTGGTGAAAGAATCCACCGCCATTTTTTGAATCTACATGGCTGCAGCATAACCAAACGAAGCAATAAGAAAAAAAACACCTAAGCGCCCGCACAAAATATTAACAAAAAAAACCACGCAACCGCACGAAATAACAAAAAACACGTAACCGCCCGCACGAAATAATAAAAAAAAAATAACCGCCCACATGAAGTATAACAAAAAACCTTACCGCCCACATGAAGTATTATCAAAAAAATCCTAACCGCCCGCACAAATTAACCAAAAAAAAACCTAAGCGCCCGCAAAAAATATTAACAAACACCTAAACCGCCAACCCCCACATTGCAAAATAATAAAGTAATTAACCCCTAATCCGCAAATTAAACATAATTAAAATATTAATCCCTAAACTACCAACCCCCCACAACGCAAATAACTAACTTAATTACTAAGCCCCCTACCCTAAAACACCCCTTAGATTAACCCCAATTACATACAATAAAAAAAAATTAAAATACTAAATTACAATTAAAATAAACATTAATTTTAAAAATAAAACAAGATTAAATTACAAAAAAAATATGTAAAATAACAAAAAATAAGTAACATTACAGAAAAAATAAACAAAATTGTCAAAAATAAAAAATTAAACCTAATCTAATACCCCCATGAAAATAAGCCCCCCAAAATAAAAACACCCCCTAATCTAAACTACCATTAGCCCTTAATAGGGCCTTTTGTAGGGCAGTGCCCTAAGTTAAATAGCTCTTTTACATTAAAAAATACTAAGCCCCCCCCCAACAGTAAAACAACCCAACCACCCACACACCAAACCCCCCCCAAAAAAAAACACTAAAAAACCCTAGCTACCCATTGCCCCTAAATGGGCATTTCATTGGGTATTGCCTATAAAAGGGCAATCAGCTCTTTTGCTGCCCATTAAAATAAAAAAGCCCTAATCTAAAAAAAAAAACCCCACTAAACTACCAAAGCCTTTAAAAAGGGCCTTTTGTAGGGCATTGCCCTAAGTTAAACAACTCTTTTACCTAAAACAATTACCAGTTACCCCCAAACAGTTAAACCCCCCACCCAACCAACCCCCCCCCCAAAATAAAAAAAACCTAAGTCTAAAAAAACCTAAGCTACCCATTGCCTCTAAAGGGGCATTTGTATGGGCAATCCACTCTTTTGCTGCCAATTAAAATAAAAAAGCCCTAATCTAAAAAAAATAAATAAACCTAAGTCTAACCCCGAAATAGGAACTCACAGTTCCTGAAGTCCGACAATGAAGGTCTTCTTTCAGGCGGCTCCATCATCTTCTATCTTCATCCAGAGTGAAGGCGGCGCAGATGGGCGGAGCGGTCTTCCCCGATGCGCGGATCCGGAGCGGCGGTCCTCAACGACTTGGTGGCTCCTCTTCATGCGATCGTCCACCGCACACTGAAGATTGAATGCAAGATATATATTGGGGTACCTTGCATTCCTATTGGCTGAAATTTTGAAATCAGCCATTAGGATGAGAGCTACTGAAACCTTATTGGCTAAATTAAACAGCCAATAGGATTTCAGTAGCTCTAATCCTATTGGCTGATTTTCAAAATTTCAGCCAATAGGAATGCAAGGTACCCTAATTTGTATGCGGTACCTTCCATTAAATTTTTAGTGTACGACGGAGATCGTATGAAGAGGAGCCTCCACGCCGCTGAGGACCGCCGCTCCGAATCCGTGCAACAGGGAAGACCACTCGGCGCCTCCTTCGCTCCAGATGAAGATAGAAGATGATGGAGCTGCCTGGAAGAAGACCTTTACGCCAGACTTCAGCAGCTATTTCAGGTTTAGACTTTTTTTTAGATTAGAGCTTTTTTATTTTTTAATGGGCACTAAAGAGCTCTTTGCTCTTTTAAGGGCAATGCCCCTTTAGGGGCAATGAGTAGCTTAAGTTTTTTTTTAGACTTAGTTTTTTTATTTTGGGGGGTTGGTTGATTGTGTGGGGGTTTTTACTTTTAGGGGGTAATTGGTAAAATTGTTAGGTAAAAGAGCTATTTAACATAGGGCAATGCCCTACAAAAGCACTTTTAAGGGCTATTGGTAGCTTAGTATTAGATTAGGGAGTGTTTATTTTGGGGGGGATTTTTTATTTTTATAGTGGTAATAGTTTAGGTTTAGGTTTCATTTTTTTATTTTGGATAGGTTTTTTTTTTTCCTGTAATTTTTTTTTTTTTTTCCTGTAAATTTTTTTTTTTTTTTTTTTTTTAATGTTAGCTTTGGGTTTTGTATTTTTTTTTTAACTTGACTGGGCAGGCTTATCGCCTAGTGTATGTGTATATATATATGTATATATGTGTGTGTGTGTATATATATATATATATATATATATATATATATATATATATATATATATATATATATATATATATATATATATACACACACACACACGTAATAAACTAAGTGACAGCAATAGTGACTATATCCATGGCTATAGGAGATCCACTCTACCCTGCATATCCAATTTTTGTTTTCATGATTCAGATATAGTAAAATCTTCCATTTATTCGCATTATCATATTTACTTTGTTCTCAGTATCTTTTTTAAAAAGCAGGTAAAGAAGATGGGATCTTTACCCGGTGCACAGGATCCCCTTTGGGCATCAATAAAATCAGTGACATTAAATTGTTTATAGATGATGGGTAGGGTGTTAAGTTTGCTGGCTCTTAGTGTGGTGTTGAATGTTTTCTGCAATCTAATTATTTGTATGGGGATAATGTGATGTTTTGACTTTCCAGGCTATATTACTATTAAGAAACATAATTTGCTAATTTCTATCAAAGGATTTCTTTGAGTAGACGGGGCCATATAACTATACTTGTATGGACAAGTATTAATGTGGAATATTTTTGATGTTCTTTCTCTCTCTCTTATAAAACTTCTTGGTTCTTGCTTTATTGTATATACTTGCATATTTGATGCTCTGGGATTGGATGCACAATCTTAATACATACTTTAAGTATTTGTCTTTTATAAATGGATGTTAAACTTGTCTGTGCTCCTATCCCATTGAGATGTTTATAATGTATTTAGAATGTATCAATACTCTGAGATATCTTTTAAATGTTTGAAAGTATCATCATTGGTATATTTATTTTACTATGTATGGGCGAGTGTCTTGATGCTTGCTTTGCAATTTTAGCTTTGTATCTGAAAAGATTAGTATTTGTCTTTTAAACAAATGTTACTTGTTTGTTGCACTGTTGCGTTTAGATCATTTGCCCATGATATAAGTGAGGAAGCTAGTATTCACAGCTAGATCAGTGGAGGAGTCACTGTCTGTTTGTAAAGTTGTTACATTTAAATATAAATGTGGTCTACCTTGCTTTACCACTGTGCTGTAATATAAGGGGCTAATAGTAGTTTACTAGGATTGATATAACTTTGCCAAGATAGCTCTAGTTTGCATAACATTAATTGTAGACATCTGTATTCTAATTATTACCTTTTTCCTCTTTGTGATGATGTTTTAAAATTGTATCGAGTGTGTATGTAATGTGCTAAAGTTGGCTATATTGTAACGTTGTAAGTATGAAGGAGTTAAATTACAATGGATTTGATTGGTTAGACAACAGACCCATAGAGGTTAAATGTTTACGTAACACACCTGTACAACAGCTCTGATGAAGTGTCGTTAAGGCCGGAAACGCGTCAGCTGTTTGGAGTCCTGTATGCTGTGTGCTTGACGATTTTACATGTAACTAATAAAGTGGAATATTTAACTTTATTCCCATGCTCTCCTGTTGAAGTTTGTTGATAAATGGTGGAGACCTTCGTTTACTACAATTTATTCAAATTAAGGGTGAGTTGGAGAAGCTCTATCCACCAGAAGGCAAATCAGTGTGTTTGTCGCTGACATGGCGGCAGCAAGGTAAGAATAAAAGAATCAAAAAACACATTATCAAGTTCTTCCTCCTAATGACTGGATAACGGTCATAAGCCATAAGTATTGAATAATATCAGAAGAGACAACCATTGTTAAAAAAAAATACAACTTGGTTCTTAAAACTGCTTCTAGCAGATGAGATTGTTAGAAGAAACAAGACTTTCCAAGAAAGATACTTGATGTCTAAATACTGCATTGGTTTGAAAGGTAAAACTTGCAAAATTCTTAGAACCAGTTTTAAATTCCAAGAGAATTAGGTTTAATAACTGGGTGTATTCTGGCTAAGGCCTAAATAAGTTTGAATTTTTTTGTGAAGTCGAACTGACAAAGCTGAAATTTGACCCTTTAAAGAGCTTTCAGATAAACCTTTATCCCAAGCCCTTTTGTAAAAATTGAAGAATCCTGAGAATTCTGATGGAATGCCAACTGAAATCATCTCACACCAGAATAGAAAAGCCTTCCAAATCTTGTGATATATTTTTATAGTAACTGGTTTTCTTTTTTTTTTTTTTTTTTTTAATTCTTTTTATTGGATAGAAGAAGCACATGCAAGTATACAGATAACAGAGACAGTTGTTCTCCACGTCAACAGTAGGAGAAATGATATAAATACATGCAAAATATTTTGTTACATCAGACAGCTATACAGTCTCTAAGGAGGTTCAATGTAAGATATGCTTGTTCATAGACAGTAAGGAATAATGTCATATATGTCAGTTAAATCATGCGTCTCCTTCCACCATTTTCAAATTTTTCATTCTACTATATACATTTATCAAACACTTATATTAACTATCATTAAAACAATATTAGAAGAACTAATTTTTGGCTAATTTCACATCATGTCACTGGCCCATCTCTCACACCGAGAAACCCATGAAGAAGATTAGAGTATGTTGCTCCACTCGCCTCTAAGCGTCGCCTCAATAAACACCTCATGGTGCAAGAAGGGATGCAGCACCTGTTTTTGTTGAGTAAAAGGGAGGCTCAGTATATAACTTTGCCATTTGCGTAGAAAGTGTCTCAGCCTCCTTTTGGTATCTAAGGTAGCATCAAATTGCTCTATATACATTTGCCGTTGCATCTTATGCTTGAATTGGGTTAGTGTAGGTGAGGTTTTGGAGGTCCACTGCGCTAAAATACATTGTCGGGCCAGTAAGGTGCTAAGGGTAAGCATGGAATGTAGTGATTTATGTTGCCCTTCCCACGAGAATAAGAAAATTGATTTGGAGTTAAAAAGGAGATCAGTATAAAGTGTTTTCTTAATCCAGTATTGTAATAGTCTCCAGAATTGATTTACATAAGGACATTCAAAAAAGTAATGTTTAAGTGTAAGGTTTGGTAACGAACACTTAATACATTGGTTGGGCAGGTCAGTGTTCCAGTGGAATGTACGCGCAAGTGTGATGTAGTCCCTGTTTAACATTCTAACCTGCATTTCCCTAATATGTACTGCTAAGCTCGCTGCCTTTGTTCTGTCAAGGCTGGTAAGTATGTCTCCTAAGGATATGTTCCCCAAGTCTTCTCTTTGTAATTTAGTCAGCATATTTCCCATGACGTCCTTGGAAGCATGTACGAGCAAAAGGCGGTATATAGGTGAAATGGAAAAATTTCCCAGTTTAAATGCAACATGGATATGAGCCCAAGGAGACGAGTGCCAGAAATCTTCATGGCGTGACATTAATGTGTTAGTATAGTGTCAAGCTTGTAGGTATGCATAGAAATGTGAATTTGGTAGATGGTACTGGTTCTTAAGGTTCTGATAGGTCCTGACTGTGTGCGACAAGGGATCTAAAAGGTCACCCACTGATCTGATCCCCTGGAGTTGCCAAGCACGGAAGGGGGCTGTTTCGTTCTCTGCTGGGAAGTCCGCATTTCCCACAAGTGGAATATACTTAGGGGTGGGGGATCTGTTTCCCAGGTATTTAAATGCTAGTTTCCATGCTTTCAGGGCATCTCTATACATGAAGTTAGTCTTAATGTCCGCTGGCATATTTGTAAAGGGCATATATGGTAGGTAAGCTAAGGAATGTGGAGCGATGGTTGCGGCCTCCAAGGATGGTTCCTGGAAGTGTGTGGTTCCCAGCTGCCAATCCATTACCAGCCTGAGTAATGCCGCCCAGTTGTAGAGCTTCAGGTTCGGGAGCGCGAGCCCCCCATTAAGAAATGGTTGCTGTAAGGTCTTAGCCGCTATGCGTGTTTTTCTACCTCCCCAAATGAAGGACTGAATTGCTTTGTTTAGATTGGACACGTCTGTTTTAGTAAGCAACAGGGGCAACATTAAGAGCGGATAGAGAAGCTTAGGCAAGATTGTCATTTTAAACTGGTTTATCCTACCTGTAAGGCCCAAAGGTAGCTTAGCCCATGCCTTTAGTTGAAGCTGTATCTGTGTACATTGTTTGGTGATATTAAGATCATATAGTCTTTGTGGGTTTCTGTGTAGGGTGATACCTAGATATGTGAGTGTATGGGGTTGTATGGTAAAGGGGTATTTAATTTTCTCTATGCTGTGATCAGTAAGCCACAATATCTCAGATTTGGTCATGTTTATTTTGTACCCCGAGAAATCTCCAAAGGTTTGTAAAGTATCGATAAGTTTAGGGACATAACGAGATGTGTTACTCACAAAGAGCAAAATGTCATCCGCGTATAGTGCCATATGGAGAGTAGTGTTCCCAATAGTAATACCCGGGAAGGTTTGTTTCAGTTTCAGGGCAAGTGACTCTAAGGCCAAGTCGAATAACAGGGGGGAAAGTGGACATCCCTGATGCATACCCCTTTCAAGAGTAAGGTTCGGGGAATTGAGGCCATTGACCAGGATACTCGCAGTGGGGAAGGAGTAAAGCTTGCGGATAAAGTCAAGGAAGTGGCCTTAAAAATGAAAGTGTTGGAGAGTATTGAAAAGATAAGGCCACTCAACTCTATCGAAGGCCTTCTCTGCGTCCAAGGACAGCAGGAAGGCCTCCTGTGCCCCATTTTTGAGTCTGCTAGGGTGTCTGGTCCAGAAGTGATTGAGGGCATGAAGTACCCTTCTCAAATTAACCACGGAAGATCTGCCCTGTACAAAGCCCGATTGATCTGTATGCACTAATAAGGGGAGGATGTCCTTTAGTCGGTTGGCCAGAAGTTTCATCAGTATTTTGTAGTCCGTGTTTAATAAGGATATGGGACGGTATGCATCAGGGAGGGTGTGGTCTTTACCTGGTTTAGGGATCAGGGTGATGTGGGCCGTCATGAAAGATTTCGATGGTTGCCCTTCTCGGGTGAACATGTCATTAAACAGATTGAGTAGAGTTGGTGAAACCTGAGATAATAGTAGTCGGTAAAACTCTGTAGGGAGTCCATCCGGACCCGCTACTTTCCCTAAGGATAAGGACTTAATAGTGTATTGGATTTCATTCAGGGTGATTGGGGCGTTCAGTGTGTCTAACTGGTCTTGAGTAAGATGAGGAAGTGTGAGTGACTGCTAAAATATGTGAGAGGAGTCTTGGATCCTTGGATGTTGTTTTTTTGTAAAGGTTAGAGACGTAATCTGCCAAAGAGTTGGTTATCTCTATTGGAGTCCGGAAAACCTTCCCGCTATATTTCAAGGCGGCAATGTCTTTTTTGGCTGATTTTGCTTTTACAAGCGTGGCTAAGAGACGCCCCGACTTTCCACCAAATCGGTAGAATTGACCTGCTGATTTGATAAGGCCAGTGGCAGCTTGCTGCTGAACAAATTTATCCAGTTCCGCTTTAGCAGCAATATAAGTGTCATATGCTGGGCGAGATTTTAAGGTGCAATACGCCAGGTACGTTTGTCCCAGGCTGGCCCATCAGGGCATTATATCGAAATTGGATTTTACGTTTCAAATTGACCATATAGGAGATAATATGTCCCATCAGGACCGCTTTCGCAGTCTCCCAAAATAGTTGTGGATTAGAGGAGTGCGTGGAATTGCCGGTATAAAAGTCATTCCAAGCATGGACCAGATATTTTTGGAAGGATTCAGAGGTGAGAAGGTAGGAGGGGAAACGTAGCGTGTTTCTATTGGGTTTATTAGGGGAGACACCCATTGTGAGCTCCACGGGTGCATGATCAGAGATTACAATTTTGTGAATTTTATCAGATTGAATTTGGGAGACTAAGGAGTCTGAAATAAGGAAGATGTCCAATCTAGAAAGGGATGAATTAGACTTGGAGAGACATGTAAAGTCCCTGTCATCAGGGTGTCGTCTACACCAAATATCGCACACAGCCAGGGTATCTGAGAGGAGGTTAAACACTTTGAGTTCAAATCTATCCTTATAGCGAAGAATGCGTTTGTTAGTCAGGTCCTCTGTAGGCCATGTTCTATCCAGTGTTGGGTGTGGGGCTAAGTTAAAATCTCCCCCCAGGATTAGTTTAGTGCCTATGAAAGGGGATAAAGCCTGAACCAGTGATTTCCAGAAAAGCAGGGAGTTAGTGTTGGGTGCATAAATGTTACAAAAGGTGTAGTTTAATATTATTCACAGATGCCTGAAGGATTAGAAACCTGCCGTCAGGGTCCGTTATTGTCCTCAGATTTTCCACTTGCAGCCTACGACCAAATAAGACAGCTATTCCCCTACTACTACTTTGATATGATAAATAAGCTACATGACCCACTCAGTCGCTGCACAGTTTCTCATGCTCCTAATCCGTGAGGTGTGTCTCTTGGAGGAAAGCAATGTCCGCATTAAGCCTGCGGAGGTGTGTTAAAATAGATTTTCTCTTAACCGGGGAGTTGATGCCCCCCACGTTACAAGTAATTAATTTAAGAGCCATTATATTACATTATAGGGATTCCGATGTGTCAGGGGCTGAGTGAATATGTTGGGATAGGGTAGAGTGGGGCATAAGAAAGGGAACTTTTGTGGCTTCCCTTTATATATGAGGTAAAATATCTGCCAAAAGCCGATTAGGATGTCCCCCATATAGTGGAGGGTAGTGAAAAAAATATAGGATTGGGGAACCCGGTGGAGAGATGTGCTAGTCAGATTCCCTAACAAATGAGCCCATGGCATGAGCACGTTTAGATACTCAAGCAGTTTCAATAACAACGAGAACATATTGGATCTAAATATCCTAAATAACATTTTAAACATTTATAGTAGATTAACAGAAATGTGTGAAGCACGTGGATCTTGTACAATTTGTGACACACAACAATAGCAGATATATCTGTTGGGATACATATAACACAGTATTCTGTACATACAGTAGGCTATAACCAATTGGTGTGAGTAAGTGCAAGTGTCTTGACCACCTAAAGACCAGCTGTAGGTCTGACTTGGGATAGAGGAGCCTATCAAATATCCGTGTGTCCATGTCAAATTGCAGGTAGATACTACTGGGCACCCTTTTAAGTAACAACAGCATTTTAGATCTCACTACTAAAATGATAGAGCTATGTGTGAGGCCTACGTAGTCTGGTGTATATGTCAAAAAAGGGGGCTTCCACTGGCATAAAGATAATATCTCATTCCATACATATAATGATTTCAAGCCGAGTGTGAGTGTATGCAAATATCCCGCCATTGGAACCCTTAGTAGGATAATGTAGTAAGCTACAGAGCCCTCAAATTTTTTTTTATTCCAGTGCCGTAAGTAGATGAGAGGCATACAATGAACACTAATAACAGTAACAATAACAGCATTCTTGTGTCAGTATCAAATTGCAGTGAGATACTACTGGGCACCTTTTTAAGTAACAACAGCATTTTAGACCTCTCTACTAGAATGTTAGAGCTATGTGTGGGACGTGTGTGTGTCCATAACCTTACCTGAGAAACCTCTCTGTATCAGAATTAGGCGTTCAACCTCCAAGCCTTCAAGTTGAGAGACTTGAGATCTTGGTTATTGAAGGGGACCTTTAGAGGGAAGAGTGTGTCTGCGAGGAAGAGGCCACAAAGTACAACTGGACATCAACCAAGCTGGAGCAATCAATATAACCGATAATCTGCTTCTTAGTTTTTCACCTCTTGAATTAATAATGCATACTATATGACAACCCAGCTCTTGAAAATTTAGGAAATCTCACCCCCTCAAAAGCGAATGCAATTCTGCAGAGCTTCTTGTGGAAAAAGTTATGTAGCCCAATGCGCTGTTCCAATATAGGAGGAAGGGTGAGCTTGTAAAGCGGCTGGAAAATTGTACACCCCTGCGAAGCTAAAATGATAAAGCGCAGGGAAGCAGCGCTATGATTATGCAGAAAACGTGTTGCTGATACGGAGGCACGTCAGTAATGCACACCCCCTCTGAGAAAGTGGGAAATGCAACAGGAGAGCGCATCAACGACGTGCATCAGCTTTACGTTTCCATCTTCCTGATAAGTAAGAAGCCAATGCGTGTAAAGAAATAAAGGGCAACAATGAAATAATAAAGTGGAGAGCAGTGTAAATGTGTTGAACAAATGACACAAAAAAATGAGGAAAATTTAGCCTCTTTAATGATGTGCGCATATTAAATTAAGGTCCCTACTGTCCCCTGTAAAGTTAAATGATACTTAGACTATAAAATTATATAAAGTCTAGTGATGATAAAAGTCTGCTTACATAATGTCCCCTGGCTATGATGCATATGTACCTGCTAATAGCCTGTGGTCTATGTGAGTGCTGAAAACTATACTTACCTGTCAAGTACTCAATCCACTGAGCTTACCTGCTGCAGAAAAGTCTGCTTCCTGTAGACAGCCCATCCAATGCTGAGCACATTACAGCAGAGGATATACACCACCAAACAGTATCAGGGGCCTGGAAAAACTAGGATTCATTTTGTAAGTACATATGACACCATGAGCAAACAGATTTTCGGCATTATCAAGAAAAATTGGTACCTCTTACAGGAAGCCTGTCCAGAGATAATGGAATGTAAGGATATGCTAGTGCCTCTTTTAGAAAAGGAAATACCATCAGTGAAAGGTTGGTACACGGTAATTTGAATTCTGTTGATCAAAAAACACAATTCTTTGGCAAAACCAGACATGGTACTTTTCCCTGCCTGGGTTGTGCACAATGTAATGGTGGGTCCATCTCTCATCCATATACAGGCAAAACATGTTATATCCCTGCATACTACGCATGTGATTCTAACTATGTAGTATATGCCCCCAAATGTCCTAGTGAACTATTATATGTGAGGGAGACCACCTAAAAGATCAGGGATCAGATTTGTCAGTACAAATCCACCATTAGAAATGTAATCTGTTCCTGCCCATTTTTTGGCTATGGGCCACCAGGTGAGTCAGCTGCGATTCATGGTGATTGACAAAGCACATAAAAAAACTTAAAACTTAGAGGAGGTGATAGGATCAAGGATTTACTCCATAAAGAAGCCAAATGGATATGGAGGCTCAATACTTTGCATCCTAAGGGCCTTAATAGGGATTTCTTTCATGTAATTAGCAAGAGTCCATGAGCTAGTGACGTATGGGATATACATTCCTACCAGGAGGGGCAAAGTTTCCCAAACCTCAAAATGCCTATAAATACACCCCTCACCACACCCACAATTCAGTTTTTACAAACTTTGCCTCCGATGGAGGTGGTGAAGTAAGTTTGTGCTAGATTCTACGTTGATATGCGCTCCGCAGCAAGTTGGAGCCCGGTTTTCCTCTCAGCGTGCAGTGAATGTCAGAGAAGAGTATTGCCTATTTGAATGCAGTGATCTCCTTCTACGGGGTCTATTTCATAGGTTCTCTGTTATCGGTCGTAGAGATTCATCTCTTACCTCCCTTTTCAGATCGACGATATACTCTTATATATACCATTACCTCTGCTGATTCTCGTTTCAGTACTGGTTTGGCTATCTGCTATATGTAGATGAGTGTCCTGGGGTAAGTAAGTCTTATTGTTTTATTGTGTTATTTTCTGTGACACTCCAAGCTATGGTTGGGCACTTTGTTTATAAAGTTCTAAATATATGTATTCAAACATTTATTTGCCTTGACTCAGAATGTTCAACTTTCCTTATTTTCAGACAGTCAGTTTCATATTTGGGATAATGCATTTTTTGATTTATTCATTTTTTCTTACCTTCAAAAATTTGACTCTTCCCGGTGGGCTATTAGGCTCGCGGGGGCTGAAAATGCTTCATTTTATTGCGTCATGTTTGGCGCGGACTTTTTTGGCGCAAAATTCTATTTCCGTTTCCGGCGTCATACGTGTCGCCGGAAGTTACGTCATTTTTTGACGTTATTTCGCGCCAAAAATGACGGCGTTCCGGATGTGACGTCATTTTGGCGCCAAAAGCATTTAGGCGCCAAATAATATGGGCGTCGCTTTAGTCTCAATTATTTAAGTCTCATTTTTTATTGCTTCTGGTTGCTAGAGGCTTGTTCTTGGCATTTTTTCCCATTCCTGAAACTGTCATTTAAGGAATTTGATCAATTTTGCTTTATATATATGTTGTTTTTTCTCTTACATATTGCAAGATGTCTCACGTTGCATCTGAGTCAGAAGATACTACAGGAAAATCGCTGTCAAGTGCTGAATCTACCAAAGCTAAGTGCATCTGCTGTAAACTTTTGGTAGCCATTTCTCCAGCTGTTGTTTGTATTGATTGTCATGACAAACTTGTTAAAGCAGATAATATTTCCTTTAGTAAAGTACCATTGCCTGTTGCAGTTCCTTCAACATCTAAGGTGCAGAATGTTTCTGATGATATAAGAGATTTTGTTTCTGAATCCATAAAGAAGGCTATGTCTGTTATTTCTCCTTCTAGTAAACGTAAAAAATCTTTTAAAACTTCTCTTCCTACAGACGAATTTTTAAATGAACATCATCATTCTGATTCTGATGACTCCTCTGGTTCAGAGGATTCTGTCTCTGAGGTTGATGCTGATAAATCTTCATATTTATTTAAAATGGAATTTGTTCGTTCTTTACTTAAAGAAGTACTAATTGCTTTAGAAATAGAGGATTCTGGTCCTCCTGATACTAATTCTAAACGTTTGGATAAGGTATTTAAAGCTCCTGTGGTTATTCCAGAAGTTTTTCCTGTTCCTAATGCTATTTCTGCAGTAATATCCAAAGAATGGGATAAATTGGGTAATTCATTTACTCCTTCTAAACGTTTTAAGCATTTATATCCTGTGCCGTCTGACAGATTGGAATTTTGGGACAAAATCCCTAAAGTTGATGGGGCTATTTCTACCCTTGCTAAACGTACTACTATTCCTACGTCAGATGGTACTTCGTTTAAGGATCCTCTAGATAGGAAAATTGAGTCCTTCCTAAGAAAAGCTTATCTGTGTTCAGGTAATCTTCTTAGACCTGCTATATCTTTGGCTGATGTTGCTGCAGCTTCAACTTTTTGGTTGGAAACTTTAGCGCAACAAGTAACACATCGTGATTCTCATGATATTATTATTCTTCTACAACATGCTAATAATTTTATCTGTGATGCCATTTTTGATATTATCAGAGTTGATGTCAGGTTTATGTCTCTAGCTATTTTAGCTAGAAGAGCTTTATGGCTTAAAACTTGGAATGCTGATATGGCTTCTAAATCAACTTTACTTTCTATTTCTTTCCAGGGTAACAAATTATTTGGTTCTCAGTTGGATTCCATCATTTCAACTGTTACTGGTGGGAAAGGAACTTTTTTACCACAGGATAAAAAATCTAAAGGTAAAAGTAGGGCTAATAATCGTTTTCGTTCCTTTCGTTTCAACAAAGAACAAAAGCCTGATCCTTCATCTTCAGGAGCAGTTTCAGTTTGGAAACCATCTCCACTCTGGAATAAATCCAAGCCAGCTAGAAAGGCAAAGCCTGCTTCTAAGTCCACATGAAGGTGCGGCCCTCATTCCAGCTCAGCTGGTAGGGGGCAGGTTACGTTTTTTCAAAGAAATTTGGATCAATTCTGTTCACAATCTTTGGATTCAGAACATTGTTTCGGAAGGGTACAGGATTGGTTTCAAGATGAGACCTCCTGCAAAGAGATTTTTTCTTTCCCGTGTCCCAGAAAATCCAGTAAAAGCTCAAGCATTTCTGAAATGTGTTTCAGATCTAGAGTTGACTGGAGTAATTATGCCAGTTCCAGCTCCGGAACAGGGGATGGGGTTTTATTCAAATCTCTTCATTGTACCAAAGAAGGAGAACTCCTTCAGACCAGTTCTGGATCTAAAAATATTGAATCGTTATGTACGAATACCAACGTTCAAAATGGTAACTGTAAGGACTATCTTGCCTTTTGTTCAGCAAGGGAATTATATGTCCACAATAGATTTACAGGATGCATATCTGCATATTCCGATTCATCCAGATCATTATCAGTTCCTGAGATTCTCTTTTCTGGACAAGCATTACCAGTTTGTGGCTCTGCCGTTTGGCCTAGCTACAGCTCCAAGAATTTTTACAAAGGTTCTCGGTGCCCTTCTGTCTGTAATCAGAGAACAGGGTATTGTGGTATTTCCTTATTTGGACAATATCTTGGTACTTGCTCAGTCTTTACATTTAGCAGAATCTCATACGAATCGACTTGTGTTGTTTCTTCAAGATCATGGTTGGAGGATCAATTTACAAAAAAGTTCTTTGATTCCTCAGACAAGGGTAACCTTTCTGGGTTTCCAGATGGATTCAGTGTCCATGACTCTGTCTTTAACAGACAAGAGACGTCTAAAATTGATTGCAGCTTGTCGAAACCTTCAGTCACAATCATTCCCTTCGGTAGCCTTATGCATGGAAATTCTAGGTCTTATGACTGTTGCATCGGACGCGATCCCCTTTGCTCGCTTTCACATGCGACCTCTTCAGCTCTGTATGCTGAAGCAATGGTGCAAGGATTACACGAAGATTTCTCAAACAATATCTTTAAAACCGATTGTTCGACACTCTCTAACATGGTGGACAGATCACCATCGTTTAATTCAGGGGGCTTCTTTTGTGCTTCCGACCTGGACTGTAATTTCAACAGATGCAAGTCTCACGGGTTGGGGAGCTGTGTGGGGATCTCTGACAGCACAAGGAGTTTGGGAATCTCAGGAGGTGAGATTACCGATCAATATTTTGGAACTCCGTGCAATTTTCAGAGCTCTTCAGTTTTGGCCTCTTCTGAAGAGAGAATCGTTCATTTGTTTTCAGACAGACAATGTCACAACTGTGGCATACATCAATCATCAAGGAGGGACTCACAGTCCTCTGGCTATGAAAGAAGTATCTCGAATTTTGGTTTGGGCGGAATCCAGCTCCTGTCTAATCTCTGCGGTTCATATCCCAGGTATAGACAATTGGGAAGCGGATTATCTCAGTCGCCAAACGTTGCATCCGGGCGAATGGTCTCTTCACCCAGAGGTATTTCTTCAGATTGTTCAAATGTGGGAACTTCCAGAAATAGATCTGATGGCGTCCCATCTAAACAAGAAACTTCCCAGGTATCTGTCCAGATCCCGGGATCTTCAGGCGGAGGCAGTGGATGCATTATCACTTCCTTGGAAGTATCATCCTGCCTATATCTTCCCGCCTCTAGTTCTTCTTCCAAGAGTAATCTCCAGGATTCTAAAGGAATGCTCGTTTGTTCTGCTGGTAGCTCCGGCATGGCCTCACAGGTTTTGGTATGCGGATCTTGTCCGGATGGCCTCTTGCCAACCGTGGACTCTTCCGTTAAGACCAGACCTTCTGTCACAAGGTCCCTTTTTCCATCAGGATCTGAAATCCTTAAATTTAAAGGTACGGAGATTGAACGCTTGATTCTTGGTCAAAGAGGTTTCTCTGACTCTGTCATTAATACTATGTTACAGGCTCGTAAATCTGTATCTCGAGAGATATATTATAGAGTCTGGAAGACTTATATTTCTTGGTGTCTTTCTCATCATTTTTCTTGGCATTCTTTTAGAATACCGAGAATTTTACAGTTTCTTCAGGATGGTTTAGATAAGGGTTTGTCCGCAAGTTCTTTGAAAGGACAAATCTCTGCTCTTTCAGTTCTTTTTTATAGAAAGATTGCTATTCTTCCTGATATTCATTGTTTTGTACAAGCTTTGGTACGTATAAAACCTGTCATTAAGTCAATTTCTCCTCCTTGGAGTTTGAATTTGGTTCTGGGAGCTCTTCAAGCTTCTCCGTTTGAACCTATGCATTCATTGGACATTAAATTACTTTCTTGGAAAGTTTTGTTCCTTTTGGCCATCTCTTCTGCTAGAAGAGTTTCTGAATTATCTGCTCTTTCTTGTGAGTCTCCTTTTCTGATTTTTCATCAGGATAAGGCGGTGTTGCGAACTTCTTTTGAATTTTTACCTAAAGTTGTGAATTCCAACAACATTAGTAGGGAAATTGTGGTTCCTTCATTATGTCCTAATCCTAAGAATTCTAAGGAGAAATCGTTGCATTCTTTGGATGTTGTTAGAGCTTTGAAATATTATGTTGAAGCTACGAAATCTTTCCGTAAGACTTCTAGTCTATTTGTTATCTTTTCCGGTTCTAGAAAAGGCCAGAAAGCTTCTGCCATTTCTTTGGCATCTTGGTTGAAATCTTTAATTCATCTTGCCTATGTTGAGTCGGGTAAAACTCCGCCTCAGAGAATTACGGCTCATTCTACTAGGTCAGTTTCTACTTCCTGGGCGTTTAGGAATGAAGCTTCGGTTGACCAGATCTGCAAAGCAGCAACTTGGTCCTCTTTGCATACTTTTACTAAATTCTACCATTTTGATGTATTTTCTTCTTCTGAAGCAGTTTTTGGTAGAAAAGTACTTCAGGCAGCGGTTTCAGTTTGAATCTTCTGCTTATGTTTTTCGTTAAACTTTATTTTGGGTGTGGATTATTTTCAGCAGGAATTGGCTGTCTTTATTTTATCCCTCCCTCTCTAGTGACTCTTGTGTGGAAAGATCCACATCTTGGGTAGTCATTATCCCATACGTCACTAGCTCATGGACTCTTGCTAATTACATGAAAGAAAACATAATTTATGTAAGAACTTACCTGATAAATTCATTTCTTTCATATTAGCAAGAGTCCATGAGGCCCGCCCTTTTTTTGTGGTGGTTATGATTTTGTATAAAGCACAATTATTCCAATTCCTTATTTTATATGCTTTCGCACTTTTTTGTCACCCCACTTCTTGGCTATTCGTTAAACTGAATTGTGGGTGTGGTGAGGGGTGTATTTATAGGCATTTTGAGGTTTGGGAAACTTTGCCCCTCCTGGTAGGAATGTATATCCCATACGTCACTAGCTCATGGACTCTTGCTAATATGAAAGAAATGAATTTATCAGGTAAGTTCTTACATAAATTATGTTTTTAACTTGCTTCCATTTATTTAGATTATTTTGATTAGTCCGTTGGACAGGTATCTGTAAATATAAATATTGATATAATAATGTCCCTTTTTAATTGCACTTTTTTTTTTTTTAAATGACGTTTGCTCATTACAGTGCTCGCTTTATATGCCCCTTTCAATTTTTAGCTGTTAGCTGCTCTTGTTTTTAATAGGTTTTTTTTTCCACTGGTGGGTTATAGAGGGTTAAGGGTTATGGTGTCTTTGGTACCCTCCCCTATACTTGCAAGATAGCCCCTCCTTCTTTTTTAAGTTGATTGGATATATTTTTACAGGTATATGGTTTAAATAGTGTATTGTGATCAGTATGTGTTAGCTTTAAAAAGGGGCAGGAACCCTGAAACATTGCTTTTTCAGTAAAGGTTTGCTTATTATTGGAGTGCCACCTTCTCCTTGTTTTCTTCGATGATATTTACCTGGGCTGTTGCAGGGAAAGTCTGGAAGGGGATGCACATACTACAGGATATTATTTTGATGCCTTGAAATATGATGATGTGCTGACCTGTGTGCTTTTTGTAGGAGAGGAAATCTTTGCCTCCTCCTAGTGGGCAGGAATTGAATCCCATGCGCATTGGATCATGGATTCTTACAACCTTATGAAAACTTATTTTAACTTTCTATTATATCATGCCATTGAAGTATGCATGAGTAGAGTTAAAATAGAATTAGCTATATGTCATGCAAATTGGTAAAAAAAAAAACCCTATGAGAAAACTAAAGTATAGATTTAGCCTTTTGCATTTATGGTATAGAACAAGCTTATTGGTTTGAGATGTATATAAATTGTGTAATGATCTTAGCTAAAATTGTTACTGGATGCTTCCAGGATCTTGAGGAATTGTGTTAATTGTTATACATGTTTGTAATAATTAATAAATACATTTGTGCCAATGCCAATTTATATTTGATAGTTATGAGTATCGTTTAATCTGTTATGTAACCCAGATTAAGGGGCCGAATTATCAAGCACCGAACGGAGCTTGATGCCCTGTGTTTCTGGCGACCACTGCTCCATAACCTGTCCGTCTGCTCTGAGGAGGCGTACAGACATCGCTAGAAATCAACCCAATCGAATACAATCTGGTTGATTGACACCCCTGCTAGCGGCCTATTGGCCTCGAATCTGCAGGGGGTGGTATTGCACCAGCAGTTCACAAGAACTGCTGATGCAATGATAAATGCAGAGAGCGTATGCCGTCTGCATTTAACGATGTACCGCAATATCGGATCATGTCCGCTAACACCGTCTTAAAAAGGGGCCTAAATGTCCAGGGTTACAAGATAACTGGGGCTTAAAAAATGATAATTAAGGAAAATATTTTGACTAACAAAGAATAAAGCAAATGGAACAGTGCTAATGTTAGCTTCTGATTAGGGAGCTAATAAACTAAAGGTGGGATCTATTGGGTTAAACAAGTATAAATGAATATTTAGGCTTAAACAAGTATAAATGAATATTTATTTTTAAAATTGAGGTAAAGAGGACCTCCTATATCATGATATAACAGTTAAAACACAGATAAAAAATGAAATAAGAATACAAATACAAGTATGGGATACAATAAGATCCTATACGTGATATTAATAGGATATCTAAATCTGTACAGTGTATAAAATCTATACAAGGGGTATCCTATACACTAACATCAATCCGGACAATCTTCTCTGGGGAGAGGGTTACACAAACTCCTTGTAAGACCAAAATGATACGTGTTATGGATGTGTCTCAATAAAGAAATCATAAAATGTTACAAATAAAAGCCAATATCAAAGTCAAATGTCCAAAATGAAGTCCCAATCCATATATGCGAGTTAAAAAAGAAAGAAAAAATCCAATTGTAAAAAATCCAAATGCATATGGTGGTATCCAAAGTGATAAATATTGATAAAATATAAACAAATCAGAAAATGGTAAAAAAAAATTCTAGGAGAAAATCTCAAAATGGGTGTACACCTTTTAAAAAAGGAAAAAACGACAAAAAAATATTTTTGTATTTTTTTTTTCTTTTTAAGGGTGTACACCCATTTTGAGATTTTTTCATAGAATTTGTTTACCATTTTCTGATTTGTTTATATCATCACTTTGGATACCATCATATGCATTTGGATTTTTTACAATTGGATTTTTTCTTTCTTTTTTAACTCGCATATCTGGATTATGACTTCATTTTGGACATTTGACTTTTATTTGTAACATTTTGTGATTTCTTTGAGACACATCGATAACACGTATCATTTTGGTCTTACAAGGAGCTTGTGTAACCCTCTCCCCAGAGGAGATTGTCTGGATTGATGTTAGTGTATAGGATCTTATTGTATCCCATACTTGTATTTGTATTTTTATTTCATTTTTTATCTGTGTTTTAACTGTTATATCATGATATAGGAGGTCATCTTTACCTCAATTTTAAAAATAAATATTCATTTATACTTGTTTAACCCTAAATATTCATTTATACTTGTTTAAACCTATAGATCCCACCTTTAGCTTATTAGCTCCCTTATCAGGAGCTAACATTAGCGCTCTTCCATTTGCTTTAATCTTGGTTTTATATATGAGATCTTGCTCTTGGGAGGAGCTTGTGTGGCTGCATTTTGGCGCAGTGGATATCTATTTGTTCATAATTTTGACTAACAGTTTTCCTCTCCCCTTTTGGACAAAAGCATACGATCTGTTGCTAATCAATCACCAAGTAACAGACCCCTAGATAGAGGAGTAGATATGTTATTTAACACAAGTCCTTAAGCCCGTTTACACGGGCCATTTTTTTGCAGTACAGCGGTCCCACCCCTTGTTCTCTCTGTCCCCCTCTCTTTTGCGCTCTCTCCCCCTCTCTTTTGCGCTCTCTCCCCCTCTCTTTTGCGCTCTCTCTCCCCCTCTCTTTTGCGCTCTCTCTCGCTCCACCTCTCTTTTGCGCTCTCCCCCCTCTCTTTTGCTCTCTCTCTCCGTCTCTTTTGCTCTCTCTCTCTCCCCCCTCTCTTTTGCGCTCTCTCTCCCCCTCTCTTTTGTGCTCTCTCCCTTTCTATTTTGCGCTCTCTCTTGCTCCACCTCTCTTTTGCTCTCTCTCTCTCCCCCCCTTTCTTTTGCGCGCTCTCTCCCCCTCTCTTTTATGCTCTCTCTCTTCGCCCTCTCTTTTGCATTCTCTCTCTTTTGCGCTCTCTCCCCTCCCTCTCTTTTACGCTCTCTCCCCCTCTTGCACTCTGTCTCTCCCCCTCTCTTTTGCGCTCTCTCTCCCCCTCTCTTTTGCGCTCACTCTTTCTCCCCCCTCTCTTTTGTGCTTCTCCCCCAACCTCTCTCTTGCGCTCTCTCCCCTTTTTTTGCTCTTTCTCTCCATCCCTCTCTTTTGCTCTCTCTCTCCCCCCCCTCTCTTTTGCGCTCTCTCTCCCCCCCTCTCTTTTGCCCTCTCTCTCCCCCCCCCTCTCTTTTGCGCTCTCTCTCCCCCCCCCCCCTCTCTTTTGCGCTCTCTCTCTCCCCCCCCCTCTCTTTTGCGCCCTCTCCCCCCCCCCCTCTCTTTTGCGCTCTCTCTCCCCCCCCCTCTCTTTTGCGCTCTCTCTCCCCCCCCCTCTCTTTTGCGCTCTCTCTCCCCCCTCTCTTTTGCGCTCTCTCTCCCCCCCTCTCTTTTGCGCTCTCTCTCCCCCCTCTCTTTTGCGCTCTCTCTCCCCCCTCTCTTTTGCGCTCTCTCTCCCCCCCCTCTCTTTTGCGCTCTCCCCCCCCCCTCTCTTTTGCGCTCTCCCCCCCCCTCTCTTTTGCGCTCTCCCCCCCTCTCTTTTGCGCTCTCTCCCCCCCCCTCCTCTTTTGCGCTCCTCCCCCCCCCCCTCTCTTTTGCGCTCTCCCCCCCCTCTCTTTTGCGCTCCCCCCCCTTCTTTTGCGCTCTCCCCCCCTCTCTTTTGCGCTCTCCCCCCCTCTCTTTTGCGCTCTCCCCCCCTCTCTTTTGCGCTCGTGTCCCCCCCTCTCTTTTGCGCTCGCTCTCCCCCCTCTCTTTTGCGCTCGCTCTCCCCCCCCCCTCTCTTTTGCGCTCGCTCTCCCCCCCCTCTCTTTTGCGCTCGCTCTCCCCCCCCCTCTCTTTTGCACTCTTTCTCTCCCCCTCTCTTTTGCTCTCTCTCTCCCCTTTTTTTTGCTCTTTCTCTCCATCCCTCTGTTTTGCTCTCTCTCCCCCCCCTCTCTTTTGCTCTCTCTCCCCCCTCTCTTTTGCTCTCTCTCTCCCCCCTCTCTTTTGCTCTCTCTCTCCCCCCTCTCTTTTGCTCTGTCTCTCTCCCCTCTCTTTTGCTCTGTCTCTCTCCCCTCTCTTTTGCTCTCTCTCCCCTTATCCCTCTGTTTTGCTCTCTCTCCCCCCCTCTCTATTGCTTTCTCTCCCCCCTCCTCTTTTCTCTCTCTTCCACCCTCCTCTTTTCTCTCTCTTCCCTCTATTTTGCTCTTTCCTCTCTCTTTTGCTCTCTTTCCCCCCTCTCTTTTGCTCTCTTTCCCCCCTCTCTTTTGCTCTCTTCCCCCTCTCTTTTGCTCTCTTTCCCCCTCTCTTTTGCTCTCTTTCCCCCTCTCTTTTGCTCTCTTTCCCCTCTCTTTTGCTCTCTTTCCCCTCTCTTTTGCTCTCTTTCCCCTCTCTTTTGCTCTCTTTCCCCTCTCTTTTGCTCTCTTTCCCCTCTCTTTTGCTCTCTTTCCCCTCTCTTTTGCTCTCTTTCCCCTCTCTTTTGCTCTCTTTCCCCTCTCTTTTGCTCTCTTTCCCCTCTCTTTTGCTCTCTTTCCCCTCTCTTTTGCTCTCTTTTGCTCTCTTTCCCCTCTCTTTTGCTCTCTCTCTTCTACTCTCTTTTGCTCCCTCTCCCCCCTCTCTCTCTTCCCCCCTCTCTCTTCCCCCCTCTCTTTTGCTCTCTCTCTTTTCCTCTATTTTCTCTCTCCCCTCTCTCTTTTGCTCTCTCTCTCTCCCCCCCCTCTCTTTTTCTCTCTCTTCCCTCTATCTCTCCCCCTCTCTTTTTCTCTCCCCTCTATTTTGCTCTGTCTCTCTCCCCTCTCTTTTGCTCTCTCTCCCCCCCCTCTCTATTGCTTTCTCTCCCCCCTCCTCTTTTTCTCTCTCTTCCACCCTCCTCTTTTCTCTCTCTTCCCTCTATTTTGCTCTTTCCTCTCTCTTTTGCTCTCTTTCCCCCCTCTCTTTTGCTCTCTTTCCCCGCTCTCTTTTGCTCTCTTTCCCCCCTCTCTTTTGCTCTCTTTCCCCTCTCTTTTGCTCTCTTTCCCCTCTCTTTTGCTCTCTTTCCCCTCTCTTTTGCTCTCTTTCCCCTCTCTTTTGCTCTCTTTCCCCTCTCTTTTGCTCTCTTTCCCCTCTCTTTTGCTCTCTTTCCCCTCTCTTTTGCTCTCTTTCCCCCTCTCTTTTGCTCTCTCTCTTCTACTCTCTTTTGCTCCCTCTCTCCCCTCTCTCTCTTCCCCCCCTCTCTCTTCCCCCCTCTCTTTTGCTCTCTCTCTTTTCCTCTATTTTCTCTCTCCCCTCTCTCTTTTGCTCTCTCTCTCTCCCCCTCTCTTTTTCTCTCTCTTCCCTCTATCTCTCCCCCTCTCTTTTTCTCTCTCTTCCCTCTATTTTGCTCTTTCCCCTCTATTTTGAGCTCTCTCCTCCCTCTCTTCTGAGCTCTCTCCTCCCTCTCTTCTGAGCTCTCTCCTCCCTCTCTTCTGAGCTCTCTCCTCCCTCTCTTCTGAGCTCTCTCCTCCCTCTCTTCTGAGCTCTCTCCTCCCTCTCTTCTGAGCTCTCTCCTCCCTCTCTTCTGCTCTTTCCCCTCTCTTTAGCTCTTTCCCCTCTCTCTTTCTATTTCTCTCCCCTCTCTCTCTCTCTTGCGCCGGCCACGCCCGGTTACGCCCACGCTAACTTTTGCCCCCCCCCCCGCAAACAGCATGTCAGGTAAGGCCAGGTGTGTTTGTCCTCGTGCTGTCTCTACTGCGCATGACAGCTTCGGACAAACACACTTGGCCTTTTATATTATAGGATTATAATACGACAAGTGCACGTGTTTGAAGCACTATATTGCAGCAGTTTTGCAAGAATGTTATCCATATGCTAGAGCACTAAACGGCATCACTTCCCGACATGTAGTTCTGCAGACACCTACCTAGGTATTTTATCAACAAAGAATAACATGGGAGCAAAGCAAATGTTATAATAAAAAGAAACCCAAAAAGTTATCTAATTTTAAATGAAATTGCATGAATAGTTATATACATTATTGCTGAACAATCTGCAAGAATCATTTTCTTAATGTGTAAATATTTTTTTGAAATATCGGTTTTCAGAGTACATTACCAATACCCATTGAAATATTTTTTGACCATGCGGCCAGTCTGCTTTTACTCACTTCAGTGCAGAGCTCATGTGCCTCCCCAACTGTGACGTCACAGCAGAGAAGCAAGTCCGTGTTCAACTGTAAACAGTTTATTTTCTTGCCTGGATCACAGTGACATTTTAATGAGACGGAGCTCTGCTGAAATTCCCAATCAATATCCCTTAGCTTCAGAGGTGTAGTGATTTACAGGCTTGGGGGTCAAGCAGGTTATACATGGCTTTCTTGAAGTCCCTCTGCTGTGTGAGCAGACTCTATTACCTTGGCCAAATAATCTCTCTCCATTTAACCCTTTGCTACTCTACGGTAGCGCATAAAGGGTATTCAGTAACGCCAAATACATTGATATTTAGGATACATGCAGGTGAAGCTCATGGCATTGCATAGACACTCAAGATTGAGGATACATAATATTTGTATAGATTAAAATAGCTATAGTTGATTGGTCAGGGGGGTGTTAATAGATCTTTGTTGTCCAGCCCTTTGCTGGAGTTCCAGTAGTATTTAGATCAACGGGTAAGGTACAAACTAAAAAGCTAAAAAAAACAAAAAACTTTTTATATTGCTAAGTTTATTGTTTATACATTGATTTTAATTTGTAAGACTGTGTTAATGCAGCTAAGCATTTGCAGCTCTAGTGTGAACTGGTCCTTAAAGTGACAGTAAATCCTAGCGTTTTACAAACGCTAGGAATGACTTGAAACAAATAAAGGGGACTTTCATTCATGAAGTATAAGATACTTCATGTAGAAAGCGCCTTTATTTGTTTTAACCAATCGCCATTTTTAGCTGCTACAGCAGCCCACGGCTAAACATTTTTTTTTGCTAAGAGGTGACGTTTTCACCTCCTTTCCAATAGCCGTGCGGTAAATCCAGCTTGGCGCCCATGGGAGCCGGATTTACTGCACGGCTATTGGCTAAGAGGTGAAAAAAAAATAGCAAAAAAATTTTTTAGCCGGGGGCTGCTGTAGCAGCTAAGAATGGCGATCAGTTAAAACAAATAAAGGAGCTTTCTACATCTTATACTTCATGAATGAAAGTCCCCTTTATTTGTTTCAAAAGTCAATCCTAGCGTTTGTAAAACGCTAGGATTTACTTTCACTTTAAGTACATAAGTTTGATTGTTTTGTTTTTCAATTGTATGCTTTGCCTGAATCACAAAAGGGAAAAAAATAGCGTTTCATATCCTTTTAATATAAGAAACTCAAGCGCTTTGGGGTCTCGCGGGTGAAATTGTCTGCTGAGGTTACAGAGAAGGTGTGTGCGGTCTGAACTGTCTCTCTTTTTTATTTATTTATTTATTTTCTTTATTGAGAATATTGCAAAACATACATAATGCTTAATCAGACAATTTGCACATTGAAGAGTATAAGGATAAATATCCATGCATCAAAGTCCTTGATGAAATGTCTCTGTGAGGCTAAACCATAAATTAAAATAGTTATAGCAATAAGATATTTGTGCATTATTTGTCTGTTTCAAGAATATCTGTGTGCAATAACAGATACTAATTACAAACTGTGGGAATGGGATGGGTGGGGGTAGTAAGAAAGTTGGGGAGTAAACAAATAAATAACATCGCAAATTTGCTTTAGGTTCATTATATCGTACATGATATTAAGCGGTATGTTCATTATAGCTAGGTTTTTATCACAATTAGATATTCAGTAAACAGCTATACACCAAACATATTAGTTGAACTGTCCAGTCATATAGTAGATCTATTATGTTTAAAATATTTGTATTGTTCCCCCCAAAAATATGTCATAATACATTATCATTGTGCCACCCTTGAAGTAGTGGTATCTTTCCATGGTTTTAACATTCTATTTATCCAGTTTTCCCATATTTCTAATAAAGGTATTTGTGTGGATTTCCAATGTTTGGGTATCAATTTTTTTAGTGTCGTTGACCATAATTTGGGTGAGACTTCGTCTGATTTTACAGGTGATATCTGGGAAGAAGTTTAATAGATAGGTATCTGAGGTATTTTTTAAAGGGTTGTTCTAGGATTTTGCTAATTATAGCATGGATCTGTTTCAAAAATGGATTCAAAATATCACATTCCCACCAGATATGTATCATGTTCCCTTCTTGTCCACAACCCATTCAACATTTACTGTTAGCATTTCGAAACATGTTACCATCTGGTAATGAGGTTTTTTTTTGTCTCCAGGGCGGATGAAGAGTGTGCCGATTTGGCAGTATCGTAGGCCCATTTGTTCCCATTGTTTAGGTGTTATTTCTACATTAAGTTCTGATCCCCATCTGAGTATAACTAGGTACTTGTGGAAGGTCAGCTTGTTGAATAAGTTTATACGTTGAGATAAATACCTTTTTTTTTTTTTTCCAAAAAGCTTTATTGACGATACAATAAACAGAGTAAGGTAGAATTACAATTAAATGCATCACTAGCAGCTTATATTATAACAGTCAAAATCTTATTACATCAAGATAAATCATTGGAAAGTCTCCCTCAAACGACAGGAAGACCTTCTTAACAAATATACATTTTTAATTTTTTTTAGAGTATAAATTTTCATCATACGCTATCAGTCTTTCCATAACTCTAAAAACAATTTCTCAGTATTTATGAATTTCCATCCATCTAGAAAGACACTATTCAACTTGCATAAGGAAACGTATAATGCAATCCTTTAATAATATACAAAAAGAAGTGAAAAGAAGAGGGGGAATAATAGGGGCACAGACGATAAGGAAAAAAGGAGAGAGAGAAAAAAAGGGAGAGGGGTACCCAGCATGTCTCTTATTCTATTTACTTTATATTGTATTGTTCCAGATTGCCATTATGTATTCGTACATGTCTAGTTTTTGAATTTTGAGATAGTGATATCTTTCCAGTAGCAGGAGGCTGGAGACCTGTTGTCTCCACTCCTCCAACGTTGGTACCTCTGCGGATTTCCATCTCATCGGGATGAGCTTCTTAGCTCCTGTCAACATGATCAGTAGGAGGGCCAATTTAGTTTTATCTTTTATTTTAGGTAAAGAGCAGAACAAAAGACTTTCGGGAGTCTGTGGGACCTCCACTTGTAGGACATCCGCCATTTCAGAGAAAACTGCTGACCAAAAGGGTTGCAGACTCGGGCATGACCACCAAATGTGTAGGAGTGTACCCTCGGCACCACACCCCCTCCAGCAGGAGCTTTTCGCTGAAGGGTATATTTTGTGAAGCCTAGCAGGGGTAAGATACCACCTGCACAAGAACTTCAAATGAATTTCCTGGACAGCAGCTGATACCGAGGATCGTTTTGTGAGTAGGAAGGCTCTCTTCCAAGACTCAAAGCTAATATCCTGAGCTAACTCCCTACCCCAAGAAAGGGTGTAAGATGGGAGCGTCGAAGGATCCAACATGGAAGTAAGTTTGTAAATTATCGAGATCAGGTGCCTGGGAGTCACAGGCGAGATGCACAGCTTTTCAAATGTAGTGGGCTCTCTGCCCAGCTCTTGTTTGTGTTTATGATGGGATATGTAGTGGATGAGCTGGTTGTAGTGAAACCAGGAGGAAAAGATCTCCCCATGAGTCTCCTGTAATGTAGCCTGAGATTTAAAAAGTTTATTTTCTGTCGCAAATTGTATTATGCCCTCATTAAGGTGATATGGGCGTTTGATGCGATGACTTAGTATGTTATAAGGGAGGGCTTTGTTTTCAATAATGGGGGTAAGTGGTGAAAATTTGGAAGAGACATGGGAAGATGTTGCCATTATTTTATCCCATTCCGTTAGTGTGTTATCAGCGATCAGGTATCTATTCATATGTTTGGGTCTGTCAGTAGGGGCTGTCCACGCTAATGTACCCATGTTGTTTACCTGAAAAATTTTGCAATCCAGGCGTACCCAAGCCTTATCATCCGTATTATGAGACCATTCAACTATCCGCTGTAACACCACCTGCCTGTAAGCCTTTAAATTTGGAAGCCCCAGCCCTCCCCTATCCTTAGGTAGGTACATGGTTTTCCTTGGGACCCTAGGTCGAATACCCGACCAAATAAATTGGTCAATGAGTCTTTGTAGTTGGCAAAGATAATCATTTTGAAGGGGGATAGGTATGGTTTGCATAATGTATAAAATGCGGGGAAGGATGTTCATCTTAATGATCCCCAGTCTTCCTAGCCAGGAAAGGGGTTTATTTTTCCAGGAAGATAAGTCCCTCTCAATGTCTTAAGGTGGATGTAGTTATGTTTATGTAGGTCAGACAATGATGGTGTGATGTATATGCCTAAGTATTTCAGTTTGTCTTTAGCTATCTCTATGTTATGTGAACTTTTAAGATTCTGAATGTGCTGATTCTGTTTGTTAATGTTCATCAGTTCCGACTTGCTAAGGTTCAGTGAAAAATTAGATACCGCCCCATAGTCTCTCAATTCCCTCAGTAGCTCGGGAACAGATGTTTCGGCCTTTGTTAATGTGAAGAGGGTATCATCGGCATATAACGCCTGCTTATATTCTGAGCCACCTATCTTAATACCCTGGATTTTAGCATTTTGTCTAATTTTCTGAGCAAGAACTTCTATGGATATTGCAAACAGCAATGGCGAGAGCGGACAGCCCTGTCTGGTGCCGTTGCCAATATTAAATCTATCTGAGAGTATACCGTTCACTCTGACCCTAGCATTTGTATTGTAGTACAGTGCCATTGTCATATTCATGAACTCCCTGGGTATTCCCATCACGCTTATTGCGTGACGAAGAAAGGGCCACCCCACCCTATCGAATGCCTTCTCCGCATCCGCGGAGAAGAGCACCATAGGAATGTTAGAGACTTTTGCATAATTGATAAGCTGGATAATTTTGGAGGTGTTATCCCTCGCCTCTCTCTTAGGTATAAAGCCCACTTAATCGTTGCTGATGAGCCCGGTGATATATTTGTTAAGCCGATCTTAGCCAGGATTTTCATGTCATGATTAATAAGAGAAATAGGTCTAAAGTTACCTGGACTAGTCGCAGGTTTACCAGGTTTGACAATGATAGTGATATGAGCCTCAAGTAGTGTCTCAGATAGTGTCGGGTCATTTTGGAGCTTATTGAATATTTTTTGCATGTGGCCTAAAAGGATTCCCTGAAAAGTTTTGTAGTATCTTGAGGTGAAACCGTGTCCTGGACTTTTGCCCAATGGGCATTTCTTTGATGGCCAATGCAATCTCCTCTAGGAAGATGGGAGCAGATAAAGTGTCAGTTGCGCTTTCATATAAAGTCGGGAGTTTTAAATCTGTAAAGTAGTTGCTGATAGTCGTAGAGAGTGGGTCATTATTATCAGGAGGTTGGTTGTGGTTTATATTATATAATTTGTTATAGTAATCGCGAAAAGTTGAAGCAATTTGAAGGCTATCCTTGACTACTGCACCTCCAGATGATGTGAGGGAATGGACATATGTGCTTAACCTTTTTTCTGCGTAAGCTCCTGGCCAAAATCTTGCCAGGCTGCGCGTTACGCTGATGAACCTCTGTAAGAAAGCTTTTTTTTTTTTTTTAAATGTTTATTGGATGAAATAAAGCATTACAGAACAATGTAATATAGATCACATTAATCACAGAGCGAGTACAGAAGAAAACAAGCTTATACATAAGGCGCGTTAGATGTCGCCCATGACATTAGTTTATCATCCATATTTTATAACACAATTTATCTTGCTGTTAGTAAATCTTATTTAAAACAGTAACAGTAAAACAATAAAACTATGGTTGGTCACGAAATGTGTTTAAAACCTTGATCTTTTCTGCTCATATATATATCCTGTCCTGATTCAACTTTAACTGATCCTAAAGGGCCAGTTGGTTATGTGTTGTCTTAGTGTGTGTGCATACGTGATTCCCAATAGATTTGTATGTTATGGTATGTTTCCATATCTTTTCGGATGAAGTAACCGTATTCCTCAAGCTGTATTGTGTGGTCCATGAGTGATTCCCATGCCTGATGTGTGGGGACTATTGGTGACTTCCAGTTGGGTACTATCAGGGACCTTGCCGTGTTTAATGCTATCTGGATTAACTTCCTCCGTATTTTACATTTACATTTTGGGAGCAAATTTAATAAAGCCATGGGGAGTTGGATTTTATAGTCATTCTGTTGGTCGCCTATGGTTTTGATATATTCTCCCAGAAGGGCTGTATGCAGTTGCATGCCCACCATATATGGGTCATGGTGCCTCTACCACCGCAGCCTCTCAAGCACATGTCTGAGGCTGCCGGATAAATCGCTTTAAGCCTAGCCGGAGTAAGGTACCCCTTTGGCCAGGATCTTGAAATTTAACTCTAGGGATTTGGCGGAGACTGGCGATTTTTTTGTGTTGTGGAATATGTGTTTCCACTCTATTTCAGTTAATTCCCTATCTAGTTCCCTGTGCCAACGGTTAACATATGGTGGAGTTTCTGATTTATCTGTGCTAATTAAAGCCTTTTTCGCCCATGCTAATGTATGTCTTAATGACCAGTCTTGTAGGCATAGTTGCTGAAAAGGGGTGGGTTGTCTAGTCATTCGTTCTTTGTCTGTGGATGTGGTTAGATAGTGGTCAAGCTGATAATACTTCAACCATTTTGTGAAGGTTCCCCCTAATATATCTCCTAAGTCCGTTCTCGGTTTGATTTTATTGCCCTGTAAGAATTTGTATATGGGAGCAGTGTACCCTATTTCCCAGTCTAGCTGTTTGTTCAATTTTTGTTCTAACCCTCCATGTAGTTCTGCGTTGGGTGAAACTGGGGACATAGGGGATCTCAGTGATGAGATACTCTGGTCTTTAGATATTAGATTATCCCATATCTCGAAAATATGCTGGAACAGCGGATAAGACCTGATCCAGGGTGGCCTGCTTTTCTTTTCTACCCATCACAACACTCCTGGGGATGGGGCCCTCAGGATTTGTGAATCCAGTGCCACCCAGGCCTTACTATCTACGTTACGGTGCCAATCCAAAATCCTTTGTAGGCATTTTGCTTTATAGTATGTCTCTATATATGGAAGTCCTAGGCCTCCAGTCTGGGTAGAGCGATACATTGTGTTTTTAATGATTCTAGGTTTAACCTTCCCCCAGACAAACTCATTTATTAATTTTTGGAGCATATAACGGTAAGAGTTAGACAGGGAGATTGGCACAGTTTGGAGGACGTATAAAATTCTGCGTAACACCGTCATCTTCACTGCCTGAATACGCCCCCACCAGGAGATTGTTTGTTTGTTTTATCGCTCCACCTATTTAGCTCTTTTTTTAGTTCTTTGTACAAGTTCTGGTAATTCCGTTCAAATAGTACCTTGGGCTTGGGCGATAAATAAATACCTAAATATTTAATGGCCTTTTTTTGAGGGATAAATGGGCAACTCTCTAGTATTTCAGAATAGTTGGCATGTGGGATGGATATATTCAAAATCTCAGACTTTTGATCATTTAATAAGAAGTTAGAAAATGATCCAAACTCTCTAAACTCTTTTAGTACTTCAGGTATGGATTCAACTGGATTGGCTAGGGTGAGTAGTACGTCATCAGCATAGAGCGACAGTTTGTAGTCATCTTGCCCTATTTTGATACCGGATATCTTCCTATTCTGCCTAATTTTTTGGGCCAATATCTCCATACTCCGGACAAACAGAAGAGGGGATAGGGGGCAGCCTTGGCGGGTACCGTTGTGTATATGGAAAGCCTCTGATAGAATGTTATTGACTTTTACTTTGGCCGATGGATTGCGATATAGACTAAAAAATCTATTTATAGTGATTTCTCCAAATCCTGCCTTGCCCAGGACAGCTTGTAAAAATTTCCAGTTTAAGCGATCAAACGCTTTTTCGGCGTCAGCGGAGACAACCACCATCCCGGCTTTGTGTACCTTAGCATAATCTATTAACTGTAATGTCCGGATGGTGTTGTCTCTCGCTTCCCTTCCAGGGACAAAACCTGCCTGATCGAGATGTATAATTTGGGGTAGTATCTTGTTGATACGCTCTGCCATAATTTTTGCAAACAGCTTTAGGTCTGTATTGAGCAGGGAAATGGGTCTGTAGCTGCTGGGTAGATTGGCTGGTTTGCTTGGTTTTGGTATCACAGAGACATATGCCTCTAAACACTCTGTAGGAAAATGCCCTGTTTCATCTATGTGTTGAAATGCTTGTAGTAGATGAGGCGCTATGGTAGATTTGTACATTTTATAGTAGTCATTGGAATAGCCATCTGGACTGGGCTTTTATTATTAGGCAAAGCCTCTATAGCGTCTAAAATCTCCCTCAGTGTCAATGGGGCGTCTGTTTTCTGCCTCCTGTGAAGATATTTTTGGGGTATCTATATAGTCTAGGTAGGTTCTAATGTTATCTGGGTTATCTGTAGCATTTTGGTTTGTGATAAAGTATAATTTGGAGTAATACTGGCCAAATGTATTTGCTATACTTTTTGGGTCTATTTCAGACTGTCCCCTATCATTATCAATTTTAAAGATATGGGCCTGGAAGGCTTTTTGAGAAAGAGCCTTTGCTAACCAAGTGCCTGCTTTGTTATTATTGTGGAAATACATTTTTTTTAAGTAGTATGCTTTTTTTTATTGCGTTTTTTTGTAGAAGCTTTCTAAAGGCCCCCCTAGCATTATTAACAGATTTTGTGATTTCCTCTCTCTGGGGATTGAGTTTATGTTGCTGTTCTAGTGTTTGCAGATTAGAGAGCAGTTTGTCGTATTCTATGTTATATTGTTTTCTTAGAAGTGTTTTTTGTTTGATAAGCTCACCCCTGATCGTTGCTTTATGTGCTAGCCAGTTATTGATACCGTTTGTGGCTGTTGGAGAGTTGTGCAAGAAGAAATCTTTAATGTTGGCCTCAATTTGATTTTTAACAACTGGGTTGTGTAGTATAGTGGGATCTAAGCGCCACATGGTTTGGCGTTGTGGAATCGATGACCACATAAGGTCCAAGGTAATCGAGGCATCATCCGACCATGAGATCGGGAGGATCTCTGTGTCGGTAGCTTTGGCAATGTTATTATGATCTACCAGCCAATAGTCAATTCTTGAATAAGAACGCCCAGGATGCGAATAGAAGGTGTAACTTCTTGTTTTAGGATGGTGTAGTCTCCACACATCCATCAACATTAGTGTGTCCAGTGTTTGAGTGATGTGTGTCCTTTGCATTTGAGTCAATTGACTTTTACCTGTGGAGCTGTCAATGTTTGGGTTCAGGGTCATGTTGAGGTCTCCCCCTACTATTACCATTCACTTCTGTACGTCTTGTAATTTATTTAGTGCTTTGTTAAAGAACAGTAGCTGTCGTGTGTTGGGCGCATATATATTCATCAGTGTTATGGGACTATTGTAAAGATTTCCCACCAGTATCAAAAATCTGCCATCTTCGTCAGAGTGTTGCTCTAGAATCTGAAATGGGAGTTCCCTGCTTATTAATATACCTACTCCGTTTTTCTTATTAATGTTTGAGCTGAAATATTGTTGGGTATAAATTTTAGAATATAATTTGGGTCCTCCTTGCTTGGAGAAGTGGGTTTCCTGTAAATACACTATTGTTCCCCGTTGTTTTTTAAACCAAGCTAGAGCAATAGATCTCTTGTTTGGGGAGTTCAGGCCTTTACAATTCTGTGAAATAAGTTTTATGTTGTGAGCCATTGTGTGTGATGACCAGCCCCCTCCCGTGTAGTGTAATGCAACATGTTACCTGAGTCTAATTCATCTGTTACCGAACGAGGGATATCTCTAGGTGGCTGTTGAGCATCAGAGTATTGCTCCCCGTACATTTCTGACCAACCAAACAATACAACCTGTAAAAACTTTTGAAATGGACAAAACAACATTATTAACAATAAATTAACCAGTAAAGCATTTTCCATTCTCCCGGTATCTATGGGGAATGAACACAAGTAAATTAGGGGAATTCAAAGACCTAATTCGGTCCAGACACAGTTGGGGTTATTTAGCTTTACGTTTGCTTTTAATTGTTGTTATCATCGATTTTTTTTTTTTTTTTTTTTTTTTTTTTTTTTTGTATTCCATTCATATAACTACCTTTATCAGTTATTGCTATGCTACTTAGTATGCCTTAGAGCAATGCAGCTTTCCTAAGTCTATTAACAGTCAATCCCGTCTTTTACCTTTAGAGACTCCAGAAGCTGCTGCCCATCCTGGTTGTCTGAGAGAAACCAGAGACATCTGGCCTTTCTCTAGGTTAGGTTATAGCCTGTTTCAGTTCAGAAGAGCCTAAGTCATCTGTTTTCTGTGGTTGAAGTAGGTGGTGATCCAGATGCTGCTGGTTCCCTCATCCTTTTTCGTTGGACTTTTTGCCAGCGAGGCCTTTGCTGCAGAGGTCCTATTTCCTCTGTGTTCTTTTCCTCTCGCAGTGATGGCAGGGAGGGTTGTGGTATACCAAGCTGGGAGCAGAAGGGTTCCAGATCTTCTAGAGATTTGTACACATGTATTCGGTTATTCTTCAGCACTTTTATGCTTAAAGGGAAACCCCACCTATAAGAGATCCCATTATCTTGAAGGTGCTGGGTTAGAAATCGTGTTTCCTTTCTGTTTTGTAGTGTCAGTGGGCTGAGGTCCGAGTAGAGTTGTAGTTGATGCCCTTGATATGTTATCGATTGTTGCTGCCTTGCTGCTTTCATTATCCTTTCTTTGTCTGTAAATTTATGGAACTTTATGATAACATCTCTTGGAGGGTCTGAATCTTTAGGTTGTGGTCGTAACGCTCTATGGGCACGATCCAGAGGGATTTCTGTGAGATCAGGTTCTTTTAGTACAGTCCTGAACAAATCTTGGAGGGAGGAGGACAGATTTTCTGGAGCTTTCTGGTAAGCCTCTAATCCTAATATTCTGCCTCCTCCCTCTATTGCCCAGATCCTCGAGTTTCTCCTGCAGGAAAGATATTTGGGATTCTTGTGCCGAAACTTTTCTATTCAGAAGGTCAGTGTCAGAGGTCTGAGTTTCAGATTGTTCTTCTAGGTATTCCATCCTGTTGCCTAATTCGTTGATCTCCTTTTTGACCTCTGCCAGGCCGTCTTTGATCATGCGGCCCACTTGATGTATAAATGTGGAGAAATCTTCCTTTGTAGGCAGATCCCTGAGGTCAGCTTTTGTAACTGGTATATCTAATGCTGAGTCTTGGTGATTATCTGCATCCTCTGAGGTCTGTAAAGAATCCTCATCCTCTGCCATTGGCGTGTGTGTCGCTTTAAAAAACATATTCATTTTGCTAGTGTTGCTTTTAGGATTTTTCTCACCTTTTTAGAGCTCTTTTTGAAGCCATTTTAGTAACCCACGGTGCGTCTTCTAATTACTGCTGATATGGGAACCCTAATAGCACTAAGGTGTTCTGCCTTATAGGCTATAGACTAAGTTCTGTACAGTTCAAGCCAGCGTGTCTTTTCTTAAAACTTGTAGATACAATTACCGTAAATGTGTTGCAGAGAGTGAAAAGAAAAGAAAAAAAAAAAAACATGCTTAATTCTGTCTCCAAGACTGGTTGTGTTTTGGTGCTTGGTTATTCAAGTAAGGTGCTTGCAGTTTGGGTCACATATAGTAAACATGATTGTGGTGCCAAATAAAGGTTTGCTGGTCTTTTCTTTATTTATATGATCTACATCGTGAGCATCCGGTCACTAATGTCCTAATTTCAGTGTTGAATATAAATACACTTTAATTAACAATTTTTTCCCCCCGCTGCTGCTGTATTCCGGTGCAGGATGAGGTAACACCCGTGTACTATCTGTGTGGATCCCTACCCGGTTTTCAAGTAATGCTATCTTTGTTAAGGTACTTAAGTTGAGGTCTCCTTGATTTAAACTTGTCTGCGTGTAGCGCTCACCACGTGTATGCGTATATTGTGAGAGGCCTTTACTTACATGTCCGGGTATATTTCTGGCCATCCGTGATACATGCAAGTCCTCTCCTCTTGGTAAAAATCATTCAGATCTGTAATCTCTCCGTAGCAGACCGCTGCAGATTTTTGGTCTTTCCTCCGCAGGGAACTTTCTGCCTTACAGTCTGCTTTCAGTTGAAATAGTAGCAATAGCGGAGTTTGGCGCTTCTTTTTCCTGTCTTCCTAGTGAGAGCTGTTTTGTTGACTATTGCGATCAGTTTTGTTATTTAACGTGTCACAGCAAGATTATTGCTCATTTTGATGCATTTCTGCAAACAATAAAATAATAAATAAAAGGGCTTATCCCCAATCTGTGTCTGTAGTCTAGCGGAGCTTCACTATTCTGCGGCCATTTCAGTCCATGGTCGGCTCCGCCCCCCCCTCTGTAAGATAGCTTTTAAGCGCAAATCTAGCTTCAGTAAGTTTTTTTTTTTTTAGTTCTAGGTTAGGCGGGTCTCTTTTATGTTCTTGCTCCAAAGAGCTAATAGTGTTGAGAAGCTCAGAGTGTTTTTCCCTAGCAGACTTGTTCAGTTTGGCCTTGCGTTTAATAAATAATCCTCTGATCACTGACTTATGTGCCTCCCATTCATTTAAGTGTGATGCTGTTGACTGTGAGTTGAACTCGAAATATTCTGCTAAGTGTTTCTGTATGTCTGTAGCGACTAAGTGATTGTCAAATAGGGTGTCCTCCAATCTCCAAAGCCTAGGGGAAATCGGCACATCAGGCCATAAAATCTGACAGGAGACTGGGGCGTGGTCAGACCAAGTGATATGACCAATGGAGCAGGATGTAGTGATATTTAAACCAAGGGAGTCAGTGAGTATGTGGTCAATTCTAGTATAACAGTTATGCGGATTTGAATAAAAAGTATAATCCCTATCGGAAGGATGCAGTGTCCTCCAGATGTCGTGTAAATTTAAACTACGTAGCAAGTTTTTGATGGATTTCAAAGCAATTTTAGATGTGTTAGAAGAGCCTCTAGAGGAGTCTAGAACTTGGTCAAAGGCGATATTGAGGTCTCCCGCTATAAATGTTGTCCCCTGTGCATGGTCGAGAAGGAGATTAGTTAGTTTTTTAAAGAAAGAGGGCTGCACTTGAATCGGGGCATATATGTTTAAAAGTGTGATATTGTTACCGTAGAGTGTGCCTGTTAAAAACAAGTATCGCCCCTCTGGATCTCTGTCTATGAACGAAATATGAATTGGGAGTGATTTGTGAAAGAGCACACCTACTCCAGCTTTCTTAGTCAAGCCGGAGGCGAAAAAGGCCGTGGGATAGTGTGCATTATGCCATTTAGGCTCTTTACCTCTTTGGAAATGTGTCTCCTGTATCATTAGGATTTGGCTATATAACTAGCTGAGCTCTCGGAATGCGATTGAACGCTTTCCCGGGCTGTTAAGGCCCTTGGCATTTATCGTGGTTAGTTGTATGGAATGGTCCTGGAATCTGCTGTTTTTGGAGAACATGATTGGGAAGGAGAGAAAAAAAACACACAAAAAAAAAAAAAAACACAGGTAGGAGAAAGAAAAGGTTATCTAAAGAAAGAAGAAAAGGGTAACGTATATAAAGAGAGAGATAAAATATCCGCTACAACTACACAGAAGAGGCTGTCGCAACAGATATTACAGGGTTATCTTATAGGAGTACAGATAAGAAGTAAAGGGAAGTATACCCATGTAGGTTTGTTGTGAGTTCAATAGTTATGATGGCATTATGAGGCAAAGGGATGGGTAGGGAAGGGGTGGGAAGGGGTAGCTTGTAGATTTTAATAGGAAGTAAGTGGTATGGGGGGGGCACAAGGAAAGGGTATATCTCAGGGGAATGAGTGAGTATCAGGAGGCCTACTTAGGTTTCTAATTTTTGTGGTACTGCTAACCTCTTGACCAAGTCACTAAGTTCAAGGGATAACAGCCACCATAATTATAGTAAACTTTGATATCATATATACAGGTAAAGAAATATACAGGACAAGTGTAAATAAATTGTCAACGCGACTTCTTCAAATATTAAAAAAAAAAAAAACAGTTTAAGTTAACTTAGTATATCACCCAAAACAATTCTAAACTGGTACTAGTTAGTACAACATACACATTTTGTATATTAGACATCTTCTCTACATCTTTGAGTTTCACAGTAAATCAGGACCTCAGAGAAGCTCACATCCGGTCAGACCAGGAAGACCGAACCTCCAAAGAGGGGGGGTTTACCTGAGCCTGGACTAATTCTGTGATAGGCTGTTCTCCTTCTCAGGTGGTATGCGGTCTATTTCTATTCCCTGGATGCATCACAGGGAGCATAATATTACACATATGGAAGCCTGACTAGAAATTTTCCTAAGCCTCTTATTATAATAATACTGTTATCAACATCCCAAGCTATAAAAAGGTGACTGAAAGATTTGGTGTTTACAAAGGCTTCCAGGTGTAAAAATGAGAGAGATTATTAGGGCGTTGGTTTAAATACACATAATAACCAACCTGTTGACGAGAAACAGTGAGCAACAAAGCATACATTTAGTATTATTAAATAAGTTGTCTCAGTAACATTACTACTATTTCTGTAGGGTCAGCAGACAAAGACACCAATATGGTATGCAACTGGAAGACCCTTCTCTGAAAAACATTTCAAATTAGTCATTACATTACATTAACTTACGAGTCCAAGGGCTGGCTGCACAGACAGTCCATCAGGGAAAAAGAGAACAACAGACCATTTGTAGTAGTTCTGGCAGTGCAAGCCAACTTCATTTGACCTGTCCATGTTCCAGTGAGGAAAAGGGAACACGAGAGGTACCCTCGGTTGGGCCCTCCACTTGATCGGTGTTGTTATTGAATGTTACTGAGAGTTTTGTTCTGATGTGTTGCTATTAATGAGACAGGGAAGCCCCATCTGTACGGTATACCATTCTTTTTGAGATGGGTTGTGATATGCGATAATTCCCTCCTCTTTTGCAGGGTCACTGGAGATAGATCCGAAAAAAATTGTATTTCCTCTCCGACATGAAGAATGGGATGTAGTTTTCTAGCACAATTGAGAATGTCCTCTTTATCTTTGTAACTGAGAAATTTGATTATGATGTCCCTAGGAGGGGCTTTAGCTGATGGTTTTGGGCGCAATGCCCTATGAGCCCTTTCAATAGGGATTTCTGCAGCCAGTGGGTTATTCTTAATCACCCTGAACAGGGCTTGAAGGTATCCCTCGATTGCTGGGGGGTGAACAGTCTCAGTGACACCTCCTTACTCTCAAATTGTTGCATCTGCAACGGTTGTCCAAATCCTCCAATTTCTCTGTTAGGATATGAACTTTGTCGGCTTGGTGCTGTAGTTCCAATTCCTGGCTTTGTATCTTAGAAGATGTAGTTGTCTGAGTGGTCTCAAGTGAGGAAACCCTGTGGTCCAGGGCACTAACATCCTTTCGCAGGTCACCAAAGAGGCTCCGCATTTCCAAAAGGACTCCCTGAATGTCCTCTTTGGGTGAGAGGTGCTGTAAGTCCCCCTTTGTGACATATCCAGCTTGTGGTATAGTCTCCTGATGTCCCAAGGTCGAAGGACCCAGTTGGCTACTAGCCCTCTCCTCTGATGTATTATCCATTGCCTGTTCCACTGGTTTCAAGTAGTGGCTGAGTGTTTTAGACACGTGTGGCTTTCCTGTTTTACCCTGTTTTTTATTAGGCATCACATATACTATGCAGGGTATACGTAGGCCCTGTGCTTCTTTATGATAAGGTGGTAAATAGAAATAGCTTCAATAGCTAGGCCACTGGTATATCTAGGCCTTTATTTATTGGGGTAGAGGTGATAGTGGATACAAAGCTAGAGTATATTAGTAATATTCGCAGGCCCCTCTAAAAACCCCTCTGATTCTCTCCCTTCAGATTTTCCTGTTACCAATATAACATTTGTCTAACACGACATAAGCTCAGAAGCTCCCCCTCACACTTGCAGTGTGTTATGGAAGCCCGGTCCAACCAGACTGGCTTGTAGTGAAATCTGACAGGCCCGCAAGAGAGCTGTTCCGGGGAGGACTGTTCTTAGTGATCTGTTGTCCTCCAATACTTCACTCCCGGTCAGTGAGATTTGTGCAGATGTGCTAACAGAGGAATTGGGTATGTCGGCTTACCTCCCGGCTTTTATAAAATCAGGTGCCGCTCCAATGACGATCACTCCGTCGCCTCTGATCTTATCCCTCTGATATAAAGAGGTGTCTCCTATCTCACCGGCCTCTTGATGTTACGGCAGGTACAGTTTGATACCGGTTCCTTTGCTATTATAACTAAAGACCTTCACCAGCGTAGTGAACCTTGATGGTATCGCACTTGAATTGTTGCGATCTGTCCACACTGACGGCAAGGCCTGCACTATCAAGTTAGTGGATCTCAGACTGTGTTAGATCCGGGCAAGCTGCAAAAAAGTCCCACAATGATTTATACACATTATCCTTTTGTTTGGGAGAGGCTGGGGAAGGGAATAATGCCAGTTATTTATATAAAACCCACATGGAAATAAGGAGCCCTTCTAGAATGCGGCCATCATTCGGCTGGCCAGACTCCGCCCCCGAGATAAATACCTTTTTAATGACATGATTCATGCATAACTGAACTGTCTCTTTTTCTTCTTCAGTTTAAATCTATAGCCAAGTGTTGTTTCATGACCAACATTTAACCATTAACTAAGGTTGGTTTTGGCTTTTTTGTTTTTTTATAGCCGATAGCTACACAGATATTTGGTCCCAGAACTTAGGAACATACACTGGTTCCCTTCTTATATCTGTCCTCTCCTCTAACACCCCATTAAGGAACACTAAACACGAAGATCCAGATTACAAGTGGAGCGCTAAAAGTTACTCGCAAGTGTTTAGGGGTTTATTGTGGGTGTTTGCGCTCATCGTGTTTACTGCTGAATGTAAGGGTCAACATAAAGGTGTGTGTAACTGGGTTTTATTACACTTAAGTTGATTTCATTATATGTTAAATGAAAATATTTTTAAATGCTTACGTGTTAGTACGTGTGTATTACTTTTGTCTTCCTTTAAAGGACCACTTAATACAGTAGAATTGCACAGTTAACAAGTGCCTAAAGAAAAGACAATGCAATAACACTTACTGTGCAATGAATTTCAAATAAGCAGTAGATTTTATTTTGACAATTCCCCCCCCCCTTTGCTGGCCCCCTATATCATGTGACAGCCATCATCCAATCACAGACTAGTATAGTATAGCCTATGAACTTGTGCTCATGCTGAGTAGGAGCTAGTGCCTCAGAAAATTTGTATATAAAAAGACTGCACAAAATTTGATAATAGAAGTAAATTGGAAAGTCTCTTAAAACGTTATGCTCTATCTGAATCATGAAGGTTTAATTTTGACTTTTAGTGTCCCTTTAAAGAATGTATTTGTGCTTATCTACAGTCCTTCAAGGTCTTTGTGCAGCAGGACGCATCTATAACAAATGTTATCTTATTTCTGTCCAGCTCTATAGCTTTATATGTATCGTGTAATGGCTGAATGAATTTGGGGGAAACTTGGCAGTAGAGCCAGGTATATACAGCTGCAAAGTAGTGTTATTTCAGCATTACAAAAGAGGTTAAATAAAGCCTTGCTGGCCACAGTAATAATATTATGGTTACTAGTCACCATGCTGTTGTTTCTGTGCCAGCCCTTCTCTTATTAACCCCTTATTGGTGCTTGTTGGTCAAGAACACACAGCTTTGTACATTTTGGAGATCAGGTATTCTTGCACTCTGTGACAGAAGCAGTGCACGTTTGCAGATTAGTAACACTGCTAGCTTTTTGACTCTTGTATTGTGCACTTAAAACTAGCTTGCATTATACAGAGCGGAAGCTTTAAATTTTTGCAGAACTTTGTTAGGTTGCTTTATATTATTCATGTAACCATTTTTATATCTGAGCTATGTAAAATTAAAACTGTGTATAAAAACTGCAATTATACTAATCTTGATCGTGTTCACTCACAGCTAAAAGTTACACGTTCTATTTACCTTCCAGCAAGATAGTCTGTCATTTTTAACTTTTACTAGCTCTGTATCACAGAAAGTCAGGAAGTGGAACAGAAAAAAAACCTGTCCTTAAAAAGAGCTGTAAACTTCTCACCTCCAAGTGGCAAAAAGACCTTGTTTAGGAGAACGCCTATTCCAGGTCTCAGAGAAGTCTTTTTTTGGTTTGAGAAAGGCCTGTATATGAGCCAAAACGCGTCATCTTGACTCCAGATGTCCTGTTAAACTTTTTCTACCTGTTGGAGTTGTGTGAGGGGTGTGCCCACCCGACGCAGAGGTATCCAGCTATCGGCCCGGAATCTTAGGGGCATTTTTCTCTCTCATCTCTGGCAGTTTTTTGATATCCGCTCCGCTGGCGCTTCTCTGAGACCTGAAATAGGCGTCCTAAACAAGGCCTTTTTTGCCACTTGGAGATGAGAAGTTTACAGCTCTTTTCTCCAACATAGGTGTGTCCGGTCCACGGCGTCATCCTTACTTGTGGGATATTCTCTTCCCCAACAGGAAATGGCAAAGAGCCCAGCAAAGCTGGTCACATGATCCCTCCTAGGCTCCGCCTACCCCAGTCATTCTCTTTGCCGTTGTACAGGCAACATCTCCACGGAGATGGCTTAGAGTTTTTTAGTGTTTAACTGTAGTTTTTATTATTCAATCAAGAGTTTGTTATTTTGAAATAGTGCTGGTATGTACTATTTACTCAGAAACAGAAAAGAGATGAAGATTTCTGTTTGTATGAGGAAAATGATTTTAGCAACCGTCACTAAAATCCATGGCTGTTCCACACAGGACTGTTGAGAGCAATTAACTTCAGTTGGGGGAACAGTGTGCAGTCTCTTGCTGCTTGAGGTATGACACATTCTAACAAGACGATGTAATGCTGGAAGCTGTCATTTTCCCTATGGGATCCGGTAAGCCATGTTTATTACGATCGTAAATAAGGGCTTCACAAGGGCTTATTAAGACTGTAGACTTTATTTGGGCTAAATCGATTCATTATTAACATATATTTAGCCTTGAGGAATCATTTTATCTGGGTATTTTGATATATTGATATCGGCAGGCACTGTATTAGACACCTTATTCTTTAGGGGCTTTCCCAAAGCATAAGCAGAGCCTCATTTTCGCGCCGGTGTTGCGCACTTGTTTTTGAGAGGCATGGCATGCAGTCGCATGTGAGAGGAGCTCTGATACTTAGAAAGGACTTTCTGAAGGCGTCATTTGGTATCGTATTCCCCTTTGGGCTTGGTTGGGTCTCAGCAAAGCAGATACCAGGGACTGTAAAGGGGTTAAAGTTCAAAACGGCTCCGGTTCCGTTATTTTATGGGTTAAAGCTTCCAAATTTGGTGTGCAATACTTTTAAGGCTTTAAGACACTGTGGTGAAAATTTGGTGAATTTTGAACAATTCCTTCATGTTTTTTCGCAATTGCAGTAATAAAGTGTGTTCAGTTTAAAATTTAAAGTGACAGTAACGGTTTTATTTTAAAACGTTTTTTGTACTTTGTTATCAAGTTTATGCCTGTTTAACATGTCTGAACTACCAGATAGACTGTGTTCTGAATGTGGGGAAGCCAGAATTCCTATTCATTTAAATAAATGTTATTTATGTGAAAATGACAATGATGCCCAAGATGATTCCTCAAGTGAGGGGAGTAAGCATGGTACTGCATCATTCCCTCCTTCGTCTACACGAGTCTTGCCCACTCAGGAGGCCCCTAGTACATCTAGCGCGCCAATACTCCTTACTATGCAACAATTAACGGCTGTAATGGATAATTCTGTCAAAAACATTTTAGCCAAAATGAACACTTATCAGCGTAAGCGCGGCTGCTCTGTTTTAGATACTGAAGAGCATGACGACGCTGATAATAATATTTCTGAAGGGCCCCTAACCCAGTCTGATGGGGCCAGGGAGGTTTTGTCTGAGGGAGAAATTACTGATTCAGGGAACATTTCTCAACAGGCTGAACCTGATGTGATTGCATTTAAATTTAAGTTGGAACATCTCCGCATTCTGCTTAAGGAGGTATTATCCACTCTGGATGATTGTGACAAGTTGGTCATCCCAGAGAAACTATGTAAAATGGACAAGTTCCTAGAGGTGCCGGGGCTCCCAGAAGCTTTTCCTATACCCAAGCGGGTGGCGGACATTGTTAATAAAGAATGGGAAAGGCCCGGTATTCCTTTCGTCCCTCCCCCCATATTTAAAAAATTGTTTCCTATGGTCGACCCCAGAAAGGACTTATGGCAGACAGTCCCCAAGGTCGAGGGAGCGGTTTCCACTTTAAACAAACGCACCACTATACCCATAGAGGATAGTTGTGCTTTCAAAGATCCTATGGATAAAAAATTAGAAGGTTTGCTTAAAAAGATGTTTGTTCAGCAAGGTTACCTTCTACAACCTATTTCATGCATTGTCCCTGTCGCTACAGCCGCATGTTTCTGGTTTGATGATCTGATAAAGGCGGTCGATAGTGATTCTCCTCCTTTGGAGGAGATTATGGACAGAATCAATGCTCTCAAATTGGCTAATTCTTTCACCCTAGACGCCACTTTGCAATTGGCTAGGTTAGCGGCTAAGAATTCTGGGTTTGCTATTGTGGCGCGCAGAGCGCTTTGGTTGAAATCTTGGTCGGCTGATGCGTCTTCCAAGAACAAGCTACTTAACATTCCTTTCAAGGGGAAAACGCTGTTTGGCCCTGACTTGAAAGAGATTATCTCTGATATCACTGGGGGTAAGGGCCACGCCCTTCCTCAGGATCGGCCTTTCAAGGCCAAAAATAAACCTAATTTTCGTCCCTTTCGTAGAAACGGACCAGCCCAAGGTGCTACGCCCTCTAAGCAAGAGGGTAATACTTCTCAAGCCAAGCCAGCTTGGAGACCAATGCAAGGCTGGAACAAGGGAAAGCAGGCCAAGAAACCTGCCACTGCTACCAAGACAGCATGAAATGTTGGCCCCCGATCCGGGACCGGATCTGGTGGGGGGCAGACTCTCTCTCTTCGCTCAGGCTTGGGCAAGAGATGTTCTGGATCCTTGGGCGCTAGAAATAGTCTCCCAAGGTTATCTTCTGGAATTCAAGGGACTTCCCCCAAGGGGGAGGTTCCACAGGTCTCAGTTGTCTTCAGACCACATAAAAAGACAGGCATTCTTACATTGTGTAGAAGACCTGTTAAAAATGGGAGTGATTCATCCTGTTCCATTAAGAGAACAAGGGATGGGGTTCTACTCCAATCTGTTCATAGTTCCCAAAAAAGAGGGAACGTTCAGACCAATCTTAGATCTCAAGATCTTAAACAAGTTTCTCAAGGTTCCATCGTTCAAGATGGAAACCATTCGAACTATTCTTCCTTCCATCCAGGAAGGTCAATTCATGACCACGGTGGATTTAAAGGATGCGTATCTACATATTCCTATCCACAAGGAACATCATCGGTTCCTAAGGTTCGCATTCCTGGACAAACATTACCAGTTCGTGGCGCTTCCTTTCGGATTGGCCACTGCTCCAAGGATTTTCACAAAGGTACTAGGGTCCCTTCTAGCTGTGCTAAGACCAAGGGGCATTGCTGTAGTACCTTACTTGGACGACATTCTGATTCAAGCGTCGTCCCTTCTTCAAGCAAAGGCTCACACGGACATTGTCCTGGCCTTTCTCAGATCTCACGGATGGAAAGTGAACGTGGAAAAGAGTTCTCTATCCCCGTCAACAAGGGTTCCCTTCTTGGGAACAATAATAGACTCCTTAGAAATGAGGATTTTTCTGACAGAGGCTAGAAAAACAAAACTTCTAGACTCTTGTCGGATACTTCATTCCGTTCCTCTTCCTTCCATAGCTCAGTGCATGGAAGTGATCGGGTTGATGGTAGCGGCAATGGACATAGTTCCTTTTGCGCGCATTCATCTAAGACCATTACAACTGTGCATGCTCCGTCAGTGGAATGGGGACTATACAGACTTGTCTCCGAAGATACAAGTAAATCAGAGGACCAGAGATTCACTCCGTTGGTGGCTGTCCCTGGACAACCTGTCACAAGGGATGACATTCCGCAGACCAGAGTGGGTCATTGTCACGACCGACGCCAGTCTGATGGGCTGGGGCGCGGTCTGGGGATCCCTGAAAGCTCAGGGTCTTTGGTCTCGGGAAGAATCTCTTCTACCGATAAACATTCTGGAACTGAGAGCGATATTCAATGCTCTCAAGGCTTGGCCTCAGCTAGCGAGGGCCAAGTTCATACGGTTTCAATCAGACAACATGACAACTGTTGCGTACATCAACCATCAGGGGGGAACAAGGAGTTCCCTAGCGATGGAAGAAGTGACCAAAATCATTCTATGGGCGGAGTCTCACTCCTGCCACCTGTCTGCTATCCACATCCCAGGAGTGGAAAATTGGGAAGCGGACTTTCTGAGTCGTCAGACATTGCATCCGGGGGAGTGGGAACTCCATCCGGAAATCTTTGCCCAAGTCACTCAGCTGTGGGGCATTCCAGACATGGATCTGATGGCCTCTCGTCAGAACTTCAAGGTTCCTTGCTACGGGTCCAGATCCAGGGATCCCAAGGCGGCTCTAGTGGATGCACTAGTAGCACCTTGGACCTTCAAACTAGCTTATGTGTTCCCGCCGTTTCCTCTCATCCCCAGGCTGGTAGCCAGGATCAATCAGGAGAGGGCGTCGGTGATCTTGATAGCTCCTGCGTGGCCACGCAGGACTTGGTATGCAGATCTGGTGAATATGTCATCGGCTCCACCTTGGAAGCTACCTTTGAGACGAGACCTTCTTGTTCAGGGTCCGTTCGAACATCCGAATCTGGTTTCACTCCAGCTGACTGCTTGGAGATTGAACGCTTGATTTTATCGAAGCGAGGGTTCTCAGATTCTGTTATCGATACTCTTGTTCAGGCCAGAAAGCCTGTAACTAGAAAGATTTACCACAAAATTTGGAAAAAATATATCTGTTGGTGTGAATCTAAAGGATTCCCTTGGGACAAGGTTAAGATTCCTAGGATTCTATCCTTCCTTCAAGAAGGATTGGAAAAGGGTTTATCTGCAAGTTCCCTGAAGGGACAGATTTCTGCCTTGTCGGTGTTACTTCACAAAAAACTGGCTGCTGTGCCAGATGTTCAAGCCTTTGTTCAGGCTCTGGTTAGAATTAAGCCTGTTTACAAACCTTTGACTCCTCCTTGGAGTCTCAATTTAGTTCTTTCAGTTCTTCAGGGGGTTCCGTTTGAACCCTTGCATTCCGTTGATATTAAGTTATTATCTTGGAAAGTTTTGTTTTTAGTTGCAATTTCTTCTGCCAGAAGAGTTTCAGAATTTTCTGCTCTGCAGTGTTCTCCTCCTTATCTGGTGTTTCATGCAGATAAGGTGGTTTTACGTACTAAACCTGGTTTTCTTCCAAAAGTTGTTTCTAACAAAAACATTAACCAGGAGATTATCGTACCTTCTCTGTGTCCGAAACCAGTTTCAAAGAAGGAACGTCTGTTGCACAATTTGGATGTTGTTCGCGCTCTAAAATTCTATTTAGATGCTACAAAGGATTTTAGACAAACATCTTCCTTGTTTGTTGTTTATTCCGGTAAAAGGAGAGGTCAAAAAGCAACTTCTACCTCTCTCTCTTTTTGGATTAAAAGCATCATCAGATTGGCTTACGAGACTGCCGGATGGCAGCCTCCCGAAAGAATCACAGCTCATTCCACTAGGGCTGTGGCTTCCACATGGGCCTTCAAGAACGAGGCTTCTGTTGATCAGATATGTAGGGCAGCGACTTGGTCTTCACTGCACACTTTTACCAAATTTTACAAGTTTGATACTTTTGCTTCTTCTGAGGCTATTTTTGGGAGAAAGGTTTTGCAAGCCGTGGTGCCTTCCATTTAGGTGACCTGATTTGCTCCCTCCCTTCATCCGTGTCCTAAAGCTTTGGTATTGGTTCCCACAAGTAAGGATGACGCCGTGGACCGGACACACCTATGTTGGAGAAAACAGAATTTATGTTTACCTGATAAATTACTTTCTCCAACGGTGTGTCCGGTCCACGGCCCGCCCTGGTTTTTTTAATCAGGTCTGATAATTTATTTTCTTTAACTACAGTCACCACGGTACCATATGGTTTCTCCTATGCAAATATTCCTCCTTAACGTCGGTCGAATGACTGGGGTAGGCGGAGCCTAGGAGGGATCATGTGACCAGCTTTGCTGGGCTCTTTGCCATTTCCTGTTGGGGAAGAGAATATCCCACAAGTAAGGATGACGCCGTGGACCGGACACACCGTTGGAGAAAGTAATTTATCAGGTAAACATAAATTCTGTTTTTAAGGACAGTTTTTTTCTGTTCCACTTTCCTCACTTTCTATCCTACTGCTACCTTAAAAACATCTCCAAAATTAGACATTTCCTTTCACAAGACACAACTAATATTCTAATCCACTCTCTCATCCTTTCCCGCCTCGATTACTGCAACTCCATCTTCTCTGGTCTCCATAGCTCCCGCCTAGTTCCTTTACAATCCATAATGAATGCCTCTGCCAGGCTCATCTTCCGTACACGTCGATCTTCATCTGCTGCACTTCTCTGCCAATCCCTTCACTGGCTTCCTTTTGCCTCCAGGCTTAAAGGGACAGTCTACACCAGAATTTTTATTGTTTTAAAAGATAGATAATCCCTGTATTACCCATTTCCCAGTTTTGCATAACCAACATAGTTATAATAATATACTTTTAACCTCTGTGATTATCTTGTATCTAAGCCTCTGCAAACTGCAGTCTAGCCAATCAGTGCCTGCTCCTAGATTACTTCACGTGCACGAGCACAGTGTTATCTATATGAAATATGTGAACTAACACCCTCTAGTGGTGAAAAACTGTTAAAATGCAATCTGAAAGAGGTGGGCTTCAAGGTCTAAGAAATTAGCATATGAACCTCCTAGGTTAAGCTTTCAACTAAGAATACCAAGAGAACAAAGCAAAATTGGTGATAAAAGTAAATTGGAAAAATGTTTAAAATTACATGCTCTATCTGAATCATGAAAGTTTATTTTGGCCTAGACTGTCCCTTTAAACACAAAATTCTCACTCTGGCATACAAAGCCCTCAACTGCCCTGCTCCCCCCTACATCTCAGACCTTGTCTCCAGATACTCTCCATCCCGTCCCCTTTCGCTCTGCTCACAATCTTCTACTCTCCTCCTCTCTTGTTACCTCCTCACATTCCCGTTTACAAGACTTCTCCAGACTGGCTCCCATCTTGTGGAACTCTCTGCCTCGCTCCACAAGACTCTCCCCTAGTTTTGAAAGCTTCAAGCGCTCCCTAAAGACTCTACTATTCAGGGATGCATACAACCTACACTAACCTTTCCTAACTCCACTGCTATCCGATTGAACCCCTTAGCATGTAAGCTGTTTGTAGATCACCCTGCATAAGAGCCGATTACAACAGTGCAACCTCTACCCATTTGACTCCCCTATAAATGTTACCTTGTATACCACCTATGTTTATAGAGCTGCGGAATCTGTGGGCGCTCTACAAATACATGATGATGATGATACTATAATAATATATTTAATCTATATCATTAAACTCAAGTTTTAGAAATAGTTGCACCCCCTTAGCTCCCTACTATATACATTGATGTGGAGTGGGCAGCACCAGGAGGAGACATAACTATCACCCTGTGATTTCTATAGTTATAGCTTAACCCTGTTATGTTACTAAGTAGTGCCACTGTCTCTAATTTTGTTATAATTAAGGACAAATGTGCAATGATTCTCATGGTTTTTGCTAAAGACGGACTTGGCTTCAGTGAAAGCAAATACACAAAACCTCTTGCATGTTTCACATGCTTAACGTTCTATTTCACCAGAGTGGATTAAAGGGACACTAAACCGTGATAAAAACTAATCTCCAACTGCAAGATGAATATATTTTAACAATATTTGTAATTGGCTTTGTGTTTACAATTTCTCGCGTTTGTTATATACCTTACTTTGAAAATTAATTGTTTTCCGAACCCACTGCTGGCTAGTCTTTCTCATTCTCCAATCGTGACCAATAACCTAGGTTATGAAGATGGCGGACAGATGTTGCTTTGCGCATGCACGATATTCCCGACTCGTCATAGCATACATCACACAGCATCAAGCATTACTACAACACCATTCTAAGGCTAAGTGTGGCAACATATGCGCATGCGCAAGACAGCGGGTCGCAATGCGCATGCGTTGACTGACGTAATATGGTAACATATGCGCATGCTCGAGACAGTGGGTCGCAATGCGCATGCGTTAAGGGACGAAATTAACATTTAATGATATGCAATAGATCGCATTACGATTGGCGATGGAGTTTGCTATGGAACGGCCCATAAAAGAGGGTTGGATTAAATGACGTCACCATGAAAATATAACATATCATTTTATAGTAATATGAACTATCGTTTTGCTGTAAGAGTCGGTAATTTTGCCAATATAAACGTTTGTGATTAGAAAAGTATGGTAAGGTTGTGCCTACAATATTCAAGTTTTGGAATCCTTTGAAGCAGTGTTTTTCAACCAGTGTGCCGTGGCACACTAGTGTGCCGTGAGAGATCCTCAGGTGTGCCACGGCAGACTGACAACAGTGTGACATATTTTTTAAACTTTGCTTGTTTTTTACTTCCAGTGCAGGGGTAGTTTGTAGGAGGCATGGCATAACAGCACAATACATACAGTATGTGTGTGTTTGTGTGTATGTGTGTATATATATATATATATATATATGCTGTATTAGGCTACAATGTGTGTTTTTTTTTTTTTAAATTTTGGGATGGTGGTGTGCCACAGGATTTTTTAATGTAAAAAAGTGTGCCACGGCAAAAAAAAGGTTAAAAATCACTGCTTTAAAGCACCTTAAATGACAAAATTAAACATGGTTCAGATATAACGTACAACACTTTATAGGCGAATGATACCCACACATTGTTTCCAATTTTCTTCTATTATCACATGAGCTTTGTTCTGATGTCATTCTTTGTTGAGGAGATACCTATTATTAAAGAATATATTTTCAGGTGATTGATGCTGTGTACACTATTTTTGAAGCCACATTTTTTTTTTTTTTTGAAGCAACGTTTTGGGTAAGAACTCTTATTTATGCATGAAACGTCGCATATGAAATCTGTGACTCAATAAAGAAGATTTTCAAGTGATTGATGCTGTGGACACTATATTTTTGAATGGATATGTTGGAGAATTGAGCAGAGTTTCTGGTCTTCACCTGCATCATTTATACTCGGTAAGCTGCTGTTCTGTTGTTTAAGGAGATATGTAGGTAGCCGTCTGGGCCCTTCATGGCAGGAAATTGTGCTAAATATATATATTGCTTGGTACTGTGTTAGTTAGCAATGGAGATTTCAGATAATATTATCTGGAGCTGTTGCCCCTTTAAAAACTTAGATTACTAAAAAAAAAAGGAAAAGGGGATTGGGTGAAACCTCTCCTAATAATTATACGCTGAAGCAGCATAAAGACAATATGTTTTTCAGAAATTAAAATAAAAGCGAACTCCTTATTAGTAACTCTTATTATTAGTAGAGTGTGCACCTAATCCCTTTTTTTAATAATCTGAGGAAATATTGCTGCCATCTAGTGCTCTTGCATATGGATACAATTCTTGCAAGCTGCTGCTATATAGTGCTCTGGACACGTGTACGCTCCTAAACTTATGTCTCTGCTTTTCAGCAAAAGATACCAAGAAAACATAGAAAATGTCATAATAGAAGTAAATTAATAAGTTGTTTAAAACTGCCTGCTTTATCTGAATCATAAAAGGAAAAAAAAATAGGTTCATATCCGTTTGAGACCTTTCAGTTTACTTTGTTCTTTTGCTATCCTTTTTATACCTAGGTAATGCACTTCTGCCTTATGTCATTGGTTCACCAGATGTCTATAGCTAGGTCTCAGTATATTGTTCAGGTTAGGGCATTTTATTGTAGCACTGTTGCTTGCATGGGACATATTGGTGCATTGTCATTTTTACTTAGATTTGCATAATCAACACATGCATTAAAAAAGACAATGCAATAGCACTTAGTCTGATATTCAAATGTCTATTTCCACTACCCCTGTACCATTTGACAGCTATCAGCCAATCACAAATGCATATACGTATATTCTGTGAATTCTTGCAAATGCTCAGTAGAGTGCTGATGAAGAGAAAATATAAAAATACTGTGTGCAGTTTGTTAGTGGAAAGTTGTTTAAATTTGCACATACTAGCTCTTTTGCTTTTAAAGTTTGTTCAACTTTCTGAGCGTGTGCCTTACTCTACCTTAGTGACAGGCATCAAGTGCTTACCTGTTTTAAAAGATAGAATGAATGAAAATTTCAGGAAATAAAATACTTTAGATTAAATTGATATGTGAAATATTTCTCTTAATCTCCTCAAATCATGTCATTCACAGTATTTCTTCCACAGTATCATCGTAATAATCTAACATTCCTCCCGTTTGTTTATTGTCCCAGATAAAGCTATTAAATACAAACTGAAACTTCAGTAAACTAATTAATCCAGGCAAGTATCCAAAGCATGTGTGCCCAATAGGTTGATTGGAATCTACCTGTTGGTCTCTTAAGTGCTGACCAGTAAATCCATGTTTTGCACCACTACAGTCATATAAAAGGGTGAATACAGTACAAGAATATTAGTTCCTGTAACCAATGGAAGTTTTGGCTGCAAGCTCAGATTTTGTTATGCTTAAAGTGATGGAAAACTCTCCCCTTTTTAAAATCACATCTGGACTGTTAGTGATATTTTAGATGTAGTTTTATTTATCAGTTGTAATGAACATTCGCTATAACTTTATTTTTAATATAAATATGAAATTCAAATTTCTCGCTCTCCGCCACCCACTTCAAAAGTAATTTTTTCTGAGAGCTAACAATTTGAACTGTACTCCAATCAGGGCTCTAGCTGCAACAAAAGTGCCATATGGGGAGAGCGTTGATTTGAGAGCAGTTCAAACCCTTAGCTTACAGAAAAATTCACTTTGGAAGCTGACGGCTGAGCACAAGGATTGTGAATTTCATATCTATATTAAAAAGGAAGTTATAGAGCATCTTCGTTACAACTGATGAAACTCCATCTAAAATATCACAAACATTCCGGATCTGTTTTTAAAAAAGGGGAGAGCTTACCATCACTTTAACACGTGTATGTAGATCATATTGACATACTTCACAAAAAGTTGGTACTGTTTTACAAACGTTTTGGCACCCATGCTCTACAGTAATATAGAAGCTTAGGGAGTTTTGTTAGGCTGTTTTCTCTCTGTACATATACATTTTTGCTTTTACTCTGTGGCTAGATATAGAATCTGAGATTGTCAGGTCTCTGTTTTTCTTTTGTTTGTTTTTCGCAGTTAGAATTTTTAGGTTGTAGTATTATATGTACCTTCTATAATAGGAAAAGAGCAATATTTCCCTTGTCTTAAAAATGGGTTCACATCACTAGAATAACTTTAAACTTTGGAAGGTTAAAGTCCTGGGGGACCTTTTGAAGTGTCTCAAACAAGAACATTTATTTGTTTCTATAAATGTCAGTTTGTAAACCACATTTATAAAGCATACAAATCTTTCTTGTTTAAAAGAGTTAAACAAGCTTGACTTTCTCATAAAGAACACTGGAGACTGGAAAGCCATATGCAGCCTTTTTCATCTTTTAATGATTTATAATAAAGAGATTTGTTTCTAATTTAAAATATCAGATTTATTATTTCCAAGGATATTATTTCCTTTGCTAGTTTTTCCTATTATTTAATGGGTAAACTTATTCATCAGTTGCATCCTGTGTTTAGAGGTCTAATAACAGTTTCTTTATTTAATCTCTTTGAATGTTTTTATTCATCATTGTACTTTTTTTCCATGTGATTTGAAAAAATTGAGTATCATCTTTCACATACACTAATCTTTCATTATTTGCAACCGACCTGTAATCACTCAGTTTGCACCCTTATTCATGCTGAATTCATCGGTTGTTTTTAAATAAACTGGTTAGTGGTACAGTTTTATGTTAGACAATAAAATTCCCTTTTTCTTATTTAGTGCTTAACCCCTGTTAAACCGTTTAAACCAAACCATGGCCTTAAAGGACCAGTAAACTTTTAAATGTACATATCTTTTTTATTTAATTGTGTTAAATACTTCTTTTGTTTAAATATATGTAATTATTTTATTTCTATACTTTTGTTTTAATTTGCCCTAGAACTTTTTCTTTTTTCCAAACCCCCTTTTTTGTGTTGTCAGCAGTCCTATCAGTTCACACTATCCGGATAGGACTGCGGCTATGCGCGACTTACATTTGCGCATGCGCAGTTGTATGGTAAGTGAAGATCTGTCATTTTACGTCACTTACTCAAAGCCGTTTTGCCGCTCTGCAGTCCCCTCAGTTAAGGCCACGTGTTGCCCACTAGAAGTCTTTAGCATCACTTAGTAGAAAACAGAAATCACAAACCTGTTATCAAAACCGCATTTCCACACGTCTCATTAGGTAAATAAACACGTAAATATGAGAAGGATATAATCAAAGGGCTTTTAAATTCAGTAGAATTGCATATTAAAAAAATGCATAATAAAAAGACAACATAATGGCAGACTTTCTTTCTGGCAAATTTCAAATTTTATTTCCATTTTCCTGCCCCCATTATCATTTTACAGCCATCTGTGAATTACTGACTCACAAATATATGCACTGTGAACTCTTGCTCAGTAGCAGCTGGCTATAAACGTCTTCAATGTAAGAAGTTCTTGTGAGTAATGCACCTTTTTTATTACTACAAGTTTATCTTATAGTTATGTGATGTTAGACCAAGAGCAAAGGAAAGGAAATTTATTTGAGACATTTAAAAAAAATACTTAACAAATTGCCTCCCCCCCCCCCTCTGTAGCTCTTTTGCAGTGCAATCAACTGCTGCAATATATTATAAAACTTTAACTGGAGAATAAAGCAATTTGTAAAGTGATGGTAAACCCAAGGGTATAAGAAACGCTAGGATTTACCATCACTAAAAATAAACATTAGTTTGACTCATGTTTTCGTAAAAAGCAGTGTTAAACTCACCCTATCTGTAAGGAAAGTAGATCACTAACACAGGAACTCTGGCCGCCCACGGCACAGCGCTTCAATGAGGTGACGTTTCCATCTCTGCACCAATAGCGACGCATGTTATACACTTGGATTTAGCAATCACTTTAATAAACACATTGCAATTGAGTTGGTGCATTAGTGCAACTGCCTAATGTAAAAATTTTATTTAAAAATAACTTGCAGAAACATTTTCACTAAAAAAAAAAATCTCAGTGCACAAAGTGAAAAAATGTCAGTCTCTGAGGTATACATATATAGAAGTGCATTGGACCCCCTTGCTTTCAAGTAAATGAAAAACATGAAAAAAATGTATGCAATATTCATCTTTACTATAATTGCCTTTGTAACGCGCCTGTCACCTTCGCCAGTTGCGCACACATCCACACAGGAATGTTGGCTGCACGAGGCAGCCAAAAGAATCCACCTGGATGCAGAAAAGCTGCATTAAGGTGGATTCCGAAAATTGCAGGTGGTGGATTCTTTCACCACCCTGCCATTTTCGGAATTAACCCCTAAACTGTCAAACACCCACATTGCAATAACCCTAATTAATATATTAACCCCTAAACCGCCAACCTCACCACAACTCATATAACTAATTTAATTACTAAGCCCCCTAATGTAACACACCCAAAATTACAATTAAAATAAAAAAAAAACTATCATTAAATTACAAAAAATAAGTCTATTACAGAAAAAAAATTATTAAAAATATTTTTTTATACCTTATCCCTATGAAAATAAAAACAACCCCTAATCTAAACTACCAATAGCCCTTAAAATGGCCTTTTGTAGGTCATTGCCCTAAGTTAAACAGCTCCTTTACCTCTAAAAAAAAAGTCCCCCCTAACAATAAAAAAACCCCACCCACCAAACCCCCCAAAATAAAAAAAAACATATAACTAAAAAATACTAAACTACCCATTGCCCCTAAAGGGGCATTTGTATATGCAATGCCCTTAAAAGGGCATTCTGCTCATTTACAAATCCAAAAAACTCTAATCTTAAAAAAAACACCCCAAAAATTAAAATAAAAAAGTCCAAACCTAAGCCCCCAAATAGGTACTCACTGTTCCTGAAGTCCGGCAGAGAAGGTCTTCTTCCAGACTGATGCATCATCTTCTATCTTCATCCGGATTGAAGGCAGAGCGGAAGTGCGGAACTGTGTTCCCGATGCCTGGATCCTCAGCGGCGGCATGGAGGCTTCTCTTCATCTGATGTCCAACGTAGACAGAAGATTGAATGCAAGGTACCGCAATCAATTTGGGGTACCTTGCCTTCCTATTGCCTGAAATTTTGAAATCAGTAAAATAGGATTAGAACTAATGAAATTCTATTGGCTGTTCAAATCAGCCAATATTATTTCAGTAGCTCTCATCCTATTGACTGATTTCAAAATTTCAGCCGATAGGAATGCAAGGTACCCCAATAAATATGGGGGTACCTTGCATTCAATTTTCAGTGTGCGACGGACGATCGCTCTACGCCGCTGGGGACCGTCACCGTTGAAGACTGGCGCTGAGGATTCAGGCATCGGAAACCCAGCTTCGCACCTCCGCTCCGCGCTGCCTTCACTCCAGATGAAGATAGAAGATGATGGATCCATCTGGAAGAAGACCTTCTCCGCCGGACTTCAGGAACAGTGAGTATCTGTTTGGGGCTTAGGTTTTGGCTTTTTTATTTAAATTTTTGGGGTGTTTTTTTTTAAGATTAGGGTTTTTTTGGGCTTGAAAAAGAGTAGCTGAGTGCCCATACAAATGCCCCTTTAGGGTTAATGGGTAGTTCAGGTTTTTTTAAGTGTTTTTTTTTTTTAAGTGTTTTTTTTTTTTTTGTTTGTTTGTTTTTTGGTGGGTGGGGTGTTTTCTTCTGTTAAGTGTGATCAGTCCACGGGTCATCATTACTTCTGGGATATTACTCCTCCCCAACAGGAAGTGCAAGAGGATTCACCCAGCAGAGCTGCATATAGCTCCTCCCCTCTACGTCACTCCCAGTCATTCTCTTGCACCCAACGACTAGATAGGATGTGTGAGAGGACTATGGTGATTATACTTAGTTTTATATCTTCAATCAAAAGTTTGTTATTTTAAAATAGCACCGGAGTGTGTTATTACCTCTCTGGCAAAGTTTGAAGAAGAATCTACCAGAGTTTTTGCTATGATTTTAGCCGGAGTATTTAAGATCATATTGCTGTTTCTCGGCCATCTGAGGAGAGGTAAACTTCAGATCAGGGGACAGCGGGCAGATGAATCTGCATAGAGGTATGTAGCAGCTTTCTTCTGTTATGTGTGATCAGTCCACGGGTCATCATTACTTCTGGGATATTATCTGCTCCCCTACAGGAAGTGCAAGAGGATTCACCCAGCAGAGTTGCTATATAGCTCCTCCCCTCTACGTCACCTCCAGTCATTCTCTTGCACCCAAAGACTAGATAGGAGGTGTGAGAGGACTATGGTGATTATACTTAGTTTTTATAACTTCAATCAAAAGTTTGTTATTTTACAATAGCACCGGAGCGTGTTATTACCTCTCTGGCAGAGTTTGAAGAAGAATCTACCAGAGTTTTTCTTATGATTTTAACCGGAGTAGTTAAGATCATATTGCTGTTTCTCGGCCATCTGAGGGAGGTAAAAGCTTCAGATCAGGGGACAGCGGGCAGTTGAATCTGCATTGAGGTATGTAGCAGTTTTTATTTTCTGAATGGAATTGATGAGAAAATCCTGCCATACCGTTATAATGACATGTATGTATACTCTACACTTCAGTATTCTGGGGATGGTATTTCACCGGAATTACTCTGTAAAAGTACATTAAACCTTTTAATAGGTATTTAATCATGTTAAACGTTTCTGCTGGAATGTAGAATCGTTTGCATTTCTGAGGTACTGAGTGAATAAATATTTGGGCATTATTTTTCCACTTGGCAGTTTGCTTGTTTTGATTATGACAGTTTCGTTTCTCTCTCACTGCTGTGTGTGAGGGGGAGGGGCTGTTTTTGGCGCTCTTTGCTACGCATCAAAAATTTCCAGTCAGTTACTCTTGTATTTTCTGCATGATCCGGTTCAGCTCTAACAGAACTCAGGGGTCTTCAAACTTCTTTGAAGGGAGGTAGATTCTCTCAGCAGAGCTGTGAGACTTATGTAGTGACTGTGTTTTAAAACGTTGCTCTGTGATTTTTATGTTTAAAATTTAATTAGTGTTACTTTACTAATGGGAACAAACCTTTGCTAACAAGTTGTGTTGTTTTTAAAGAGTGATGCTATAACTGTTTTTCAGTTCATTATTTCAACTGTCATTTAATCGTTTAGTGCTTCTTTGAGGCACAGTACGTTTTTGTTAAATAAGATTGTAACCAAGTTGCATGTTTATTGCTAGTGTGTTAAACATGTCTGATTCAGAGGAAGATACCTGTGTCATTTGTTCCAATGCCAAGGTGGAGCCCAATAGAAATTTATGTACTAACTGTATTGATGCTACTTTAAATAAAAGCCAATCTGTACAAATTGAACAAATTTCACCAAACAGCGAGGGGAGAGTTATGCCGTCTAACTCGCCTCACGTGTCAGTACCTGCGTCTCCCGCCCGGGAGGTGCGTGATATTATGGCGCCTAGTACATCTGGGCAGCCATTACAGATAACATTACAAGATATGGCTACTGTTATGACTGAAGTTTTGGCTAAGTTACCAGAACTAAGAGGCAAGCGTGATCACTCTGGGGTGAGAACAGAGTGCGCTGATAATTCTAGGGCCATGTCTGATACTGCGTCACAGCTTGCAGAGCATGAGGACGGAGAGCTTCATTCTGTAGGTGACGGTTCTGATCCAAGCAGATTGGATTCAGATATTTCAAATTTTAAATTTAAATTGGAAAACCTCCGTGTATTACTAGGGGAGGTCTTAGCGGCTCTTAACGATTGTAACACTGTTGCAATACCAGAGAAAATGTGTAGGTTGGATAAATACTTTGCGGTACCGGCGAGTACTGACGTTTTTCCTATACCTAAGAGATTAACTGAAATTGTTACCAAGGAGTGGGATAGACCCGGTGTGCCGTTCTCACCCCCTCCAATATTTAGAAAGATGTTTCCAATAGACGCCACCACACGGGACTTATGGCAAACGGTCCCTAAGGTGGAGGGAGCAGTTTCTACTTTAGCTAAGCGCACCACTATCCCGGTGGAGGATAGCTGTGCTTTTTCAGATCCTATGGATAAGAAATTAGAGGGTTACCTTAAGAAAATGTTTGTTCAACAAGGTTTTATATTGCAACCCCTTGCATGCATCGCGCCGATTACGGCTGCGGCAGCATTTTGGATTGAGTCTCTGGAAGAGAACCTTAGTTCCGCTACGCTGGACGACATTACGGACAGGCTTAGAGTCCTTAAACTAGCTAATTCATTCATTTCGGAGGCCGTAGTACATTTAACCAAACTTACGGCTAAGAATTCAGGATTCGCCATTCAGGCACGTAGGGCGCTGTGGTTAAAATCCTGGTCGGCTGATGTAACTTCTAAGTCCAAATTACTTAATATACCTTTCAAGGGGCAAACTTTATTTGGGCCCGGTTTGAAAGAAATTATCGCTGACATTACAGGAGGTAAGGGCCACGCTCTACCTCAAGACAAAGCCAAAGCTAAGGCTAGACAGTCTAATTTTCGTCCCTTTCGGAATTTCAAAGCAGGTGCAGCATCAACTTCCACTGCACCAAAACAGGAAGGAGCTGTTGCTCGTTACAGACAAGGCTGGAAACCTAACCAGTCCTGGAATAAGGGCAAGCAGGCCAGAAAACCTGCTGCTGCCCCTAAGACAGCATGAACCGAGGGCCCCCGATCCGGGACCGGATCTAGTGGGGGGCAGACTCTCTCTCTTCGCCCAGGCTTGGGCAAGAGATGTCCAGGATCCCTGGGCGCTAGAGATCATATCTCAGGGATACCTTCTAGACTTCAAATTATCTCCTCCAAGAGGGAGATTTCATCTGTCAAGGTTGTCAACAAACCAAATAAAGAAAGACGCGTTTCTACGCTGTGTACAAGATCTATTATTAATGGGAGTGATCCATCCGGTTCCGCGGTCGGAACAAGGACAAGGGTTTTACTCAAACCTGTTTGTGGTTCCCAAAAAAGAGGGAACTTTCAGGCCAATCTTGGATTTAAAGATCCTAAACAAATTCCTAAGAGTTCCATCGTTCAAAATGGAAACTATTCGGACAATTTTACCCATGATCCAAAAGGGTCAGTACATGACCACAGTGGATTTAAAGGATGCTTACCTTCACATACCGATTCACAAAGATCATTACCGGTATCTAAGGTTTGCCTTCTTAGACAGGCATTACCAGTTTGTAGCCCTTCCATTCGGATTGGCTACGGCTCCAAGAATCTTCACAAAGGTTCTGGGTGCCCTTCTAGCGGTTCTGAGACCGCGAGGAATTTCGGTAGCTCCGTACCTAGACGACATTCTGATACAAGCTTCAAGCTTTCAAACTGCCAAGTCTCATACAGAGTTAGTTCTGGCATTTCTAAGTTCGCATGGATGGAAAGTGAACGAAAAGAAGAGTTCTCTCTTGCCTCTCACAAGAGTTCCATTCTTGGGAACTCTTATAGATTCTGTAGAAATGAAGAGTTATCTGACAGAAGACAGATTAACAAAGCTTCTAAATGCATGCCGTGTCCTTCATTCCATTCAACTCCCGTCAGTAGCTCAATGCATGGAGGTGATCGGCTTAATGGTAGCAGCAATGGACATAGTACCCTTTGCACGCCTACATCTCAGACCGCTGCAATTGTGCATGCTGAGTCAGTGGAATGGGGATTACTCAGATTTGTCCCCCACTCTGAATCTGGATCAAGAGACCAGAAACTCTCTTCTATGGTGGCTTTCTCGGCCACATCTGTCCAGGGGGATGCCGTTCAGCAGGCCGGACTGGACAATTGTAACAACAGACGCCAGCCTTCTAGGTTGGGGCGCTGTCTGGAATTCTCTGAAGGCTCAGGGACAATGGAGTCAGGAGGAAAGTCTCCTGCCAATAAACATTCTGGAATTGAGAGCAGTTCTCAATGCCCTTCTAGCTTGGCCCCAGTTAAAGACTCGGGGGTTCATCAGGTTTCAGTCGGACAACATCACGACTGTAGCTTACATCAACCATCAGGGAGGGACAAGAAGCTCCCTAGCAATGATAGAAGTATCAAAGATAATTCGCTGGGCAGAGTCTCACTCTTGCCACCTATCAGCAATCCACATCCCGGGAGTGGAGAACTGGGAGGCGGATTTCTTGAGTCGCCAGACTCTTCATCCGGGGGAGTGGGAACTTCATCCGGAGGTCTTTGCCCAAATACTTCGACGTTGGGGCAAACCAGAGATAGATCTCATGGCGTCTCGCCAGAACGCCAAACTTCCTCGCTACGGATCAAGATCCAGGGATCCGGGAGCGGTTCTGATAGATGCTTTGACAGCACCTTGGAACTTCAGGATGGCTTATGTGTTTCCACCCTTCCCGCTGCTTCCTCGATTGATTGCCAAAATCAAACAGGAGAGAGCATCAGTGATTCTGATAGCGCCTGCATGGCCGCGCAGGACTTGGTATGCAGATCTAGTGGACATGTCATCCTGTCCGCCTTGGTCTCTACCTCTAAGACAGGACCTTCTGATTCAGGGTCCATTCAAACATCAAAGTCTAACTTCTCTGAAGCTGACTGCTTGGAAATTGAACGCTTGATTTTATCAAAACGTGGTTTTTCTGAGTCGGTTATTGATACCCTGATACAGGCTAGGAAGCCTGTTACCAGAAAGATTTACCATAAAATATGGCGTAAATACCTATACTGGTGTGAATCCAAAGATTACTCCTGGAGTAAGGTTAGGATTCCTAGGATATTGTCTTTTCTACAAGAAGGTTTAGAAAAGGGTTTATCGGCTAGCTCATTAAAGGGACAGATCTCAGCTCTGTCCATCTTGTTACACAGGCGTCTGTCAGAAAATTCAGACATCCAGGCCTTTTGTCAGGCTTTAGCTAGGATCAAGCCTGTGTTTAAAACTGTTGCTCCGCCATGGAGTTTAAACTTAGTTCTTAACGTTTTACAGGGTGTTCCGTTTGAACCCCTTCATTCCATTGATATAAAATTATTATCTTGGAAAGTTCTATTTTTAATGGCTATTTCCTCGGCTCGAAGAGTCTCTGAGTTATCAGCCCTACATTGTGATTCTCCTTATCTGATCTTTCACTCAGACAAGGTAGTTCTGCGTACTAAGCCTGGGTTCTTACCTAAGGTTGTCTCTAACAGGAATATCAATCAAGAGATTGTTGTTCCATCCTTGTGTCCAAATCCTTCTTCAAAGAAGGAACGTCTTCTACACAATCTGGATGTAGTTCGTGCCCTCAAGTTCTACTTGCAGGCAACTAAAGATTTTCGCCAAACTTCTTCCCTGTTTGTCGTTTATTCTGGACAGAGGAGAGGTCAAAAAGCTTCTGCTACCTCTCTCTCTTTTTGGCTTCGTAGCATAATACGTTTAGCCTATGAGACTGCTGGACAGCAGCCTCCTGAAAGAATTACAGCTCATTCCACTAGAGCTGTGGCTTCCACTTGGGCCTTTAAGAATGAGGCCTCTGTTGAACAGATTTGCAAGGCTGCAACTTGGTCTTCGCTTCATACTTTTTACAAATTTTACAAATTTGACACTTTTGCTTCTTCGGAGGCTATTTTTGGGAGAAAGGTTCTTCAGGCAGTGGTTCCTTCTGTATAATGAGCCTGCCTATCCCTCCCGTCATCCGTGTACTTTTGCTTTGGTATTGGTATCCCAGAAGTAATGATGACCCGTGGACTGATCACACATAACAGAAGAAAACATAATTTATGCTTACCTGATAAATTCCTTTCTTCTGTTGTGTGATCAGTCCACGGCCCGCCCTGTTTTTTAAGGCAGGTAAATATTTTTTAAATTATAATTCAGTCACCTCTACACCCTTGGCTTCTCCTTTCTCGTTGGTCTTTGGTCGAATGACTGGAGGTGACGTAGAGGGGAGGAGCTATATAGCAACTCTGCTGGGTGAATCCTCTTGCACTTCCTGTAGGGGAGCAGATAATATCCCAGAAGTAATGATGACCCGTGGACTGATCACACAACAGAAGAAAGGAATTTATCAGGTAAGCATAAATTATGTTTTTATTTTCTGACAATGGAATTGATGAGAAAATCCTGCCATACCGATATAATGTCATGTATGTATACTTTACACTTCAGTATTCTGGGGAATGGTACTTCACTAGAATTACACTGTAAGAAGTACATAAAGCTGTTTAATAACTAGAAATTATGTTTAACGTTTTTGCTGGAATGTAAAATCGTTTTCATTTGCTGAGGTACTGAGTGAATAAATGTTTTGGGCACTATTTTTCCACTTGGCAGTTGCTTAATCTTTTTTCTGACAGTTTCTGTTCTCTCTCACTGCTGTGTGTGAGGGGGAGGGGCCGTTTTTTGGCGCTTTTGCTACGCATCAGATATTTCAGTCAGCAGCTCATTGTATTTCCTGCATGATCCGGTTCATCTCTACAGAGCTCAGGGGTCTTCAAAACTTATTTTGAGGGAGGTAATTTCTCTCAGCAGAGCTGTGAGAATTATAGTTGACTGAGACAAAAAACGTTTATTCTGTAATTTGTTTCCTGCTTTCAGAATTTGTTATCTTTGCTAATGGGATTAAACCTTTGCTAAAGTTGTGTTGTTTATAAGGATTGAGGCTATAACTGTTTCAATTTATTAATTTTCAACTGTCATAGATCTTCTGTGCTTCTTAAAGGCACAGTACGTTTTTAATATTATTCTAATTGAATTGTATTCCAAGTTGCAAGTTGTTTTGCTAGTGTGTTAAACATGTCTGATTCAGAGGAAGATACCTGTGTCATTTGTTGCAATGCCAAAGTGGAGCCCAATAGAAATTTATGTACTAACTGTATTGATGCTACTTTAAATAAAAGTCAATCTGTACAAATTGAACAAATTTCACCAAACAACGAGGGGAGAGTTATGCCGACTAACTCGCCTCACGTGTCAGTACCTGCATCTCCCGCTCGGGAGGTGCGTGATATTGTAGCGCCGAGTACATCTGGGCGGCCATTACAAATCACATTACAGGATATGGCTACTGTTATGACTGAAGTTTTGGCTAAATTACCAGAACTAAGAGGTAAGCGTGATCACTCTGGGGTGAGAACAGAGTGCGCTGATAATATTAGGGCCATGTCAGACACTGCGTCACAGGTGGCAGAACATGAGGACGGAGAACTTCATTCTGTGGGTGACGGTTCTGATCCAAACAGACTGGATTCAGATATTTCAAATTTTAAATTTAAACTGGAAAACCTCCGTGTATTACTAGGGGAGGTGTTAGCGGCTCTGAATGATTGTAACACAGTTGCAATACCAGAGAAAATGTGTAGGTTGGATAAATATTTTGCGGTACCGGCGAGTACTGAGGTTTTTCCTATACCTAAGAGACTTACTGAAATTGTTACTAAGGAGTGGGATAGACCCGGTGTGCCGTTCTCACCCCCTCCGATATTTAGAAAAATGTTTCCAATAGACGCCACCACACGGGACTTATGGCAAACGGTCCCTAAGGTGGAGGGAGCAGTTTCTACTTTAGCTAAGCGTACCACTATCCCGGTGGAGGATAGCTGTGCTTTTTCAGATCCAATGGATAAAAAATTAGAGGGTTACCTTAAGAAAATGTTTGTTCAACAAGGTTTTATATTGCAACCCCTTGCATGCATTGCGCCGATCACGGCTGCAGCGGCATTCTGGATTGAGTCTCTGGAAGAGAACATTAGTTCAGCTACTCTGGACGACATTACGGACAGGCTTAGAGTCCTTAAACTAGCTAATTCATTCATTTCGGAGGCCGTAGTACATCTTACTAAACTTACGGCGAAGAATTCAGGATTCGCCATTCAGGCACGCAGGGCGCTGTGGCTAAAATCCTGGTCAGCTGATGTTACTTCTAAGTCTAAATTGCTTAATATACCTTTCAAAGGGCAGACCTTATTCGGGCCCGGGTTGAAAGAGATTATCGCTGACATTACAGGAGGTAAAGGCCATGCCCTGCCTCAGGACAAAGCCAAAGCTAAGGCTAGACAGTCTAATTTTCGTTCCTTTCGTAATTTCAAAGCAGGAGCAGCATCAACTTCCTCTGCACCAAAACAAGAAGGAGCTGTTGCTCGCTACAGACAAGGCTGGAAACCTAACCAGTCCTGGAACAAGGGCAAGCAGACCAGGAAACCTGCTGCTGCCCCTAAAACAGCATGAATTGAGGGCCCCCGATCCGGGATCGGATCTAGTGGGGGGCAGACTTTCTCTCTTCGCCCAGGCTTGGGCAAGAGATGTCCAGGATCCCTGGGCGCTAGAGATAATATCTCAGGGATACCTTCTGGACTTCAAATACTCTCCTCCAAGAGAGAGATTTCATCTGTCAAGGTTGTCAACAATCCAGACAAAGAAAGAGGCGTTTCTATGCTGCGTACAAGAGCTCTTGTTAATGGGAGTAATCCATCCAGTTCCACGATCGGAACAGGGACAGGGGGTTTACTCAAATCTGTTTGTGGTTCCCAAAAAAGAGGGAACTTTCAGACCAATCCTGGACTTAAAGATCCTAAACAAATTCTTAAGAGTTCCATCGTTCAAGATGGAGACTATTCGGACAATTTTACCTATGATCCAAGAGGGTCAGTACATGACCACTGTAGATTTAAAAGATGCTTACCTTCACATACCGATTCACAAAGATCATTACCGGTACCTAAGGTTTGCCTTCCTAGACAGGCATTACCAGTTTGTGGCTCTTCCATTCGGATTGGCTACAGCTCCAAGAATCTTCACAAAGGTTCTGGGTGCTCTTCTGGCGGTACTAAGACCGCGGGGAATCTCGGTAGCTCCATACCTAGACGACATTCTGATACAAGCTTCAAGCTTTCAAACTGCCAAGTCTCATACAGAGTTAGTACTGGCATTTCTAAGGTCACATGGATGGAAGGTGAACGAAAAGAAAAGTTCACTCGTTCCACTCACAAGAGTTCCCTTCCTGGGGACTCTTATAGATTCTGTAGAAATGAAGATTTACCTGACAGAGGACAGGCTAACAAGACTTCAAAGTGCTTGCCGCACCCTTCATTCCATTCAACACCCGTCAGTGGCTCAATGCATGGAGGTAATCGGCTTAATGGTAGCGGCAATGGACATAGTACCCTTTGCACGCTTACACCTCAGACCACTGCAACTGTGCATGCTAAGTCAGTGGAATGGGGATTACTCAGACTTATCCCCTTCTCTGAATCTGGATCAAGAGACCAGAAATTCTCTTCTATGGTGGCTTTCTCGGCCACATCTGTCCAGGGGGATGCCATTCAGCAGACCAGACTGGACAATTGTAACAACAGACGCCAGCCTTCTAGGTTGGGGTGCCGTCTGGAATTCTCTGAAGGCTCAGGGACAATGGAGTCAGGAGGAGAGTCTCCTGCCAATAAACATTCTGGAATTGAGAGCAGTTCTCAATGCCTTCCTGGCTTGGCCCCAGTTGACAACTCGAGGGTTCATCAGGTTTCAGTCGGACAACATCACGACTGTAGCTTACATCAACCATCAGGGAGGGACAAGAAGCTCCCTAGCTATGATGGAAGTATCAAAGATAATTCGCTGGGCAGAGTCTCACTCTTGCCACCTGTCAGCAATCCACATCCCGGGAGTGGAGAACTGGGAGGCGGATTTCTTAAGTCGTCAGACTTTGCATCCGGGGGAGTGGGAACTCCATCCGGAGGTCTTTGCCCAAATACTTCGACGTTGGGGCAAACCAGAGATAGATCTCATGGCGTCTCGACAGAACGCCAAGCTTCCTCGTTACGGGTCCAGATCCAGGGATCCAGGAGCAGTCCTGATAGATGCCCTGACAGCACCTTGGGACTTCAGGATGGCTTACGTGTTTCCACCCTTCCCGATGCTTCCTCGATTGATTGCCAGAATCAAACAAGAGAGAGCATCAGTGATTCTAATAGCACCTGCGTGGCCACGCAGGACTTGGTATGCAGACCTGGTGGACATGTCATCCTGTCCACCTTGGTCTCTACCTCTGAAACAGGACCTTCTGATACAGGGTCCCTTCAAACATCAAAATCTAACTTCTCTGAAGCTGACTACTTGGAAATTGAACGCTTGATTTTATCAAGACGTGGGTTTTCTGAGTCAGTTATTGATACCTTAATACAGGCTAGGAAACCTGTTACCAGAAAGATTTACCATAAGATATGGCTTAAATACCTATATTGGTGTGAATCCAAAGGTTACTCTTGGAGTAAGGTTAGGATTCCTAGGATATTGTCTTTTCTACAAGAAGGTTTAGAAAAGGGTTTATCTGCTAGTTCATTAAAGGGACAGATCTCAGCTCTGTCCATTCTGTTACACAAACGTCTGTCAGAAGTTCCTGACGTCCAGGCTTTTTGTCAGGCTTTGGCCAGGATTAAGCCTGTGTTTAAAACTGTTGCTCCACCATGGAGTTTAAACCTGGTTCTTAATGTTTTACAGGGCGTTCCGTTTTAACCCCTTCATTCCATTGATATAAAGTTGTTATCTTGGAAAGTTCTATTTTTAATGGCTATTTCCTCGGCTCGAAGAGTCTCTGAACTATCAGCCTTACATTGTGATTCTCCTTATTTGATTTTTCATTCGGATAAGGTAGTTCTGCGTACTAAACCTGGGTTCTTACCTAAGGTAGTTACTAACAGGAATATCAATCAAGAGATTGTTGTTCCTTCTTTGTGCCCAAATCCTTCTTCGAAGAAGGAACGTCTACTGCACAACCTGGATGTAGTCCGTGCTCTAAAATTTTACTTACAGGCAACTAAGGAATTTCGACAAACGTCTTCTCTGTTTGTCGTTTACTCTGGGCAGAGGAGAGGTCAAAAAGCTTCTGCTACCTCTCTTTCTTTTTGGCTTCGTAGCATAATTCGTTTAGCTTATGAGACTGCTGGACAGCAGCCTCCTGAAAGAATTACAGCTCATTCTACTAGAGCTGTGGCTTCCACTTGGGCCTTCAAGAATGAGGCCTCTGTTGAGCAGATTTGCAAGGCTGCAACTTGGTCTTCGCTTCATACTTTTTCCAAATTTTACAAATTTGACACTTTTGCTTCATCGGAGGCTATTTTTGGGAGAAAGGTTCTTCAGGCAGTGGTTCCTTCTGTATAAAGAGCCTGCCTATCCCTCCCGTCATCCGTGTACTTTTGCTTTGGTATTGGTATCCCAGAAGTAATGATGACCCGTGGACTGATCACACTTAACAGAAGAAAACATAATTTATGCTTACCTGATAAATTCCTTTCTTCTGTAGTGTGATCAGTCCACGGCCAGCCCTGTTTTTAAGGCAGGTAAATATTTTTTAATTTATACTCCAGTCACCACTTCACCCTTGGCTTTTCCTTTCTCGTTGGTCCTTGGTCGAATGACTGGGAGTGACGTAGAGGGGAGGAGCTATATGCAGCTCTGCTGGGTGAATCCTCTTGCACTTCCTGTTGGGGAGGAGTAATATCCCAGAAGTAATGATGACCCGTGGACTGATCACACTACAGAAGAAAGGAATTTATCAGGTAAGCATAAATTATGTTTTTACTGTTAGGGGAACTTAGTAATTTTTTAGGTAAAATAGCTGTTTAACTTAGGGCAATGCCCTACAAAAGGCCCCTTTAAGGGCTATTGGTAGTTTAGATTAGGGTTTTGGGGTGGCTATTTTTTTAAAGGGGGTGTTAGATTAGGAATATTTTTATTTATTTTTTTGGATAATGTAGTTTTTTTTTTTTCTGTAATCTTAACTTTTTGTATTTTTTGTAAACTTAGTTTTTTTTCTGTAATTTAAGATTTTTTTATTTTTTGTAACTTTAGCGATTTGTGGGTTTTTAATTATTTTAAAATTTTAACTTAATTAGGGTTAATTTATGGGGGTGTTAGGTTAGGGGGGATAGTTGTTAGAAAAAATACTTTGCGTTCTGGGTGTGGGTTGGCGGTTTAGAGGTTAATTGTTTAAAGTAGTTTTTTGCATTCTGGGTAGTTTGCAGTTTTGTATTTAATATGTTAATTAGTTGTTAGTGTTTTCTTTAAATGGCGATTAGGAGTTAATCAATTTATAAATTAGATTACGATCTTTGTGTTTGGCGGTTTAGTGTTTAATAACTGTATTAGGTAAATTGCAATGTGGGGGGTTGTCAGATTAGGGGTAATTAATTTTATTATTATTTGCTGTTTTGGGGGGTATGGTGGTAATATGGGTGGATTTGCGGTTTACTGGTTAATAACTTTTTTTTTAGGTAGATTGTGATGTGGGGGGTTCTCGGATTAGGGGTTATTCATTTTATTATTATTTTCGATTTTTGTGGAATGGCGGAAATATTGGTTTTGAAGTGTAAGGTTTATTATTGTGAGGCGGCTCAGGCTACATATTATTTATACAGTCACAATGCATAGTGACTATATAAATAATGTAGACATTGACACTACAATATATATAATGTACATTCTGACACTTTAAATAATTTAGCATTTAGACGTATGTACCGAAAAGAAGTGTATGTATAATTTTACGTTAAAAAGTGCAGGCATACAGGGTCAGTTTGTACATGATTTATATAAATGCTTATTATTTCAGTGTCAGTGTGTACATTTATTTATTCAGTAACTATGCATTGTTACTGTATAAATAATGTGTGGGCAATTGCAATCACAATTTCCGAAAATCTTATATGGGCATACTTAATAGAAATAGACATATACGTCAGTGTCAATCAAACACTGCACGTTTGAGGAAAGCCACGCCTCTCGCTCGCGTCAAATCGCATGTGTCGCTCGCGCCATTTAGTCAATTCAAATATAAGGTGTATCCAGTCCACGGATCATCCATTACTTGTGGGATATTCTCCTTCCCAACAGGAAGTTGCAAGAGTCCACCCACAGCAGAGCTGTTATATAGCTCCTCCCCTAACTGCTATATCCAGTCATTCTCTTGCAACTCTCAACACGTATGGAGGTAGTAAGAGAGAGTGGTGTATTATAGTTAGTTTTTTATCTTTAATCAAAAGTTTATTGTTTTTAAATGGTACTGGAGTTGTACTATTTTATCTCAGGCAGCATTTAGAAGAAGAATCTGCCTGCGTTTTTCTATGATCTTAGCAGAAGTAACTAAGATCCACTGCTGTTCTCACATATGTCTGAGGAGTGAGGTAACTTCAGAGGGAGAATGGCGTGCAGGTTATCCTGCTATAAGGTATGTGCAGTTATAAGTTTTTCTAGGAATGGAATTGCTAGAAAATGCTGCTGATACCGGATTAATGTAAGTTAAGCCTAAATACAGTGATTTAATAGCGACTAGTATCAGGCTTACTATCAGAGATATATACTCTTATAAATTTGCAATATAAAACGTTTGCTGGCATGTTTAATCGTTTTTATATATGCTTTGGTGATAAAACTTTATTGGGGCCTAGTTTTTTCCACATGGCTGGCTTAAATTTTGCCTAGAAACCGTTTCCTGAGGCTTTCAACTGTTGTAATATGAGTGGGAGGGGCCTATTTTAGCGCTTTTTTGCGCAGTTAAAATTACAAAATGAATCATCCAGCTTCCCTCAGCAGTCCCATGAATACTATAGGACATCTCTAAAGGGCTAAAAAGGCTTCCAAAATCGTTTATGGGGAAGGTAAGACCACAGCACAGCTGTGGCAGTTTGTTGTGACTGTTAAAAAACGTCTATTTCGTTTTTTTTATCCGTTTTTTGTATTAAGGGGTTAATCATCCATTTGCAAGTGGGTGCAATGCTCTGTTAACTTATTACATATACTGTAAAAATTTCATTTGATTTCTGCCTTTTTTTCACTGTTTTTCAAATTTTGACAAAATTTGTTTCTCTTAAAGGCACAGTAACGTTTTTTATATTTGCTTGTTAACTTGATTTAAAGTGTTTTCCAAGCTTGCTAGTCTCATTGCTAGTCTGTACAAACATGTCTGACATAGAGGAAACTCCTTGTTCATTATCTTTTTAAGCCATGGTGGAACCCCATCTTAGAATGTGTACCAAATGTACTGATTTCACTTTAAGCAATAAAGATAATTTTTTTGTCTTTAAAAAAGTTATCACCAGAGGTTTCTGTCGAGGGGAAAGTTATGCCGACTAACTCTCCCCACGTGTCAGACCCTTTGACTCCCGCTTCAGGGACTCCCGCTCAAATGGCGCCAAGTACATCAAGGCCGCCCATAGCGTTTATTTTACAAGACATGGCGGAAGTTATGAATAATACACTGTCAGCGGTATTAGTCAGACTACCTGAAATTAAAGGAAAGCAAGATAGCTCTGGGGTTAGACCTAATACAGAGCATACAGATGCTTTAAGAACCATGTCTGATACTGCCTCACAATATGCAGAAGCTGAGGGGAGCTTCAGTCTGTGGGTGATATTTTTGACTCAGGGAAGATGATTTAACCTGATTCTGATATTTCTACATTTAAAATTTATGCTTGAGAACCTCCACTTGTTGCTCAGCGAGGTTTTAGCTGATCTGAATGACTGTGTTACAATTGCAGTGCCAGAGAAATTGTGTAGACTGGATAAATACTATGCAGTGCCGGTGTGTACTGATGTTTTTCCAATACCTATAGAGGTTTACAGAAATTATTAATAGGAATGGGATAGACCAGGTGTGCCGTTCTCTTCCCCTCCTATTTTCAGAAAAATGTTTCCAATAGACGCCACCACACGGGACTTATGGCAGATAGTTCCTAAGGTGGAGAAAAGAGTTTTTACTCTAGCAAAGCGTACTTCTATCCCTGTCGAGGACAGTTGTGCTTTTTTACATCCAATGGATAAGAAATTAGAAGGTTACCTTAGAAAAATGTTTATTCAACAAGGTTTTATCCTGCAGCCCCTTGCATGCATTGCTCCTGTAACTGCTGCTGCGGCGTTCTGGTTTGAGTCTCTGGAAGAGGCTTTACAGGTAGCGACTCCATTGGATGAACATACTTGACAAGCTTAGAGCACTTAAGCTAGCCAATTCCTTTGTTTCTCATGCCTTTGTTCATTTGACTAAACTAACGGCTAAGAATTTTGTTTTTGCTATACAGGCACACAGAGCGCTATGGCTTATATCATGGTCAGCTGTTGTGACTTCAAAAAATAAGCTACTTAACATTCCCTTCAAGGGGCAGACCCTATTCGGGCCTGGTTTGAAGGAGAATATTGCTAATATCACTGGAGGAAAAGGTCATGCCCTTCCTCAGGACAGGTCCAAATCAAGGGCCAAACATTCTAATTTTCGTGCCTTTCGAAACTTCAAGGCAGGTGCGGCATCAACTTCCTCTAAGGCAAAACAAGAGGGAACTTTTGCTCAGTCCAAGACGGTCTGGAGACAACCGGACCTGGAACAAAAATAAGCAGGCCAAACAGCCTGCTGCTGCCTCTGAGACAGCATGAAGGAACGGCCCCCTATCCGGTAACGGATCCTGTAGGGGGCAGACTTTCATTCTTCGCCCAGGCGTGGACAAGAGATGCCCAGGATCTCTGGGCGTTGGAAATTATATCCCAGAGATATCTTCTGGACTTCTAAGCTTCCCCCCCCCAAAAGAGGGGAGATTTCACCTTTCACAATTATCTGCAAACCAGATAAAGAAAGAGGCATTCTTACACTGTGTACAAGGCCTCCTAGTTTGGCGAGTGACCCATCCAGTTCCAAAGGAGGAACAGGGACAGAGTTTATACTCAATTCTGTTTGTGGTTCCCAAAAAAGAGGGAACCTTCAGACCAATTTTGGATCTAAAGATCTTAAACAAATTCCTCAGAATTCCATCATTTAAGATGGAAACTATTCGTACCATCTTACCTATGATCCAGGAGAGTCATTATAGGACTACAATGGATTTGAAGGATGCTTATCCTCACATTCCGATACACAAAGATCATTATCGGTTTTTCAGGTTTGCCTTTCTAGACAGGCATTACCAGTTTGTAGCTCTTTCCTTTGGGTTAGCTACAGCCCCAAGAATCTTTACGAAGGTTCTGGGGTTGCTTTGGCGGTCCTTAGGCCGCGGGGCATAGATGTAGCCCCTTATTTAGACGATGATACAGGCGTCAAACTTCCAAATTGCCAAGTCTCATACGGACGTAGTACTGGCATTTCTGAGATCGCATGGGTGGAAAGTGAACAAGGAAAGAGTTCTCTATCCCCAATCACAAGAGTTTCCTTCCTAGGGACTCTGATAGATTCTGTAGAAATGAAAATTTACCTGACGGAGTCCAGGTTGTCAAAGCTTCTAAATTCCTGCCGTGTTCTTCATTCCATTCCGCTCCCTTCGGTGGCTCGGTACACGAATGTAATCGGCTTAATGGTAGTGGCACTGGACATAGTGCCGTTTGCACGCCTAAATTTCAGACCGCTGCAACTATGCATGCTCATTCAGTGGAACGGGGATTACACAGATTTGTCCCCCCTGCTAAATCTGGATCAAGAGGCCAGAGATTCTCTTCTCTGGTGGCTATCTCGGGTCCATCTGTCCAAGAATATGACCTTTCGCAGGCCAGATGGTACAATTGTTACAACAGATTCCAGCCTTCTAGTTTGGGGTATAGTCTGGAACTCCCTGAAGGCTCAAGGATAGTGGACTCAGGAGGAGACCCTCCTTCTAATAAATATTCTGGAACTGAGAGCAATATTCAGTGCTCTTCAGGCTTGGCCTCAGTTAGCAACTCTGAGGTACATCGGATTTCAGTCGGACAATATCACGACTGTGGCTTACATCAGCATCAAGGGGGAACAGACGTTCCCTAGCGATGTTAGAAGTCTTCAAATAATTCACTGGACAGAGACTCACTCTTATCTCCTATCAGCTATCCATATCCCAGGTGTTGAGAACTGGGAGGCGGATTTTCTAAGTCATCAGACTTTCATCCGGGGGAGTGGGAACTCCCTCCGGAGGTGTTTGCACAAGATCAAGCAGGAGAGTGCTTTGGTGTTTTTTTATAGCGCCTGCATGGCCACGCAGGACCTGGTATGCAGATCTGGTGGACATGTCATCCTTCCCACCATGGTCTCTGCTTCCGAGACAGGACCCTCTACCTCAGGGTCCTTTCAACCATCTAAATTTAACTTCTCTGAGATGGACTGCCTGGAGACTTGATGTATCAAAGCATGGCTTCTCCGAGTCAGTCGTTGATACCTTAATACAGGCATGAAAGCCTGTCACTAGGAAAATTTAACATAAGATATGGCGTTAATATCGTATTGGTATGAATCCAAGCGTTACTCATGGAGTAAAATCAGGATTCCCAGGATATTATCTTTTCTCCAAGATGATTTTGGGAAAAGGATTGTCAGCTAGTTCCTTAAAAGGACAGATTTCTACTTTTGCACAAAATCGTCTGGCAGATATTCCAGACGTTCAGGCCTTTTGTCAGGCTTTGGTTAGAACCAAGCCTGTGTTTAAACCTGTTGCTCCGCCATGGAGCTTAAATCTAGTTCTTAAGGTTCTTCAAGGAGTTCCGTTTGAACCTCTTCATTCCATAGATATCAAACTTTTATCTTGGAAAGTTCCTTTTTGGTAGTTAGTTCCTCGGCTCGTAGAATCTCCGAGTTATCTGCTTTACAATGTGATTCTCCTTATCTGACCCTCCGTACGGATAAGGTAGTCCTGCGTACCAAACCTGGGTTTTTACCTAAGGTGGTATCTAACAAGAATATCAATCAAGAGATTGTTGTTCCATTCTTGTATCCTAATCCTTCTTCAAAGAAGGAACATCTATGACACAATTTGAACGTGGTTTGTGCTTTAAAGTTTTACTTACAAGCTACTACAGATTTTCATCAAACATCTACCTTAAGAAGCATAATCCGTTTAGCTTATGAGACTGCTGGACAGCAGCCTCCTGAAAGGATTACAGCTCATTCTACTAGAGCTGTGGCTTTCACTTGTGCCTTTTTAAAATGAGGCTTCTGTTGAACAGATTTACAAGGCGGCGACTTGGTCTGCGCTTTATACTTTTTCAAAATTTTACAAATTTGATACTTTGCTTCTTCGGAGGCTATTATTGGGAGAAAGGGTTTTTTACAGGCAGTGGTATCTTCCGTTTAAGTACCTGCCTTGTCCCTCCCTTCATCCGTGTACTTTAGCTTTGGTATTGGTATCCCACAAGTAATGGATGATCCGTGGACTGGATACACCTTACAAGAGAAAACACAATTTATGCTTACCTGATAAATTTATTTCTCTTGTGGTGTATCCAGTCCACGGCCCGCCCTGTCATTTTAAGGCAGGTAATTTTTTCATTGAAACTACAGTCACCACTGCACCCTATGGTTTTTCCTTTCTCTGCGTATTTTCGGTCGAATGACTGGATATGGCAGTTAGGGGAGGAGCTATATAACAGCTCTGCTCTGGGTGGACTCTTGCAACTTCGTGTTGGGAAGGAGAATATCCCACAAGCAATGGATGATCCGTGGACTGGATACACCACAAGAGAAATAAATTTATCAGGTAAGCATAAATTGTGTTATTATTTGACGCAGTTAGAAAAAAAACAGTCTGTGAAGATAGTTGCTGTAGAGAGAGATCAACGTTTTTTTTTTGTTTTGTTTTTTTTAGCTGATAAATTCCTTTTTATTGTGGTGAGAGTCTTTTTTTTTTTTCTTTTTTTTTCTTTTTTTATTGAGGTTGTTAAACGATACTATAAGGGAGGCACACAGTTTGTAAGTAAACAATTAAGAACAAATACAGTAACATCCCAGAAAGAGATATTAACATCTACAGGTTATAGTACATTTTGCAAATAAAGATACATCAAAGTGAGAAGAGTACTAACAATTCAAATTGAGTAGTAGTTCACTAAAAGAGAGTGGTTCATATATATCTTGCAAACTTCATAGTTCTCCATGACGCAAACCATGATAAAGTCTAAGCAAGGACAACCTGTATGCAGAAGCTAGGAAATCAGATATTCTGTATAACCATAAGTGACTGTAATAGGGATAATGTTAAGAAGAAACGACTAAACAAACTCAATTAGAACCTCTTTTTCTTTTGGGGGGTATTAGGGAAGGAAAGCAGTGGGCAAAAGCCACTCAAATAAGGGGTAAGGGGGGGGGAGAAAAAAATAAAATGTTATCTAGTTGTGCTAGTGAATAAGCCATGACATGGAGGGGGAGTTGAGAATGATCATATAGAAGGAGTGGTCTGTGCCTAGAATATGCATATATGTGTATTCATAGATGAGTCAGAGTACAGACATGATAACAGGACAAAAATAGACATAATACTGAATGCTAAAGGGGAGCAAATAGTGGCTAAGGACCTAAATAACATATGTTAAAATATGAGATATGGGGTGCCTATAGACTAGGGATGGGTGGGGTAGAGACCCCAATCCTCGTGTCTAAAGAGGGAACCATTAGCCAGGGTTATAATAGTTATCTGTATCAAAGTAATATGACTCCCTGTTACACTGGTGTGGAGCTTAGAAAATCTATCCTATAGATACAAAAAAGGGAACATAATCCTAGATATAAAACAGCAATTTCTATTATGCTTAGTCAGCACTTTTTATCTGAGATATAACGCACTCCTTCACTATATGCTAGACTGAAAACCCAACAATGGATTTTTTTTTTTTTTTAATTTTGTACAGCAGCTTTGGATGTAACACAATAAATGGAGATATTCTAAAACCATTCAGACTAAATCAAGCTAAATGCCAGGGAGGTTAAGGAGTTATCTCAGAAGCTAAGAGCGTCAACATAAATAATAAACGAGGAGCACTGAAACATACATACATATAGGGGTGCATATCAACATGCAGTGCTCAGAAACATAAACAAGCAAGAGAGGGGATTGAAACTTATAGCAGCAATGTCCAGCATTTCAGATGGGAAAGTGGGTCCTTATAATTAACCCACCCCACTTCTAGAGAGTTGGCCTGGATCGGAGCAGTTCTTTCTGTGTAAATCAGCAGCCCCACTCGGAGGCCAGGTAGCCAACAATCCTTTATAGACCAATACTTGATATGTGGGTGGTTGTACGCTACTTATGAAGACATCTATCAGATACCTCCTTCTGCTGAATCGCCACCCGCCATTGCGCTGTTTGTTTGTAAAGAGGGACTGCGTCCCTGAGGCCTCATCGCCCCTCCGGAGGCCGGCCGCACCATCCAGAGAGACGACTAGGGAGAGTCCGGTGGCATTCTTTGGCTGATAGAGGAAAGTGCAGGAGGCGGCTCCAGGCGGATAGATAATGTCCATGTTGCTCGAGACTCGAACGGTCTCTGAATTCACCAGACTGTCGCCACTCCGAAGGTAGCCATGCGCTGTAGTGAGGGGATAAGCGCTGGGTCCGGTACGTAGCGGTTTGTGTGCTTGTGCATAGAAGGGCTTCAGCGGGGCTACTAGTTCCTCCGTTTCCAGACTGAGCTGAGGCTCGTAAGCAATTTCTGATGAGCGGTTCTGCCCATCTAAGTTAGGGATCTCCTGCTGTGTAGTGGTTCCCATTGCTTCTGTCACTCCTACTGACTCGCGACCCCTCTCACTCCTAGTAGATTGCAGGGTATGGTGTAAGTCCACAAAGTTGCGGAGCATCTGCAACTCCAGCCCCTCCAGCATCCACTGCATCTGCTCCTGAAAATCCTCCTCCATGTCTAAGCTTAAAGTGTCGGAAGAAAATTAAGATAGTCACTAGCATGAGAGTATTTTACCCGGCTGTTAACAAACCGGGGGGGGGGAATAGCTGATTGCAAAATAAATATAAGGCCGCAGCCGGCTATCTTGGAGGCCTCAGAGTATGTTGCTGCCGATGGATCCAGGGTAATCCGTGGTATCAAACAGCTCCCTGGCTTTTCCTCCACTAGGTTTACTATTTATGCGAGAAAATAGTTGGATAGGGAAGAGATAACAGCTAAAATGTAGAGTTTATAGTGGGAGCTTCACCATCTTGCGACTTCTCCCGGCTGCGGCTAGGACACGCCCCCGAGATCAAAGTTTTTAATAGCAGAGCATTGTCTGTTGTCTACTTTTTTAGCAACACTAGCTATTTTATCCCAAAAGCTTTTTTTAAAAGCTATAGAAAAGCCTGCTGATTTTTATTTTTAAAAGTTTTTTTTTTTTAAAGCTTTAGTTGTCACAAAATAAACGTTTGTAAATTTCATCTCAAAAGCTTGTTTAAAGGGACACTCAGGTTTTATTAAATTTTCATGATTCAGATACAGCATGTAATTTTAAACAACTTTCCAATTTACTTCCATTAAAGAAAATGTGCACAGTCTTTTATATTTACACTTTTTTTGAGTCACCAGCTCCTACTGAGCATGTGCAAGAACTCAGACTATACGTATATGCATTTGTGATTGGCTGATTGCTATCGCATGGTACAGGGGGAGTGGAAATATACATAACTTTAAAATGTGTTAGAAAAGAATCTACTACTCATTTGAAATTCAGAGTAAATGCTATTGTATTGTCTTGTTATCTTGCATTTGTTGATTATGCAAATCTGCTGTGTTTACTGGTCCTTTAAAAGCTACACAAAAGCAAGCTAATTCATTTTATAAAAACTTTTTTTAAAGCTATAATACTTAAAAATAAAAAAATAACAAGAGTTTGTCCAAATAGTGTGTTTCTACATAAGTAGCTTAGATGCCACCACACATGCTTGACACCATCTGAACCCAATAAGTTTATCTTGATCTTATCAGACCACAGGACATGGTTCCAGTAATCCATGTACTTAGTATACTTGTCTTCAGCAAACTGTTTGCAGGCTTTCATGTGCATCATCTTTAGAAGAGGCTTCCTTCTGGGACGACGGCCATGCAGACCAATTTGATACAGTGTGCAGTGTATGGTCTAAGCACTGACAGGCTGACCGCCCACCTCTTTAACCTTTGTAGCAATGCTGGCAGCACTCATACGTCTATTTTCCAAAGACAACCTCTGGATATGATGCTGAGCACGTGCACTCAACAGGCTTCTAAGAAGCATGCCTCCTCCTCCTAATAGTGATGTTAACAAGATCAATGAAGTTTGTTCTTAGTTTGTTAGAAGGTGAAACCTCTACTTATTTAAGCACTGATTCTATTGATGATGCATTTCAGGAAGACGGATAATTACCCAGTTTTTAAATGAATTTACTCCTTCTGGAATGCCAGTTCATAAACTCAATCTTAAAATTGGCAGTTTTATTATGCTTTTGCGTAACCTTAATACTATTAGAGGTTTCTGTAACGGCACCAGATTGGTTTTGAAAGCTTTGTGGCAAAACTTAATCATTGCTCATGTACTAACAGGTACCGCTGAAGGGCAAGTCTTTATTCCTCGAATAGACTTAGCCCCAAGTAATACAGAACTTCCTTTTAAATTACGAAGAAGACAATTTCCAGTTAAATTGGCATTCGCTATGACTATTAACAAATCCCAAGGTCAAACTTTAGATAGAGTTGGCATCTATTTGCCTGAACCTGTTATTAGCCATGGTCAGCTATATGTTCTCGAGTAAAAAGCTCTGCTGATGTAAAAGTTAAAGTCATAGATGGACAAGAACAAGGCTATTTTTTAACAGGAAATGATGCCTGTTTTACAAAAATTTGGTCTACAAAGAAATATACTCAAAGTAGACATAATTAGAAGAGCATCAATTTTGTATATATTTAGGACAGCAGTCCGTCGAAATAGGGTGTCGCTACACCTGTAGCATATATATATATATATATATATATATATATATATATATATATATATATATATATATATATATATATATATATATAAAAAATAAGTGTGACCAAATAGGGTTTTGCTATACCTGTAGCATATATATGATATTTTTTATATGTTTATGACAGCGGTCCGTAAAAATACGGTGTTTCTTCTGTTAAGTGTGATCAGTCCACGGGTCATCATTACTTCTGGGATATTAACTGCTCCCCTACAGGAAGTGCAAGAGGATTCACCCAGCAGAGCTGCATATAGCTCCTCCCCTCTACGTCACTCCCAGTCATTCTCTTGCACCCAGCAACTAGATAGGTCGTGTGAGAGGACTATGGTGATTATACTTAGTTTTATATCTTCAATCAAAAGTTTGTTATTTTAAAATAGCACCGGAGTGTGTTATTACCTCTCTGGCAGAGTTTGAGGAAGAATCTACCAGAGTTTTGCTATGATTTTAGCCGGAGTAGTTAAGATCATATTGCTGTTCTCGGCCATCTGAGGAGTGAGGTAAACTTCAGATCAGGGGACAGCGGGCAGATGAATCTGCATAGAGGTATGTAGCAGTTTTTATTTTCTGACAATGGAATTGATGAGAAAATCCTGCCATACCGATATAATGTCATGTATGTATACTTTACACTTCAGTATTCTGGGAGAATGGTACTTCACTAGAATTACACTGTAAGAAAGACATAAAGCTGTTTAATAACTAGAGATTATGTTTAACGTTTTTGCTGGAATGTAAAATCGTTTTCATTTGCTGAGGTACTGAGTGAATAAATGTTTGGGCACCATTTTTCCACTTGGCAGTTGCTTAAATCTGTTTTTTCTGTCAGTTTCTGTTCTCCCTCACTGCTGTGTGTGTGGGGGAGGGGCACTTTTACTATGCATCAAATATTTCAGTCAGCAACTCATTGTATTCCCTGCATGATCTGGTTCATCTCTACAGAGCTCAGGGGTCTTCAAAACTTATTTTGAGGGAGGTAATTTCTCTCAGCAGAGCTGTGAGAATTATAGTTTGACTGAAATAAAAACTTTTATTCTGTAATTTGTTTCCTGCTTTCAGAAATTGTTATCTTTGCTAATGGGATTAAACCTTTGCTAAAGTTGTGTTGTTTACAAGGATTGAGGCTATAACTGTTTCAATTTATTAATTTTTAACTGTCATAGATCTTCTGTGCTTCTTAAAGGCACAGTACGTTTTAATATTATTCTATTTGAATTGTATTTCCAAGTTGCAAGTTTATTTGCTAGTGTGTTAAACATGTCTGATTCAGAAGATGATACCTGTGTCATTTGTTGCAATGCCAAAGTGGAGCCCAATAGAAATTTATGTACTAACTGTATTGATGCTACTTTAAATAAAAATCAATCTGTACAAATTGAACAAATTTCACCAAACAACGAGGGGAGAGTTATGCCGACTAACTATCCTCACGTGTCAGTACCTACATCTCCCGCTCAGAGGGAGGTGCGTGATATTGTAGCGCCGAGTACAGCTGGGCGCCATTACAAATCACATTACAGGATATGGCTACTGTTATGACTGAAGTTTTGGCTAAATTACCAGAACTAAAAGGTAAGCGTGATCACTCTGGGGTGAGAACAGAGTGTGCTGATAATATTAGGGCCATGTCAGACACTGCGTCACAGGTGGCAGAACATGAGGACGGAGAACTTCATTCTGTGGGTGACGGTTCTGATCCAAACAGACTGGATTCAGATATTTCAAATTTTAAATTTAAACTGGAAAACCTCCGTGTATTACTAGGGGAGGTGTTTAGCGGCTCTGATGATTGTAACACAGTTGCAATACCAGAGAAAATGTGTAGGTTGGATAATATATTTGGGCGGTACCGAGGAGTGACCCGTGGACTGATCACACTTAACAGAAGAAAACATAATTTATGCTTACCTGATAAATTCCTTTCTTCTGTAGTGTGATCAGTCCACGGCCCGCCCTGTTTTTAAGGCAGGTAAATATTTTTTAATTTATACTCCAGTCACCACTTCACCCTTGGCTTTTCCTTTCTCGTTGGTCCTTGGTCGAATGACTGGGAGTGACGTAGAGGGGAGGAGCTATATGCAGCTCTGCTGGGTGAATCCTCTTGCACTTCCTGTAGGGGAGCAGTTAATATCCCAGAAGTAATGATGACCCGTGGACTGATCACACTACAGAAGAAAGGAATTTATCAGGTAAGCATAAATTATGTTTTCTACACCTGTAGCTTAAATATTTATATAAAAACAGACTTACGAAATAGGGTGTTGCTACATCTGTAGCTTAAAAATGAAATAGACTGCCCTCTGGGCAGGCTTATCGCCTCGTACTTAATAAAGTATTATGTGTATTTACTGTAAATATTTCATATTCCAATATTCTGCTCATAGCAGAATATGTTCTATGTATTTATAAATAGATTTTCCTAAATATAATAGTGCGTGTATGTATATGTATATATGCGAGATTGAATTAATTGGAGATTGGGACATCCTAATTTAAAAAAAACACATGTTGAAGTATTTTATTTTAAAACAAATACTTTTTTTACTCTGTGATCCCATAACCCCTTAGTGACCAGATGATTTTTAAATTTTCTTACCATTAGGGACCAGGGCTATTTTTACATTTCTGCGTTGTTTGTGTTTAGCTGTAATTTCTCTTGTAAGGTGTATCCAGTCCACGGATTTATCCATTACTTGTGGGATATTCTCCTTCCCAACAGGAAGCTGCAAGAGGATCACCCATAGCAGAGCTGTCTATATAGCTCCTCCCCTAACTGCCACCTCCCAGTCATTCTCTTGCAGCTCTCGACATGGGAAGCAGCTAGAGAGATGTGGTGCATTAATGTAGTTTATCTTCAATCAAAAGTTTGTTATTTTCAAATGGTACCGGAGTTGTACTATTTTAGCCTCAGGCAGAAAGTTGAAGAAGAGTCTGCCTGTGGTCTTTGATGATCTTAGCAGGTTGTAACTAAGATCCATTGCTGTTCTCACACATACCTGAAGAGATGGGTAACTTCACCTGGGGGAATAGCGTGCAGGGTCTCCTGCTCTGAGGTATTTCTAGAGTAATGATAAGCTAGAAAATGCTGACAATACCGGATTTATTTAAGGTAAGCATGATTACAGTGATTTAATGACGACTGGTATCATGCTTGCTGTAAAGAGTAATATTTTTATTATTTACTCACATTACTGAATAGATATAACGTTTGCTTGAGGTGTATAAACGTTTATTTCATATTGGTGATAAAACTTTATTCTGGGGCCCAGTTTTTCCACATGGCTGACTAGATTTTGCCTAGGGATAGTTTTTTTAAGGCTCTCTCACTGTGAGTACAGGTTGGGAGGGGCCTATTTTCCATTAGTTTTTGCAGCTTGAGACATCCAGCTTCCCTGAAGGAGTCCCCTGAACATATAGGACCTCTCTAAGGGTTTTTGTGCCTTGAAAAGTCGTTGTATGGGCATATAGGGCCACAGTAGAGCTGTGGCAGTTGGTTGTGACTGTTTAAAAACGTTTATATCGGGGTTTTTTTTTTATCTGGTTTTGAAACTAAGGGGTTAATCATCCATTTGCAAGTGGGTGCAATGCTCTTTCAGCCTATTATACACACTGTCAAAATTTCGTAAGATTTACTGCTTTTTTCACTGTTTTAGCAGTTTCTGTGATTGTTTTTTTCTCTTAAAGGCACAGTACCGTTTTTATTTTTTGCTTGTTCACAGTTATTAAAGTGTTTTCCAAGCTTGCTGGTCTCATTACTAGTCTGTTTAAACATGTCTGACATAGAGGAAACTCATTGTTCATTATGTTTAGAAGCCATTGTGGAACCCCCTCTTAGAATGTGTACCAAATGCACTGATTTTACTATAGATTACAAAGACCATATTCTGGCTTTAAAAAATTTATCACCAGAAGAAATTGACAAGGAGGAAGTTATGCCGTCTAACTCTCCCCACGTGTCAGATCCTATAAATCCCGCTCAGGGGACGCCAAGTACATCTAGCGCGCCCATTGCGTATACCTTGCAAGACATGGCGGCAGTTATGAATCATGCCCTTACAGAGGTATTATCTAAACTGCCAGGATTGCAAGGAAAGCGAGACAGCTCTGGGACTAGAATAAATACAGAGCTCTCTGACGCTTTAGTAGCTATCTCTGATACACCCTCACAATATAATGAAGCTGAAGCAGGGGAGCTTCAATCTGTGGGTGATTTTTCTGATTCAGGGAAGATACTTCAATCTGATTCTTCTACATTAAAATTTAAGCTTAAACACCTCCGCGTATTTCTCAGGGAGGTTTTAGCAACTCTGGACGACTGTGACACTATTGTAGTCCCAGAGAAATTATGTAGATTGGATAAATACTATGCAGTACCTACTTACACTGATGTTTTTCCAATGCCTAAAAGGTTTTCTGAAATTATTACTAAGTAATGGGATAGACCAGTAAATCCTGGTCAGCTGACGTGACTTCAAAGTCTAAACTTCTCAACATTCCCTTCAAAGGACAGATCCTATTCGGGCCTGGACTGAAGGAGATCATTTCTGACATCACTGGAGGAAAAGGTCATGCCCTTCCTCAAGACAGGTCCAACAAATTAAGGACCAAACAGTCTAGTTTTCGGTCCTTTCGAAACTTCAAGAGTGGCGCAGCTTCAACTTCCTCTAACATAAAACAAGAGGGAATTTTGCCCAGTCTAAGCCGGTCTGGAGACCTAAACAGGCTTGGAACAAGGGGAAACAGGCCAAGAAGCCTGCTGCTGCCTCTAAGACAGCATGAAGGAGCAGCCCCCAATCCGGAAACGGATCTAGTAGGGGGCAGACTCTCTCTCTCTTCGCCCAGGCTTTGGCAAGAGATGTCCAGGATCCCTGGGCATTGGAATTATGTCCAAGGGTTATCTTCTGGAATTCAAAACCTCTCCCCCAAAAGGGAGATTTCTTCTCTCACTTTTATCTGCAAACCAGATAAAGAGAGCATCATTCTTACATTGTGTTCAAGACCTCCTAGTTATGGGAGTGATCCACCCAGTTCCGCAGGAGGAACAGGGACAGGGGTTTTATTCAAATCTGTTTGTTCCCAAGAAAGAGGGAACATTCAGACCAATCTTAGATCTCAAGATCTTAAACAAATTTCTCAGAGTCACATCCTTCAAGATGGAGACTATTCGAACCATCCTTCCTATGATCCAGGAGGGTCAATACAGGCACTACCAGTTTGTGGCTCTTCCCTTTGGGTTGGCCACGGCACCAAGAATCTTTACAAAGGTTCTAGGGTCCCATCTAGCGGTCCTATGGCCGCGGGCTATAGCAGTAGCCTCTTACTCAGACGACATTCTGATACAGGCGTCGACTTTTCAAGTTGCCAGGTCTCACACGGACATTGTTCTGGCATTTCTGAGGTCGCATGGGTGAAAGTGAATGAAGAAAAAAGTTCTCTATCCCCTCTCACAAGAGTTTTCTTCCTAGGAACTCTGATAGATTATGTAGAAATGAAGATTTACCTGACAGAGGCCAGGTTGTCAAAACTTCTAAATTCCTGCCCTGTTCTTTATTCTACTTCTCGGCCTTCAGTGGCTCAGTGTATGGAAGTAATCAGCTTAATGGTAGCGGCAATGGACATAGTGCCGTTTGCCCGCCTACATCTCAGACCGCTGCAACTCTGCATGCTCAGTCAGTGGAATGGGGATTACACAGATTTGTCCCCTCTACTAAATCTGGATCAAGAGACCAGGGAGTCTCTTCTCTGGTGGTTATCTCGGGTCCATCTGTCCAAGGGTATGACCTTCCGCAGGCCAGATTGGACAATAGTAACGACAGATGCCAGCCTTCTGGGCTGGGATGCAGTCTGGAACTCCCTGAAGGCTCAGGGCTTGTGGACTCAGGAGGACACTCTCCTTCCGATAAACATTCTGGAACTAAGAGCGATATTCAATGCTCTTCAGGCTTGACCTCAGCTAGCTGCGGTCAGGTTCATCAGATTTCAGTCGGACAACATCACGACTGTAGCTTACATCAACCATCAAGGGGGAACAAGGAGTTCCCTAGCAATGTTGGAGGTTTCAAAAATAATTCTATGGGCAGAGGTTCACTCTTGCCATCTATCAGCTATCCATATCCCAGGAGTAGAGAACTGGGAGGCGGATTTTCTAAGTCGACAGACTTTTCATCCGGGGGAGTGGGAACTCCATCCGGAGGTGTTTTTGCACAGTTGATTCAACTTTGGGGCAAACCAGAACTGGATCTCATGGCGTCTCGTCAGAACGCCAAGCTTCCTTGTTACGGGTTCAGGTCCAGGTCCAGGGATCCCAAGGCAGCGCTGATAGATGCTCTAGCAGCGCCTTGGTCTTTTAACCTGGCTTATGTGTTTCCACCGTTTCCTCTGCTCCCTCGTCTGATTGCCAAGATCAAGCAGGAGAGAGCTTCAGTGATTTTGATAGCTCCTGCGTGGCCACTCAGGACTTGGTACGCAGATCTGGTGGACATATCATTCTTTCCACCTTGGACTCTGCCGCTGAGGCAGGACCTTCTACTTCAAGGTCCCTTGAAACATCCAAATCTAATTTCTCTGCGTCTGACTGCTTGGAGATTGAACTCTTGATTTTGTCAAAACGTGGTTTTTCCGAGTCGTTCATTGATACCTTAATTCAGGATCGAAAACCTGTCACCCGGAAAATCTATCATAAGATATGGTGTAAATATCTTAATTGGTGTGAATCCAAGGGTTACTCATGGAGTAAAGTCAGGATTCCCAGGATATTGTCTTTTCTCCAAGAAGGATTGGAGAAGGGATTATCAGATAGTTCCTTAAAGGGACAGATTTCTGCTCTGTCTATTCTTTTGCACAAGCATCTGGCGGATGTTCCAGACGTTCAGGCATTTTGTCAGGCTTTAGTTAGAATCAAGCCTGTGTTTAAACCTGTTTCTCCGCCATGGAGTTTAAATTTAGTTCTTAAAGTTCTTCAAGGGGTTCCGTTTGAACCTCTGCATTCCATAGATATCAAAATTTTATCTTGGAAAGTTCTGTTCTTGGTAGCTATCTCTTGGGCTCGAAGAGTTTCATAGTTATCTGCCTTGCAGTGTGATTCCCCTTATCTGATCTTCCATGCAGATAAGGTAGTTTTGCGTACCAAACCTGGGTTTCTTCCTAAAGTGGTATCCAATAAGAATATCAATCAAGAGATTGTTGTTCCGTCACTGTGTCCTAATCCTTCTTCAAAGAAGGAACGTCTATTACACAATCTTGACGTCGTTCGTGCTTTAAAGTTTTATTTACAAGCTACTAAAGATTTTCGTCAAACATCTGCATTGTTTGTTGTCTACTCTGGACAGAGGAAAGACCAAAAGGCTTCAGCAACTTCTCTTTCTTTTTGGTTAAGAAGTATAATCCGCTTAGCTTATGAGACTGCTGGCCAGCAGCCTCCTGTAAGAATTACAGCTCATTCCACTAGAGCGGTGGCTTCCACATGGGCCTTTAAAAATGAGGCTTCTGTTGAACAGATTTGTAAGGCGGCGACTTGGTCTTCGCTTCATACTTTTTCTAAATTCAACAAATTTGATACTTTTGCTTCTTCGGAGGCTATTTTTGGGAGAAAGGTCTTACAGGCAGTGGTGCCTTCCATTTAAGCGCCTGCCTTGTCCCTCCCTTCATCTGTGTCCTATAGCTTTGGTATTGGTATCCCACAAGTAATGGATGAATCCGTGGACTGGATACACCTTACAAGAGAAAACAAAATTTATGCTTACCAAGATAAATTTATTTCTCTTGTGGTGTATCCAGTCCACGGCCCGCCCTGTCATTTTAAGGCAGGTGTTTTTTAATTTTTAAACTACAGTCACCACTGCACCCTATAGTTTCTCCTTTCTCTTGCTTGTCTTCGGTCGAATGACTGGGAGGTGGCAGTTAGGGGAGGAGCTATATAGACAGCTCTGCTGTGGGTGATCCTCTTGCAGCTTCCTGTTGGGAAGGAGAATATCCCACAAGTAATGGATGAATCCGTAGACTGGATACACCACAAGAGAAATAAATTTATCAGGTAAGCATAAATTTTGTTTTTCCTCTTACTCATTTACTGTACCCACAGATATTATATACTGTTTTTCTCGCCATTAAACAGACTTTCTAAGGCTACCATTATTTTTATCATATCTTATATTTTATATTATTTTTTTATAGTAAATTATGAATTTTTTTTAAAAAACACACTTTTTCTAACTTTGACCCCCCAAAATCTGTTACACATATACAACCATGCTAAATAGTTTTTAAATTTTGTCCTAAGTTTAGAAATACCCAATGTTTACATGTTCTTTGCTTTTTTTGCAAGTTAAAGGGCAATAAGTAGCACTTTGCTATTTCCAAAACATTTTTTTTTTTCTTTTCAAAATTGGCGATAGTTACATTTTAACATTGATATCTGTCAGGAATCCCTGAATATCCCTTGACGTGTGTGTGTATATGTATATATATATTTTTTTTAATTTTTTTTTTTAAGTAGACAACCCAAAGTATTGATCTAGGCCTATTTTGGTATTTTTCATGCCACCATTTCACAGCCACAAATAAAAATTCACAAATAGAAAAAAATTGTTCACTTTTTCACAAACTTTAGGTTCTCACTGAAATTATTTACAAACAGCTTGAGCAATTATGGCACAAATGGTTGTAACTGCTTCTCTGGGATCCCCTTTGTTCAGAAATAGACATATATAGAAAACTATGACACAGGAACAAAACAGACCGAGTCATTACCCCCAGAGAAGGGGCTAATATGGTATAATATGGTAAACATCTCTGACCACACACTAACACGACTGGAACGATCAGTTCTAAGCAGAGGACTGAATTTCGTACCTTCTGCTAAATTAAATTTATTTTAAAAACTTGTGGACGTCAATAGAATGATTATAAACCTAACCCTGAGAAAATTTTACAAAGGGGAACACAACTCAATAATTTAAATTGAGACAGACACCACAAATGGCACCAACTCTGAATCGCAATTGCAATTTCAAGAAACGTGTGATCTGATAGCTTTGGATGACCTATATATAGAGGGAGCCACAAGTGGTGTTGATCCAATTAGATTTCCCTCTTTTAAAGAAAAATCCTTTTTCTATCCCATACACTTTAGAGGACATACACTAGAATTATTCCAAAGAAGAGAGGAAAAGGATCTAACCACATTAGCCAAGAAGACCGGCACCAGACAGTGCAATAATAACATGACTAAAAGTGAGAGGGATAAACTCGAGCCTACAAGAGAATGACCATTTAATTATAAGAGCTGCAGATAAGGGAGGCTCTATTGTGGTCATGAACAATTTCTCCAACATTGGTGTGTCCGGTCCACGGCGTCATCCTTACTTGTGGGATATTCTCTTCCCCAACAGGAAATGGCAAAGAGTCCCAGCAAAGCTGGCCATATAGTCCCTCCTAGGCTCCGCCCACCCCAGTCATTCTCTTTGCCGTTGCACAGGCAACATCTCCACGGAGATGGTTAAGAGTTTTTTGGTGTTTAAATGTAGTTTTTATTCTTCTATCAAGTGTTTGTTATTTTAAAATAGTGCTGGTATGTACTATTTACTCTGAAACAGAAAAGGATGAAGATTTCTGTTTGTAAGAGGAAGATGATTTTAGCAGACAGTAACTAAAATCGATTGCTGTTTCCACACAGGACTGTTGAGATGAAGTAACTTCAGTTGGGGGAAACAGTTAGCAGACTTTTCTGCTTAAGGTATGACTAGCCATATTTCTAACAAGACCATGTAATGCTGGAAGGCTGTCATTTCCCCTCTTGGGGACCGGTAAGCCATTTTCTTAGTCAAACATAAAAGAATAAAGGGCTTAAAAAAGGGCTTAAAAACTGGTAGACATTTTTATGGGCTAAAACGATTGCTTTATTGGGACATATTATGCAGATTTTAGCTAACAATTGGCATTATAATCTTGGGGAACGTTTAAAAAACGGCAGGCACTGTGTTGGACACCTTTTTTAGTCTGGGGGCCTTTCTAGTTATAGACTGAGCCTCATTTTCGCGCCATTACTGCGCAGTTGTTTTTGGAGAGCAAGGCATGCAGATGCATGTGTGAGGATCTAAGAATCACTAAAAAAGCTTATAGAAGGCGTCATTTGGTATCGTATTCCCCTCTGGGCTTGGTTGGGTCTCAGCAAAGCATATAGCTGGGACTGTATAGGGGTCAAATTTAAAAACGGCTCCGGTTCCGTTATTTTAAGGGTTAAAGCTCTGAAATTTGGTGTGCAATACTTTTAATGCTTTAAGACACTGTGGTGAAATTTTTGAACAATTCCTTCATACTTTTTCACATATTCAGTAATAAAGTGTTTTCTGTTTGAAATTTAAAGAGACAGTAACGGTTTTATTTTAAAACGTTTTTTGTGCTTTGTTGACAAGTTTAAGCCTGTTTAACATGTCTGTACCTTCAGATAAGCTATGTTCTATATGTATGAAAGCCAATGTGTCTCCCCATTTAAATTTATGTGATAATTGTGCCATAGTGTCCAAACAAAGTAAGGACAGTAATGCCACAGATAATGATATTGCCCAAGATGATTCCTCAAATGAGGGGAGTAAACATGATACTACATCATCCCCTACTGTGTCTACACCAGTTTTGCCCATACAGGAGGCCCCTAGTACATCTAGTGCGCCAATACTTATTACCATGCAACAATTAACGGCTGTAATGGATAACTCCATAGCAAATCTTTTATCCAAAATGCCTACTTATCAGAGAAAGCGCGATTGCTCTGTTTTAAACACTGAAGAGCAAGAGGGCGCTGATGATAACTGTTCTGACATACCCTCACACCAATGTCAAGGGGCCATGAGGGAGGTTTTGTCTGATGGAGAAATCTCAGATTCAGGAAAAATTTCTCATCAAGCTGAACCTGATGTTGTGACATTTAAATTTAAATTAGAACATCTCCGCGCACTGCTTAAGGAGGTGTTATCTACTCTGGATGATTGTGACAATTTGGTCATTCCAGAGAAATTATGTAAGATGGACAAGTTCCTAGAGGTTCCGGTGCCCCCCGACGCTTTTCCTATACCCAAGCGGGTGGCGGACATAGTAAATAAAGAGTGGGAAAAGCCCGGCATACCTTTTGTCCCCCCCCCTATATTTAAGAAGTTATTTCCTATAGTCGACCCCAGAAAGGACTTATGGCAGACAGTCCCCAAGGTCGAGGGGGCGGTTTCTACTCTAAACAAACGCACTACTATTCCTATCGAAGATAGTTGTGCTTTCAAAGATCCTATGGATAAGAAATTAGAGGGTTTGCTTAAAAAGATTTTTGTACAGCAAGGTTACCTTCTACAACCAATTTCATGCATTGTTCCTGTCACTACGGCAGCGTGTTTCTGGTTCGAGGAACTAGAAAAGTCGCTCAGTAGAGAATCTTCATATGAGGAGGTTATGGACAGAGTTCACGCACTTAAATTGGCTAACTCTTTTGTTTTAGATGCCGCTTTGCAATTAGCTAGATTAGCGGCGAAAAATTCAGGGTTTGCTATCGTGGCGCGCAGAGCGCTTTGGCTAAAGTCTTGGTCAGCGGATGTGTCTTCCAAGACAAAATTGCTTAACATTCCTTTCAAAGGTAAAACATTATTTGGACCAGATTTGAAAGAGATTATTTCAGACATCACTGGGGGAAAGGGCCACGCCCTCCCACAGGATAGGTCTTTTAAGGCTAAAAATAAGCCTAATTTTCGTCCCTTTCGCAGAAACGGACCAGCCTCTAATTCTGCAGCCTCTAAGCAAGAGGGTAATACTTCACAACCCAAACCAACCTGGAAACCAATGCAAGGCTGGAACAAGGGTAAGCAGGCCAAGAAGCCTACCACTGCTACCAAAACAGCATGAAGGGATAGCCCCCGATCCGGGACGGATCTAGTGGGGGGCAGACTCTCTCTCTTTGCTCAGGCTTGGGCAAGAGATGTTCAGGATCCTTGGGCGCTAGAAATGGTTTCTCAAGGTTATCTCCTGGAATTCAAGGAACTACCCCCAAGGGGAAGGTTCCACAGGTCTCACTTATCCTCAAACCAAATAAAGAGACAGGCATTCTTACATTGTGTAGAAGACCTGTTAAAGATGGGAGTGATACATCCAGTTCCAATAAGAGAACAAGGAATGGGATTTTATTCCAATCTGTTCGTAGTTCCCAAAAAAGAGGGAACATTCAGACCAATTTTGGATCTGAAGATCCTAAACAAATTTCTCAGGGTACCATCGTTCAAAATGGAAACTATTCGAACGATCCTACCCACCATCCAGGAAAGTCAATTTATGACTACCGTGGATTTAAAGGATGCGTACCTACATATTCCTATCCACAAGGAACATCATCAGTTCCTAAGGTTCGCTTTTCTGGACAAGCATTACCAGTTTGTGGCACTTCCATTCGGATTAGCCACTGCTCCAAGGATTTTCACAAAGGTACTAGGGTCCCTTCTAGCGGTTCTAAGACCAAGGGGCATTGCAGTAGTACCTTACTTGGACGACATCCTAATTCAAGCGTCGTCCCTGTCAAAAGCAAAGGCTCATACGGACATCGTCCTAGCCTTTCTCAGATCTCACGGATGGAAGGTGAACAAAGAAATAAGTTCTCTGTCCCCGTCAACAAGAGTTCCCTTCTTGGGAACAATAATAGATTCCTTAGAAATGAGGATTTTTCTGACAGAGGTCAGAAAATCAAAAACTTCTAAGCTCTTGTCAAGTACTTCATTCTGTTCCTCGTCCTTCCATAGCGCAGTGCATGGAAGTAATAGGATTGATGGTTGCAACAATGGACATAGTTCCTTTTGCACGAATTCATCTAAGACCACTACAACTGTGCATGCTCAGACAGTGGAATGGGGATTATACAGACTTGTCTCCGATGATTCAAGTAGATCAAAAGACCAGAGATTCACTCCGTTGGTGGCTGACCCTGGACAATCTGTCACAGGGAATGAGCTTCCGCAGACCAGAGTGGGTCATAGTCACGACCGACGCCAGTCTAGTGGGCTGGGGCGCGGTCTGGGAATCCCTGAAAGCTCAGGGTCTATGGTCTCGGGAAGAGTCTCTTCTCCCGATAAACATTCTGGAACTGAGAGCGATATTCAATGCTCTCAGAGCTTGGCCTCAACTAGCAAAGGCCAAATTCATAAGGTTTCAATCAGACAACATGACGACCGTTGCATATATCAATCATCAGGGGGGAACAAGGAGTTCCCTGGCGATGAAATAAGTGACCAAGATAATTCAATGGGCGGAGGATCACTCCTGCCACTTGTCTGCGATCCACATCGCAGGAGTGGAAAATTGGGAAGCGGATTTTCTGAGTCGTCAGACATTCCATCCGGGGGAGTGGGAATTCCATCCGGAAATCTTTGCCCAAATAACTCAATTATGGGGCATTCCAGACATGGATCTGATGGTGTCTCGTCAGAACTTCAAGGTTCCTTGCTACGGGTCCAGATCCAGGGATCCCAAGGCGGCTCTAGTAGATGCACTAGTAGCACCTTGGACCTTCAACCTAGCTTATGTATTCCCACCGTTTCCTCTCATTCCCAGGCTGGTAGCCAGGATCAATCAGGAGAGGGCCTCGGTGATCTTGATAGCTCCTGCGTGGCCACGCAGGACTTGGTATGCAGACCTGGTGAATATGTCATCGGCTCCACCATGGAAGCTACCTTTGAGACAGGACCTTCTTGTTCAGGGTCCATTCGAACATCCGAATCTGGTTTCCCTCCAACTGACGGCTTGGAGATTGAACGCTTGATTTTATCAAAGCGTGGGTTTTCAGATTCTGTAATAGATACTCTGATTCAGGCTAGAAAGCCTGTAACTAGAAAAATTTACCATAAAATATGGAAAAAATATATCTGTTGGTGTGAATCCAAAGGATTCCCATGGAACAAGATAAAAATTCCTAAGATTCTATCCTTTCTACAAGAAGGTTTGGAGAAAGGATTATCTGCAAGTTCTCTAAAGGGACAGATCTCTGCTTTATCTGTTTTACTTCACAAAAGACTGGCAGCCGTGCCAGATGTTCAAGCATTTGTTCAGGCTCTGGTTAGGATCAAGCCTGTTTACAGACCTTTGACTCCTCCCTGGAGTCTAAATCTAGTTCTTTCAGTTCTTCAAGGGGTTCCGTTTGAACCTTTACATTCCATAGATATTAAGTTACTATCTTGGAAAGTTTTGTTTTTAGTTGCAATTTCTTCTGCTAGAAGAGTTTCAGAGTTATCTGCTCTGCAGTGTTCTCCACCCTATCTGGTGTTCCATGCAGATAAGGTGGTTTTGCGTACTAAGCCTGGTTTTCTTCCGAAAGTTGTTTCTAACAAAAATATTAACCAGGAGATAGTTGTACCTTCTTTGTGTCCGAATCCAGTTTCAAAGAAGGAACGTTTGTTACACAATTTGGACGTAGTCCGTGCTCTAAAATTCTATTTAGAGGCTACTAAAGATTTCAGACAAACATCTTCCTTGTTTGTTGTTTATTCTGGTAAAAGGAGAGGTCAAAAAGCGACTTCTACCTCTCTTTCCTTTTGGCTTAAAAGCATTATCCGATTGGCTTATGAGACTGCCGGACGGCAGCCTCCTGAAAGAATCACAGCTCACTCCACTAGGGCTGTGGCTTCCACATGGGCCTTCAAGAACGAGGCTTCTGTTGACCAGATATGTAAGGCAGCGACTTGGTCTTCTCTGCACACTTTTGCCAAATTTTACAAATTTGATACTTTTGCTTCTTCGGAGGCTATTTTTGGGAGAAAGGTTTTGCAAGCCGTGGTGCCTTCCATTTAGGTGACCTGATTTGCTCCCTCCCTTCATCCGTGTCCTAAAGCTTTGGTATTGGTTCCCACAAGTAAGGATGACGCCGTGGACCGGACACACCAATGTTGGAGAAAACAGAATTTATGCTTACCTGATAAATTACTTTCTCCAACGGTGTGTCCGGTCCACGGCCCGCCCTGGTTTTTTAATCAGGTCTGATGAATTATTTTCTCTAACTACAGTCACCACGGTACCATATGGTTTCTCCTATATATATTTCCTCCTGTCCGTCGGTCGAATGACTGGGGTGGGCGGAGCCTAGGAGGGACTATATGGCCAGCTTTGCTGGGACTCTTTGCCATTTCCTGTTGGGGAAGAGAATATCCCACAAGTAAGGATGACGCCGTGGACCGGACACACCGTTGGAGAAAGTAATTTATCAGGTAAGCATAAATTCTGTTTTGTAATCGAGGCCTTGAGACAACTTAAAGATGAGGAACAATATTTTCACCTCAGGGAAAACCCCACGCATAATTTTCAAAGGGAACTTGACCATTTGCTTGATGAGGGCAGAGAATTGGGAATTCTTGACAATGACAGTTAGAATTACCTGATGGTAAAAAAAAACACCCAGTTATTCCTGTGTTTAGTCAAGATCCACAAATCCACACCAGAAATACAGGGTATAACCCTGGTAAGTGTAATTGGATATCTTACAGAGCACCTGTCCTAGTGGTTGGATGCCATCCTCCAACCCCAAGTTGAGGCCTTACCAAACCATCTATCAGACACTAAATACCTCTTGAAACTTGTGAAGGATCAGGGCTGGTCAGATGAACAGGCTTGGCTAACCATAGACGTTAAAGCCCTCTATTCCTCAATACCCCATGAGAAGGGGCTGCAAGCGATTGAGTACTTTGTAAAGAGATTATTACTTTATGACGGGACAAGCTGTGAGTTCATTCTAAGGGTAACCAAATATCTACTGACCCATAACTACTTTAAGTTTGAGGGAAGTTTCTATTTCCAGAGGTGTGGGACTGCTATGGGAGCAAAATTTGCACCCTCCTACGCTAACCTCTTCATGGGGTGGTGGGAGCAGTCCCACATCTTTGGCGATAGTAATCCTTTTAAGCCCCATATCTCCTTTTATAGGAGATATTTGGACAAAATCATTCTAATTTGGCATGGAGGAGAGCCCCAGGCAGTGAATTTCAGGAATTATCTTAATGATAACACTATAGGTCTTTCATTTACCTACGAATACAACAGAAATAGTATTAACTACTTGGACGTCACTCTTACAGGCTCTCAGTTGGAGAGGGGAGAGTGTATCAACACCAAAACTATTGTAAACCCCCTGCAGGCAACTCCTTGCTACATGCAAGAAGTGGGCATCTAAATTGGGTGTTCAAGGCTATCAAGAAAGGACAGCTCATTAGAACTTGTAGAAACTGTTCAGACAATTAAAGTTTTCAGATACAGGCCGATCAATTCACAGATAGACTCATCTCTAGATTATACCCAGAACACATAGTAAAAGGATTCAGGCGATCTGTAGAACAGAGAGACAGGGAAGAATTTCTACACAGGTCTAGACTTAAACCTGAGAAAAGCAAACACACCAGCAAAACTACTTTCATCACCAGGATAGAGTGTCTCCAACCTGCTTAAAGAGCACAATAGTCAACCTGAGCTCTTGGCTTACAACCAAGGGGGTCTATAGATGCCACTACCAAAATTGCAAGGCTTGTGAATTTATCCAGATAGGAGAGGGATTTATCATTTCCAAAACTGGCATAAGATATCACAAGATGTGTTATAATTGCAGGCCAGAGAAAAGATTGAATTGGAGCACCAATTTTCTTAAAACTTATCCAAACTTTATTCCAATGAAGTAAGATACATATTCCCATATATGGTAATTCAAAAGGATGAATCTATTAAAGGGCCACTGTAAGTAAATATTTTCTATGCCTGTTACTAACTAACTACCCCAAATACGCTTTTTCTTTCATGTAATTAGCAAGAGTCCATGAGCTAGTGACGTATGGGATATACATTCCTACCAGGAGGGGCAAAGTTTCCCAAACCTCAAAATGCCTATAAATACACCCCTCACCACACCCACAATTCAGTTTTACAAACTTTGCCTCCTATGGAGGTGGTGAAGTAAGTTTGTGCTAGATTCTACGTTGATATGCGCTCCGCAGCAAGTTGGAGCCCGGTTTTCCTCTCAGCGTGCAGTGAATGTCAGAGGGATGTGAGGAGAGTATTGCCTATTTGAATGCAGTGATCTCCTTCTACGGGGTCTATTTCATAGGTTCTCTGTTATCGGTCGTAGAGATTCATCTCTTACCTCCCTTTTCAGATCGACGATATACTCTTATTTATATACCATTACCTCTGCTGATTTTCGTTTCAGTACTGGTTTGGCTTTCTACAAACGTGTAGATGAGTGTCCTGGGGTAAGTAAATCTTATTTTCTGTGACACTCTAAGCTATGGTTGGGCACTTTATTTATAAAGTTCTAAATATATGTATTCAAACATTTATTTGCCTTGACTCAGAATGTTCAACATTCCTTATTTTCAGACAGTCAGTTTCATATTTGGGATAATGCGTTTGAATCAATCATTTTTTCTTACCTTAAAAATTTGACTTTTTTTCCCTGTGGGCTGTTAGGCTCGCGGGGGCTGAAAATGCTTCATTTTATTGCGTCATTCTTGGCGCTGACTTTTTTGGCGCAAAAAATCTTTTCTGTTTCCGGCGTCATACGTGTCGCCGGAAGTTGCGTCATTTTTTGACGTCCTTTTGCGCCAAAAATGTCTGCGTTCCGGATGTGGCGTCATTTTTGGCGCCAAAAAGCATTTAGGCGCCAAACAATGTGGGCGTATTATTTGGCGCCAAAAAATATGGGCGTCGTTTTTGTCTCCACATTATTTCAGTCTGATTTTTTCTTTGCTTCTGGTTACTAGAAGCTTGTTTATTGGCATTTTTTCCCATTCCTGAAACTGTCATTTAAGGAATTTGATCAATTTTGCTTTATATGTTGTTTTTCTCTTACATATTGCAAGATGTCTCACGTTGCATCTGAGTCAGAAGATACTTCAGGAAAATCGCTGTCTAGTGCTGGAACTACCAAAGCTAAGTGTATCTGCTGTAAACTTTTGGTAGCTATTCCTCCGGCTGTTGTTTGTATTAATTGTCATGACAAACTTGTTAAAGCAGATAATATTTCCTTTAGTAATGTACCATTGCCTGTTGCAGTTCCCTCAACATCTAAGGTGCAGAATGTTCCTGATAACATAAGAGATTTTGTTTCTGAATCCATCAAGAAGGCTATGTCTGTTATTTCTCCTTCTAGGAAACATAAAAAATCTTTTAAAACTTCTCTCTCTACAGATGAATTTTTAAATGAACATCATCATTCTGATTCTGATGACTCTTCTGGTTCAGAGGATTCTGTCTCAGAGATTGATGCTGATAAATCTTCATATTTATTTAAAATGGAATTTATTCGTTCTTTACTTAAAGAAGTACTAATTGCTTTAGAAATAGAGGATTCTGGTCCTCTTGATACTAATTCTAAACGTTTAGATAAGGTGTTTAAATCTCCTGTGGTTATTCCAGAAGTTTTTCCTGTTCCTAATGCTATTTCTGAAGTAATTTCCAGAGAATGGGATAAATTGGGTAATTCATTTACTCCTTCTAAACGTTTTAAGCAATTATATCCTGTGCCGTCTGACAGATTAGAATTTTGGGACAAAATCCCTAAAGTTGATGGGGCTATTTCTACCCTTGCTAAACGTACTACTATTCCTACGTCAGATGGTACTTCGTTTAAAGATCCTTTAGATAGGAAAATTGAATCCTTTCTAAGAAAAGCTTATCTGTGTTCAGGTAATCTTCTTAGACCTGCTATATCTTTGGCTGATGTTGCTGCAGCTTCAACTTTTTGGTTGGAGACTTTAGCGCAACAAGTAACAGATCATGATTCTCATAATATTATTATTCTTCAGCATGCTAATAATTTTATCTGTGATGCCATTTTTGATATTATCAGAGTTGATGTCAGGTTTATGTCTCTAGCTATTTTAGCTAGAAGAGCTTTATGGCTTAAAACTTGGAATGCTGATATGGCTTCTAAATCAACTCTACTTTCCATTTCTTTCCAGGGTAACAAATTATTTGGTTCTCAGTTGGATTCCATTATCTCAACTGTTACTGGTGGGAAAGGAACTTTTTTACCACAGGATTAAAAATCTAAGGGTAAAAACAGGGCTAATAATCGTTTTCGTTCCTTTCGTTTCAACAAAGAACAAAAGCCTGATCCTTCATCCTCAGGAGCAGTTTCAGTTTGGAAACCATCTCCAGTCTGGAATAAATCCAAGCCTTCTAGAAAGGCAAAGCCTGCTTCTAAGTCCACATGAAGGTGCGGCCCTCATTCCAGCTCAGCTGGTAGGGGGCAGGTTACGTTTTTTCAAAGAAATTTGGATCAATTCTGTTCACAATCTTTGGATTCAGAACATTGTTTCAGAAGGGTACAGAATTGGTTTCAAGATGAGACCTCCTGCAAAGAGATTTTTTCTTTCCCGTGTCCCAGTAAATCCAGTGAAAGCTCAAGCATTTCTGAATTGTGTTTCAGATCTAGAGTTGGCTGGAGTAATTATGCCAGTTCCAGTTCTGGAACAGGGGATGGGGTTTTATTCAAATCTCTTCATTGTACCAAAGAAGGAGAATTCCTTCAGACCAGTTCTGGATCTAAAAATATTGAATCGTTATGTAAGGATACCAACGTTCAAAATGGTAACTGTAAGGACTATCTTGCCTTTTGTTCAGCAAGGGCATTATATGTCCACAATAGATTTACAGGATGCTTATCTGCATATTCCGATTCATCCAGATCATTATCAGTTCCTGAGATTCTCTTTTCTGGACAAGCATTACCAGTTTGTGGCTCTGCCATTTGGCCTAGCTACAGCTCCAAGAATTTTTACAAAAGTTCTCGGTGCCCTTCTGTCTGTAATCAGAGAACAGGGTATTGTGGTATTTCCTTATTTGGACGATATCTTGGTACTTGCTCAGTCTTTACATTTAGCAGAATCTCATACGAATCGACTTGTGTTGTTTCTTCAAGATTATGGTTGGAGGATCAATTTACCAAAAAGTTCATTGATTCCTCAGACAAGGGTAACTTTTCTGGGTTTCCAGATAGATTCAGTGTCCATGACTCTGTCTTTAACAGACAAGAGACGTCTAAAATTGATTTCAGCTTGTCGAAACCTTCAGTCACAATCATTCCCTTCGGTAGCCTTATGCATGGAAATTCTAGGTCTTATGACTGCTGCATCGGACGCGATCCCCTTTGCTCGTTTTCACATGCGACCTCTTCAGCTCTGTATGCTGAATCAATGGTGCAGGGATTACACAAAGATATCTCAATTAATATCTTTAAAACCGATTGTACGACACTCTCTAACGTGGTGGACAGATCACCATCGTTTAATTCAGGGGGCTTCTTTTGTGCTTCCGACCTGGACTGTAATTTCAACAGATGCAAGTCTCACAGGTTGGGGAGCTGTGTGGGGATCTCTGACAGCACAAGGAGTTTGGGAATCTCAGGAGGTGAGATTACCGATCAATATTTTGGAACTCCGTGCAATTTTCAGAGCTCTTCAGTCTTGGCCTCTTCTGAAGAGAGAATCGTTCATTTGTTTTCAGACAATGTCACAACTGTGGCATACATCAATCATCAAGGAGGGACTCACAGTCCTCTGGCTATGAAAGAAGTATCTCGAATTCTGGTTTGGGCGGAATCCAGCTCCTGTCTAATCTCTGCGGTTCATATCCCAGGTATAGACAATTGGGAAGCGGATTATCTCAGTCGCCAAATGTTACATCCGGGCGAATGGTCTCTTCACCCAGAGGTATTTCTTCAGATTGTTCAAATGTGGGGACTTCCAGAAATAGATCTGATGGCCTCTCATCTAAACAAGAAACTTCCCAGGTATCTGTCCAGATCCAGGGATCCTCAAGCGGAAGCAGTGGATGCATTGTCACTTCCTTGGAAGTATCATCCTGCCTATATCTTTCCGCCTCTAGTTCTTCTTCCAAGAGTAATCTCCAAGATTCTGAAGGAATGCTCGTTTGTTCTGCTGGTAGCTCCGGCATGGCCTCACAGGTTTTGGTATGCGGATCTTGTCCGGGTGGCCTCTTGCCATCCGTGGACTCTTCCGCTACGACCAGACCTTCTGTCGCAAGGTCCTTTTTTCCATCAGGATCTCAAATCCTTAAATTTAAAGGTATGGAGATTGAACGCTTGATTCTTAGTCAAAGAGGTTTCTCTGACTCTGTGATTAATACTATGTTACAGGCTCGTAAATCTGTATCCAGAGAGATATATTATAGAGTCTGGAAGACTTATATTTCTTGGTGTCTTTCTCATCATTTTTCTTGGCATTCTTTTAGAATTCCAAGAATTTTACAGTTTCTTCAGGATGGTTTAGATAAAGGTTTGTCCGCAAGTTCCTTGAAAGGACAAATCTCTGCTCTTTCTGTTCTTTTTCACAGAAAGATTGCTAATCTTCCTGATATTCATTGTTTTGTACAAGCTTTGGTTCGTATAAAACCTGTCATTAAGTCAATTTCTCCTCCTTGGAGTTTGAATTTGGTTCTAGGGGCTCTTCAAGCTCCTCCGTTTGAACCTATGCATTCATTGGACATTAAATTACTTTCTTGGAAAGTTTTGTTCCTTTTGGCAATCTCAATATCTGCCAGAAGAGTTTCTGAATTATCTGCTCTTTCTTGTGAGTCTCCTTTTCTGATTTTTCATCAGGATAAGGCAGTGTTGCGAACTTCTTTTGAATTTTTACCTAAAGTTGTGATTTCCAACAACATTAGTAGAGAAATTGTGGTTCCTTCATTATGTCCTAATCCTAAGAATTCTAAGGAGAAATCGTTACATTCTTTGGATGTTGTTAGAGCTTTGAAATATTATGTTGAAGCTACTAAGTCTTTCCGAAAGACTTCTAGTTTATTTGTTATCTTTTCCGGTTCTAGAAAAGGCCAGAAAGCTTCTGACATTTCTTTGGCATCTTGGTTGAAATCTTTAATTCATCTTGCCTATGTTGAGTCGGGTAAAACTCCGCCTCAAAGGATTACAGCTCATTCTACTAGGTCAGTTTCTACTTCCTGGGCGTTTAGGAATGAAGCTTCGATTGATCAGATTTGCAAAGCAGCAACTTGGTCCTCTTTGCATACTTTTACTAAATTCTACCATTTTGATGTATTTTCTTCTTCTGAAGCAGTTTTTGGTAGAAAAGTACTTCAGGCAGCGGTTTCAGTTTGAATCTTCTGCTTATGTTTTTCATTAAACTTTATTTTGGGTGTGGATTATTTTCAGCAGGAATTGGCTGTCTTTATTTTATCCCTCCCTCTCTAGTGACTCTTGCGTGGAAAGATCCACATCTTGGGTAATCATTATCCCATACGTCACTAGCTCATGGACTCTTGCTAATTACATGAAAGAAAACATAATTTATGTAAGAACTTACCTGATAAATTCATTTCTTTCATATTAGCAAGAGTCCATGAGGCCCACCCTTTTTTGTGGTGGTTATGATTTTTGTATAAAGCACAATTATTCCAATTCCTTATTTTATATGCTTTCACACTTTTTTATCACCCCACTTCTTGGCTATTCGTTAAACTGAATTGTGGGTGTGGTGAGGGGTGTATTTATAGGCATTTTGAGGTTTGGGAAACTTTGCCCCTCCTGGTAGGAATGTATATCCCATACGTCACTAGCTCATGGACTCTTGCTAATATGAAAGAAATGAATTTATCAGGTAAGTTCTTACATAAATTATGTTTTATCAATAGCATTTCATTAACATATCTCTACCGTATATCAGAAATCTTGTCTGCAAATTTAATTGTTTTCTAAAACCCACTCCGTGGGTATCCTTTGCTCTGTACCAATCCGTTTACAATACCTAGGTTTCAAAATGGCGCTTTAAACACAAAGTTATTGGTTTAAGTATTTTGAACACTCAGTGCTGAAAATAGTGGGCAGGATAACGTGACATCATCGGCGAATAACAGATATAACTTTTAAAACATTATGAAACTTCGTTTTGGAGAAAATATAGGTCAGTAGGTTTTAATTAATGTTTATTAACTTTAATATGTTAGTTGTTTAGCTTAGAAATTATAACAGAAAGTAATCCTTTAATTCAATAGTATCTTCTATAAATGATCACTAGTATGTATATCTAGCAATTGTAAGCATTAGCCACATTTATCTACTTTGTGTAAAGGATCTGAAGAGGTTAATTGTGGCAGTTAATAATTAACTAATAGGGGTCAGGTTGTTTCTATAAGAGGTGGAGAGCTATTCCTCAATTTTATCAGCTTTGACAACAGCAGGAAGCCGAAACGTGTCAGCTGTGTGCTGACTCCTTTTTGTATCATACATGCTATGTGAATAAAGACTTTTTTTTTTTTTAAGGAAAAATTGTTTATTTCTGTTTAAAACATACATGTGTCAAAAAAAATACGATGATCATTTGCAAAACAAAGATTAAAGGCTTAGGCCTCGTGTTAAATAGAGAGTCCATACATATCTCAGATAAGTGAGTCCATAAGGAGTTCAATAGAGTCCGACCTGTAGAACCCCTTTGAAAGATGAACCAGTAAAGTTCCCAACATTGAGGGCCTTGCATTTTCACAATTTTTCCTTCTTTTTTGTAACAAAATAACCAAAGTAAACTAGTAACAATAAACATTGAACAGTTATAATTTCCATGTGTGTCCATTAATTCTTGGTCGAAGCATACATGTATCTGTGTGTTTTCATCTAAACAAATACATCTGGTATCAACGCAATATGACATTAAGGAGTATTAACATCTAAGCCTGGAATGTGAAAGTCCGTGACAACCCATAGAACACAACGTCGTCTTAATGAATAAAGACTTTTAACCGATATTGGAATAAAATTTGGATACGTTTTATGAAAATTGGTGCTCCGCTTCAATCTTTTCTCTGGATGTGGTGTATAATAATCCTTATTAACGCATTAGTTGTGTTTGTAAAGCAGTTAAGTAGTAAAACTCGGTTAATGATATGTTCTTTGCCTCTCTTCCTGTCTAGTGTATTGAAATGAGTTTTCAGTATGGATCCGGCTGCTAGCCACAGTTGTCATCTCCTTCAACAGCTTCATGAACAGCGAATTCAAGGGCTTCTCTGCGACTGTATGCTGGTGGTGAAAGGTGTCTGTTTTAAAGCCCATAAGAATGTTTTGGCAGCTTTTAGTCAGTATTTTAGGTAAGTAGAAAATTAAGGGTTAAGCATAAATGTTTCTATACTTCATTGTGTTTAAAAACAGTCAATATGTAAAGAGAGCGATTATACAAACATCAAAAAGATAGGGAAAATACAGTTCACCAAGTCTTTCTGTCTCATCAACCCTGTTCTGATTCGCAACAGACGATTTACAAATTTTTTCCTCTTTATATTGTTTGATTTTCTCCCTAAACATAACCTTTTGTTTGGTATAATACACGTTTCTAGTTTAAATGGACATGACACTAAAAATGAATCTTTCATGGAACAGATAGCATGCAGTTTTGTGACACTTTTTAATTCACTTCTATAATCAATTTTTCTTTTTCTATCCTTGGTTGAAAAGCATTCCTAAGTAGGATAAGGAGCAGCAATGCACTACTGGGAGCTAGATGGAGATTGGTGGCTACACACATTCTTGTCATTGACTCCCCCAGATGTGTTCAACTTTGTCCCAGTAGTACAATGCTGCTCTAGACTTGACTTTAATTAGGTTAATTAACCATTTTCAGGGGTTAAACACATAGTTATATCAAAGAGCAGTGCAGTAATAAATGTTCTAACACATTAGAGCATTTTACTTTTGCACGTTTGTGTCCCTTTAAATTCTCATTGTCTTAAATGAAATTTGTCATTTTGGAAAACATTTGAAGAATCCTTTTTCTCCTACAAAAATATTTGTATGAGCTTTTTATGTTTACTTTTGTCTGGTGGTATAGCCACTACTGCTGCCTTATTTCTGCACTACACATTTATATGCAGACGGACTGGTTCGCAAGTAGTGATCCTGTCCGCCTGCATTGCCACTTGCAATCTTTCATAGCATTTTGAAATTTATCATTGCACAAGAGGATTCTTGTGCAATGTCGTCCCCTGCTCCAGCGCAATCAATTGTGATGCATCGCCCCTTGCCATGTTTAACCACACTGCAAAATTTATCATTGCACAAGAGGATATTTTTCAGCACAAGAGGATTGTTGTGCAATACAACACCCTGCTCCTTCACAAGCAGTTGTCAACCACCTGAACGAGCTAGTGACAAGGTGATTGATCTCACCACTTCTGAGGTGGCGGAGAGGAAAAAAACAGTTTTCACTTTTTAATATGTGGTAGCAGGTTTGCTTATGCGAACCTGCTCCACAGTAGGAAAAGCTGCAAATGCAGCTTAATACATTTACCCTTAAAGTGTCAGTAAACTTTAAAAATAATGTTAGATAATTCTGCATATAGTGCAGAATTATATAACATTACAGGGAGTGCAGAATTATTAGGCAAATGAGTATTTTGACCACATCATCCTCTTTATGCATGTTGTCTTACTCCAAGCTGTATAGGCTCGAAAGCCTACTACCAATTAAGCATATTAGGTGATGTGCATCTCTGTAATGAGAAGGGGTGTGGTCTAATTACATCAACACCCTATATCAGGTGTGCATAATTATTAGGCAACTTCCTTTCCTTTGGCAAAATGGGTCAAAAGAAGGACTTGACAGGCTCAGAAAAGTCAAAAATAGTGAGATATCTTGCAGAGGGATGCAGCACTCTTAAAATTGCAAAGCTTCTGAAGCGTGATCATCGAACAATCAAGCGTTTCATTCAAAATAGTCAACAGGGTTGCAAGAAGCGTGTGGAAAAACCAAGGCGCAAAATAACTGCCCATGAACTGAGAAAAGTCAAGCGTGCAGCTGCCAAGATGCCACTTGCCACCAGTTTGGCCATATTTCAGAGCTGCAACATCACTGGAGTGCCCAAAAGCACAAGGTGTGCAATATTCAGAGACATGGCCAAGGTAAGAAAAGCTGAAAGACGACCACCACTGAACAAGACACACAAGCTGAAACGTCAAGACTGGGACGAGAAATATCTCAAGACTGATTTTTCTAAGGTTTTATGGACTGATGAAATGAGAGGGAGTCTTGATGGGCCAGATGGATGGGCCCGTGGCTGGATTGGTAAAGGGCAGAGAGCTCCAGTCCGACTCAGACGCCAGCAAGGTGGAGGTGGAGTACTGGTTTGGGCTGGTATCATCAAAGATGAGCTTGTGGGGCCTTTTCGGGTTGAGGATGGAGTCAAGCTCAACTCCCAGTCCTACTGCCAGTTTCTGGAAGACACCTTCTTCAAGCAGTGGTACAGGAAGAAGTCTGCATCCTTCAAGAAAAACATGATTTTCATGCAGGACAATGCTCCATCACACGCGTCCAAGTAGTCCACAGCGTGGCTGGCAAGAAAGGGTATAAAAGAAGAAAATCTAATGACATGGCCTCCTTGTTCACCTGATCTGAACCCCATTGAGAACCTGTGGTCCATCATCAAAAGTGAGATTTACAAGGAGGGAAAACAGTACACCTCTCTGAACAGTGTCTGGGAGGCTGTGGTTGCTGCTGCACGCAATGTTGATGGTGAACAGATCAAAACACTGACAGAATCCATGGATGGCAGGCTTTTGAGTGTCCTTGCAAAGAAAGGTGGCTATATTGGTCACTGATTTGTTTTCTCCAACATAGGTGTGTCCGGTCCACGGCGTCATCCTTACTTGTGGGATATTCTCCTCCCCAACAGGAAATGGCAAAGAGCCCAGCAAAGCTGGTCACATGATCCCTCCTAGGCTCCGCCTTCCCTAGTCATTCTCTTTGCCGTTGTACAGGCAACATCTCCACGGAGATGGCTTAGAGTTTTTTAGTGTTTAACTGTAGTTTTTATTATTCAATCAAGAGTTTGTTATTTTAAAATAGTGCTGGTATGTACTATTTACTCTGAAACAGAAAAGAGATGAAGATTTCTGTTTGTAAGAGGAAAATGATTTTAGCAACCGTTACTAAAATCGATGGCTGTTTCTCCAACATAGGTGTGTCCGGTCCACGGCGTCATCCTTACTTGTGGGATATTCTCCTCCCCAACAGGAAATGGCAAAGAGCCCAGCAAAGCTGGTCACATGATCCCTCCTAGGCTCCGCCTACCCCAGTCATTCTCTTTGCCGTTGTACAGGCAACATCTCCACGGAGATGGCTTAGAGTTTTTTAGTGTTTAACTGTAGTTTTTATTATTCAATCAAGAGTTTGTTATTTTGAAATAGTGCTGGTATGTACTATTTACTCAGAAACAGAAAAGAGATGAAGATTTCTGTTTGTATGAGGAAAATGATTTTAGCAACCGTAACTAAAATCCATGGCTGTTCCACACAGGACTGTTGAGAGCAATTAACTTCAGTTGGGGGAACAGTATGCAATCTCTTGCTGCTTGAGGTATGACACATTCTAACAAGACGATGTAATGCTGGAAGCTGTCATTTTCCCTATGGGATCCGGTAAGCCATGTTTATTACGATCGTAAATAAGGGCTTCACAAGGGCTTATTAAGACTGTAGACTTTTTTTGGGCTAAATCGATTCATTATTAACACATATTTAGCCTTGAGGAATCATTTTATCTGGGTATTTTGATATAATAATATCGGCAGGCACTGTATTAGACACCTTATACCTTAGGGGCTTTCCCAAAGCATAAGCAGAGCCTCATTTTCGCGCCGGTGTGGCGCACTTGTTTTTGAGAAGCATGGCATGCAGTCGCATGTGAGAGGAGCTCTGACACTTAGAAAAGACTTTCTGAAGGCGTCATTTGGTATCGTATTCCCCTTTGGGCTTGGTTGGGTCTCAGCAAAGCAGATACCAGGGACTGTAAAGGGGTTAAAGTTTAAAACGGCTCCGGTTCCGTTATTTTAAGGGTTAAAGCTTCCAAATTTGGTGTGCAATACTTTTAAGGCTTTAAGACACTGTGGTGAAAATTTGGTGAATTTTGCACAATTCCTTCATGTTTTTTCGCAATTGCAGTAATAAAGTGTGTTCAGTTTAAAATTTAAAGTGACAGTAACGGTTTTATTTTAAAACGTTTTTTGTACTTTGTTATCAAGTTTATGCCTGTTTAACATGTCTGAACTACCAGATAGACTGTGTTCTGAATGTGGGGAAGCCAGAATTCCTATTCATTTAAATAAATGTGATTTATGTGATAATGACAATGATGCCCAAGATGATTCCTCAAGTGAGGGGAGTAAGCATGGTACTGCATCATTCCCTCCTTCGTCTACACGAGTCTTGCCCACTCAGGAGGCCCCTAGTACATCTAGCGCGCCAATACTCCTTACTATGCAACAATTAACGGCTGTAATGGATAATTCTGTCAAAAACATTTTAGCCCAAATGAACACTTGTCAGCGTAAGCGCGGCTGCTCTGTTTTAGATACTGAAGAGCATGGCAACGCTGATACTAATATCTCTGAAGGGCCCCTAACCCAGTCTGATGGGGCCAGGGAAGTTTTGTCTGAGGGAGAAATTACTGATTCAGGGAACATTTCTCAACAGGCTGAACCTGATGTGATTGCATTTAAATTTAAGTTGGAACATCTCCGCATTCTGCTTAAGGAGGTATTATCCACTCTGGATGATTGTGACAAGTTGGTCATCCCAGAGAAACTATGTAAAATGGACAAGTTCCTAGAGGTGCCGGGGCTCCCAGAAGCTTTTCCTATACCCAAGCGGGTGGCGGACATTGTTAATAAAGAATGGGAAAGGCCCGGTATTCCTTTCGTCCCTCCCCCCATATTTAAAAAATTGTTTCCTTTGGTCGACCCTAGAAAGGACTTATGGCAGACAGTCCCCAAGGTCGAGGGGGCGGTTTCCACTTTAAACAAACGCACCACTATACCCATAGAGGATAGTTGTGCTTTCAAAAATCCTATGGATAAAAAATTAGAAGGTTTGCTTAAAAAGATGTTTGTTCAGCAGGGTTACCTTCTACAACCAATTGCATGCATTGTCCCTGTCGCTACAGCCGCATGTTTCTGGTTCGATGAGCTGATAAAGGCGGTCGATAGTGATTCTCCTCCTTATGAGGAGATTATGGACAGAATCAATGCTCTCAAATTGGCTAATTCTTTCACCCTAGACGCCACTTTGCAATTGGCTAGGTTAGCGGCTAAGAATTCTGGGTTTGCTATTGTGGCGCGCAGAGCGCTTTGGTTGAAATCTTGGTCGGCTGATGCGTCTTCCAAGAACAAGCTACTTAACATTCCTTTCAAGGGGAAAACGCTGTTTGGCCCTGACTTGAAAGAGATTATCTCTGATATCACTGGGGGTAAGGGCCACGCCCTTCCTCAGGATCGGCCTTTCAAGGCAAAAAATAAACCTACTTTTCGTCCCTTTCGTAGAAACGGACCGGCCCGAGGTGCTACGTCCTCTAAGCAAGAGGGTAATACTTCTCAAGCCAAGCCAGCTTGGAGACCAATGCAAGGCTGGAACAAGGGAAAGCAGGCCAAGAAACCTGCCACTGCTACCAAGACTGCATGAAAAGTTGGCCCCCGATCCGGGACCGGATCTGGTGGGGGGCAGACTCTCTCTCTTCGCTCAGGCTTGGGCAAGAGATGTTCTGGATCCTTGGGCGCTAGAAATAGTCTCCCAAGGTTATCTTCTGGAATTCAAGGGACTTCCCCCAAGGGGGAGGTTCCACAGGTCTCAGTTGTCTTTAGACCACATAAAAAGACAGGCATTCTTACATTGTGTAGAAGACCTGTTAAAAATGGGAGTGATTCATCCTGTTCCATTAAGAGAACAAGGGATGGGGTTCTACTCCAATCTGTTCATAGTTCCCAAAAAAGAGGGAACGTTCAGACCAATCTTAGATCTCAAGATCTTAAACAAGTTTCTCAAGGTTCCATCGTTCAAGATGGAAACCATTCGAACTATTCTTCCTTCCATCCAGGAAGGTCAATTCATGACCACGGTGGATTTAAAGGATGCGTATCTACATATTCCTATCCACAAGGAACATCATCGGTTCCTGAGGTTCGCATTCCTGGACAAGCATTACCAGTTCGTGGCGCTTCCTTTCGGATTAGCCACTGCTCCAAGGATTTTCACAAAGGTACTAGGGTCCCTTCTAGCTGTGCTAAGACCAAGGGGCATTGCTGTAGTACCTTACTTGGACGACATTCTGATTCAAGCGTCGTCCCTTCCTCAAGCAAAGGCTCACACGGACATCGTCCTGGCCTTTCTCAGATCTCACGGATGGAAAGTGAACGTGGAAAAGAGTTCTCTATCTCCGTCAACAAGGGTTCCCTTCTTGGGAACAATAATAGACTCCTTAGAAATGAGGATATTTCTGACAGAGGCCAGAAAAACAAAGCTTCTAGACTCTTGTTGGATACTTCATTCCGTTCCTCTTCCTTCCATAGCTCAGTGCATGGAAGTGATCGGGTTGATGGTAGCGGCAATGGACATAGTTCCTTTTGCGCGCATTCATCTAAGACCATTACAACTGTGCATGCTCAGTCAGTGGAATGGGGATTATACAGACTTGTCTCCGAAGATACAAGTAAATCAGAGGACCAGAGACTCACTCCGTTGGTGGCTGTCCCTGGACAACCTGTCACAAGGGATGACATTCCGCAGACCAGAGTGGGTCATTGTCACGACCGACGCCAGTCTGATGGGCTGGGGCGCGGTCTGGGGAGCCCTGAAAGCTCAGGGTCTTTGGTCTCGGGAAGAATCTCTTCTACCGATAAATATTCTGGAACTGAGAGCGATATTCAATACTCTCAAGGCTTGGCCTCAGCTAGCGAGGGCCAAGTTCATACGGTTTCAATCAGACAACATGACAACTGTTGCGTACATCAACCATCAGGGGGGAACAAGGAGTTCTCTAGCGATGGAAGAAGTGACCAAAATCATTCTATGGGCGGAGTCTCACTCCTGCCACCTGTCCGCTATCCACATCCCAGGAGTGGAAAATTGGGAAGCGGATTTTCTGAGTCGTCAGACATTGCATCCGGGGGAGTGGGAACTCCATCCGGAAATCTTTGCCCAAGTCACTCAGCTGTGGGGCATTCCAGACATGGATCTGATGGCCTCTCGTCAGAACTTCAAAGTTCCTTGCTACGGGTCCAGATCCAGGGATCCCAAGGCGGCTCTAGTGGATGCACTAGTAGCACCTTGGACCTTCAAACTAGCTTATGTGTTCCCGCCGTTTCCTCTCATCCCCAGGCTGGTAGCCAGGATCAATCAGGAGAGGGCGTCGGTGATCTTGATAGCTCCTGCGTGGCCACGCAGGACTTGGTATGCAGATCTGGTGAATATGTCATCGGCTCCACCTTGGAAGCTACCTTTGAGACGAGACCTTCTTGTTCAGGGTCCGTTCGAACATCCGAACCTGGTTTCACTCCAGCTGACTGCTTGGAGATTGAACGCTTGATTTTATCGAAGCGAGGGTTCTCAGATTCTGTTATCGATACTCTTGTTCAGGCCAGAAAGCCTGTAACTAGAAAAATTTACCACAAAATTTGGAAAAAATATATCTGTTGGTGTGAATCTAAAGGATTCCCTTGGGACAAGGTTAAGATTCCTAAGATTCTATCCTTCCTTCAAGAAGGATTGGAAAAAGGATTATCTGCAAGTTCCCTGAAGGGACAGATTTCTGCCTTGTCTGTGCTACTTCACAAAAAGCTGGCAGCTGTGCCAGATGTTCAAGCCTTTGTTCAGGCTCTGGTTAGAATTAAGCCTGTTTACAAACCTTTGACTCCTCCTTGGAGTCTCAATTTAGTTCTTTCAGTTCTTCAGGGGGTTCCGTTTGAACCCTTACATTCCGTTGATATTAAGTTATTATCTTGGAAAGTTTTGTTTTTAGTTGCAATCTCTTCTGCTAGAAGAGTTTCAGAATTATCTGCTCTGCAGTGTTCTCCTCCTTATCTGGTGTTCCATGCAGATAAGGTGGTTTTACGTACTAAGCCTGGTTTTCTTCCAAAAGTTGTTTCTAACAAAAACATTAACCAGGAGATTATCGTACCTTCTCTGTGTCCGAAACCAGTTTCAAAGAAGGAACGTTTGTTGCACAATTTGGATGTTGTTCGCGCTCTAAAATTCTATTTAGATGCTACGAAGGATTTTAGACAAACATCTTCCTTGTTTGTTGTTTATTCTGGTAAAAGGAGAGGTCAAAAAGCAACCTCTACCTCTCTCTCTTTTTGGATTAAAAGCATCATCAGATTGGCTTACGAGACTGCCGGACGGCAGCCTCCCGAAAGAATCACAGCTCATTCCACTAGGGCTGTGGCTTCCACATGGGCCTTCAAGAACGAGGCTTCTGTTGATCAGATATGTAGGGCAGCGACTTGGTCTTCACTGCACACTTTTACCAAATTTTACAAGTTTGATACTTTTGCTTCTTCTGAGGCTATTTTTGGGAGAAAGGTTTTGCAAGCCGTGGTGCCTTCCATTTAGGTGACCTGATTTGCTCCCTCCCTTCATCCGTGTCCTAAAGCTTTGGTATTGGTTCCCACAAGTAAGGATGACGCCGTGGACCGGACACACCTATGTTGGAGAAAACAGAATTTATGTTTACCTGATAAATTACTTTCTCCAACGGTGTGTCCGGTCCACGGCCCGCCCTGGTTTTTTTAATCAGGTCTGATAATTTATTTTCTTTAACTACAGTCACCACGGTATCATATGGTTTCTCCTATGCAAATATTCCTCCTTAACGTCGGTCGAATGACTGGGGTAGGCGGAGCCTAGGAGGGATCATGTGACCAGCTTTGCTGGGCTCTTTGCCATTTCCTGTTGGGGAGGAGAATATCCCACAAGTAAGGATGACGCCGTGGACCGGACACACCGTTGGAGAAAGTAATTTATCAGGTAAACATAAATTCTGTTTTCCACACAGGACTGTTGAGAGGAATTAACTTCAGTTGGGGGAAACAGGGAGCAGACTTTTGCTGCTTGAGGTATGACACATTTCTAACAAGACGATGTAATGCTGGAAGCTGTCATTTTCCCTATGGGATCCGGTAAGCCATTTTTATTACATGAAGAGAAAAAAGGGCTTCACAAGGGCTTTTAAGACTGTAGACATTTTCTGGGCTAAAACGATTTATATATAAGCATATTTTATACTCCATAGCCTTGAGGAATTATTTTAATCTTGGGAACTATGTAAAATAACCGGCAGGCACTGTATTGGACACCTTATTCTCTAGGGGCTTTCCCTAATCATAGGCAGAGTCTCATTTTCGCGCCTCTATTGCGCACTTGTTTTTGGGAAGCATGACATGCAGATGCATGTGTGAGGAGCTCTGATACATAGAAAAGACTTTCTGAAGGCGTCATTTGGTATCGTATTCCCCTTTGGGCTTGGTTGGGTCTCAGCAAAGCAGATACCAGGGACTGTAAAGGGGTTAAATATAAAAACGGCTCCGGTTCCGTTATTTTAAGGGTTAAAGCTTCCAAATTTGGTGTGCAATACTTTTAAGGCTTTAAGACACTGTGGTGAAATTTTGGTGAATTTTGAACAATTCCTTCATACTTTTTCACATATGCAGTAATAAAGTGTGTTCAGTTTAAAATTTAAAGTGACAGTAACGGTTTTATTTTAAAACGTTTTTTGTACTTTGTTATCAAGTTTATGCCTGTTTAACATGTCTGAACTACCAGATAGACTGTGTTCTGTATGTGGGGAAGCCAAGGTTCCTTCTCATTTAAATAGATGTGATTTATGTGACACAAAATTTAGAGAAAATAATGCCCAAGATGATTCCTCAAGTGAGGGGAGTAAGCATGGTACTGCATCATCCCCTCCTTTGTCTACACCAGTCTTGCCCACACAGGAGGCCCCTAGTACATCTAGTGCGCCAATACTCCTTACTATGCAACAATTAACGGCTGTAATGGATAATTCTATCAAAAACATTTTAGCCAAAATGCCCACTTATCAGCGAAAGCGCGACTGCTCTGTTTTAGAAAATACTGAAGAGCATGAGGACGCTGATGATATTGGTTCTGAAGTGCCCCTACACCAGTCTGAGGGGGCCAGGGAGGTTTTGTCTGAGGGAGAAATTTCAGATTCAGGGAAAATTTCTCAACAAGCTGAACCTGATGTGATTACATTTAAATTTAAATTGGAACATCTCCGCGCTCTGCTTAAGGAGGTGTTATCTACTCTGGATGATTGTGAGAATTTGGTCATTCCAGAGAAATTATGTAAAATGGACAAGTTCCTAGAGGTCCCGGGGCCCCCCGAAGCTTTTCCTATACCCAAGCGGGTGGCGGACATTGTAAATAAAGAATGGGAAAGGCCCGGTATACCTTTCGTCCCTCCCCCCATATTTAAGAAATTGTTTCCTATGGTCGACCCCAGAAAGGACTTATGGCAGACAGTCCCCAAGGTCGAGGGGGCGGTTTCTACTCTAAACAAACGCACCACTATACCCATAGAAGATAGTTGTGCTTTCAAAGATCCTATGGATAAAAAATTAGAGGGTTTGCTTAAAAAGATGTTTGTTCAGCAAGGTTACCTTCTACAACCAATTTCATGCATTGTTCCTGTCACTACAGCAGCGTGTTTCTGGTTCGATGAACTAGAAAAGGCGCTCAATAATAATTCTTCTTCTTATGAGGAGATTATGGACAGAATTCATGCTCTCAAATTGGCTAATTCTTTCACCCTAGACGCCACTTTGCAATTGGCTAGGTTAGCGGCGAAAAATTCTGGTTTTGCTATTGTGGCGCGCAGAGCGCTTTGGCTAAAATCTTGGTCAGCGGATGCGTCTTCCAAGAACAAATTGCTTAACATTCCTTTCAAGGGGAAAATGCTGTTTGGCCCTGACTTGAAAGAGATTATCTCTGATATCACTGGGGGCAAGGGCCACGCCCTTCCTCAGGATAGGTCTTTCAAAGCCAAAAATAAACCTAATTTTCGTCCCTTTCGCAGAAACGGACCAGCCCCAAGTGCTACGTCCTCTAAGCACGAGGGTAATACTTCTCAAGCCAAGCCAGCCTGGAGGCCAATGCAAGGCTGGAACAAAGGAAAGCAGGCCAAGAAACCTGCCACTGCTACCAAGACAGCATGAGATGTTGGCCCCCGATCCGGGACCGGATCTGGTGGGGGGCAGACTATCTCTCTTCGCTCAGGCTTGGGCAAGAGATGTTCTGGATCCTTGGGCACTAGACATAGTCTCCCAAGGTTATCTTCTGGAATTCAAGGGACTTCCCCCAAGGGGGAGGTTCCACAGGTCTCAATTGTCTTCAGACCTCATAAAAAAACAGGCATTCTTACATTGTGTAGAAGACCTGTTAAAAATGGGAGTGATTCATCCTGTTCCATTAGGAGAACAAGGGATGGGGTTCTACTCCAATCTGTTCGTAGTTCCCAAAAAAGAGGGAACATTCAGACCAATCTTAGATCTCAAGATCCTAAACAAGTTTCTCAAGGTTCCATCGTTCAAAATGGAAACCATTCGAACAATTCTTCCTTCCATCCAGGAAGGTCAATTCATGACCACGGTAGATTTAAAGGATGCGTATCTACATATTCCTATCCACAAGGAACATCATCGGTTCCTAAGGTTCGCATTCCTGGACAAGCATTACCAGTTTGTGGCACTTCCGTTCGAATTAGCCACTGCTCCAAGAATTTTCACAAAGGTACTAGGGTCCCTTCTAGCGGTGCTAAGACCAAGGGGCATTGCAGTAGTACCTTACTTGGACGACATTCTGATTCAAGCGTCGTCCCTTCCACAAGCAAAGGCTCACACGGACATTGTCCTGGCCTTTCTCAGATCTCACGGGTGGAAAGTGAACGTAGAAAAAAGTTCGCTATCTCCGTCAACAAGGGTTCCCTTCTTGGGAACAATAATAGACTCCTTAGAAATGAGGATTTTTCTGACAGAGGCCAGAAAATCAAAACTTCTAAACTCTTGTCAAATACTTCATTCTGTTCCTCTTCCTTCCATAGCGCAGTGCATGGAAGTAATAGGTTTGATGGTAGCGGCAATGGACATAGTTCCTTTTGCGCGAATTCATCTAAGACCATTACAACTGTGCATGCTCAGTCAGTGGAATGGGGACTATAAAGACTTGTCTCCGACGATACAAGTAGATCAGAGGACCAGAGATTCACTCCATTGGTGGCTGTCCCTGGACAACCTGTCACAGGGGATGAGCTTCCGCAGACCAGAGTGGGTCATTGTCACGACCGACGCCAGTCTGGTGGGCTGGGGCGCGGTCTGGGGACCCCTGAAAGCTCAGGGTCTTTGGTCTCGGGAAGAATCTCTTCTCCCGATAAATATTCTGGAACTGAGAGCGATATTCAATGCTCTCAAGGCTTGGCCTCAGCTAGCAAAGGCCAAGTTCATACGGTTTCAATCAGACAACATGACGACTGTTGCGTACATCAACCATCAGGGGGGAACAAGGAGTTCCCTGGCGATGGAAGAAGTGACCAAAATCATTCAATGGGCGGAGACTCACTCCTGCCACTTGTCTGCAATCCACATCCCAGGAGTGGAAAATTGGGAAGCGGATTTTCTGAGTCGTCAGACATTTCATCCGGGGGAGTGGGAACTCCATCCGGAAATCTTTGCCCAAATTACTCAATTGTGGGGCATTCCAGACATGGATCTGATGGCCTCTCGTCAGAACTTCAAGGTTCCTTGCTACGGGTCCAGATCCAGGGATCCCAAGGCGACTCTAGTAGATGCACTAGTAGCACCTTGGACCTTCAAACTAGCTTATGTATTCCCGCCGTTTCCTCTCATCCCCAGGCTGGTAGCCAGGATCAATCAGGAGAGGGCATCAGTGATCTTGATAGCTCCTGCGTGGCCACGCAGGACTTGGTATGCAGACCTGGTGAATATGTCATCGGTTCCACCATGGAAGCTACCTTTGAGACGAGACCTTCTTGTTCAAGGTCCGTTCGAACATCCGAATCTGGTCTCACTCCAACTGACTGCTTGGAGATTGAACGCTTGATCTTATCAAAGCGAGGGTTCTCAGATTCTGTCATTGATACTCTTGTTAAGGCCAGAAAGCCTGTAACTAGAAAAATCTACCACAAAATATGGAAAAAATATATCTGTTGGTGTGAGTCTAAAGGATTCCCTTGGGACAAGGTAAAAATTCCTAAGATTCTATCCTTTCTTCAAGAAGGTTTGGAGAAAGGATTATCTGCAAGTTCTTTGAAGGGACAGATTTCTGCCTTGTCTGTGTTACTTCACAAAAAGCTGGCAGCTGTGCCAGATGTTCAAGCCTTTGTTCAGGCTCTGGTTAGAATCAAGCCTGTTTACAAACATTTGACTCCTCCTTGGAGTCTCAATTTAGTTCTTTCAGTTCTTCAGGGGGTTCCGTTTGAACCCTTACATTCCGTTGATATTAAGTTATTATCTTGGAAAGTTTTGTTTTTGGTTGCAATTTCTTCTGCTAGAAGAGTTTCAGAATTATCTGCTCTGCAGTGTTCTCCTCCTTATCTGGTGTTCCATGCAGATAAGGTGGTTTTACGTACTAAACCTGGTTTTCTTCCGAAAGTTGTTTCTAACAAAAACATTAACCAGGAGATAGTCGTGCCTTCTTTGTGTCCGAATCCAGTTTCAAAGAAGGAACGTTTGTTGCACAATTTGGATGTAGTTCGTGCTCTAAAATTCTATTTAGATGCTACAAAGGATTTTAGACAAACATCTTCTTTGTTTGTTGTTTATTCTGGTAAAAGGAGAGGTCAAAAAGCAACTTCTACCTCTCTCTCTTTTTGGATTAAAAGCATCATCAGATTGGCTTACGAGACTGCCGGACGGCAGCCTCCTGAAAGAATCACAGCTCATTCTACTAGGGCTGTGGCTTCCACATGGGCCTTCAAGAACGAGGCTTCTGTTGATCAGATATGTAAGGCAGCGACTTGGTCTTCACTGCACACTTTTACTAAATTTTACAAATTTGATACTTTTGCTTCTTCTGAGGCTATTTTTGGGAGAAAGGTTTTGCAAGCCGTGGTGCCTTCCATCTAGGTGACCTGATTTGCTCCCTCCCTTCATCCGTGTCCTAAAGCTTTGGTATTGGTTCCCACAAGTAAGGATGACGCCGTGGACCGGACACACCTATGTTGGAGAAAACAGAATTTATGTTTACCTGATAAATTACTTTCTCCAACGGTGTGTCCGGTCCACGGCCTGCCCTGGTTTTTTAATCAGGTCTGATAATTTATTTTCTTTAACTACAGTCACCACGGTATCATATGATTTCTCCTATGCAAATATTCCTCCTTTACGTCGGTCGAATGACTGGGGAAGGCGGAGCCTAGGAGGGATCATGTGACCAGCTTTGCTGGGCTCTTTGCCATTTCCTGTTGGGGAGGAGAATATCCCACAAGTAAGGATGACGCCGTGGACCGGACACACCGTTGGAGAAAGTAATTTATCAGGTAAACATAAATTCTGTTTTTGTTTTGTTTTTGAATGTCAGAAATGTATATTTGTGAATGTTGAGATGTTATATTGGTTTCACTGGTAAAAATAAATAATTGAAATGGGTATATATTTGTTTTTTGTTAAGTTGCCTAATAATTATGCACAGTAATAGTCACCTGCACACACAGATATCCCCCTAAAATAGCTATAACTAAAAACAAACTAAAAACTACTTCCAAAACTATTTAGCTTTGATATTAATGAGTTTTTTGGGTTCATTGAGAACATGGTTGTTGTTCAATAATAAAATTAATCCTCAAAAATACAACTTGCCTAATAATTCTGCACTCCCTGTATATTAGCGCAATCTTTATAAAACCTAATATTCCCTGAGCGGGTCTGTTTTATTCACACAGCGCATCGGGCCAGCTTGTATAGTCACAGCCCGGCCCGACCGCGCCATTATACACAGTGCAGCTCGCTCCTGCTGTCAGACAGAGCAGGAACGAGCTGCACTTAATGTTATGGCGCGGTCGGGCCGGGCTGTGACTATATTAAAATTAAAAGGGAATATTAGGTTTTATAAAGATTGCGCTAATATATATATGTGCAGAATTATATAACATTATTTTTGAGGTTTTCTGTCCCTTTAAGTATTCAAAAATATCTCCTTTGTTGGTAATGAGTGTAAAAATGAAACATGTGGAGTCATTTGGGATATAAGACTTTGAGATACAAGATGAGACTTAATAGATCATAAATTATTTAATTGCAATGTTATATTTCTTCTGAAAAAATGCTACTACCTCAAGCAAAACTTGGCAATGAGTAGAAAAAATATATATTTACTAAGTAAAAGTTTGAAGAAAAGGTTCAAAAGTTTATTTCACAAAAATGTTAACATCCCAATCTGGATTTAAACTGTGTTTTTTTTTTGTTTTCTGTGTAAAATCCAGTAACCTTATTTTTTTTTTTACAAATAATGCCACTTTTTCAACTCCTCTATCTCTGCTTTTAGTTTACTCTGTAACTTAAAGGGCAGGTCGTATTGGCAAGAAGGGGGGTGTACTAAATTTTTGCCCTGAATACTAGAAAACCACATGGGATTTGTATTCAATACACTTTTGAACCTTTTCTTGAAACTGTTTACACAGTAAATGTATTTTGTACCCCCATATATTTTGATTATCTGTGTTAAACATGTTATAAAGGTCTTATAGTAGTTAGTTGGTTTAGGCTAATGTTGAACACTTGAGATGGATCCTTTATTGCAGTTTGTTTTTGAAGAATCTGTGTATAATTTTTGTCATTTATATTCTTTTACAGGTCTTTATTTCAAAATTCTTCAAGTCAAAAAAATGATGTTTTTCATTTGAACATTAAAAATATTGGTGGTATAGGTCAGATTTTGGACTTCATGTATACATCTCATCTTGAATTAAACAACGATAACATCCAGGCAATGCTGGACATCGCACAATGTCTTCAAATACAGAATGTACTTAACATGTGCTACAGCTTTTTAAAACTTTCCACACCTGCAGATCAAGTATCTTCTTTACCGTGCAGCGGTATATCTCTGCAGAGCACTTATCCAACATATAACAATCCTGTTACAAATGAGAATCTCAGTACTCCATTATTACTCGATGGTTTAACACAAGAAAGACATTCCCATGCTCATGGCTATAAGGATAACAATACTTCAAGTGAAGCAGTGAAATCTACACCCGTGGTGTCAAATATACATGATAAAGAAGCTCAATTAAAACAGTTAAGTCAGCCTTATAAATTGCGGGATTACTACAGCAAACAGTTCTACAAAGAAAATGCATGTTCTCATGTGGATAAGGCACCTGAACAGAACACAGTCATTTGTACAGATCATAATGCTACTGAAACGCAGCCATGGAGTTTAAATAATTCCGAATCTATATTACCACCCACTGATTCTCTACCAATGGAATCCTTGCCTGCCTTCTCACATACATTTGTCTCAAACCAAGATCAGGAGAGTACACTCTTACAATTTCCCAGTGAGATGCGTCTTAAAAAAGCAGTACATCTAAAAAAATTGAACTTTCTCAGGTCTCAGAAAGCAGCTGAAGAACCTCCAGAACCAATTATTGAACTTCAGAATACCGTAGAAGAATCTGTGTTCAGCAATGAAAAAGAGTTGGAAGGCAGTGACAAAACCTATTTAGAGAAAGAGGGGGATGGTAATATATTTAATAATGAAGGCCAGAATGTTGAAGAAGAGAGAGCAGAAAGCCCATCAGCCCTAGATGAGCATGGACATGCGTCTCACAAACATTGTGCTTGTAATGTGTGTGGAAAAGGCTTTAAACATCCAAGCAACCTTGAGTTACACAAGCGTTCACATACAGGTACAGTGAGGTAATTGTTTTGTTTTAAATCACAATTGGTTATAGGAGAACTTATTATATTACTTTGGGTTAAGTAGTTTTGCAGACTGTCAAAGTTTTTGCTGTTAGTTTAACAGCATTTCTTTATAATGGTAGTGAGAGTACACAAGATATTTACTTGTGGGAATTTTGTTATCTTGCCACCAGGAGGGGGCAAAGACACCCTACCAGAGCTCTTTATATTTCTCTCCTACTTCCCCTTCTCTCCCGTTAGTTCTTTGCCTCGTCAAAGAGTAGGCAAGGAGAGAGAATTTTCCAATATTGGGATCCTCAGTGGATGGTTCCCTGAAGAGAGGGTCATTATCTATGAAGCTGGTGCATTATAATTCTTTGAGTAAAGTCTTTGCATGCAGCAGGTCACTGGGAAGTTCCCAAACTTGATCCATTGCTGACCATATGTATGTAACAGCATGTTTGTACTACACTGGCTCTGGATCAACAGGTTGTCAGTCACAGTACAAGGATCCTCCACAAATCCTGCACAGGGGTAGCAATTTCTCTGCTCAGTAATGGACTTAAGTCTATCTGGCTCACTAATTACACTGGAATGTCTGAATGTATGTATGCTGCTTCTGCTATACTAACACCTGGTGCCTTGCATTCTCTAAGTAGGTGTTAAGAACGTTATGGCTGTATACTCCTTGGCCTAATGAAGAACGTTATGAGGAGAATTAATAATGCTCTGCAACACTCTAAAGTTCAAGACACTGCAATAACTTTGTATACCATAGTTCTTGGAAACACTAACCATCAAGTCTTTGCCTGCTTATGTGTTCACTGTTTCAGTTGCATGTTGTCTCACATGCATGAATGAATTTATAGTACTTGTCCGCAACAATTAACATATTGTTTACCAGCTTCCACATTGTTGGATCATTCCTATACTTATAGGGTAATTTTGTATATACAGCCAGACACTGTGCATATTAATGCTTGTTGCTATGTCAACCCTATTATCTTGCTCTATAGTCTATTTGGAATAATTGATACTGCAGTGAGCCTTTTCCTAATTTTAGGGAGAGTGGGGGACTGCATAGATCCTAGTGAGTTCCATGACAGCATATACCCTCTATACTTAGGTGGGGCTGCCCTCTGGTTAGGTGTTGCAGGTCCCTTGCATCCCCTACATCTGATCTCCATGTGATGTCACTTATCATATTTTAATTGAATTTGTGCTTTCTTATGATTTTGATTTGTATGTATTATTTGCATGCTTTTGTTTCTTATTTTTTGGTTTTGCTTTATTTTTGTAATAACAATTCTTGTTGATTGGGATTTTTATAAAACTTTTTTGCTACATTAAATCATTATTAAGAGTCCACAGCTGCATTCATTATTTTGGGAATTCAGAACCTGGCCACCAGGAGGAGGCAAAGACACCCCAGCCAAAGGATTCAAATACCTTCCCCTCTTCCCTCATACACCATTCATTCTTTGCCTTTCGTCACAGGAGGTTGGCAGAGAAGTGTCAGAAGTTTGAGATAGTCTCTTGGAGGGTAGTACTCTTCGAAATGGGACTGGAGTGTTAAGTAGTCCTGTCAGCCTCTCAGTGAGAGCATGGATGAAGGTTAGAGTCCGGAGATGTAGGGAGAGTCTTTCTGCGAAACCATCCCGACTCATATTAACAGCTCCTTGTCAATCAGCATTGACGAGTTTCGCTGCCTACTTTTACTCACTCAAGTCCATGTCAGAGACGAGGCTTCTATTTGTCGCACTTGATTGGCTGTGTTCCTGTTCCACAACGTAGATTCCGGTACGATCGTTTCATTTTACTTAATTATGTAAATGTGATGTTAACGAGAAGGTGGGGTCCCAGTGGGACTCCTTTTATCTTAAAATAGGAATCATGGGTTAATATCCTCTGAGGGGGGTTATTGAACAGGGGGACTTTAATCATGTTTGTTATTTGGTTCTATCTGCTGATGTGTAGTAATACTTTAGGCTCATGGCTTTTCGGAACATTTTGGCCTAATCATCATTTGGCGCGATCTTTAGATTTGCACACTGCACCTTGTGACCGGGTGCGTTTACATTGTTTTTCACTTACGTATGCTGACTATGTGGCGACAGACAGAGTCTGCTCGTTGGTTCTCTGGTTCACAGGAGGTGGTGAGTGCCCCAGCTATTGGGGTTGTAAAAAAGGTGCCAGTTAGTGTTTGTCATTTTTGTAATCCCAAGATGGAGGATTCTGATTTTTTTAAACAGATGTCTCCGATGCGGAGAATGCGTCTAGTGATGAATATGAAATGGCCCGGGTTATCCACGCCCATCAGTTATGTTCTGATTGCTGTTCCAGAGTACTCTCTTCTCCCGATTCAGGGTCCTCAGAGTGCGTTGAGCCATCCGCCCCGAGGATTCTAGGTCCTGGGAGGCGCAGATCCCAGAACTTTCCTTTGCTATGCAAGCAGGTGTCCCTCTGGCCTTTACTCCTCCGGAAGGTGGCTTGTTTCCTCCAGAGGTTACGGCACGGTTCTGCATGGCCATATCTATGGCACTGGCTTATTTGTATCTCCCAAGTGAAATATTTTTAAGATACTGTCAGTGTTCTGTCAACCAGGGCCTGTCGGGCATGGGATCGCCTGAATCAGTTCGGCCTCCTGGGGAAGCGTGGGCCTCTGAGGCTTCAGGTGCCCCAACCTTGGGGCCGGAGTAGTTTGTCGATCCGGCGAGGGATAATTTTGTCTTCCGTTATAGGTTGGCACATCTTTGTGTCCTACTAGGTCATGTTTTGGCGTTGCTAGAGGATCCCAGTCCTAGTAAACAGAGGGATCCAAGGCCTTAGATGCTGGATGGCAAACTGGGTTTTATGTATCAGTTCCAGTTCTGAGCTTGGGTGAAGGGGGCCTCTGATCGGCTGGTCCGGTTGGTGTACCTTTTTTACTTGGGCGTTCACCCATGGGTGCTGCTTTACTTTTATTTTTAATCCAGTTAGGATGTATTTGATTTGTTTGTATAAGCTCACGTCTGATATAACTTCCATTTTGGGAATGTTCTTTCTCTGGAACTGACACTTGCAATTTTGTGGTCGCATGGGCACTTCCTCTGAAGTTGCGCACTTTGGTTAAGACCGAGGTTATGTTTTCTAGTTCATATTATAGAACCTTCGGGTCAATTTTTCTTGGACCTTAGACAGTTCTGGAGTGTTCTTGTACCAGGCAGGTACTTTTCGGGCGCTGTCTACTGTTTTCTTTGGTTCATGTCAATCTCGTAGTGCTAATTATCCTGTTGGATTTAAAAAAAAAAAAAAAGAATGTCTCTTATGGCCCAATGTTATGGACTCAGGGCTCGGATCCTATTACGAAGTATGGGGCCTGGGGCATAGATCCAACGCTTCCGGAAGGAAGGTTGTGAGCTCCGATATAAGTTGTTTTTTTCTGGCAATATTGCTTGAGATGCGTGACCGACTTTTTCAGATGTCATCGTGGTTCCTAGGGTACCTGGAGACTCTGAACCGTAGATTTCCATATCTTTGGAGTCTGAAGATGGGATTGACTTCCGGAGGTCTAGTATCTGGTGGAAGATTTGCGTCTTCAGTTGCGGTATCTGTCGATGACGTCTCTGTGGCCTAGTCGCATTCCTTTTGCGGTGGCGATATTTCCTTCCCTCCCATCTTGGGTTGGGTCATTTGTTCTGGAAGTGCGGGCATGTCCTTCTTCCCTTTTCTCAGTATTTTGTTTGCTCTAGTACATAGAGTGCAGAGGCCACTCTGCATTTCTACCAGGAGCTGTGAGGCTTCCGTTATTCCATTGCAAGGATGTCTGGAGACCGATTCTGCAAGGATCTCTGGAGGCTGTTGTCTTCTGAAGATAAGAACTGCCCTTTGTCTTACCATGGTCTTTAGACTCTTGGATGCTATCTGTCAATCGTATTGCAGATCTAGCCCTTTGGGCTTAAGGGTAGGAAGTCTGGGGTTAGTTGCAGTCTTTTCGCCTGTCTGGGTCAGGAAATTCACCATTTATATTCTCCAGTGTGTGGGTCAGGTCGTTAGGCCTGTCTACATGGATTACCTTGCGATCCAGGGGTACTGGTTGCCCTTTTTCTAAACCGGCGGGGAGTCTTTTTCAGACTCTATGGGTTTGTGGATGTTGTTAGGTTCTTTAAATCTAAGCTTAGATGGCGGAAGGCACTGTCTGGGTGCGCTCCTAACCATCGGAGGCAGCTTATCGGTTCCTCAGGAGCTTAGATCTTCAGTTCGGTTCCGTTTTTTGAGGACTCTGGCTTAGAATCATGGCTCTTGCCTGGAACGTATATGGACGGTCCTGTTTAACCTTAGGGTTTGGTTCTCCCGCGTGTCCCTTTGGAGCGGCGGGGGTTTCTGACTCTCATGGGAAATTTATATCAGCCTAAGGCTTCAGTTTGAAGTTTCTGATGGATCCCTACTTGTCTTTTGGGACATCTGATGCTTCTGGTAGGCTCCAGTTGTGGATCCAACTGGACTGACAATATTGGGATTTCTCTTGTAAGATGTATCAAGTCCACGGATTCATCCTTACTTGTGGGATATTCTCTTCCCCTACAGGAAGTGGCAGAGAGAGCACCCACAGCAGAGCTACCTATATAGCTCCCCCCTTAGCTCCACCCCCCAGTCATTCTCTCTGCCTGCTTAACTGCTAGGAAGGGCAAAGAGGAGTGTGGTAACAAAAATGTTAGGTTTTTATTTTCTCAAGCAAAAGTTTATTATTTTTAAATGGTACCGGTGTGTACTATTTACTCTCTGGCAGAAAAGGGATGAAGATTTCTGCAAGGAGGTTGATGATCTTAGCATTTTGTAACTAAGATCCACTGCTGTTCTCACAAGGGCTGAAGAGTACAGGAAAACCTCAGTTGGGGGAACAGTTTGCAGGCTAAACTGCATTAAGGTATGTTCAGTCTATTTTTTTCTAGACAGACTGTTATTTCTAGAAAAGGCTGGCAATATCTCCATGAGGGAAGGGTAAGCTGTATTCAGACACTTGGATAGTAATTTCAGCTTGCATGAAGGGCTCATTAGTTACTGATGACACTGTTTGGTAAAAACGTTTTTGTTTATTCAGTGAATGATGCAATTATAACGTTTTTTTGAAGGGACTAAAGGGGTCATTGTGGCTTGTTTTTGAGTTTTCTAACCCACATGGTTAATTTAGAGACACTCTAGTGTTTGTCTGTTAGGCCTCAAAACATTGAGTGAGGTGGGAGAGGCCTATTTTCGCGCCTCAGTTGTGCAGTTTCTTTTCCTCTGAGACTTCTAACTGCTTCTCCAGAGGTTCCTGCCGTGTTTGAGGGCTGTAAAAGAAGTTTTTTCCCCCACAAATTGTTCTGAAGGGCAGGTAGGTGCCACAGCAGAGCTGTGGCAAAGTGCTGAAAGTCTTTTTTACCGGTTTTGATGTTTTTTCAATCCGGTTTTGCCATTAAGGGGTTAATTGTTTATTTGCATAGCTGTGCAAAGTTACTAAGGCTATATGATACTACTGTAAACATTTTGTTATGTTTACTGCTTTTTTACACTGTTTTGCAGAATTTGTGCAGCTTTTTTTCTCTTAAAGGCACAGTACCGTTTTATTTCTAAGTGTTATTTACTTTGATTACAGTGTTTTCCAAGCTTGCTTGTTACATTACTAGCCTGTTTAACATGTTTGACACCAAGGAAAATCCTTGTTCAATATGTTTGGAAGCCATTGTGGTACCTCCTCTTAGAATGTGTCCCAATTGTACTGATATGTCTATAAACTATAAAGAACATAGATTAGCACTTAAAAATAGAGCAATAGATGATTCTCAGTTAGAAGTAAATGAGGGTTCGCCATCTAGCTCTCCCCAAGTGTCACAACCATTAACACCCGCAAAAGTGGCGCCAAGTACCTCTAGTGCATCAAATTAATTTATTTTACAAGACATGGCCACAGTTATGAATACAACCCTTACAGAGGTTTTCTCCTAACTGCCTGGTTTACAAGGAAAGAGGGACAGCTCTGGGTTAAGGAAAAATGCTGAGCAGTCTGACGCTTTAGTAGCCGTATCTGATATGCCCTCACAATGCTCTGAGGTAGGGGTGAGGGATTTGTTATCTGAGGGAGAAATTTCTGATTCAGGAAAGATGTTCCCTCAGACAGATTCTGATATGACGGCCTTTAAATTTAAGCTTGAACACCTCCGCTTATTGCTCAGGGAGGTATTAGCGGCTCTAGATGATTGTGACCCTATAGTGGTCCCAGAGAAATTGTGTAAGATGGATAAATACTTAGAGGTTCCTGTTTACACTGATGTTTTTTTCCAGTCCCTAAGAGGATTGTGAATATTATTGCTATGCAGTGGGATAGATCAGGTATTCCGTTCATTCCCCCTCCTGTTTTTAAGAAAATGTTTCCCATATCTGACACCATGCGGGACTCGTGGCAGACAATTCCTAAGGTGGAGGGAGCTATTTCTACTCTGTCTAAGCGTACAACTATACCTAGTGTAGTCAGTTGTGCTTTCAAAGATCCTATGGATAAAAAATTAAAGGGTCTCCTGAAGAAAATTTTTGTTCATCAAGGTTTTCTTCTTCAACCTATTGCGTGCATTGTTTCTTTAACTACTGCAGCTGCTTTCTGGTTTGATGCTCTAGAAGAGGCTCTTCAGCTGGAGACTCCATTTGAAGAAATTTTGGACAGAATTAAGGCCCTTAAATTGGCTAATTCTTTTATTACAAATGCCGCTTTTCAACTGGCTAAATTAGCGGCAAAGAATTCAGGTTTTTGGCATTTTAGCACGCAGGGCGTTATGGCTTAAATCCTGGTCTGCTGATGTGTCATCTAAAACTAAACTTTTGAGCATCCCTTTCAAAGGAAAGACCCTATTCGGGCTTGAACTGAAAGAGATTATTTCAGACATCACTGGAGGGAAAGGTCATGCCCTCCCTCAGGATAGATCAAATAAGATGAGGACCAAACAAAATATTTTTCGTTCCTTTTGGAATTTCAAGAGTGGTCCCGCTTCAGCTTCCTCTGCTGCAAAGCAGGAGGGGAATTTTGCCCAATCCAAGTCAGTCTGGAGACCTAACCAGGCTTGGAACAAGGGTAAACAGGCCAAAAAGCCTGCAGCTGCCTCTAAGACAGCATGAAGGGGTAGCCCCTGATCCAGGACCGGATCTAGTAGGGTGCAGACTCTCTTCGCTCAGGCTTGGGCAAGAGATGTTCACGATCCCTGGGTTTTAGATATTGTGTCCCAGGGATATTTTCTGGAATTCAAAGGCTCTCTTCCAAGGGGGACTTTTCACATTTCTGTAAACAGACAAAGATAGAGGCGTTCTTACGCTGTGTAGAAGACCTACATACCATGGGGGTGATCCAGGACCGGATCTAGTAGGGGGCAGACTCTCTCTCTTCGCTCAGGCTTGGGCAAGAGATGTTCACGATCCCTGGGTTTTAGAAATTGTGTCCCAGGGATATTTTCTGGAATTCAAAGGCTCTCTTCCAAGGGGTGACTTTTCACATTTCTGTAAACAGACAAAGATAGAGGCGTTCTTACGCTGTGTAGAAGACCTACATACCATGGGGGTGATCCGCCCAGTCCCAAAAGAGGAACAGGGGCTAGGTTTTTATTTAAACCTGTTTGTGGTTTCCAAAAAAGAGGGAACTTTCAGATCAATCTTGGATCTCAAAATTCTAAACAAGTTCCTCAAATTTCCATCATTCAAGATGGAGACTATTCAGTCTATTCTACCTCTGATCAAGAGGGTCAATATATGACCACTGTGGACTTAAAGGATGCGTATCTACACATCCCTATTCACAGAATTTTCACAAGGGTGCTAGGGTCCCTTCTGGCGGTTCTACGACCACGGGGCATAGCAGTGGCACCTTATCTAGACGACATCTTATTTCAGGCGTCAACTTTCCAGCTATCCAAGTCTCACACGGACATTGTGTTGGCTTTTCTGAGATCTCACGGGTGGACGGTGAACATAAAAAATAGTTCTCTCTTCCCTCTTATTAGAGTTTCCTTCCTAGGGACTCTGATAGACTCGGTAGAAATGAAAATATTTCTGACGGCGGTCAGAATATCAAAGCTCTTAACCACTTGGCGAGCTCTTCATTCCATTCCTCAGCCATCAGTGGCTCAGTATATGGAGGTAATCGGACTCATGGTAGCGGCAATGGACATAGTTCCTTTTGCCCGCCTACACCTCAGACCACTACAACTATGCATGCTCAAACAGTGGAATGGGGATTATGCAGATTTGTCTCCTCAACTGCACCTGGACCAGGAGACCAGAGATTCTCTTCTCTGGTGGTTGTCTCAGGACCACCTGTCTCAGGGAATGTGTTTCCGCAGGCCAGAGTGGCTCATTGTAACAACAGATGCCAGCCTGCTAGGCTGGGATGCAGTCTGGAACTCCCTGAAAGCACAGGGCTTATGGTCTCGGGAGGAATCTCTTCTCCCGATAAATATTCTAGAACTGAGAGCGATATTCAATGCGCTTCAGGCGTGGCCTCAGCTTGCTGCGGCCAAATTCATCAGGTTTCAGTCGGACAACATCACAACTGTAGCTTATATCAATCATCAAGGAGGAACAAGAAGTTCTCTAGCAATGATGGAGGTAACTAAAATAATCCGATGGGCAGAGGATCACTCTTGTCATCTCTCAGCAATCCACATCCCAGGAGTAGAGATCTGGGAGGAGGATTTCCTAAGTCGTTAGATTTTTCATCTGGGGGAGTGGGAACTCCATCCGGAGGTATTTGCCCAGCTGATTCAGCTATGGGGCACACCAGAATTGGATCTGATGGCGTCCCATCAGAATGCCAAACTTTCTCGTTACGGGTCCAGGTCTCGGGATCCCAAGGCGGTACTGATAGATGCTCTAGCAGTGCCTTGGTCCTTCAATCTGGCCTATGTATTTCCTCTCCTTCTACGTCTGGTTGCCAGAATAAAGCAGGAGAGAGCTTAGTTGATTCTGATAGCACCTGCGTGGCCACGCAGGACTTGGTATGCAGACCTAGTGGACATGTCCTCGGTTCTACCATGGACTCTGCCAATGAGGCAGGACCTTCTAATCCAAGGTCTGTTCACGCATCCAAATCTAATTTCTCTGTGTCTGTCTGATTGGAGATTGAACGCCTGATTCTATCAAAGCGTGGTTTCTCTGAGTCGGTCATTGATACCCTTATTCAGGCTAGAAAGCCTGTCACCAGGAAGATCTATCTTAAGATTTGGCGCAAATATCTTTATTGGTGTGAATCCAAAGGTTACTCGTGGAGTAAGATTAGGATTCCTAGAATATTGTCTTTTCTCCAAGAAGGTTTGGAGAAGGGATTATCAGCTAGTTCCTTATAAGGACAAATATCTGCTTTGTCTATTCTTCTACACAAACGTCTGGCAGATGTCCCAGACGTTCGAGCATTTAGTCAGGCTTTGGTCAGAATCAAGCCTGTATTTAAACCTGTTGCTCCGCCATGGAGCCTAAATTTAGTTCTTAAAGTTCTTCAAGGGGTTCCGTTTGAACCTATGCATTCCGTGGATATTAAGCTTCTATCTTGGAAAGTTTTGTTTTTAGTAGCTATCTCTTCGGCTCGAAGAGTTTCTGAGCTATATGCTTTACAGTGTGATTCCCCTTATCTTATTTTCCATGCAGATAAGGTGGTTTTGCGTACCAAACCTGGATTTCTTCCTAAGGTTGTTTTTTTTAAGAATATCAATCAAGAGATTGTTGTTTCTTCACTGTGTCCTAATCCTTCTTCAAAGAAGGAACGTCTGTTGCACAATCTTGATGTGGTTCGTGCTTTAAAGTTCTACTTACAAGCAACTAAAGATTTCCGTCAAACATCTTCATTGTTTGTTGTTTATTCTGGTAAGCAGAGAGGTCAGAAGGCTACGACTACCTCTCTTTCCTTTTGGCTGAAAAGCATCATCCGTTTGGCTTATGAGACTGCTGGCCAACAGTCTCCTGAAAGAATTACTGCTCATTCTACTAGAGCTGTGGCTTCCACATGGCTTTTAAAAATGAGGCTTCTGTTGAACAGATTTGTAATGCGGCGACTTGGTCTTCGCTTCATACTTTTTACAAATTTGATACTTTTGCTTCTTCGGAGGCTATTTTTGGGAGAAAGGTTCTACAAGCAGTGGTGCCTTCCGTTTAAGGTCCCTGTCTTGTCCCTCCCTTCATCCGTGTCCTAAAGCTTTGGTATTGGTATCCCACAAGTAAGGATGAATCCGTGGACTCAATACATCTTACAAGAGAAAACATAATTTATGCTTACCTGATAAATTTATTTCTCTTGTGATGTATCGAGTCCACGGCCCGCCCTGTTTATTAAGACAAGCATATATATATATATATTTATTTTTAAACTTTCAGTCACCACTGCACCCTATAGTTTCTCCTTTTTCTTCCTAGTCTTCGGTCGAATGACTGGGGGGTGGAGCTAAGGGGGGAGCTATATAGGCAGCTCTGCTGTGGGTGCTCTCTCTGCCACTTCCTGTAGGGGAGGAGAATATCCCACAAGTAAGGATGAATCCGTGGACTCGATACATCACAAGAGAAATAAATGTATCAGGTAAGCATAAATTATGTTTTAGCCTCTATTGGTAGGGTGGTTACCGTTGCCTAATCCTCTTTTTCTTACCTAGGGTAAGGAAAGGGTCCTGGATTGGGAGGTACCTCAGTATCTGTGAAGACCCGTGGGTCCTTGTTTTCTCGCCTCGTAGGTTTTTTTTCCCCCTCTTGCGTTTTCAGATTTATGGCATGAATTCTGGTATTGGAATGCTGTGGGTCAGAGTACTTTCTTCCCTTGAGGAGTATTCCTTCTTTATGGAAGGCTGCTATGAAGGGGTCCGAGAAGGAGGTTCCTGTCATGGTTCAGGATAGTCTACCAGTTCGGTCAGGGTTCTACTCTGGGGGTTTGATTCCTCGTAGATCCATCCTTTTTCTTCCAAGGGCCATAGAACAAGCTATTGATGCTGCTGTTCGTTCCTGGCAGACTGCTTCTCTTTCTGTTTTGCATATGTAAATATGACCCTGGGGATAGTCTCCCTATGGATGATGGGGGAAACCAGACGTGGACTCCTTGCCCAATGTGCTTAGAGGAATATGGCTGCACCTTACTGACGAGGCTCACAGAAGGCCGAAATGATCGTCTGGGGTTGCCTTTTCCTTGTTCAGAGGAGAATTGCCTTGTATTTCGGGGCTGGACTGACCATGTCGGTGTATTAATTATTTACATGCTGCTTTGTGTGATTTTTTTTTTCCTGGGCTAATAGACTGTGTGTTTTTGGCTGGAACAAACTTTTAAGTTTCACTTTCGTTTTTTAAAGTGTTGCACAGCTCCTATTACTTGCTGTACTTGTAATAACATGGGAAGTACTGTATTGCACTCCATGTGACCGGGTGTGATCTATGTTCATTTCCTCCATTCCGGCTGAGACTTAAACCCGAGGAGAGCATTTCCTCAGTTAACTGTCTGGGTCTAGGAGGTGGTGAGTGCCCCAGCCATTAGGAGTATAAAGGTGCAGTTTTCTATAATAAAAAACATTTTTATTTGTGTCCTTCTGGGGTATAACCTGAGCTATGGAGGACTCTGACATGTTAGAAGGTACTCCTTCTGTACTAAATCATACCTGTTTATATTGTGAGGAGGCCGTGGTTTTCCCGCCCACTCAATTATGTTCCACATGTCTTAACACTGTTATAAAGTCTAAGAAGGGAGACAAGCCTGCTAAGGCTCTTAGTCCCTCTGAGCCATCTACCTCTCAGGAGTTTGCGTCCTATGAGATTACTACCCTTGCTCTATTATCCACTCCACATGCAGTTCCCCATAGCACATCTAATCCTCCATCTGGAGGGCGCCTTCTTCGTGCGGACTTTGCCGCGCGGTGTCTGCGGTCCTCAGTGCATTACCTCGCTCTAACAAACTAAAGAGAAAGGTTAAATATAGCTCTCCTGACCCGGAGTCATCTTAATATTTATCGGATTTAGCTATTATGTCCCAGTTATCCGATGATAAGTTAACCTCTGTAGCTTCAGAGGGTGAACTTTCTGGGTCGGAGTCTTTAGTGTCTAAGCCTCCTGCTGCGGAGGAACCGTCCTTTAGATTTCAAATTGAGCACTTTCGTTTTTTATTAAAGAAGATTCTGTCTACGTTAGAGGTTCCAGAGGCCGTGCTGCCTGAAGAACCTATGATACCTAAATTAGACAGAGTTTACAAAGACAGGAAAGTTCCTTTGACTTTTCCTGTGCCGTTTAAGTTGGAGAACATTATTAATAACGAATGGGAAAGACTTGGTTCTTCCTTTTCCCCCTCGTCTACTTTTAAAAAGTTTTCCCGGTCCTGGACTCTCAACTGGATTTGTGGGGCTCCATTCCTAAGGTGGATGGTGCTATCTCTACACTTGCTAAACGTGCTACTATACCTCTTGTGGATAGTTCTTCATTCAGAGAGCCGATGGATAAGAAAATGGAAACCTTTCTGAGAAAAAAGTTTCAACATACAGGATTTTTGTTTCATCCGGCAGCTGCAGTTGCCGCGGTTGCCAGAGTGGCTACCTACTGGTGCGACTCTTTGTCGGAACTCATTGAGGTGGAGTCTACCCTCAAGGATATTCAAGAGAGAATTAAAGCTCTGAGAATTGCTTATTCTTTTATCTGTGATGTGAACATGCAAATTATTAGCCTAAATGCAAAGGCCTCTGGCTTTGCATTCCTAGCCCGCCGGGCACTCTGGTTAAAGTCTTGGTCTGCGTATATGCTTAAATAAATAATGAACTCAAGGAGCATAAAATAGGGGCGCTATCACTTTAAGAATTGCAGCAATATGTAACTCAAATAGATACACAGGAACTTGGTATCAGAACAGTGACCCAGATATACATAGGATAACCATTAATCACAAACTAACATATATCAGTATATAATAGTTAATAAACTGTAATATTTATGGCAATGTATAAGTGATAATCGGTATAAAAACTGGGATCACACAAATATAGGTAGGCTGCTGTTCTCAGTGTAAAAGGCTGGCCACTTCAAAGAGCCAGGTGTATTGGATATCCTTCAGCTCACTGTGCAGAGTTAAGGGTGTAAATACCATCCACCATATGGATATTGTTTGCAGGTTGGTAGGATGAAAAAATAGCAAGTAACTGTTGGAAATATCGTCATTGTGACTTTCTATAAAACTTTTTAGTCACTTGCTATTTTTTCAACCTACCAACCTGCAAACAATATCCATATGGTGGATGGTATGTACACCCTTAACTCTGCACAGTGAGCTGAAGGATATCTAATACACCTGGCTCTTTCTGCCCCTGGAGGAGAGTTTACCGGACAACTCAGAGGTTCCGGCTTGCCTAGTCTGCTCTACATTACAGTGCTAGACCACAAGTGAGTGTATACTATCCACTTTTAGACATATATCATTTTCAAACAGTATTAAGCTATGTGGAGATTGTTCTTTGTTATAGAGCATACACCTGAGTAAAGCACACTCTCTGAAGTTCTTTGCCATACACACTAGAGGAGAGTTTACCGGACAACTCAGAGGATCCGGTCTGCCTAGTTTGCACTACGTTACAGTGCTTTATTACACGTGAGTGTATTTGATCTAGTACCTGTTGATCAGTATACCTTTGCAGAATTACGCTATGTTGACGCCTTCTCCTTCTTTTATAGATTGGTCTGCGTATATGACTTCTAAGTCCAGGCTCATTTCTCTTCCCTTCAAGGGAAAGATTTTATTTGGTCAATGCCTGGACTCAATTATTTCGACGGTTACCGGAGGCAAGGGTGCCTTCCTACCGCAAGATAAGAAGAACAAGTCTAAGGGACAAAAATCTTCTAATTATCTTTCATTTCATTCTGACAAATCCCAACAACAACAATCCTCCTCCAAGCCCGAGCAACCCAAGAGTACTTAGAAGCCAGGTCAGTTCTGGAATAAATCCAAGCAGAATAAGAAGCCTGCTGAAAACAAATCGGCAAGAAGGTGCAGCTCCCAATCCGGGATCGGGGGGCAGACTGTCTCTTTTTTCAGATGCCTGGTTCATGGTTGTACAGGATCTGTGGGTCCTGGAGGTGGTATCTCAGGGATACAAGATAGGCTTCAAATCTCATCCGTCAATGGGCAGATTCCTTCTCTCGAATCTGTCTACCAGATCAGAAAAGAGGGATGCCTTTCTAGGGTGCTTTCTCCTTAGGAGTTGTTGTACCAGTGCCTATCGAAGAAAGAGGTTTGGGGTTTTATTCAAACATTTTCGTGGTCCCAAAGCACAAGGGAACTTTCTGCCCAATTCTGGACATACAGTGCTTAAACAAATTTCCCAGTGTCTCTTCCTTCAAGATGGAGACGATAAGGTCCATACTTCCTTTAATACAGGAAGGACAGTTTATGTCCACTATAGATCTGAAGGACGCTTACCTTTATGTTCCAATCCACAGGGAACACTTTCAGTTCTTGAGGTTTTCATTCCTGGACCAGCACTTTCAGTTCATTGCCCTTCCGTTTGGCCTACCTACTGCTCCAATAATCTTTATGAAGGTTCTGGGGGCTCTTCTAGCTGTTGCCAGAACTCAGGGTATTGCATTAGCCCCATACTTGGACAATATTCTGGTGCACCATCCTTTCGTCTTGCGGAAGAATTCTCGGAGTCCCTTCTCAGTCTTCTTCGATCACATTGATGGAAGATAAACTTGGAAAAGAGTTCTCTTATCCCAAGTACCAGTGTAGAATTCCTAGGTACTATAATAGACTCCATATACATGAGGATATTTTTAACAGACCAGAGCTAACTTCGGCATGTCTTGCCCTCCGGACCTCCTTGAGTCCCTCTGTGGCTCAGTGTATGGAGGTGATTGGTCTCATGGTATCCTGCATGGACATCATTCCTTTTGCCAAGTTCCGTCTCAGACCTTTACAACTGTGCATGCTGAGGCAGTGGAACGGTGATCATTCATATCTGTCCCAACAGATTGTATTAGACAGCCGGTCGAGAGAATCGCTGTCTTTGTGGCTCTGTTCAGATCATCTATCCCCAGGGACATGCTTCTTAAGACCATCCTGGGAGATTGACTACGGTTGCAAGAATATCCGGATGGGGAACTGTTTGGGGTGCCAAGAAGCCACAGGAGTTGTGGACTCAGGAGGAGTCCTCACTCCCGATCAATATTTTTGAACTTTGGGCAATTTTCAAAGCCTTGAAGGCTTGGCCACTTCTGGGTTCGTCACAGTTTATCAGATTCCAATCAGACAATATAACCTTGGTGGCTTGCATCAACCATCGGGGGAACGAGAAGTTCCTTGGCGATGAAGGAAGTATCTCAGATTCTTCCTCGAGTGGTGGCCCGCATCAAGCAGGAGCAGGTATCAGTAATCCTGATTGCTTCATCGTGGCCACGAAGGACGTGGTTCGCTGATCTAGTGGGGATGTCCTCATCTCCCCCGTTGAAGTTACCTTGTCGCAGAGACCTGCTGATACAAGGTCCATTTGTTCATCAAAATCTAGATTCTTTGAGACTGACTGCGTGGAGATTGAACGCTTAGTCTTAGCCAAGGGAGGTTTCTCTGAGAGTGTCATTGATACTCTTGTTCAATTAAACCAGTTACTCGGCGTATGTACCACAAGGCGTGGAGGACCTACTTATTTTGATGTGAAGAGCGTGTTTTTTTCTGGCACAGAGTTAAGGTTGCCAGGATCGTATCTTTTCTCCAGGATGGGCTGGAGAAGGGCCTTTCTGCTAGTTTCCTGAGGGGACAGATTTCGGCCCTGTCGGTTTTATTGCACAAGAGACTGGCTGAGCTTCCAGACGTGCAGTCCTTTGTTAAGGCTCTGATTAGGATCAGACCTGTGTTTAGATCTGGGGCTCCTCCTTGGAGCCTAAATCTTGTTCTTCGGGTTTTGAAACCGGTTCCGTTTGAGCCTCTGCATTCCGTTGACATTATATTGTTATCTTGAAAGTTTCTCTTTTTATTGGCTATTGCCTCTGCGTGCAGAGTTTCTGAGATCTCTGCTTTGCAATGTGAGCCCCCTTATCTGATTTTTTTCATGCAGATAAGGCAGTTTTACGTACTAAATTAGGTTTTCTTCCAAAGGTTGTGTCAGATTGCAACATCAATCAGGAGATTGTGGTTCCTTCCTTGTGTCCTAATCCTCCATCGAAGGAACGCTTACTTCATAATTTGCATATGGTTCGCGCCTTGAAGTTCTATCTTCAGGCTACTAAGGAGTTTAGACAATCTTCCTCTTTGTTTGTTATCTATTCGGGGAAGCGCAAGGGGCAGAAGGCTACTTCAACTTCCCTATCTTTTTGGTTAAGGAGTGTCATCTGCTTAGCTTATGAGACAGCGGGACATCGTCCTTCTGAGAGGATAACGGCTCATTTCACTAGAGCAGTGGCTTCCTCTTGGGCCTTTAAGAATGAGGCCTCTATGGATCAGATTTGTAAGGCGGCTACCTGGTCCTCCTTACATAATTTTTAAAAAATTTACAAGTTTGATGTTTTTGCTTTGGATGAAGCAGCTTTTGGGAGAAAAGTTTTGCAGGCGGTGGTGCCCTCAGAATAGGGTTCGCCTCTTCCTTTTTGTTCCCTCCCGTTATTCGTTCAGTGTCCTCTGGAGCTTGGGTATAGTTTTCCCAACTGTAAGGAATGAAGCCGTGGACTCTCCCTATCTTAGGAAGGAAAACATAATTTATGCTTACCAGATAAATTCCTTTCCTTCCGGATAGGGAGAGTTCATGGCCCCCTCTCGTTTTTTTCTAGTCTATGGGCAGTCCCCTATTATTTCTTTTATTCTCCTTGCACCATTTATACCCTAATGTTTCGCCTACTTTTCCTTGTTCCTTCGGCAGAATGACTGGGGTTATGAGGAAGTGGGATGGATATTTAATCCTTTGGCTGGGATGTCTTTGCCTCCTCCTGGTGGCCAGGTGTTGTACTTCCCAACAGTAAGGAATGAAGCCGTGGACTCTCCCTATCTGGAAGGAAAGGAAATTTATCTGGTAAGGATAAATTTATGTTTTTCTTTACTTATGGGGTTTCCTATACTTGTTTTATAATGGATCACATTGGAAATGCTGAACTCCAGTGTTACCTGGGGAGTCAGCGATAGATATTCTGTTACCTTCAAATAAATGTTTCCAGTGAAAGGAGGTTGTAGTCTGTCCTCCAGCACAGTTGTGCAATACATGTTTAACTGTTGTTTTACAGACCCATTCTGCATCTCCCAGTATTACTCCTTCTGTTGGTAAGGCAACTGTACATGTTAGTCAGGAAACATCTGATTTTTCAGAGGGGTTTAAAGCTCCTCTAACAATGGCAGTTTCTGAGGCGCTGGAGTCCTCCTAGTAAGCGTAAGTGCAAGCTTAAGCATTGTGTTTCTGAATCCAAGGGCACCCTCTGCTCCTGGCGCTAGATCTGTTGTAGTCTCTGATTTGGAGGGACTTTCATCTGTATCAGAGGTTAAGGTGTCTACTTAGGATTCCTCCTCAGATTCAGATAAGGGATGACCTTTCAGTTCAAAATAGAACATTTACGTTTTCTGCTAAAAAAAAGGTCCTGAAAACTCTAGTAGTTCAGGATTCTAAGCCAACAGAGGAAAAACTTATACACAAGTTAGACCTTATATTCAGGACCAGGTCCCGTTCACCTAAAACGTTTCCAGTTCCTTGTTTAGTTACTGAAATCATTACCAAGGTATGGGATAAATCAGGAGTTTTGTTTACTCCAGCAGGAATGTTTAAACAACCTTTTCCCATTGCTGATTCTAATTTGGAGCTATGGAGCACCATACCTAAGGTTGATGGTGCGAGTTCTACATTAGCAAAGAGGGCGACTTTTCCTCTGGAAGACAGTACTTCCTTCAAAGACCCTATGTATAGGAAAGTTGAGAGTTACCTTATGAAGGCTTTTTTTGCAGGGAGGTGTGAGTATTGCAGCCGTTGCTGGAGTAGCTGCTTTTTGGCGTTATTCTTTATCTGAGCTAGTCTCCAAGGAATCTTCTCTTGAGGAGATTCGGGGTAGAATTAAAGCGTTAAAAACTGAACTCTTTCATTTGTGATGCGATTTGTACAGATTGTTCGCATTAATGCTAAGAATACAACTTTGGTTGTTCTGTCCAGAAGGGCTCTTTGGCTTAAGACTTGGTCTTCAAGTCTAGATTACTGACTCTGACTTTTAAGGGTAAAAATGTATTTGGTCCAGGTCTGGACTCTGTCATTTCTATGGTAACAGAGGGAAAATGTGCCTTTTTTGCCTCAGGACAAGAAGTCTAGACAAAAATGGAAACCTGGTGGACTTCCACCTAGAAGGCAAAATCTCAAAAGACTACCTGGAAACTTAACCCTGTCTGGAATAATCCACACAGCAAAAAAAAAATGTCCAACGCTGATTCTAAAACAGCATGAAGTGGCGGCCCCATATCCAAACTCTGTTATGGTAGGGGGCAGACTAAGCCTTTTTCACGTGGTTTGGAGTCTGTCAGTTCAGGATCCCTGGGTCATAGCAATTGTATCTGAGGGATACCAAATAGGCTTTGAGTTCAAGCCTCCAAAAGAGAGGTTTATACTGTCTCACATTTGAAAAAGCTGGAAAAGCAAATAGCTTTTCTTCAGTGTGTAGATCTGGAGAACATGGTGGTTGTCGCTCCAGTCCTGGTAGTGGATCAAGAAAAAGGGTTTTATTCAAATCTTTTGATTGTCTCAAAAAAGGAGGGAACATTTCATCTAAAGAATTTGAACAAGTTTCTGAGGGTCCCATCCTTCAAGATGGAGACCATCAGGTCGATTCTTCCATTAGTGCTTCAGGGACAGTTCATACACACAATAGACCTAAAGGATGCTTATCTTCACATCACTATTCATCTGGACCATAATCAGTATCTCAGGTTTGCTTTTCTGGACAAGCATTACCAATTCACTACTCTGCCTTTTGGGTTGGCTACGGCTCCCAGAATCTTAACAAAAGTTCTGGGAACTCTTCTTTCCATAATTCGGCTACAAGGCATCGCAGTGGCTCTATATCTGGACGATATCTTGGTTCAAGCACCATCTTTACCTTTAGCAATTTCTCATACAGAGAAGTTACTCTGATTTCTTCGCTGTCTTGGTTTGGTAATGAACAATTTCCAAAAGTTCTCTCACTCCTCAGTACTTTTCTTACAGGTGATTATAGATTTGGTAGCCATGAAGGTTTTTCTGACAAATCAGCGCAATCTGAAACTCCAGTCATCTTGTTGAGACCTTCAAAGAACTGTTTCTCCATCAATGGTTCAGTGCATGGTGGATGTCTGCCTCATGGTAGCAGCGTCCAACTCTGTTTGCAAGGTTCCATCTGAGGCCTCTTCACTTGTGCATGCTTTTTCAGTGGAGTGGAGATCACTCAGATCTATCTCAGCGTATAATTTTAGACCAATTTACCAGACAGTGTCTGAGGTGGTGCATAGTCCCTCATCCGATATCCATAGGCATGAGCTTTCACCCTCCTACATGGGAAATAATTATCACAGATGTCAGCCTGTCGCATGGGGTGCATTTTCGGGTCTTCTGAAGGCCCAGGGTGTTTGGTCCTCTCAGGAGACTCTATTACAAATCAATGTGTTGGAACGCTTTACAAGCGTGGCAGGTTCTTCGATCTATTCAGTTTATCTGTTTCCAATCGGACAGTGGCGTAATTAAATCATCAGTGGGGTACAAGGAGTTCTGTCATTGGCGGAAACATTTCAATGTACAATCTCAGCCATTCAAATACCAGGCGTGAATAACAGGGAGACGGATTTCATGAGTCGTTAGACCCTTCACCCGGGGGAATCTCGGGGGATCTCTTGGCTCCATAGCAGTACTATCTAGTATACCGGTTTCCTCCAATTATACTTCTTCTCTCTCTGGCCTTTTCTCGCAGGACTTGGTACGCGGATCTTGTGAGGATCTTCAGCGCTGCTTCGTCACAACTTCCTCTGAGGCACTATCTTCTGTCTCAGGGTCCATACTATTATCAAAACCTTCAGTCTCTCAAGATTGAACGGTTGATACTTTCAATCGGATTCTGTTGATTCTCCTTATTCAGGCCAGTAAACCTGTTACAAGAAAGATTTACCATAAGACATAGAAAGTCTATCCTGGTGATCTCATTGTGGCTATTCCTGGCATCCATTACAAGTTCCTAGGATTCTCCAATTCCTGCAGGAAGGCCTTAATAAGGGACTCTCAGCTGGTTCCTTAAAGGTTTAGATTTCATCTTTGTCTGTCATGTTACATAGGAAATTAGCTTGGTTACCTGACATCCAATCCTTTGTTCAGGTACTGAGTCGCATAAGACTGGTAATAAAGTCCTCTGGGCCCCTGTGGAGTTTGAATTTGGTTCTGAAGGTTTTACAATATCCTCCTTTTAAACCTATTCATAATCTGGATCTAAAAACCACTTTCCTCAAAGATATTTTTTTTGTTGGCCATTTCTTCTATAAGGTACAACGAGTCCACGGATTCATCCTTTACTTGTGGGATATTATCCTCCTGCTAACAGGAAGTGGCAAAGAGCACCACAGCAGAGCTGTCTATATAGCTCCTCCCTTAGCTCCACCCCCCAGTCATTCTCTTAGCCTACTCTAAGTACTAGGAAGGGTAAAGTGAAAGGGGTGATAAAATATTAGTTTTTAATTTCTTCAAGCAAGAGTTTTTTGTTTTAAATGGTACCGGTGTGTACTATTTACTCTCACGCAGCAGATAGATGAAGACTTCTGCCTGGAGGATGATGATCTTAGCATTTGTAACTAAGATCCAGTGCTGTTCCCACAGAGGCTGTGGGGTACAAGAAACTTCAGTGTGAGGAACGTTTTCATGCTATATAGCAGTGAGGTATGTTCAGTCATTTTTTCTGGAGAGACTGTGTATTTCAGAAAGGCTGACAGTATCCCGATGAGGGTAAGGGTAAGCATTAATCCTAAGAGCTATAGAAAGGCATTACTAAGCTTGCATAAGGGGCTAATTGAAAAATGATTGACACTGAGTTTTGAATGTTTGTGGGAAAACGTTTTATGAACTGGGAGTGCTGTTAACGTTTTGTGGGCAATAACGTTTTTTGGGCAACTTTATTGAGGGTACACTTGGCTTATTTTTTGGGTCTCTGACCCACATAGCTAGTTAAAACCGCTCTGGTGTGGTTCTTTGAGGCTGTAGAGACATCGAGTGAGATGGACGGGGCCTATTTTCGCGCCTCAGATGCGCAGTTGTTTTCACACAAGTAGCAAGCTCCAACTCCTGAGGGCCCTTGTGGATGTTTTGGGCCAAATCTAAGCTTTAACCCCATATTTGCAATCCCTGAGGGCAGGTAGGCATCTATTAAAGGCGCAGTACCGTTTTTTAAGATTATTTTTTTCACTAAATAAAGTGTTTTCATGCTTGTTTGTTGTCATTACTAGCCTGTTCAACATGTCTGACATTGAGGAAAGTTATTGTTCAATATGTTCAGAAGCCATTGTGGAACCCCCACTTAGAATGTGTCCCTCATGCACTGAAAGGTCAATAAATTGCAAAGAACATATTTTAGCTACTAAAAGTATGTTGCAGGATGATTCGCAGTCAGAAGGGAATCATGTTATGCCATCTAATTCTCCCCAAGTGTCACAACCATTAACGCCCGCACAAGCGACGCCTAGTACTTCTAGTGCATCTAATTCTTTCACCCTGCAAGATATGGCCGCAGTTATGAATACTACCCTCACAGAGGTTTTATCTAAGCTGCCTGGGTTGCAGGGGAAGCGCAGTAGGTCTGGTGTGAGAACAAACGCTGAGCCCTCTGACGCTTTATTAGCCATATCCGATGTACCCTCACAATCTTCTGAGTTCGGGGTTAGGGATTTGCTGTCTGAGGGAGAGATTTCTGATTCAGGAAAGATGTTCCCTCAGACAGACTCAGATATGACGACTTTTAAATTTAAACTAGAACACCTCCGCTTATTGCTCAGGGAGGTTTTAGCGACTCTGGATGATTGTGACCCTGTTGTAGTTCCAGAGAAATTGTGTAAAATGGACAGATTTCTAGAGGTTCCTGCCTACACTGATGTTTTTCCGGTCCCTAAGAGGATTTCGGACATTGTTACTAAGGAGTGGGATAGACCAGGTATTCCGTTCGCTCCCCCTCCTACTTTTAAGAAAATGTTTCCCATATCAGACACCATGCGGGACTCGTGGCAGACGGTCCCTAAGGTGGAGGGAGTAATTTCTACCCTGGCTAAGCGTACAACTATACCTATTGAGGACAGTTGTGCTTTCAAAGATCCTATGGATAAAAAAATTAGAGGGTCTCCTAAAGAAAATATTTATTCATCAGGGTTTTCTTCTCCAGCCTATAGCGTGTATTGTTCCTGTAACTACTGCAGTTGCTTTTTGGTTCGAGGCTCTGGAAGAGGCTCTTCAGGTTGAGACCCCATTAGATGATATTCTGGATAGAATTAGGGCTCTCAAGCTAGATAATTCTTTCATTACAGATGCCGCTTTTCAACTGGCTAAATTAGCGGCAAAGAATTCAGGTTTTGCCATTTTAGCGCATAGAACGTTATGGCTTAAATCCTGGTCTGCTGATGTGTCATCAAAATCTAAGCTTTTAGCCATCCCTTTCAAGGGTAAGACCCTATTCGGGCCTGAACTGAAAGAGATCATTTCAGACATCACTGGAGGGAAAGGCCATGCCCTTCCTCAGGATAAGACAAATAAGATGAGGACCAAACAAAATAATTTTCGTTCCTTTTGAAACTTCAAAGGTGGTCCCTCTACCTCTTCCCCTGCTGCAAAGCAAGAGGGGAATTTTGCCCAATCCAAGTCAGTCTGGAGACCTAACCAGACTTGGAACAAAGGTAAACAGGCCAAGAAGCCTGCTCCTGCCACCAAGACAGCATGAAGGGGTAGCCCCCGATCCGGGACCGGATCTAGTAGGGGGCAGACTTTCTCTCTTTGCTCAGGCTTGGGCAAGAGACGTTCACGACTCCTGGACTTCAGAAATCGTAACCCAGGGGTATCTTCTAGATTTCAAAGATTCTCCTCCAAGGGGGAGATTCCATCTTTCTCAATTGTCTGTAAACCAGACAAAAAGAGAGACGTTCTTACACTGTGTATTAAACCTATATACCATGGGAGTGATCTAACCAGTTCCGAAAACAGAACAGGGACAGGGGTTCTACTCCAATCTGTTTGTGGTTCCCAAAAAAGAGGGAACCTTCAGACCAATTTTAGATCTCAAGATCCAAAACAAATTCCTCAGAGTCCCATCCTTCAAGATGGAGACCATTCAGACTATTTTACCAATGATCCAGGAGGGTCAATATATGACCACCATGGACTTAAAGGATGCGTATCTACACATCCCTATCCACAAAGATCATCACCAGTTCCTCAGGTTCGCCTTTATGGACAAGCATTACCAGTTTGTGGCTCTTCCCTTCGGGTTGGCCACAGCTCCCAGAATTTTCACAAAGGTGCTAGGGTCCCTTCTGGCGGTTCTAAGGCTGCGGGGCATAGCAGTGGCGCCTTATCTGGACGATATCTTAATTCAGGCGTCGACTTACCAACTAGCCATATCTCACACGGACATCGTGTTGGCTTTTCTTAGATCTCACGGGTGGAAGGTGAACGTAAAAAAAGAGTTCACTTATCCCTCTCACAAGAGTTCCATTCCTGGGAACTATGATAGATTCGGTGGACATTAAAAAAAATTCTGACGGAGGTCAGGAAATCAAAGATTTTAAACACCTACCGAGCCCTTCATTCCATTCCTCGACCGTCAGTGGCTCAGTGTATGGAGGTAATCGGTCTAATGGTAGCAGCAATGGACATAGTTCTGTTTGCTCGCTTGCATCTCAGACCACTGCAACTATGCATGCTCAATCAGTGGACTGGGGATTATGCAGATTTATCTCCTCAGATAAATCTGGATCAAGAGACCAGAGACTCTCTTCTTTGGTGGTTGTCACAGGATCATCTGTCCCAGGGAATGGGTTTCCGCAGGCCATCATGGGTCATAGTAACGACGGACGCCAGCCTATTGGGCTGGGGTGCAGTCTGGAATTCCCTGAAAACACAGGGTTTGTGGACTCAGGAGGAGGCTCTCCTCCCGATAAATATTCTAGAACTGAGAGCGATCTTCAACGCGCTTCAGGCCTGGCCTCAGCTGGCTTCGAACAGATTCATAAGATTCCAGTCGGACAATATCACGACTGAAGCATATATCAATCATCAGGGGGGAACAAAGAGTTCTCTAGCGATGATAGAGGTTACCAAAATAATTCGATGGGCAGAGACTCACTCTTGCCATCTATCAGCAATCTATATCCCAGGAGTGGAGAACTGGGAAGCGGATTTTCTAAGTTGTCAAACTTTTCATCCAGGGGAGTGGGAACTCCATCCGGAGGTGTTTGCACAATTGATTCAGCAATGGGGCACACCAGAATTGGATCTGATGGCGTCTCGTCAGAACGCCAAACTTCCTTGTTACGGGTCCAGGTCAAGAGATCCTCAGGCAGTACTGATAGATGCTCTAGCAGTACCCTGGTCGTTCACCCTGGCTTATGTGTTTCCACCATTTCCTCTCCTTCCTCGTTTGATTGCCAGAATCAAACAGGAGAGAGCCTCTGTGATTTTGATAGCACCTGCGTGGCCACGCAGGACTTGGTATGCAGACCTGGTGGACATGTCATCTCTTCCACCATGGACTCTGCCACTGAGACAGGACCTTCTGATTCAAGGTCCGTTCCAGCATCCAAATCTAGTTTCTCTGTGGCTGACTGCTTGGAGATTGAACGCTTGATCTTATCCAAGCGGGGGTTCTCTGAGTCGGTCATAGATACCTTGATTCAGGCTCGAAAGCCTGTCACTAGGAAAATTTATCATAAGATATGGCGTAAATATCTTTATTGGTGCGAATCCAAAGGCTACTCATGGAGTAAGATCAGGATTTCTAGGATTTTGTCCTTTCTCCAAGAAGGATTGGAGAAGGGTCTATCAGCGAGTTCCTTAAAGGGACAGATATCTGCTTTATCAATTCTACTGCACAAGCGTCTGGCAGATGTTCCAGACGTTCAGTCGTTCTGTCAGGCTTTAGTTAGAATCAAGCCTGTGTTTAAACCTGTTGCTCCGCCATGGAGTTTGAATTTAGTTCTTAAAGTTCTTCAAGAGGTTCCGTTTGAGCCTATGCATTCCATAGATATTAAGCTTCTATCTTGGAAAGTTCTGTTTTTAGTTGCTATCTCTTCAGCTCGAAGAGTTTCTGAACTATCTGCATTGCAATGTGACTCGCCTTATCTGGTTTTCCATGCTGATAAGGGGGTTTTGCGTACCAAACTTGGATTCCTTCCTAAGGTTGTTACTAATAGGAATATCAATCAGGAAATTGTTGTTCCTTCTTTGTGTCCTAATCCTTCCTCTAAGAAGGAGCGTCTGTTGCATAACTTGGACGTGGTTCGTGCTTTGAAGTTTTACTTGCAAGCAACCAAAGATTTCCGTCAAACATCTTCTTTGTTGTCTATTCTGGAAAACGTAGAGGTCATAAAGCTACGGCAACCTCTCTTTCTTTTTGGCTGAAAAGCATCATCCGTTTGGCATAAGAGACTGCTGGACAGCAGCCTCCTGAAAGAATTACAGCTCACTCTACTAGAGCGGTGGCTTCCACATGGGCTTTTAAAAATTATGCTTCTGTTGAACAGATTTGTAAGGCTGCAACTTGGTCTTCGCTTCATACCTTTTCCAAATTTTCCAAATTTGATACTTTTGCTTCTTCGGAGGCTATTTTTGGGAGAAAAGTTCTTCAAGCAGTGGTGCCTTCTGTTCAACCATCTGTCTTGTCCTGTAGCTTTGGTATTGTATCCCACAAGTAAAGGATAAATCCGTGGACTCGTCGTACCTTATAGAAGAAAAGTAAATTTATGCTTACCTGATAAATTAATTTCTTCTATGGTACGATGAGTCCACGGCCCGCCCTGTCATTTTAAGACAGATTATATTTTTGTATTTTAAACTTCAGTTACCTCTGCACCTTTTAGTTTCTCCCTTTTCTTCCTGTACCTTCGGTCGAATGACTGGGGGGTGGAGCTAAGGGAGGAGCTATATAGACAGCTCTGCTGTGGTGCTCTTTGCCACTTCCTGTTAGCAGGAAAGGATGAATCCGTGGACTCGTCGTACCATAGAAGAAATTAATTTATCATGTAAGCATAAATTTACTTTTCTTCTGCTTGCAGAGTGTTGGAGGTTCCTTATTTTGTTTTCGATTAAGATAAGGATGTGTTAAGGACAAAATCGGGTTTTCTCGCTAAAGTGGTATCAGCTGAGAATATTAATCAGGAAACTCTTGCTTCATTGTGTCCTAACCATAAATATCCTAAAGAAAGATTATTACATAATTTTGATATTGTAAGGGCGTTGAAATTCTATTTTTCCGGCTACTAAAGATATTCGCCAGACAACCAGTCAGTTTATATTATTCTCTGGTAAATATAAGGGTCAGAAGGCCCCAGCGGTGTGATGATCCACAGAGCTTACTTGGAAGCTGGCCAATATTCGCAAAGTCAGAATTACTGCTCATTCCACACGTTCAGTTGCAATTTCCTGGACTTTCAAGAACAAATATGAAAAGCGCAACTTTGGTCTTCTCTTTATACTTTTACGAAGTTTTATCATTTTGATGTTTTTTGACTAGCTGAGGCTACCTTTTGGTAGGTACTTCAGGCGGTGGTGCCTAAGAAATAGGTGCCTGCCTTACCTTATTATTTTTTCCCACCCATTTCTTATATGTGGACTCCACAGCTTGGGTATTGGTCCCCAAGAGTAAGGATCTTGCGGACTCTCCCTACCATTAGAAAAAGAACATAATTTATTCTTACCTAATAAATTAATTTCTTTCTTGGTAGTGAGAGTCCATGAACCCACACAAGAACATATATTGGATGGTGGCGGCAGTCCCTGTATGCACCTCTTTACCCTAGTATCTTTCGTACTTTTTTCCTCGGCTATGAACTAAAGGGTGAGAAGGGGAAGTAGGAAGGATATATGAAGACCTCTGGTAAGGTGTCTTTGCCTCCTCCTGGTGTCCATGTGATCTAATTTCCAAGAGTATGGATTTTGTGTACTCTTTCTACCAAGAAAGGAATGAATGTATCAGGTAAGAATATATTATGTTTAAGGTATTAGTAAAATTGTTATGAAAAGCAAACTCAGAGAGCAGGATAAAGAATTTCAATCTAGACAGAAGATATAGTAGAATAAATTGATGTAATTCACATGTGACTCACAATCCAGGAAACAAAATGTCTGCTCTTCATAAATAAAATGTGGAGCAAACATGAACTGTATATGTTATGGGAGTACTGTCACCCTGGATGTGTTTTGAATGTTTCTTTAAATTTTTTGCTTTTTTGTTTTATTTTCATATGCTTTAGTTTATAAAAATGTTTCTTTTATCAAAAATATATTCTATATTTAGTACATAGGGAGTAATGGGGGTAATAGATAATTACTGCAAGTTTCTGCAAGCTAGCACAAAAAAATCCAAAACATTCATGCATTGCAAATTAAATTTTTCATGAAAATAAATTATTTGCTTCTTATGACACAGAGAATTTTAATACATAACTCACAGTTTGTTAAATTGTATTCCTCTCTAGGTGAGAAACCTTTTGAATGTAGCGTTTGCGGGAAACACTTCTCACAGGTGGGATAATTCTTTTAACTATGATTGTTTTAATCACCTGTAAACCTATAAAACCTAAAAAATACAATTTGTATTATTGCACATACAAACAAATGAGCTACTATTGATATCTGTTTACACATTTTACAGCTTCACCTGTGTTTATACACTTGTACCATTATTTATTTGAAACACAATTTTGTGACTTTTCATTTTCTTGGTAATTATTTACAGTATTGAGACAAATTAGCTTCCTATTTATAATTCTGTTGGTTTAAGTTGTAGAGAATTAGGGAACTATTATCAAACCAATGAAACCTCATTATTGAATATTTTAAAAAATATATTTATCTTTTGCTAGACTTCTCAATATTTACAATACTGGTAAACTTGTGTTTTTGGGAAATTGTATTTAATTTTTTCTCTTACTTTATGAGATTAGCAAACTGAATACAGAAAATGTAAATAGATGCTGCTAATAACAATGAGTTATTTCTAAAGTGCTTTCACTTGTCACATGAGGTTAATACGACCTATGCATTTTAGTTGGACTATGTCTGGCATCGGGAGACATCTACAATATATTAATGAGTGGCTATGATGCCTTCTCTACAAAAACTAGAAAATCAAAGCACAAACTGTATAACTAGTGAGGGTGTAACATTCTTATGCTCCAAAGTTGTAAAAAAGCTCATCTTGGAGACGTGTAAGTACAAATCAATAGTAGAAACATGTTAAAGAAACATTTAACAATATCTTTTTTTATTGTAGAATGGGGTTGTAGTTTTTATGTGAAAAAGAGCTGTCACTTTAGGGCAGTGCCCTACAAAAAGCCCTTCTAAGGGCTAATGTTATAGTAACTTTTAGTGTTAGTTTAGGGGGGGCCTTCGTATTAGTTTAGGCATTACTGAGTTTTTTTATTTTTGGTAGTGTTGTTTTTTTTTGCCCTGTAATGTTGTTATTTTTTATTTTTTTGTAAATTTAGTGTTTGCTATTTTTGTAAATTAGAGGGTGTTAGGTTAGGTTAGGGGTCTTGTGGGGGGTTAGGTGTTAGGTAGACGTAGTGTAGTAGTAGATTGCTGTTGGGGATTGTGGCAGATTATGGGGTTAATAGTTTAGGGCGCTTATTGTGTTGGGGGTTGTGGAGGTGTAGGGGATGGTTATGGCAGATTAGGGGTTAATATTGTAGGTTGCGTTGGGGGTGAGGGTGCGTAAGTGGTTAACAGTTTATTTTATTATTAAATTTATATTTAATGTTAAAGTGATATGCATTGTCTTGTATAGTGCATACTATTTTAAGTATTGTATCTAATTTAAAATGTAGTTATTTCTCCTACATTGGTGTATCCGGTCCACGGCTTCATCCTTACTTGTGGGATATTCTCAATCCCTACAGGAAGTGGCAAAGAGAACACACAGCAGAGCTGTCCATATAGCTCCCCTCAGGCTCCACCCCCCCTAGTCATTCTCTTTGCCGCTCTAACAAGTAGCATCTCCACGGGGGTGGTAAAGAGTATGTGGTGTTAGTTGTAGTTTTTTATTTCTTCTATCAAGAGTTTGTTATTTTAAAATAGTGCCGGCTTGTACTATTTACTCTGCAGCAGAAAGTGATGAAGATTTCTGTTGAGAGGAGTATGATTTTAGCACCAGTAACTAAAATCCATTGCTGTTCCCACGCAGGACTGTTGAAACCAGAGAACATCAGTTGGGGGGAACAGTTTGCAGGCTTAACTGCTTCAGGTATGATCAGTCATTTTTCTAACAAGACCATGTAATGCTAGAAGACTGTCAGAAATTCCCTCTGGGATAGGTAAGCCATTTTTTCTTAGACTCTGTATAAAATGATGGCTTATATTAAGGGCTCTATGCTGGTTGACACTATTGTGGGCTTTAAAATCGATTGCTTTTTAGCATGTTTTTCACTTTAAATAAGGTGTTTTTTCAGACTTGAAAACACTTTTGGGGTTTAATTTCGGCCTGGCACTTATTTGGACACCTAAATCTTGTCAGAAAGGCCCCTCCACTCTGGAATGAAGAGACTCCAGAGAGGCTTATTTCCTACTAAAATAATCCCTAAGGAAGGTAAAGGCTACAGTGGAAGCTGTAGCATAGTACTGTAGTGTGTTAACTGGTTAATAACTGTTATTAGCTCCGGTTTGGGCATTAAGGGGTTAATTGGTCTGAAAATTTGTGTGCAATATTTTCAAAGCATTAAGACACTGTGGTGAAAATTTCATTAAAATCGGATGTTTATTTGATGGTTTTTTGATGTTTCAGTAATAAAGTGTGCACTTTTATTATTTAAAGAGACAGTAACGTTTTTGTCAAAAATTATTTTCATTGCATTGAAGTTCTGTTTAAGTCTGTCAAACATGTCTGAATCTTCAGATAGCCTATGTTCTGTATGTCCAAAGGCCAAGTTGGTTCCCCCATTTAATTTATGTGTGAAGTGTGCCATAGCGAAACATCTTAAAGACCGTACAATCACACTTAAAAATATAGCCCAAGATGATTCTTTAGCTGAAGGTAGTGAAGATAGCTTCTGGATTGGATGAGACTCTTAAGCGCTTGTGCTTAATTACCCAATAAGGAAAGATAGTCTTACTATGTAGTTGGATTCAATGAGATCTATTTATTTTTAGAATTATAAATACATACAATAAAATTTAAAACAATAGAAATTGATTCTTAAAACAAATCTAACTGGTTGGCCAACCATACAGTGTGAATAAAATGATATAATATGTTTTCCAATCCCTGTTACTTAGTGTGTTATACAAACATATCTGTATATTTGAATTTTTGAATTTTGGTTTAATTGCAGATATTTTTTATGGATTTGATATAGTGGACTTGTGAAGAAGTATGGTATCCACAAAGAATATTCGCAATATTAATTCTTAATTACCATATTTACCATATTCGTTTGTTTAAAGCTGAACATACATAATTAAAATAGCGTCAATGGTATCAACAATATAATTAAAATAGCGTCAATGGTATCAACAATAGTAACAAATAATAAAAGTGAAACAAAAATAAAGTGATACAGTAAAAATCGTATAAGTTATGAAAGATAAAGTCTTTCTGCCGTGATCGTTAGAGTAATTGTTAATTGCTTTTTGTTAAAAGCGCTGTTGTTAAGTCCTCCGTGGGGATAGTATGTGCGGGCGTGCTGCAACACGTTTTTATCTAATTGCTATATATATTGCGATTATAAGTCACTGTTAAGTAGTTTTGGTTATCTGTCCTTCACATTAACTTCCTTAGTTGGTGTAGGTATAATAAATCTTACCCGTTGTTTCTTTTGGGATACTTTGTTTCTGGTCTAGTTTCTTTTTGTACCCAATTCAATCTTTACTGTGATGAATGTGGATCGGAAGCCGGGATAGCCGCTGCCGGTGTTGTAGTGGTTTCAGTATGTCGAGTTGGTTTGTCTCTGCGATTACACACACTTGAAGAAGTAGATGCTGGGGTATTGTGGTAGTGTGCTTTAACCGTTAATCCTTTTGTCAGATGGCTGGGCTTTTTGCCTGGTTCAGGTTTTCAAAACCTCTTGAATTGTTGCGAATGTGTTCTGTTTAGATCCGTACTCTATTTGTTTCAGAGTATCCGATCTGCAGGTGTCCACAGGTTTCTTTAGGCCCAATTATTAGGTAAGGTATTTCAGTTGTTCTTGGCGGTCCTTTGAAAGGAGGACTAGGTGCTTTGAAGGTTGTTCTTGAACGCTTCAGAATATCTTTCAAGCGTATTTGTTGGTCCGTGGTTTGATGTAGTCTTGGCGGTCCACTTCGAAAGTGGACTATGAAAATGTTCAGTGTGGCAAGGAGTAGGCAACGCGTTTCAGCTGATTAATACAGCCTTTATCAAGCATATGCTTGATAAAGGCTGTATTAATCAGCTGAAACGCGTTGCCTACTCCTTGCCACACTGAACATTTTCATAGTCCACTTTCGAAGTGGACCGCCAAGACTACATCAAACCACGGACCAACAAATACGCTTGAAAGATATTCTGAAGCGTTCAAGAACAACCTTCAAAGCACCTAGTCCTCCTTTCAAAGGACCGCCAAGAACAACTGAAATACCTTACCTAATAATTGGGCCTAAAGAAACCTGTGGACACCTGCAGATCGGATACTCTGAAACAAATAGAGTACGGATCTAAACAGAACACATTCGCAACAATTCAAGAGGTTTTGAAAACCTGAACCAGGCAAAAAGCCCAGCCATCTGACAAAAGGATTAACGGTTAAAGCACACTACCACAATACCCCAGCATCTACTTCTTCAAGTGTGTGTAATCGCAGAGACAAACCAACTCGACATACTGAAACCACTACAACACCGGCAGCGGCTATCCCGGCTTCCGATCCACATTCATCACAGTAAAGATTGAATTGGGTACAAAAAGAAACTAGACCAGAAACAAAGTATCCCAAAAGAAACAACGGGTAAGATTTATTATACCTACACCAACTAAGGAAGTTAATGTGAAGGACAGATAACCAAAACTACTTAACAGTGACTTATAATCGCAATATATATAGCAATTAGATAAAAACGTGTTGCAGCACGCCCGCACATACTATCCCCACGGAGGACTTAACAACAGCGCTTTTAACAAAAAGCAATTAACAATTACTCTAACGATCACGGCAGAAAGACTTTATCTTTCATAACTTATACGATTTTTACTGTATCACTTTATTTTTGTTTCACTTTTATTATTTGTTACTATTGTTGATACCATTGACGCTATTTTAATTATATTGTTGATACCATTGACGCTATTTTAATTATGTATGTTCAGCTTTAAACAAACGAATATGGTAAATATGGTAATTAAGAATTAATATTGCGAATATTCTTTGTGGATACCATACTTCTTCACAAGTCCACTATATCAAATCCATAAAAAATATCTGCAATTAAACCAAAATTCAAAAATTCAAATATACAGATATGTTTGTATAACACACTAAGTAACAGGGATTGGAAAACATATTATATCATTTTATTCACACTGTATGGTTGGCCAACCAGTTAGATTTGTTTTAAGAATCAATTTCTATTGTTTTAAATTTTATTGTATGTATTTATAATTCTAAAAATAAATAGATCTCATTGAATCCAACTACATAGTAAGACTATCTTTCCTTATTGGGTAATTAAGCACAAGCGCTTAAGAGTCTCATCCAATCCAGATTTTACCCCCACTTTGAAGTTTGTGAGATTACTTCTTCGAGACTCCCTAGCTTTTACCCCCACAGCGCATAGTTTATTAACCCAACACACCAGTGAAGATAGCTTGCTTTCCTCTCCTTCTGTGTCAACACCAGCTATGCCCGCGCAGGCGATGCCCAGTACATCTAGCGCACCAATTGCGATTACTATGCAACAATTAGCGGCAGTATTGGATAATCCTATCTCAGCATTTTTTATCCAAACTGCCAGCTTTTCCTAGGAAGCGTGATTGCTCAGTTTTAAACACAGACAATGAGCAAGCAGACGCAGAGGATAATTTATCTGTAGTGCCCTCACATCAATCTGACTTGGCGGTGAGGGAGGGCCTGTCTGAGGGAGAAATTTCTGACAGGAAAAGTTTCTCAGCAGGCAGAGCCTGATACCATAACATTTAAATTTAAGCTAGAACACCTCCGCGCCCTACTTAAGGAGGTCCTGGCTACACTTGATGATTGTGATCCTTTGGTGATCCCAGAAAAATTGTGTAAAATGGACAAATTCCTAGAGGTCCCAGTACACACTGATGCGTTTCCGATACCTAAGAAGGGTGGCGGATATCGTGACTAAGGAGTGGGAGAAGCCAGGTGTACCTTTTGTTCCCCCTCCTATATTTAAGAAAATGTTCCCAATTGTTGACCCTAGAAGGGACGCGTGGCAGACGGTCCCCAAGGTAGAGGGGGCAGTTTCAACGCTAGCTAAGCGCACGACTATACCAATAGAAGACAGTTGCGCTTTCAAAGAATAGAAATTAGAAGGTTTACTTAAGAGAATATTTGTTCTACAAGGTTTCCTTCTTCGACCAATTTCCTGCATTATTCCTGTAACTACTGCAGCGGCTTTTTAGTTTGAGGAACTGGAAAACTCGCTCCAGAAGGAGACTTCTTATTTCGAAGTCATGGATAGAATTCTTTCATCACAGATGCCGCTTTGCAAGTAGCTATATTAGCGGCGAAAAATTCTGGTTTTGCCATCGTGGCGCGCAGAGCGCTTTGGCTAAAATCATGGTCGGCTGATGTGTCGCCCAAAACAAAATTGCTTAATATTCCTTTCAAGGGTAAGACCCTATTCGGGCCAGAGTTGAAAGAGATTATTTCAGATATCACTGGGGAAAGGGCCATGCACTTCCACAAGGTAGACTCTTCAAGGCTAAAAACAAGGCCAATTTCTCCAACATAGGTGTGTCCGGTCCACGGCGTCATCCTTACTTGTGGGATATTCTCTTCCCCAACAGGAAATGGCAAAGAGCCCAGCAAAGCTGGTCACATGATCCCTCCTAGGCTCCGCCTTCCCCAGTCATTCTCTTTGCCGTTGTACAGGCAACATCTCCACGGAGATGGCTTAGAGTTTTTTAGTGTTTAACTGTAGTTTTTATTATTCAATCAAGAGTTTGTTATTTTAAAATAGTGCTGGTATGTACTATTTACTCTGAAACAGAAAAGAGATGAAGATTTCTGTTTGTAAGAGGAAAATGATTTTAGCAACCGTTACTAAAATCGATGGCTGTTTCCACACAGGACTGTTGAGAGGAATTAACTTCAGTTGGGGGAACAGTGAGCAGACTTTTGCTGCTTGAGGTATGACACATTCTAACAAGACGATGTAATGCTGGAAGCTGTCATTTTCCCTATGGGATCCGGTAAGCCATTTTTATTACAGAAAGAAAAAAAGGGCTTCACAAGGGCTTTTTAAGACTGTAGACATTTTCTGGGCTAAATCGATTTATATATAAACATATTTTATACTCCATAGCCTTGAGGAATTATTTTAATCTTGGGAATTATGTAAAATAACCGGCAGGCACTGTATTGGACACCTTATTCTCTAGGGGCTTTCCCTAATCATAGGCAGAGTCTCATTTTCGCGCCTCTATTGCGCACTTGTTTTTGAGAAGCATGACATGCAGATGCATGTGTGAGGAGCTCTGATACATAGAAAAGACTTTCTGAAGGCGTCATTTGGTATCGTATTCCCCTTTGGGCTTGGTTGGGTCTCAGCAAAGCAGATACCAGGGACTGTAAAGGGGTTAAATATAAAAATGGCTCCGGTTCCGTTATTTTAAGGGTTAAAGCTTCCAAATTTGGTGTGCAATACTTTTAAGGCTTTAAGACACTGTGGTGAAATTTTGGTGTATTTTGAACAATTCCTTCATACTTTTTCGCAATTGCAGTAATAAAGTGTGTTCAGTTTAAAATTTAAAGTGACAGTAACGGTTTATTTTAAAACGTTTTTTGTACTTTGTTATCAAGTTTTTGCCTGTTTAACATGTCTGAACTACCAGATAGACTGTGTTCTGAATGTGGGGAAGCCAAGGTTCCTTCTCATTTAAATAGATGTGATTTATGTGACACAAAATTTAGAGAAAATGATGCCCAAGATGATTCCTCAAGTGAGGGGAGTAAGCATGGTACTGCATCATCCCCTCCTTCGTCTACACCAGTCTTGCCCACACAGGAGGCCCCTAGTACATCTAGCGCGCCAATACTCCTTACTATGCAACAATTAACGGCTGTAATGGATAATTCTATCAAAAACATTTTAGCCAAAATGCCCACTTATCAGCGAAAGCGCGACTGCTCTGTTTTAGAAAATACTGAAGAGCATGAGGACGCTGATGATATTGGTTCTGAAGGGCCCCTACACCAGTCTGAGGGGGCCAGGGAGGTTTTGTCTGAGGGAGAAATTTCAGATTCAGGGAAAATTTCTCAACAAGCTGAACCTGATGTGATTACATTTAAATTTAAATTGGAACATCTCCGCGCTCTGCTTAAGGAGGTGTTATCCACTCTGGATGATTGTGAGAATTTGGTCATTCCAGAGAAACTATGTAAAATGGACAAGTTCCTAGAGGTCCCGGGGCCCCCCGAAGCTTTTCCTATACCCAAGCGGGTGGCGGACATTGTAAATAAAGAATGGGAAAGGCCCGGTATACCTTTCGTCCCTCCCCCCATATTTAAAAAATTGTTTCCTATGGTCGACCCCAGAAAGGACTTATGGCAGACAGTCCCCAAGGTCGAGGGGGCGGTTTCTACTCTAAACAAACGCACCACTATACCCATAGAAGATAGTTGTGCTTTCAAAGATCCTATGGATAAAAAATTAGAAGGTTTGCTTAAAAAGATGTTTGTTCAGCAAGGTTACCTTCTACAACCAATTTCATGCATTGTTCCTGTCACTACAGCAGCGTGTTTCTGGTTCGATGAGCTAGAAAAGGCGCTCAATAATAATTCTTCTTCTTATGAGGAGATTATGGACAGAATTCATGCTCTCAAATTGGCTAATTCTTTCACCCTAGACGCCACTTTGCAATTGGCTAGGTTAGCGGCGAAAAATTCTGGTTTTGCTATTGTGGCGCGCAGAGCGCTTTGGTTAAAATCTTGGTCAGCGGATGCGTCTTCCAAGAACAAATTGCTTAACATTCCTTTCAAGGGGAAAACGCTGTTTGGCCCTGACTTGAAAGAGATTATCTCTGATATCACTGGGAGCAAGGGCCACGCCCTTCCTCAGGATAGGTCTTTCAAGGCCAAAAATAAACCTAATTTTCGTCCCTTTCGCAGAAACGGACCAGCCCCAAGTGCTACGTCCTCTAAGCAAGAGGGTAATACTTCTCAAGCCGAGCCAGCCTGGAGACCAATGCAAGGCTGGAACAAAGGAAAGCAGGCCAAGAAACCTGCCACTGCTACCAAGACAGCATGAGATGTTGGCCCCCGATCCGGGACCGGATCTGGTGGGGGGCAGACTCTCTCTCTTCGCTCAGGCTTGGGCAAGAGATGTTCTGGATCCTTGGGCACTAGAAATAGTCTCCCAAGGTTATCTTCTGGAATTCAAGGGGCTTCCCCCAAGGGGGAGGTTCCACAGGTCTCAATTGTCTTCAGACCACATAAAAAGACAGGCATTCTTACATTGTGTAGAAGACCTGTTAAAAATGGGAGTGATTCATCCTGTTCCTTTAGGAGAACAAGGGATGGGGTTCTACTCCAATCTGTTCGTAGTTCCCAAAAAAGAGGGAACATTCAGACCAATCTTAGATCTCAAGATCCTAAACAAGTTTCTCAAGGTTCCATCGTTCAAAATGGAAACCATTCGAACAATTCTTCCTTCCATCCAGGAAGGTCAATTCATGACCACGGTGGATTTAAAGGATTCGTATCTACATATTCCTATCCACAAGGAACATCATCGGTTACTAAGGTTCGCATTCCTGGACAAGCATTACCAGTTTGTGGCACTTCCGTTCGGATTAGCCACTGCTCCAAGGATTTTCACAAAGGGGTACTAGGGTCCCTTCTAGCGGTGCTAAGACCAAGGGGCATTGCAGTAGTACCTTACTTGGACGACATTCTGATTCAAGCGTCGTCCCTTCCTCAAGCAAAGGCTCACACGGACATTGTCCTGGCCTTTCTCAGATCTCACGGGTGGAAAGTGAACGTAGAAAAAAGTTCTCTATCTCCGTCAACAAGGGTTCCCTTCTTGGGAACAATAATAGACTCCTTAGAAATGAGGATTTTTCTTTCAGAGGACCAGAGATTCACTCCGTTGGTGGCTGTCCCTGGACAACCTGTCACAGGGGATGAGCTTCCGCAGACCAGAGTGGGTCATTGTCACGACCGACGCCAGTCTGGTGGGCTGGGGCGCGGTCTGGGGACCCCTGAAAGCTCAGGGTCTTTGGTCTCGGGAAGAATCTCTTCTCCCGATAAATATTCTGGAACTGAGAGCGATATTCAATGCTCTCAAGGCTTGGCCTCAGCTAGCAAAGGCCAAGTTCATACGGTTTCAATCAGACAACATGACGACTGTTGCGTACATCAACCATCAGGGGGGAACAAGGAGTTCCCTGGCGATGGAAGAAGTGACAAAAATCATTCAATGGGCGGAGACTCACTCCTGCCACTTGTCCGCAATCCACATCCCAGGAGTGGAAAATTGGGAAGCGGATTTTCTGAGTTGTCAGACATTTCATCCGGGGGAGTGGGAACTCCATCCGGAAATCTTTGCCCAAATTATTCAATTGTGGGGCATTCCAGACATGGATCTGATGGCCTCTCGTCAGAACTTCAAGGTTCCTTGCTACGGGTCCAGATCCAGGGATCCCAAGGCGACTCTAGTAGATGCACTAGTAGCACCTTGGACCTTCAAACTAGCTTATGTATTCCCGCCGTTTCCTCTCATCCCCAGGCTGGTAGCCAGGATCAATCAGGAGAGGGCATCGGTGATCTTGATAGCTCCTGCGTGGCCACGCAGGACTTGGTATGCAGACCTGGTGAATATGTCATCGGCTCCACCATGGAAGCTACCTTTGAGACGAGACCTTCTTGTTCAAGGTCCGTTCGAACATCCGAATCTGGTCTCACTCCAACTGACTGCTTGGAGATTGAACGCTTGATCTTATCAAAGCGAGGGTTCTCAGATTCTGTCATTGATACTCTTGTTCAGGCCAGAAAGCCTGTAACTAGAAAAATTTACCACAAAATATGGAAAAAATATATCTGTTGGTGTGAATCTAAAGGATTCCCTTGGGACAAGGTAAAAATTCCTAAGATTCTATCCTTTCTTCAAGAAGGTTTGGAGAAAGGATTATCTGCAAGTTCCTTGAAGGGACAGATTTCTGCCTTGTCTGTGTTACTTCACAAAAAGCTGGCAGCTGTGCCAGATGTTCAAGCCTTTGTTCAGGCTCTGGTTAGAATCAAGCCTGTTTACAAACCTTTGACTCCTCCTTGGAGTCTCAATTTAGTTCTTTCAGTTCTTCAGGGGGTTCCGTTTGAACCCTTACATTCCGTTGATATTAAGTTATTATCTTGGAAAGTTTTGTTTTTGGTTGCAATTTCTTCTGCTAGAAGAGTTTCAGAATTATCTGCTCTGCAGTGTTCTCCTCCTTATCTGGTGTTCCATGCAGATAAGGTGGTTTTACGTACTAAACCTGGTTTTCTTCCGAAAGTTGTTTCTAACAAAAACATTAACCAGGAGATAGTCGTGCCTTCTTTGTGTCCGAATCCAGTTTCAAAGAAGGAACGTCTGTTGCACAATTTGGATGTTGTTCGTGCTCTAAAATTCTATTTAGATGCTACAAAGGATTTTAGACAAACATCTTCCTTGTTTGTTGTTTATTCTGGTAAAAGGAGAGGTCAAAAAGCAACTTCTACCTCTCTCTCTTTTTGGATTAAAAGCATCACCATATTGGCTTATGAGACTGCCGGACGGCAGCCTCCTGAAAGAATCACAGCTCATTCTACTAGGGCTGTGGCTTCCACATGGGCCTTCAAGAACGAGGCTTCTGTTGATCAGATATGTAAGGCAGCGACTTGGTCTTCACTGCACACTTTTACTAAATTTTACAAGTTTGATACTTTTGCTTCTTCTGAGGCTATTTTTGGGAGAAAGGTTTTGCAAGCCGTGGTGCCTTCCATCTAGGTGACCTGATTTGCTCCCTCCCTTCATCCGTGTCCTAAAGCTTTGGTATTGGTTCCCACAAGTAAGGATGACGCCGTGGACCGGACACACCTATGTTGGAGAAAACAGAATTTATGTTTACCTGATAAATTACTTTCTCCAACGGTGTGTCCGGTCCACGGCCCGCCCTGGTTTTTTAATCAGGTCTGATAATTTATTTTCTTTAACTACAGTCACCACGGTATCTTATGGTTTCTCCTATGCAAATATTCCTCCTTTACGTCGGTCGAATGACTGGGGAAGGCGGAGCCTAGGAGGGATCATGTGACCAGCTTTGCTGGGCTCTTTGCCATTTCCTGTTGGGGAAGAGAATATCCCACAAGTAAGGATGACGCCGTGGACCGGACACACCGTTGGAGAAAGTAATTTATCAGGTAAACATAAATTCTGTTTTTCGTTCCTTTCGCAACTTCAGGAACGGACCTGCTTCAGCCTCTACAGCTACTAAGCAAGAGGGTAACGCTTCCCAGCCCAAGCCAACATGGAAACCTTTGCAGGGCTGGAACAAGGGTAAACAGGCCTAGAAGCCTGCTGCTGCTACCAAGACAGCATGGAAGGGTAGCCCCCGATCCGGGAACGGATCTAGTAGGGGGCAGACTTTCTCTCTTTGCTCAGGCTTGGGCAAGAGATGTTCCGGACCCCTGGGCACTAGAAATTGTCTCTCAGGGGTACCTTCTATTTCAAAGACCTTTCCCCAAGGGGAAGGTTCCACATGTCTCACTTATCTTTAGACAGATAAGGAGATAGGCATTCTTACTTTGCGTAGAAGACCTTTTAAAAATGGGAGTGATACACCCAGTTCCGACAGCAGAGCAAGGACTGGGTTTTTACTCAAACCTGTTTGTAGTTCCCAAAAAGGAAGGAACTTTCAGGCCAATTCTGGACTTAAAAATTCTAAACAAATTCCTCAGAGTTCCATCATTCAAAATGGAAACCATTCGGACAATTTTACCAATGATCCAAGAGGGTCAATATATGACTACCGTGGACTTAAAGGATGCGTACCTGCATGTTCCTATCCACAGAGATCACCTTCAGTTCCTGAGGTTCGCCTTTCTGGACAAGCATTACCAGTTCGTGGCTCTTCCTTTCGGATTGACCACTGCTCCCAGAATTTTCACAAGGGTGCTAGGGTCCCTTCTAGCGGTGCTAAGGCCAAGGGGCATTGCAGTAGCACCTTACCTAGTCGACCTGTTAATACAAGCGTCGTCCTTTCACAAAGCAAAGGCTCATACAGACATTGTCCTAGCCTTTCTAAGGTCTCACGGGTGGAAGGTGAACATAGAAAAAAGTTCTCTGTCCCCGTTCACAAGGGTTCCCTTCCTGGGAACAATAATAGATTCAGTAGAAATGAAGATCTTTCTGACAGAGGTCAGGAAGTTAAAACTTCTGAACACTTGTCAAGTTCTTCATTCCATTCCTCAACCCTCCATAGCTCAATGCATGGAGGTAATAGGACTCATGGTCGCAGCAATGGACGTGGTTCCATTTGCTCGAATTCATTTAAGACCATTGCAACTGTGCATGCTCAAACAGTGGAATGGGGATTATGCAGATTTGTCTCCCCAGATTCAAATGGACCAGAAAACCAGAGACTCACTCCTCTGGTGGTTGTCTCTGGATCACCTGTCTCAGGGAATGAGTTTCCGCAGACCGGAGTGGATCATTGTCATGACCGACGCCAGCCTCCTCGGCTGGGGCGCGGTCTGGGAGTCCCTGAAGGCTCAGGGTCTATGGTCTCGGGAAGAATCTCTTCTCCCGATAAACATTTTGGAATTGAGAGCGATATTCAATGCGCTCCATGCATGGCCTCAACTAGCGGAGACCAAATTCATCAGATTTCAGTCGGACATCATGACGACTGTAGCTTACATCAATCATCAGGGGGGAACAAAGAGTTCCCTGGAGATGAGGGAGGTATCCAAATTCATCAAATGGGCAGAGGATAATTCCTGCCATCTATCAGCAATTCACATCCCAGGAGTGGACAACTGGGAAGCGGATTATCTGAGTCGTCAGACTTTCCATCCGGGGGAGTGGGAACTCCACCCGGAGGTTTTTGCCCAGTTAGCTCAACTATGGGGCATTCCAGATCTGGATCTGATGGCGTCGCGTCAGAACTCCAAAGTTCCACGTTATGGGTCCAGATCCAGGGATTCCAAGGCGACAATGGTAGATGCCTTAGTAGCACCTTGGTCGTTCAATCCAGCTTATGTCTTTCCACCGTTTCCCCTTCTCCCCCGGCTAGTAGCCAGGATCAAACAGGAGAAGGCTTCGGTAATTCTGATAGCTCCTGCATGGCCATGCAGGACTTGGTATGCAGACCTGGTGAATATGTCATCGGTTCCACCATGGAAGCTACCTTTGAGGCAGGACCTTCTAATTCAAGGTCCATTCGAACAGGGTTTTCGGAATCAGTTATAGATACCCTGATCCAGGCTAGAAAGCCTGTCACCAGGAAAATTTACCATAAGATATGGCGGAAATATCTTTGTTGGTGCGAATCCAAGGGTTACTCATGGAGTAAGATTAGGATTCCAAGGATTCTATCTTTTCTCCAAGAAGGACTGGAGAAAGGTTTGTCAGCTAGTTCCCTAAAAGGACAGATATCTGCTCTGTCTGTTTTGTTACACAAGCGTCTGGCAGCAATGCCAGATGTTCAGGCGTTTGTACAGGCTTTAGTTAGAAGCAAGCCTGTCTATAGACCTGTGGCTCCTCCATGGAGTCTAAATTTAGTTCTTTCAGTTCTTCAAGGGGTTCCGTTTGAACCCCTACATTCCATAGATATCAAGTTACTATCTTGGAAAGTTTTGTTTTTGATAGCTAATTCTTCTGCTAGAAGAGTTTCTGAATTGTCTGCTTTGCAGTGTAATTCACCTTACCTGGTGTTCCATACAGATAAGGTCGTTTTACGTACCAAACCTGGTTTTCTTCCAAAAGTGATTTCCAAAAAGAATATTAACCAGGAAATAGTTGTTCCTTCTCTGTGTCCTAATCCAGTTTCTAACAAGGAACGTCTGTTGCACAATCTTGATGTGGTTCGTGTTTTAAAGTTCTATCTAAAAGCATCTAAAGACTTCAGACAAACATCATCCTTGTTTGTCGTCTATTCTGGCTAGAGGAGAGGTCAAAAGGCGACTGCGACCTCTCTGTCTTTCTGGCTGAAAAGTATCATCCGGTTGGCTTATGAGACTGCTGGAGGGCAGCCTCCTGAACGAATTACAGCTCACTCTACTAGAGCTGTGGCTTCCACATGGGCTTTCAAGAATGAGGCTTCTGTTGAACAAATTTTACAAATTCGATATTTTTGCTTCTTCAGAGGCTATTTTTGGGAGAAAGGTTTTACAAGCAGTGGTGCCTTCCGTTTAGGTTACCTGACTTGTTCCCTCCCTTCATCCGTGTCCTAAAGCTTTGGTATTGGTTCCCACAAGTAAGGATGAAGCCGTGGACCGGATTCACCAATGTAGGAGAAAACAGAATTTATGTTTACCTGATAAATTTCTTTCTCCTACGGTGTATCCGGTCCACGGCCCGCCCTGGCATTTGGTCAGGTTTAAATTTTATTTTCGGAAACTACAGTCACCACTGCACCCTATGGTTCTCCTTTTTCTCCTAACCGTCGGTCGAATGACTGGGGGGGGCGGAGCCTGAGGGGAGCTATATGGACAGCTCTGCTGTGTGTTCTCTTTGCCACTTCCTGTAGGGATTGAGAATATCCCACAAGTAAGGATGAAGCCGTGGACCGGATACACCATAGGAGAAAGAAATTTATCAGGTAAACATAAATTCTGTTTTTTTATTTTATTTTAAACTAAACATAAATATATCATTTAAATTATGTTTAAAATAATAAAATAAAAAATAACTACATTTTAAATTAGATATAATACTTAAAATATTATGTATTATACATTCCAATGCATATCATTTTAACATTGGATATAAATGTAGCAACATAGCCCCTATAGTTATAATAGGGAGTTTTTTGTTGTATACTTTATTAGTCAGATTGCAAACATTACGTAGTTCTATGCGTTCTGTGGGAGTTAGCTGGGCATTCCAAGGCGAGTATAGGGAAGTTTAGGTTAGTTCTGTGTTTCAAGGGAGTGTAGCTAAAACATGACGTAGTTGAAAGCGGTATTAGGGAGTTACCCGGGTGTTCCAGGGGGAGTAACCCATAGTTTGAGTGGGATACATCACAAGCAGTGCGATATATTCCAATCTCTGAATTACAGGTTACAAGTAGGGTGTCAGCCATGTTTGTCTTGCCACCTTTTCAGTGGCGAGACTTTACAGTGTTTCAGTAAGGTCACACAGTGTTCCGACACAGAAACCATGTTTGGTTTCATGGATCACACTTTCTGTGCCGTGTAGGACCCCCCCCCCCATCCACAGAAAGGGCCAAAAAGTTGTGATGTCGGCAATGTGTTTTGCTGATGTTGTGCTCCCTGTTATTTCCCATTCGTAAACACATCGCCACTTGCCGGCACTTTGTGGGTCTGCCCCCTTTTTTTTACAATATGTTGTTGCTTTGAAAATCAGGGCCCAAGGAAGATGGATGGGGGTAACATCCAGTAGTTAGCTCTCTAGTCTCACTAGAACTAATCTGCAATCTAGTTTGTCTATTCTGTAATAAACTGAGTTGTGATACTTTTTTTTTGTTGAGACAAAAGGTATTTTTTCAAGTTGGAAACCTTCTCAGGTTTCTCAGCCAGAATACATTATGATGAAATAATCTATAATTCCAGCTGTTTGAATTAGAGAAGAAACACCTATTGAAAGGGGAGAACAGACATTTTGGGTTTGAAGAAAGAGTAAAGAAGTAGTCTTGCTTAGAGAGGTTAAGTGTAAAATAATAGGAGTTGAAGATGAACTTGTGAAGAAAGTCTGCTGAACACAGAGGTTTTCTTAAATGTTGCTCAGCAGTGCAGGAACATCTGCATAAGTGCCAAATTCTCATGGACCAAAGTAAGAGTAGAAATGTAGTGACAGATAAATTGGTCAGGGCAAGAAAATGAGGAGATAGAAGAGAGCAGTGGTTAAAGTGTTTGAGAAATGTTGCTGATAATGTGACTTAATCCTTCTGTGGAGTTTAGTGTGAGGGTTAGATGGAGGGAGAGTAGTAGTATGTGATATTATAAATGATGGTCAAAGAGGAAAGGGGAATTTATGAAGTTTGAGGGAGAGCATAGATTTCTGAAAATCAAATCAAGGGAGTGTCCATCTTTTTTTTTCTGCGCTTCAGGCCCTCTTTGTTGAACCTCGGGAGTCAATGATAAATCTCGAAAGATAAAAATAGGGAAAGACCTTCAACACAACCTTATGTATTAAATGGGAAAGTACAGGATATGTGTGTATTAAACAGTGTTTATTCCTTCTTTAAACAGGCTCCACTTTGTGAGACAGGATGTTAAAAAAACTTTGTTTAATATCAGTATAAAAGTTCAGTAAATAGTATTAAAACAAATTGCTCAGCACATTTCAGCAGCAATCTGCCTTTCTCAAGAGCAAATTTAAAATATCAAATGAGCTAAATCACTTTGCTTTACACATCCCGCCATTTATATACTGTCTCCTCACTGAATCAAATTAGGCTACCAGGTGGGGTGGGAGTGGGGGGCTGCAAACACTATACAACCTGCTTGCGTGAATGAAAAGCCTCATTATCTTTAAATAGATGTATATTTTATTTTGACTAAATTTAATCCTAAAAAAAGTTTTATAACTTGCTAAATAATTATATTTTCATTCACATAAGTTAACAATCTATTATTTAAAACATCAAAATCTTATATAGCCAATCTATAAGTAGAGGCACATATAAATAAACCAATCATAATATGAATGATTAAGTCCTTAATCAGGAACTCATGAATGCCGATATTTCAAGTCCATCAGTCACTTTTTTACCAGCCAATCATTGAAAAGAACGTCATTGACGAGGCGTGTCCCTTGGTCCGAGTAATGTTAGCCTCACAAAGTTCTCAGTCAAGTAGTGTTTGGAAAAAAAAAAGTCCTCAATTAGGTAGTTCAGATAGGAATTACGTGATTTGATATATATTATGTATGGAAAAAACTGTGAAAAGAAAAAATGTTTACAAAAGCTTTATCTCTAGAACTGGAAAAGAGTTCATAATAAAATCCTTTATTAGCGGCAAAACCCATAATGCAGTATATTGACTTGAATGTGGATGTTGGGGGCAATACTTAGGACAATCCTCTTGTCTTTTTAAAAACAGAATCTTAGAGCATTTTAATAAAATCTCTAAAAAAAAAAAAAAAAACATGAAGAGTCCTTTCACATTGTAAGAGATGTCCATCCTACAAAAGTGAGACCTTCCAATAGATAGCAATAGAGAAGGTTTCACCTTATTGGAGAGGGGGGCAATATAGAGTAGTCACTTCTTAAAAGGGAATTATGGTGGATTTTTCAGTTTAAAACGTATATGGAATGGTGTTTAAATAAAGATATCAGTATAGCACCTGTTTATTTTAAGGGACAGTCAACACCAGAATGTTTGTTGTTTTAAAAGATAGATAATCCCTTAATGACCTATTCCCCAGTTTTGCATAACCAACACAGTTATAATAATACACGTTTTACCTCTGTAATTACCTTGTATCTACGCCTCAGCAGACTGCCCCCTTATTTCAGTTCTTTTGACAGACTTGCATTTTAGCCAATCAGAGCTGAATCCATGGTAAATTCACATGCATGAGCTCAATGTTATCTATATGAAACACGTGAACTAATGCCCTCTAGTGGTGAAAAACTATCAAAATGCATTTAGATTAGAGGTGGCCGTCAAGGTCTAAGAAATTAGCATATGAACCTCCTAGGTTTAGCTTTCAACTAAGAATACCAAGAGAACAAAGCAAAATTGATGATAAAAGTAAATTGGAAAGTTGTTTAAAATTACATGCCCTATTTGAATCATGAAAGTTTTTTTTGGTCCTGACTGACCCTTTATCTAATTATTTTTTCATGATGAATTAGTCTTTCTTAATCACTTATAGATAATCTTGTATAACTTATAATGTATAGTGTTTCATTTGTTGTTCACAACGATACACTCAATATCCTTTTTTGAGTAAATGATATGCTTTGCAAATGAATATATTAATGTTCAATCTATTTCTATGAGTTCACTATTCTGTTCTATTTACACACTTTTAAAGCACTTTTTCTTTCACAGTTTTGTGATACATAATATATATTTAATCGAGTCATGTATTTTCTATTTGGACTACCTGATTGAGGACTTTTTTAATGAACACTACTCGATTGAGAACTTTGTGAAGCTAACATTACTCGGACCAAGGGACACGCCTCGCCAATGATGTTATTTTCAATATATGGCTGGTAAAAAAGTGACTGATGGACTTGGAATATCGGCATCCATGAGTTCCTGATTGAGGACTTAATCGTTCATATTATGATTGGTTTATTCATATGTGCCTCTCCTTATGGTTTGGCTATATAGTATTTTGATGTTTTTAAAAAATAGATTTAGTTACATGAATGAAAATCTAATTTGTTTTTCAGTAACAAATTTAGTCCAGATTCAATAATAAAATATACATCTATTTAAATATAATAAGCCTTTTTTTTATTAATGAAGGAGGTTGTATAGTGTTTGTATTACAGCACCACTTGTCTAGTGTCTTGTCCTTTGTTCAATTGTATAATTCTCTTACCTAATTCTTAGTACCTCACTTATAAAATGTTCACTTTAGAAATGTGATATTGCAACAGCGCTACGACCCTTCAATCCTCCCTCATACAAGTTCTACATTTCTAGGCCTCAGCAGTACTGAAAGCACCGTTTATTCCTGTACTGTATAAGGAGATATAATTTTGTTGCAGGTAGAACCCATCCTTTTCACTCTCCCTCAATGTGCTGATTCTGTTCTCTTGATCAAGCAAATCACTTATTTTTATTTTTTTATATATAGTAATAGACCTCCCTATACCCAGTCACTCAGACCCAAAGCATGTATGACACCCTGTACTCATGTTATACTATATTCTAAAGCAGTGTATCTCTCTCTTCTTTTTTTCGTGAATTACCACTTGATGAAAATAAAACCTCATCTCTTCTTCTGATTTACAACCATGATGTATGTTTGGGCAAGGCTCAGTCACTGTAATATAAAGGCCTTACCTGATATAGAAAATAATCATCTAATCATATTTGTACAGTTTGAAGCCAGCAGAGGGCGCACATCACCAATATATATATACATACATTCATTATATACATATACATACACACATACACACACACACACACACACACACATATATATATATATATATATATATAAAATTTCTGAGCAAATTAAATGATTTCATTTTTCTTTTATTTTGTGTTGTAATACTAAATTCCTTTATTTTTCAGGCTGGCAATCTTCAAACTCATTTACGGCGACATTCTGGCGAAAAACCTTATATATGTGAAATCTGTGGGAAAAGGTATGAACAAAATATTTTATATGACAACTGAACCAGACAAAGCTGCATTATTTGTTAATATATCATTCTGATCATGGCCATATTTTTAGCTTGTTTGTCTGTCAGAACATTACCTTACTGAAACTGCTCATTTGTCTCAAATATTTTCTTTCCAGTGTCTTAAAACTGAAGCACCATCACTGAAGTACAAATATAGGGCACAACCAGATGATTCTCATGTTTCCTTTAATAATAGCTAATTACTTGATATTCTTGATACTCACTGGTGGGTATATAGCCTCGTGCCACTTAAAAGGATGCTTAAGTCAAAAATATACTTTCATGATTTCGATAGAGCATGCAGTTTTGAGAGTTTAAGATTTACTTTCATTAAAGGGACATTAAACCCAAAACAATTCTTTCATGATTCAGACAGAGAATACCATTTTAAACAACATTCCAATTTACTTCTATTATCTAATTAGTTTCACTCTTTAGATATCCTTTGTTAAATAAATAGCAATGCACATGGGTGAGCCAATCACATGAGGCAAATATGTGCAACCACCAATCAGAAGCTACTGAGCCTATCTAGATATGCTTTTCAGGAAGGAATATCAAGAGAATGAAGCAAATTAGATAACAGAAGTAAATTATAAAGTTGTTTGAAATGGTATTCTCTATCTGAATCATGAAAGAAAAAAATTGGGTTTAATTTCCCTTTAACATTATATGCACAAGAGGCACCAGCTATTACTGAGCATGTGCAAGAGTCCACAGTGTATACATATATGTGTCTATGATTGGCTGGTGTCACATGATACAGTGTGCCAGCACGTTGAAGTACATTTTTAAAAATTTCAGACAAAAAATCTGCTCATTTTAAATTCAAGTAAGTGCTATAGAATTGTCTTTTTTATTATGTACTTGTAGATTATGCATTTCTACTATAGATAATGGTAATTTAAAGGGACACTAAAGTAAAAATAAAATTTTCATGATTTAGATAGAGCATGCAGTCTTAAAGGAACAGTCTACTTGAAAATTGTTATTGTTTAAAAAGATAGATAGTTCCTTTTTGTCGTTAAATCGCCAATGAAGGAAAACAATCTCAAAGTGAGAATAATACTGCAGAGTTTATTTCACGAATATATCTGGATATGTTGCTCTTTTAAAAAAACAGATATATCTGACAATCACATGACAAACCAGGACTTTTATACCTTAACAAGAATACTCTACACGTCAGGCAGTTGCAGTGAGTTACAGAAAAGCAGCATTAAAGGGACAGTATACACCAATTTTCATATAACTACATGTAATAGACTATAAAGAAGAATATGCACAGATACTGCTCTTAAAATCCAGTATAAAACCATTTAAAAACTTACTTAGAAGTTCCTAATTTCGCACTGTTGATGAGGTTAGGCTGGGACACCCAGTGAAAGGGGCTGGGAAACAGGACCAGCAGACACCCCCCCTCCCCCTTCCCTGCATATAGAAAGACAGATTATACAAACAGGAACCTCAGGACTCTGTAGACATCAGTATACATCTAAAACTTTGGGGCTTGGTTAGGAATCTGAAAATCAGTACAATATTATTAAAAAAATAAAACCTATATATTTTTACAAAAACATTCCCAGATGTGCTAAATAAATGAATCATCTACAAAACATTTATGCAAAGAAAAATCTAGTGTACAATGTCCCTTTACGGGAGTGAGCACAATGTTTTCTATATGGCACACACGAACTAGCACTGTCTAGCTGTTGTGCAAAATTGGAAAAGCTAATAAAAAGTAGTGGGATAAGGGTGGCCTTCAGGGGTTTAGAAACAGAGGTTATAAAGTATATTAATATAACAATGTTGGTAATGCAAAGCTGGAGAATTGGTAGTAAAGCCTTAATCTTTTTAAACAATAAAAAAATCAAGTAGACTTTCCCTTTTAAGAGACTTTCTAATTTACTTATCAAATTGTGCACAGTCTTTATATTCACACTTCCTGAGGCACCAATGAGAGTTCACAGAGTCTGTGATTGGCTGGCGGCATTCGCATGATACATGTTTAAATTTGTCAGAAAATAATCTACTGCTCATTTAAAATTCAGAGTAAGTGCTATTGTGTTTCTATTCTGCACTTATTGATTGTGCAATTATATTATTCAATGGACCTTTTAATATGCAGTGTTTTTTACGGATCTTCGTTTAAATATCTTATGATACCCTTGGTATTTCGTCTGTTACATTTGTATGGGTATTAAGCATTACTTTTAATAATTGATTAAATAATGTCATTATATCTGTACTGATAAATTATTTAAGCACATTTTTTCAGCAGCATTTATAATGAAAAATTAAATAGCATAATATAATAAAGGTTACATTTTAATTGCTATATTACTCACTTCTTGAAATGGGACGTATTTTATTCTTTAGTCTTTGTATTCAAATTTGTGACACCAGTGTGTTATCTCTGAACTTAAATTTACTACAATAAACCTTGTAATAATGGAAAATGCAAGCTGTATCTTGACATTAATATAACTGGAACAGGACTGAAACATCTGTGAGCTGTAGGTTTTTATAGCACAGGTTAAGATATAATGGAAGAATCAGTGAGGGGGACACCTCTGAAACACTCTTTGTCTACACCCTTAAAGGAACACTGAACTCAAATTAAAACTTTCATGATTGAGATAGAGCATACAGTTTCAAGAGACTTTCCAATTTACTTCCAATATCAAATTGTGCACAGTCATTTTATACGCACGCTTTCTGAAACACAAGCTACTACTGTACTGAGCATGTGCAAAAGTTCAGTGTATATGAGTCTGTGATTGGCTGATGGCGGTCACAGGATACATGGATACATTCCAACGAAAAACTCCCAGACCGGCTCAATCCATAGTAAAATTACAGATTGTATTGGGAAAAGCTCTAAAATAGAAAAACAACAAGTTAAAAAGGAAAGTCAGTAGAACACGTCTTTAGTCAAAACATATTTAAAGCAAGGTGCGCACCCACACTCATCTGATGCATTTCTGGTGATGACCTGTAATCATAGATCAAAATTGAAGTATATTTTGAACTTTGTCAGAAAAAAAATCTATTGCTAATTTAAAATTCAGAGCACGCGCTATTGTATTGATTTTCTATCATGTTCTTGTTGGTTATGCAACTATATTAAATGGTCCTTTAAGGAATTCTGTATCTCGGGGGTCCTCACAGTCAGAGTGCTAAACTGACTGATAGTGTCATTTTAGGGGTCTGATGAAGATTAGTGGGTTGCCATAAAGAATGCAGAGGGACAAGAATAATATTCTTCATCTAAGCAAAATAAAAAGGCTGGAGCTGAGATACAACTCATGCTACCTACGCAAAAAAAGCAAAAACAGAAAAGAAGCTGTCAGAAAAGGGAGTATATCGTTTTTAGGAAGGAAATTAAAATATCTACTTTCTATTCAAGTAGTAATAATAACATAATAAAATAATTACTTACACTTTGTCTTTTATAAGTAACAGTAATTGGATTAATTAGCCATCATTAGTGCAACACAGTGTTATGCAGCACATTGATTTAAAAAAATAAAAGGACCGAAACTTCCTAAATACAATGAAGAGTTATTTCATGTAGATTAGTGTCACATTACAGACCAATCTGATTACAAAATTTTAATTTACACCCATTAGTAACGCTATCCTTCTTGTGATTTAAACATTTTAAGTTCATGGAACTGACAGCTCTAAGCGGCTGCTTACCTTGCCTTATTGGTAAAATGGGTAAATTAATTGAAGTCTGGTTTCTCTTGGAGCCATAGGCTTCCCTTTTTTATGACCTTAGATGCCTGACAATTCTTCTGGAAACTTACATGGCCATTTTAGTTAAAAAATAATGACATGCTCTCATTATTCGGGATCCACATAGAACTTCTGCTGCTGACCCAATCAGTAGCGCTAGTCACACAACCAAGCTGTGCAGCTGATTGGCTCAGCGGCAAATTCCACTCGCAACCGTCAGTTCTCTGCAGCTCCTAAGTGGTACTTTAACTATATGTTAAACCCCCTTTTTTTGCATAGAATTGCAAAAATGATAATGATAAAATTATATGTAGTATTTTGTTTACTAAAATGGCCCTTTAAGTTCTTTTTTTCCAAGATTACAAAGCAAGTTAAAATTGGGGAGGTTTGATTGATAAACCACCCCAGTTAGTCTCTATATTTAGGAGGCAGGTAGAGATTGTTTTCTGAGGTTGCATTTTTTCAGTTTAGGAAATTCCATATAAGAGAGTACGAAGCAGAAGCAGAGATCCTTTAACAATATATGTCCGGGTTCTTCAAACCACAGGACGGGCCCTTTTTCTGGGTCACAACACTTTTTACTGGATTGGCAACTGTTTAGAAATTGCGCACAGCTGTGTAATCAATCGGTTTAACTTTTCTTTAACTGTAACTTTTTTTTTAACGGTGGCGGAGTGTAAGGTACTTTGAACATTACTCTACTTAATCCTAAATACTCTCTCTCCCCCCTGCACTTCAGCCAAACAACAGTCTCATTACTGCAAATCTGCTTCTCATCTCTTGTCACTCTCCCTCTTGCTCATACTAGCTGCTGGCGACATCTCCCCTAATCCTGGTCCCTCACAGCCTCCTAACCTTTCACATCCTTGTGTGCCTTTCAATAGACTTCATAAACTAAACTCTGGTAACCTTAATCACATTCCTCTTACATCTAAAAACCCCTCCCCCTTCACTTGTGCACTCTGGAACGCTCGCTCTGTTTGCAACAAGCTCACTTCTATCCATGATCTCTTTATCTCCCACTCTTAACCTTCTGGCTCTTACAGAAACCTGGCTCTCTGCTTCAGACACAGCATCCACTGCTGCACTGTCACATGGGGGTCTCCATTTCAGCCACACTCCTAGGTCTGGCAATAGACAAGGAGGTGGTGTCGGTATTTTACTTTCCTCTCGTTGCACCTTACAACAAATACAGCCCTTCTCTTCACTCACATTTTCTTCATTTGAAGCACACATGATTCGGTTATTCTCTCCCCTCTCTATACGTGTTGCAGTCATATACCGCCCCCCTGGCTCCCCAACTCCATTTTTAGATCACTTTGCTGCCTGGCTTCCTTATTTCCTTTCCTACGACACCCCTGCCCTCATTCTTGGCGACTTTAACATCCTTCTTGACAATCCCAATGCCTCCTCTGCAATACAACTTCTTCAACTGACTTCCTCTTTCGGCCTGTCACAATGGACTGACTCTCCCACTCACAAAGATGGTCATTCCCTTGATCTGATTTTCACCTATCGATGCACTCTTTCAAATTTAACAAACTCCCCTTTTCCTCTCTCTGACCATCATCTCCTAACTTGCAACATCACTTCCCTACCTACAACTCCCCCTCCCTCTACCCCTCACACCAAACTTCACAGAAGCACTAAGTCACTAGATCTGCATCAGCTCGCTAGCTCCCTCAAACCTCTCCTCTCATCCATCACCTCCTTTTCCTGCCCTGACCAATCTATCTGCCAGTATAATTCCTCTCTTACATCGGTCATTGACACTCTGGCCCCTCCAACCTTAGCTCAGAAACCACACTCTCATCCTCAGCCCTGGCATACTCCTCTGACACGATACCTACGCAGATGCTCCCGTACTGCTGAGTGACATTGGAGGAAATCTCGGAGTTCAGCTGACTTTCTTCACTACAAGTTCATCCTGAACTCCTACTATTCTGCCCTTAATCTTTATAAGCAACAATATTTTTCTAATCTCATCTCTACTCTTTCCTCTAACCCTAAACGTCTGTTCAACACGTTCAACACTCTTCTCCGCCCACCCCCACCTCCTAACACAACCTCTCTCTCAGCTCAAGATTTTGCAAGCCACTTCAACAACAAAATTGACTCCATCAGAAGTAAAATCAGCTCTCAACATACTTCCAATCTCCCACCCCCTCAAAAGCTCACGATCACCCAAAACCAAAATATCCAAAAATGCAGCTCTTTTGCCCCTGTTAATGAGGATGAAGTTTCTGCCCTTATACTGTCCTCCCACCTCACTACCTGTCCCCTCGACCCCATCCCCTCACAGCTACTCCCCTCCCTCTCTTCTACCCTCACCCCCATACTCACACACATTTTCAACCTCTCCCTCAGCACTGGTATATTTCCCTCATCTCTAAAACATGCACTGGTCACACCTATCCTCAAAAAACCTTCCCTTGATCCAACCTCCCCTTCCAATTACCACCCTATTTCCCTATTCCCTCTTGCCTCAAAGCTCCTTGAAAAGCTAGTTTATGCACGTCTATCCCATTTCCTTACACTAAACACTCTTCTTGACCCACTGCAATCTGGATTTCGTTCCCATCACTCTAAAGAGACAGCAATTGTCAAGGTTACCAATGACCTACTTGCAGCAAAATCCAAATGCCACTTCTCTCTGCTTATCCTCCTTGACCTGTCTGCAGCCTTTGACACTGTTGACCACCCTCTTCTGCTCCAAACCCTCCAATCCTTCGGCATCTGTGACACAGCTTTCTCGTGGTTCTCTTCCTATCTGACTAACCGTACATTTAGTGTAGCCTTCTCCGGAGCATCCTCTGCCCCGTTACCACTTTCTGTTGGGGTACCTCAAGGCTCTGTCCTTGGTCCCCTTCTCTTCTCAATCTACACGTCGTCACTAGGTTCCTTAATAAAGTCCCATGGGTTTCAATACCATTTGTATGCCGATGACACCCAAATCTACCTCTCTGCACCAGACCTACCTCCTTCCTTACTAACCCGTGTCACTAACTGTCTTTCTCACATCTCATCTTGGATGTCCTCTCACTACCTTAAGCTAAATCTCTCCAAAACTGAACTCCTTATTTTTCCCCCTTCTTCCAATGTCTCCACCCCCAAAATTTCTATAACTGTTGATAATTCCATCATTACCCCTACCCCGCTCGCCCGATGTCTTGGGGTCACACTTGACTCAGAGCTTTCCTTCACTCCTCACATTTCCGCTTCCACCTTAAAAACATTGCTAAAATTTGACATTTCCTTACACAAGATACAACCAAGATTTTAATCCACTCTCTCATCCTTTCCCGCCTCGACTACTGCAATTCCGTCCTCTGGTCTACCTAGCTGCCACATAGCTCCTTTACAATCCATTATGAATGCCTCTGCCAGGCTCATCTTCCTTACTCGTCGCTCTTCATCTGATGCACCTCTCTGCCAATCCCTTCACTGGCTTCCTCTTGCTTCTAGGATTAAACATAAAATCCTCACCCTGGCATATAAAGCTCTCAACTGCACTGCTCCCCCCTACATCTCAGAACTTGTCTCTAGATACTCTCCCTCCCGTCCCCTTCGATCAGCTCAGGATCTCCTCCTCTCTTGTTACTTCCTCACATTCACGTTTACAGGACTTCTCCAGACTGGCCCCCATCTTGTGGAATTCCCTGCCTCGCTTCAAAAGACTCTCCCTAGTTTTAACAGCTTCAAGCACTCCCTAAAAACTTTACTATTCAGGGATGCATACAACCAACACTAACCTTTCCTAACGCCATTGCTTTCCCCTTGAACCCCTTAGATTGTAAGCCTATGGGCCCAGCTGTTTACAGATCGCTTCATAAGAGCCGACTACAACAGTGAAACTCTTGGCAGGGCCCTCTACCCACTTGACCCCTACAAAAGCTATCCTGTACACCGACTATGTTTACAGCGCTGCAGAATTTGTTGGCACTCTACAAATACCTGATAATAATAATAAAAAAAAAACATTAACTACACAGCGCAGAGTCAGGAGGCGTTGGAGTTTGTATTCACTAAGGGTCCCTGCTGGCCAGTTCTGTATTGGGAGACGAGAAAGTGAGCGTTACCAAGTCATTGTGTATATTCACACTTGGTCTTCATTCCTCCTTGGCTAGCATTGCTACAAGGCCGGCCTGTATGTATATATATTTTTTCTAAGATACAGTGATAATTAATCAGTGGTTTAATGGGAACATCTGCTCTTAACTCTTTATGTTCCTCAAAAAAGCATGTATTACATGTTGTATACTATCAGTATATATGTAAAGAAAAGATCCACCCTAAAGAGCACTCGCTAAGTATAGATTACATAAAAGGTAGTAGCGACATAAAACATTAGAGACAAAAAATAATTCATCTATTAATTATTAAAAGTTAATTTTTAAATATCTGGGGTTAGTCCCTAAACCATAAAAAAACATGTAGTGGTTAACAATACTATACTCTATAAACCTAATGTATGTAGTACAGTGAGGTATGTGGACCTCTAAATCAATAATACTAACTGCAAAAGGGTAATATGGTCTGAAGCCACTATACGGAGGGACTAGAAGGGAAATATATACTTCAAGTAGAAATGGGGAAACAATCCCAATTGTAATAGCAGTACCGCACAGCCCAGCCCCTCAGAAAAACAGTTAAATTAAAGTATCAATACTATTAGTATATGTGGAACATTTTTCACACATATTTCTGTACGCTATACATCAGGTAATGAGCGACCATTACCTGATATATAGCGTACAGAAATATGTGTGAAATATGTTCCACATATACGAATATTATTGATACTTATTATACTATTATACTTATTATTGATACTTTAATTTAACTGTTTCTCTGAGGGGCTGGACTGTGCCAGATATTTTATCTATTAATTATTCAAACTTAATTTTTATTTATCTTTTGATATATGTCATGGTCTTTCCCCTAGCTAGTGAACATTTTCAAATGAATTCTAAAATCCAGTGAGACAAGCAGAAGGCTGTAATCATCAGGCTAGGCATGACCAAAAATGACTTGGTTTTATATCTGTCCTTCTGGAAGGGCAAACTTACTAGTTAAAGGACCAGTAAACACAGTAGATTTGCATAATCAACAAATGCAAGATAACAAGACAAATTCTTTTCTAACACATTTCAAAGTTATGTATATTTCCACTCCCCCTATACCATGTGATAGCAATCAGCCAATCACAAATGCATATACGTATAGTCTGGGCTCTTGCACATGCTCAGTAGGAGCTGGTAACTCAAAAAAGGGTAAATACAAAAGACTGTGTACATTTTTTCTAATGGAAGTAAATTGGAAAGTTGTTTAAAATTACATGCTGTATCTGAATCATGAACATTTAATAAAACCTGAGTTTCCAGGTCAATTTTACTATCCAGTCTGTCACTTAAAAAAAAAATCACTTTTAGGGAAGATAAAAGTCAACTGGGTAATAACGTGTTCATAATGTCTTGTCTTTCCGTCTGTCTGGCCAGGTCAAGAGGTCAAGTCTCTGTAATAATACTTAAACCAGACCTCTTAAAGAATTACAAACAAAAAAAACATTCTGGTGCATTTTCCGACAACATAAGTCTCTAACAAGTGCAAGTCTAAGAATACATTTTACTTTTCCTTCATTAAAGGGACAGTAAATATAAAAAAAATGTATATAATTCTGCACAAAGTACAGAATTATGTAACATTATCTTAGCGACAGCTTGTAAAATCAAAAGATATTGAGAGATTTTATTCCCTAAAGTTATACTTACCTCCGCTCCAGGCTCTTCTGATCATGTCTTCTTCTCAAAAGAAGTCGCGCTATTGAACTAAATGTAGCGTGCTCCCACTCAGGTCTGTGATTAGAGAGCACGTCTGCAAACCACTTTTGAAAAGAAGACATAATCACAAGAGCCTGGAGAGGAGAGACGAGGAAGTATAACTTTAGGGGATAAAATCCTCTCATAACAAAACAAGCTGTCGCTAAGATAATGTTACATAATTCTGTACTATGTGCAGAATTATGTAACATTATTTTTTACATTTACTGTCCCTTTAAGAGTTCATCATATATTTATATCTTGGTACTTTTTGCTTTTGGATCTTGCATTGTTTAATATCTTCACAAATGTAAATGGTTTAAATGCCTTTAAAGTTAAGAAGCCTTAAAGCATGCTACTGTTTTATATGATGCACAGTTTTGGATAAATATGTTTCATGACTTAAATGTTAATTTGTCTTTCAGATTTGCTGTCTCAGGCGATGTTCAACGTCATATTGTGATTCACACTGGGGAAAAGCCTCATTTATGTGATATATGTGGTAGAGGTAAGCTAGAATGTTAAATATTTCTAGAACACTGGCTATTCAAATACTGTGCTGCATTTATTAGGTCTATTGCTTCAATCTTAAAATCATGTGATTTAAAACGTCCTGTAAACGTGGCAAGATGGACCTTATTCTTTTAACTAGCTTGTGAGGCATTTATTTCGTTTGGGACTTGCTTGAAAAACAGCTTTAAAGAAGATAAATGCAAACCGTTTTTTAACATTTAATTTATTCATTTGTTGGGGGGGGGTTCTATGCATCTCACATCTGTATTCGTTTTAATTGCATTACTATGTGACTCAAAGGGAATAGAGCCTTTTAAAGGGCCATTATTACTTTTGGAGTTTAAAGGGATAGTCTAGTCAAAATTAAACTTTCATGATTCAGATAAAGCAAGCAATTTTAAGCAACTTTCTAATTTACTCCTATTATCAATTTTGCTTCATTTTCTTGCTATCTTTATTTGAATGTAACCTTAGGAGCCGGCCCATTTTTGGTTTAGTACCTGGGTAGCACTTTCTGATTGGTGGCTACATTTAGACACCAATCAGAAAGTTCTACCCAGGTGCTGAACCAAAAATGGGTCGGCTCCTATACTTACATTCATGCTTTTTCAAATACAGATACCAAGAGAACGAAGCAAAATTGATAATAGGAGTAATTTAGAAATTGCTTAAAATTGCATGCTCTATCTGAATCATGAAAGTTTAATTTTGACTAGACTATTCCTTTAATATTATTTCTTCTGTTATGTGCGATCAGTCCACGGGTCATCATTACTTCTGGGATATAACTCCTCCCCAACAGGAAATGCAAGAGGATTCACCCAGCAGAGCTGATATAGCTCCTCCCCTCTACGTCAGTCCCAGTCATTCTCTTGCACCCAACGACTAGATAGGATGTGTGAGAGGACTATGGTGATTATACTTAGTTTTTATGACTTCAATCAAAAGTTTGTTATTTTACAATAGCACCGGAGCGTGTTATTACTTCTCTGGCAGAGTTTGAAGAAGAATCTACCAGAGTTTTTTTTTACTATGATTTTAACCGGAGTAGTTAAGATCATATTGCTGTTCTCGACCATCTGAGGGAGGTAAAGGCTTCAGATCAGGGGACAGCGGGCAGATGAATCTGCATTGAGGTATGTAGCAGTTTTTATTTTCTGAATGGAATTGATGAAAAAATCCTGCTATACCGTTATAATGACATGTATGTATACACTTCAGTATTCTGGGAATGGTTTTTCACCGGAACTACTCTGTTAAAGGTCACTAATCCTTTTAATAAATATTGTCATGTTAAACGTTTTTGCTGGAATGTAGAATCGTTTACATTGCTGAGGTACTGAGTAAATAAATGTTTGGGCATTATTTTCCACTTGGCAGTTGTCTGTTTTAAATTGTGACAGTTTCGTTTCTCCTCACTGCTGTGTGTGAGAGGGAGGGGCCGTTTTTGGCGCTCTTTTGCTACGCATCAAAAAATTCCAGTCAGCTACTATTATATTTCCTGCATGATCCGGTTCACTGACAGATCTCAGGGGTCTTCAAACTTCTTTGAAGGGAGGTACATTCTCTCAGCAGAGCTGTGAGAATTTTTATTGACTGTGAATAAAAACGTTACTCTATAATTTTTTATATCAAATTTAGTTATTTACTAATGGGAACAAACCTTTGCTAAAAGTTGTGTTATTTTAAACTTGATGCTATAACTGTTTCAGTTCATTATCTCAACTGTCATTTAATCGTTTAAGTACCTCTTTGAGGCACAGTACGTTTTTGCTAAAAAAGATTATAACCAAGTTGCAAGTTATTGCTAGTGTGTTAAACATGTCTGACTCAGAGATTATCTGTGTCATTTGTTCCAATGCCAAGGTGGAGCCCAATAGAAATTTATGTACTAACTGTATTGATGCTACTTTAAATAAAAGTCAATCTGTACAATGTGAACAAATTTCACCAAACTGCGAGGGGAGAGTTATGCCGACTAACTCGCCTCACGCGGCAGTACCTGCATCTCCCGCCCGGGAGGTGAGTGATATTATGGCGCCTAATACATCTGGGCGGCCATTACAGATAACATTACATGATATGGCTACTGTTATGACTGAAGTTTTGTCTAAATTACCAGAACTAAGAGGCAAGCGTGATCACTCTGGGGTGAGAACAGAGTGCGCTGACAATACTAGGGCCATGTCTGATACTGCGTCACAGCTTGCAGAGCATGAGGACGGAGAGCTTCATTCTGTGGGTGACGGTTCTGATCCAAACAGATTGGATTCAGATATTTCAAATTTTAAATTTAAATTGGAGAACCTCCGTGCATTACTAGGGGAGGTCTTAGCAGCTCTCAATGATTGTAACACCGTTGCAATACCAGAGAAAATGTGTAGGTTGGATAAATACTTTGCGGTACCGGCGAGTACTGACGTTTTTCCTATACCTAAGAGATTAACTGAAATTGTTACTAAGGAGTGGGATAGACCCGGTGTGCCGTTCTCACCCCCTCCAATATTTAGAAAGATGTTTCCAATAGACGCCACTACTCGGGACTTATGGCAAACGGTCCCTAAGGTGGAGGGAGCAGTTTCTACTTTAGCTAAGCGTACCACTATCCCGGTGGAGGATAGCTGTGCTTTTTCAGATCCAATGGATAAAAAATTAGAGGGTTACCTTAAGAAAATGTTTGTTCAACAAGGTTTTATATTGCAACCCCTTGCATGTATCGCGCCGATTACGGCTGCGGCAGCATTTTGGATTGAGTCTCTGGAAGAGAACCTTAGTTCATCTTCGCTAGACGACATTATGGACAGGCTTAGAGTCCTTAAACTAGCCAATTCATTCATTTCGGAGGCCGTAGTACATTTAACCAAACTTACGGCTAAGAACTCTGGATTCGCCATACAGGCGCGTAGAGCACTGTGGCTAAAATCCTGGTCAGCTGATGTTACTTCTAAGTCTAAATTACTTAATATACCTTTCAAGGGGCAGTCTTTATTTGGGCCCGGGTTGAAAGAAATTATCGCTGACATTACAGGAGGTAAGGGCCACGCCCTACCTCAAGACAAAGCCAAAGCTAAGGCTAGACAGTCTAATTTTCGTCCCTTTCGGAATTTCAAACCTGGAGCAGCGTCAACCTCCGCTGCACCAAAACAGGAAGGAGCTGTTGCTCGTTACAGACAAGGCTGGAAACCTAACCAGTCCTGGAATAAGGGCAAACAGGCCAGGAAACCTGCTACTGCCCCAAAGACAGCATGAACCGAGAGCCCCCGATCCGGGACCGGATCTAGTGGGGGGCAGACTTTCTCTCTTCGCTCAGGCCTGGGCAAGAGATGTTCAGGATCCCTGGGCGCTGGAGATCATATCTCAGGGATACCTTCTAGACTTCAAATTATCTCCCCCAAAAGGGAGATTTCATCTGTCAAGGTTGTCAACAAACCAGATAAAGAAAGAAGCGTTTCTACGCTGTGTACAAGATCTGTTATTAATGGGAGTGATCCATCCAGTTCCGCGGTCGGAACAAGGACAAGGGTTCTACTCAAACCTGTTTGTGGTTCCCAAAAAAGAGGGAACTTTCAGGCCAATCTTAGATTTAAAGATTCTAAACAAATTCCTAAGAGTTCCATCGTTCAAAATGGAAACTATTCGGACAATCTTACCTATGATCCAAAAGGGTCAGTACATGACCACAGTGGATTTAAAAGATGCTTACCTTCACATACCGATTCACAAAGATCATCAACGGTATCTACGGTTTGCCTTCCTAGACAGGCACTACCAGTTTGTAGCTCTTCCATTCGGATTGGCTACGGCCCCAAGAATCTTCACAAAGGTTCTGGGCGCCCTTCTGGCGGTACTAAGACCGCGAGGGATTTCGGTAGCTCCGTACCTAGACGACATTCTAATACAAGCTTCAAGCTTTCAAACTGCCAAGTCTCATACAGAGTTAGTTCTGGCATTTCTAAGGTCGCATGGATGGAAAGTGAACGAAAAGAAAAGTTCTCTTTTTCCTCTCACAAGAGTTCCATTCTTGGGGACTCTTATAGATTCTGTAGAAATGAAGATTTACCTGACAGAAGACAGGTTAACAAGGCTTCAGGATGCATGCCGTGTCCTTCATTCCATTCAACACCCGTCAGTAGCTCAATGCATGGAGGTGATCGGCTTAATGGTAGCGGCAATGGACATAGTACCTTTTGCACGCCTACACCTCAGACCGCTGCAATTGTGCATGCTAAGTCAGTGGAATGGGGATTACTCAGATTTGTCCCCTACCCTGAATCTGAATCAAGAGACCAGAAATTCTCTTCTATGGTGGCTTTATCGGCCACACCTGTCCAGGGGGATGCCATTCAGCAGGCCAGACTGGACAATCGTAACAACAGACGCCAGCCTGCTAGGTTGGGGCGCTGTCTGGAATTCTCTGAAGACTCAGGGATTATGGAATCAGGAGGAGAGTCTCCTTCCAATAAACATTCTGGAATTGAGGGCAGTTCTCAATGCCCTTCTAGCTTGGCCCCAATTAACAACTCAGGGGTTCATCAGGTTTCAGTCGGACAATATCACGACTGTAGCTTACATCAACCATCAGGGAGGGACAAGAAGCTCCCTAGCAATGATGGAAGTATCAAAGATAATTCGCTGGGCAGAGTCTCACTCTTGCCACCTGTCAGCAATCCACATCCCGGGAGTGGAGAACTGGGAGGCGGATTTCTTGAGTCGCCAGACTTTTCATCCGGGAGAGTGGGAACTTCATCCGGAGATTTTTGCCCAAATACTTCGACGTTGGGGCAAACCAGAGATAGATCTCATGGCGTCTCGCCAGAACGCCAAACTTCCTCACTACGGGTCCAGATCCAGGGATCCGGAAGCGGTTCTGATAGATGCTTTGACAGCACCTTGGAACTTCGGGATGGCTTATGTGTTTCCACCCTTCCCGCTGCTTCCTCGATTGATTGCGAAAATCAAACAAGAGAGAGCATCTGTGATTCTAATAGCGCCTGCATGGCCACGCAGGACTTGGTATGCAGATCTAGTGGACATGTCATCCTGTCCACCTTGGTCTCTACCTCTGAGACAGGACCTTCTGATACAGGGTCCATTCAAACATCAAAATCTAACTTCTCTGAAGCTGACTGCTTGGAAATTGAACGCTTGATTTTATCAAAGCGTGGTTTTTCTGAGTCGGTTATTGATACCCTGATCCAGGCTAGGAAGCCTGTTACTAGAAAGATTTACCATAAAATATGGCGCAAATACCTATACTGGTGCGAATCCAAACGTTACTCCTGGAGTAAGGTTAGGATCCCTAGGATATTGTCTTTTCTACAAGAAGGTTTAGAAAAGGGTTTATCGGCTAGTTCATTAAAGGGACAGATTTCAGCTCTGTCCATCTTGTTACACAGGCGTCTGTCAGAAAATCCAGACGTCCAGGCTTTTTGTCAAGCTTTAGCTAGGATCAAGCCTGTGTTTAAAGCCGTTGCTCCGCCATGGAGTTTAAACTTAGTTCTTAACGTTTTACAAGGTGTTCCATTTGAACCCCTTCATTCCATTGATATAAAATTGTTATCTTGGAAAGTTCTGTTTTTAATGGCTATTTCCTCGGCTCGAAGAGTCTCTGAGTTATCAGCATTACATTGTGATTCTCCTTATCTGATTTTTCACTCAGATAAAGTAGTTCTGCGTACTAAACCTGGGTTCTTACCTAAGGTAGTTACTAACAGGAATATCAATCAAGAGATTGTTGTTCCATCCTTGTGTCCAATTCCTTCTTCAAAGAAGGAACGTCTTCTACACAATCTGGATGTAGTTCGTGCCCTCAAGTTCTACTTGCAGGCAACTAAAGATTTTCGCCAAACTTCTTCCCTGTTTGTCGTTTATTCTGGACAGAGGAGAGGTCAAAAAGCTTCTGCTACCTCTCTCTCTTTCTGGCTTCGTAGCATAATACGTTTAGCCTATGAGACTGCTGGACAGCAGCCTCCTGAAAGAATTACAGCTCACTCCACTAGAGCTGTGGCTTCCACTTGGGCCTTTAAGAATGAGGCCTCTGTTGAACAGATTTGCAAGGCTGCAACTTGGTCTTCGCTTCATACTTTTTCCAAATTTTACAAATTTGACACTTTTGCTTCTTCGGAGGCTATTTTTGGGAGAAAGGTTCTTCAGGCAGTGGTTCCTTCCGTATAATGAGCCTGCCTATCCCTCCCGTCATCCGTGTACTTTTGCTTTGGTATTGGTATCCCAGAAGTAATGATGACCCGTGGACTGATCGCACATAACAGAAGAAAACATAATTTATGCTTACCTGATAAATTCCTTTCTTCTGTTGTGCGATCAGTCCACGGCCCGCCCTGTTTTTTAAGGCAGGTAAATATTTTTTAAATTATACTCCAGTCACCACTTCACCCTTGGTTACTCCTTTCTCGTTGATTCTTGGTCGAATGACTGGGACTGACGTAGAGGGGAGGAGCTATATCAGCTCTGCTGGGTGAATCCTCTTGCATTTCCTGTTGGGGAGGAGTTATATCCCAGAAGTAATGATGACCCGTGGACTGATCGCACAACAGAAGAAAGGAATTTATCAGGTAAGCATAAATTATGTTTTGTAATACCTCATTATCTTATCTAATTATTTATTTACACACATCATATTTATTAGTATTTACTCAAAGGCCAATACTTAGAGAGAAAATAGAAAATAATTTTTTTAGTACCTCTCTTTCACAGCCCCCCCCCAAATAAAAATCTATTTCAAATGAGAAAATAAAGATGAAGAAGCTATTTGTAAACAAATTCTCTCAAGTAGGTAAAATGGATAACTGTGAACACATTAAAGGGGATAAAACGTGTTTAATTACATTTAGTAAAAACATTTTTGCATTATACACTCATTTATTTTGTCTCTCTTTCTTGTTATTTAAATCTGATAATTATGGGCATTCGGTTTTCTTCAAGTAATTAAGGCCATTATTGTATTCTACACATGTGTTTGCTCGCTCTAGTAACTTCTTTATACCTGTATCTAATTGGCCTCTTTAGAGGGGATATGACAAGGAAAACCTAGGTTGTAAAATGGCAGCACTGTTACATTATGGAGACTGAAATATACATAATATTTAAACAAATAATATAGTTTTAAAACTTGAATCTGTACATTCTTCTCAGGCTAATCTTTGCTTTTGAATACATTATTATATCTAGTATTAATGTCTCTTACATTACAAGATTTTTCTGCCGTCTTACAATACATTTTCATATTGAGTGAGTTTGAATATGTTTTGAATGCATTAAAATATTGTTACTTGCAATTGTTTTAGTAGCCAAACTCCACACCCACCTTTTATTTTTGGAGGCACCGTTCTGGAAATGTTTGTTGAGTAAAAGCAAGCCACGGACATTATCTTAGCAAAATCACAATGTGTCTGCAGTTCCTGATAATCTCTCCTGAAGCCAGTAAGGAACAGATATGTGGCAGTGTTAGCCTTGTGAAGTCTACTGTGTGCTTTTCCAGTTTTCAGAATAGGAAAAAAAATGGCATAACTTACATGCAAAATAGGTAATACATGTTTACTGTTCCTTTAAGATAATAGCAGTGAAATTGTAAAAATACTTTCTGATGGTTTCCTTATGCTGTATGCTTTTCTTTGTGTGACCAGGCTTTAGCAATGTCAGCAATTTAAAGGAACATGAAAAGACTCATGCAGCAGATAAACTATACACCTGTGATGAATGTGGGAAATCATTCAATATGCATAGAAAACTGATAAAGCACAGAATTAGACATACTGGTGAGAGGCCGTACAGCTGTTTAACATGTGGTGAGTATAGATATTATACAGTAAAGCAAGTTCATTATTTGATGTACAAGACTTTATAATTATCCAGTATTACTAAGAAAAACTGCTCATTTCAAAATCTATATTAGTTAGTTGTTCTGCTTAGTAAGATTCAGCAGCATTATTAAACATTATTATATATTGAAATACGTTTCTTTTACATTTTTAAACAATGTCCAGTATTCTCTACAGACCTTTTCCTGCCAGCCAGTATAATGAAGTAGCATTTCTGTTATTTATAAATGTTACTTAAAGTGAAGGTAAACGTTGATGAATGAAAGCCCGTTTTTAAAAAATACTATTAAAAACATTCATCAAATGTTTAGAAAGCAGCCGTTTTGATTAACCCCTTAACGACCAAGGACGTACGCCACACGTCCTCAAAAAAAATACAGTTAATGACCGAGGACGTGTGGCGTACGTCCTTGGTCTGGAAAGCAGCTGGAAGCGATCCTGCTCGCTTCCAGCTGCTTTCCGGTTATTGCAGTGATGCCTCGATATGGAGGCATCCTGCAATAACCCCCCTTGGCCATCCGATGCAGAGAGAGCCACTCTGTGGCCCTCTCTGCACCGGACATCGATGGCCGGTATCGTTGGTGGGTGGGAGCTTACGTGGGAGGCGGGTGGGCGGCCATCGATGCTCTGTATGGAGTGGAGGGGGCGGGACCCACGGGGGCGCGCACGGGGGTTGGTGGGTGGGTGGGCGCGTGCACGGGGCGGGAGCGGGTGGGAACCGCTACACTACAGAAAAACATAAAGTTAAAAGTATAAAAAAATAAGAAAGTTTAAATATTAAAAATATAATAATAGGGATCTGGAAGGGGTTGGGGGTTGGTCTTGGTGCGGGGGGAAAGCTACACTACAGAAAAGGGCTTTTTTTTTTTTTTTTTTAAAAAAAGGCAAATTTTTTGCAAAACTGGGTACTGGCAGACAGCTGCCAGTACCCAAGATGGCGCTCATTAAGGCAGAGGGGAAGGGTTAGAGAGCTGTTAGGTGGGGGATCAGTGAGGTTGGGGTCTAAGGGGGGATCATACACATCAGCATATGTAAATATGCTTTTTTTTTTTTTTTTTTTTAAAGGGCCAAATACCTTTTATTTTAGTACTGGCAGAGTTTCTGCCAGTACTTAAGATGGCGGGGACAATTGTGGGGTGGGGGAGGGAAGAGAGCTGTTTGGGAGGGATCAGGGGGTCTGATGTTTCAGGTGGGAGGCTGAGCTCTACACTAAATATAAAATTAACCCTGCAAGCTCCCTACAAGCTACATAATTAACCCCTTCACTGCTAGCCATAATACACGTGTGATGCGCAGCGGCATTTAGAGGCCTTCTAATTACCAAAAAGCAATGCCAAAGCCATATATGTCTGCTATATATGAACAAAGGGGATCCCAGAGAAGCATTTACAACCATTTGTGCCATAATTGCACAAGCTTTTTGTAAATAATTTCAGTGAGAAACCTAAAATTGAGAAAAATTTAACTTTTTTTTTAATTTGATCGCATTTGGCGGTGAAATGGTGGCATAAAATATACCAAAATTGGCCTAGATCAATACTTGGGGTTGTCTACTACACTACACTAAAGCTAAAACTATCCCAAAAAGCTCCCTACATGCTCCCTAATTAACCCCTTCACTGCTGGGCATAATACACGTGTGATGCGCAGTGGCATTTAGCGGCCTTCTAATTACCAAAAAGCAACGCCAAAGTTATATATGTCTGCTATTTCTGAACAAAGGGGTTCCCAGATAAGAATTTACAACAATTTATGCCATAATTGCACAAGCTGTTTGTAAATAATTTAAGTTAGAAACCAAAAGTTTGTGAAAAAATTTGTGAAAAGTGAACGATTTTTTGTATTTGATTGCATTTGGCGGTGAAATGGTGGCATGAAATATACCAAAATGGGCCTAGATCAATACTTTGGGTTGTCTACTAAAAAAAAATATATACATGTCAATGGATATTCAGAGATTCCTGAAAGATATTAGTGTTCTAATGTAACTAGCGCTAATTTTGAAAAGAAATGGTTTGGAAATAGCAAAGTGCTACTTGTATTTATGGCCCTATAGTTTACAAAAAAAGCAAAGAACATGTAAACATTGGGTATTTCTAAATTCAGGACAAAATTTAGAAACTATTTAGCATGGGTGTTTTTTTGTGGTTGTAGATGTGTAACAGATTTTGGGGGTCAAAGTTAGAAAAAGTGTGTTTTTTTTCCATTTTTTCCTCATATTTTATAATTTTTTTAATAGTAAATTATAAGATATGATGAAAATAATGGTATCTTTAGAAAGTCCATTTAATGGCGAGAAAAACGGTATATAATATGTGTGGGTACAGTAAATGAGTAAGAGGAAAATTACAGCTAAACACAAACACCTCAAAAATGTAAAAATAGCCTTGGTCCCAAACGGACAGAAAATGGAAAAGTGCTGTGGTCATTAAGGGGTTAAAAAACTTAACTTTGTTTTTTTGACAGCCAGAGCAGCTTCCCCCACCCGGAGCTCCTCTCTTCACACGTCCTCAATGACTAATCCAGCTTCCTCCAATCACGGCATGGCCTCAGGCAATGACTACCCTGAGGGGAAAGCCGTGATTGGAGGAAGCTGGATTAGTCATTGCTGACATGTGGAGAGGTAAGTTTTTAATCAAAATGGCTGCTTTCTAAACTTTGATGAATGAAAGTGCCCCTGTTTTTAATAGTATTTTTAAAAAACGGACTTTCATTCAACAAAGTTTACCTTCACTTTAAGTTTTCCAAAGCGCTAATTCATTGCATAACGTAACATCAACTTTGTACAATAAACATAAAAAAAAGGATATATATTAGCTAATTTTAGCTTAATATTGGAATAAATTAGAATCTATAAAATCAGCCGGGTGGTATGGCCCATGAAATAGTTCCTGAGGAGAACACTGATGTCTTTATTTTGTATGATCTACTGCTGCTTTTTCAGTATTAAAGGGACATGAAACCCACATTTTTTCTTTCATGATTTAGATAGAGCAGGCAATATTAAACAACTTTCAAATGTAATTATGTTATCTAATTTGCTTCATTCTATTGTTAGCCTCTGTTGAAACTCATATCTAGATAGGCTCAGTAGCTGCTTATTGGTGGCTTCACATAGATGCCTTGTGTGATTGGCTCACCCTGTGCATTGCTGTTTCTTCAACAAAGGATATATGAATAATGAAGCAAATTAAATAATAGAAGTAAATTGGAAAGTTGTTTAAAATTGTATTCTCTATCTAACTCATCAGATAATTTTTTTGGGTACGACCGACGACGTGCAGGGTACGTCCTCCAAAAAATTACACTTAATGACTGAGGACGTACCCTGCACGTCGTCGGTCTTGGAAAGCGGTGGAAGCGATCCTGATCACTTCCAGCCGCTTTCCGGTTATTAAGATACCTTTTATTTTAGTACTGGCAGACTTTCTGCCAGTACTTAAGATGGCGGGGAAAATTGTGGGGTAGGGGAGGGAAGAGAGCTGTTTGGGAGGGATCAGGGGGTGTGATGTGTCAGGTGGGAGGCTGATCTCTACACTAAAGCTAAAATTAACCCTGCAAGCTCCCTACAAGCTACCTAATTACCCCCTTCACTGCTAGACATAATACACGTGTGATGCGCAGCAGCATTTAGCTGTCTTCTAATTACCAAAAAGCAACGCCAAAGCCATATATGTCTGCTATTTCTGAACAAAGGGGATCCCAGAGAAGCATTTACAACCATTTGTGCCATAATTGTGAAACATTTTACATTTTTTTTCAATTTGTTTGCATTTGGCGGTGAAATGGTGGCATGAAATATACCAAAATGGGCCTAGATCAATACTTGGGGTTGTCTACTACACTACACTAAAGCTAAAATTAACCCTAGAATCTCCCTGCATGCTACCTAATTAACCCTTTCACTGCTGGGCATAAAACACGTGTGGTGCACAGTGGCATTTAGCAGCCTTCTAATTACCAAAAAACAACGCCAAAGCCATAAATGTCTGCTATTTCTGAACAAAGGGGATCCCAGAGAAGCATTTACAACCATTTATGCCATAATTGCTCAAGTTGTTTGTAAATAATTTAAGTGAGAAAAACCTAAAGTTTGTGAGAAAATTTGTGAAAAAGTGAACCTTTTTTTTTTTTATTTGATCGCATTTGGCGGTGAAATGGTGGCATGAAATATACCAAAATGGGCCTAGATCAATACTTTGGGTTGTCTTCTAAAAAAAATATATACATGTCAAAGGATATTCAGGGATTCCTGAAAGATATCAGTGTTACAATGTAACTAGCGCTAATTAAAAAAAAAATGGTTTGGAAATAGCAAAGTCCTACTTGTATTTATTGCTCTATAACTTCCAAAAAAGCAAAGAACATGTAAACATTGGGTATTTCTAAACTCAGGACAAAATTTACAAACTATTTAGCATGGGGTTTTTTTGGTGGTTGTAGATGTGTAACAGATTTTGGGGGGTCAAAGTTAGAAAAAGTGTGTTTTATTCCATTTTTTCATCATATTTTATAATTATTTATAGTAAATTATAAGATATGATGAAAATAGTGGTATCTTTAGAAAGTCCATTTAATGGCGAGAAAAACGGTATATAATATGTGTGGGTACAGTAAATGAGTAAGAGGGAAATTACAGCTAAACACAAACAGCGTAAAAATGTAAATATAGCCTTGGTCCCAAACGGACATGCTGTGGTCATTAAGGGGTTAAGTTAGGTTCTTTAGGGGTTGAATAAAGCACTAATAGTGTGCAGTTAAAAATATACCTTTTAAATAATATGCAGCAGTTTAAGGATACATCTTATTATGCTTATTAAGCTACAAATAACCATTGCTTTCAGTTACTTTTATTGGTGGAATATATATGTAACAAATGCACAAGAACAGTGAAACTAGTGTAATATTCTGTAACAAGAGCAGCTTAATGTATATCTCCTTTCGTGCATCACATAGATCAGTAGTTTATGGAGAAGTGATCTACCATGTAGCATTTGCTAAATGAGACGTAATGGTCCATTTATCAAAGGCCTGGCTGAAATCTGCATCCCTGTCCGCCCCCAGCATCTGATGGCCACTGCTTATTAACTATCGGCTGCAGGCTCACTCATGCGGTCCAACGCTGCATTTGCAGCTTCTTAACTGGAGCCCATAATGTGCATTATGAACAAAAAGAAAATGTTTGAAAGGAGACCCAGTCTCACTAACCGGCTTTTTGGAAAAATATTTTTATGCAAGAGCCGAAATTGTGCATTTTTATAATAGATTATGGATCCATATGGGTATGAGTACAGGGTAGATGCAGTTACTAAGAGTGATTTAATATAAATTAAGGTTATTCTTAGAAAACAGCTTTTGTAAATGTATTGTGTCATATGGGAGTACTTCCATTTATACATGTTGAACATCAAAGCTAAATATTATTTCTGTGTGTTTTTGTACATTTTATATTCTTTTAAAACAATTAAACATGTAAACCGTATATGTTATTTATTTCCAGCATGCGTTTTACTGGCGTGCTTAGTCTGTTCATTAAAATTATTGAATCAAAGATAATGTGGAAGGCTTCAAACCACTTTGTATTTAAAGGGCCATACAGTAGAATTTCATAATCAACAAATGCATAACAAAAATGCAATACAAAAGCTCTTAATCTGAATTTCAAATGAATGTTGGATTTTTCTCTTGCAAGATGTATCGAGTCCACGGATTCATCCATACTTGTGGGATATTCTCCTTCCTAACAGGAAGTGGCAAAGAGAGCACCCACAGCAGAGCTGTCTATGTAGCTCCTCCCTTAGCTCCACCCCCCCAGTCATTCTCTTTGCCTGCTTAACTGCTAGGAAGGGTAAAGTGAGTGTGGTGACAAAAATGTTAGTTTTTATTTTCTCAAGCAAAAGATTGTTATTTTAAATGGTACCGGTGTGTACTATTCACTCTCTGGCAGAAAAGGGATGAAGATTTCTGCAAGGAGGATGATGATCTTAGCACTTTGTAACTAAGATCCACTGCTGTTCCCACAGAGGCTGAGGAGTACAGGAAAACTTCAGTTGGGGGAACGGTTTGTATGCTAAGCTGCATTGAGGTATGTTCAGTCAATTTTTTTCTAGACAGACTGTGATAGTTCTAGAAAAGGCTGACAATATCCCCATGAGGGAAGGGTAAGCTGTATTCAGACACTTAATAGAGAATTCCAGCTTACATTAAGGGCTCATTTTTTACTGGTAGCACTTATGGGAAAAACGTTTTTTCTGTTGAATACTTAACGTTTTTTGAGGGACTTTAAGGGGTCTTTGTGGCTTATATAAGGGTTATTAACCCACATGGCTAGTTTAGAAACACTTTGGTGTGTTTCTTTTAGGCCCCACTAACATCGAGTGAGGTGGGAGGGGCCTATTTTCGCGCCTCAGTTGCGTAGTTTCTTTTACTCTGAAGACATCCAGCTGCTTCTCCAGAGGGTCCTGCTGTGTTTGAGGGCCTAAAAGAAGTTTTTCCCCCACAAATCTATCCTAAAGGGCAGGTAGGCGCCACAGCAGAGCTGTGACAAGGTGCTGAACGTTTTTATACCGGTTTTTGACGTTTTGTCAATCCGGTTTTTACATTAAGGGGTTAATCGTTTATTTGGCTGGCTGTGCAAACTTACTAAAGTTTACTGCTTTTTTACACTGTTTTACAGAGTTTGTGCATCTTTTTTTTCTCTTAAAGGCACAGTACCGTTTTTTTCTAAGTATTATTTACTTTGAATAAAGTGTTTTCCAAGCTTGCTTGTTTCATTACTAGCCTGTTTAACATGTCTGACACCAAGGAAAATCCTTGTTCAATGTGTTTAGAAGCCATTGTGGAACCCCTTCTTAGAATGTGTCCCACTTGCACTGATATGTCTTTAAATTATAAGAGCATATTATAGCACTTAAAAATATAGCAATAGATGATTCTCAGACAGAAGGAATTGAGGGTTTGCCATCTAGCTCTCCCCAAGTGTCACAACCAGTAACGCCCGCACAAGTGACGCCAAGTACCTCTAGTGCGTCGACTTCATTTACTTTACAAGACATGGCTACAGTTATGAATACAACCCTCAGCGGTTTTATCCAAACTGCCTGGTTTACAAGGAAAGCGTGGCAGCTCTTGGTTAAGAACAACTGCTGAGCCTTCTGACGCTTTAGTAGCCGTATCCGATATACCCTCACAATGTTCTGAAGTAGGGGTGAGGGATTTGCTATCTGAGAGAGAGATTTCTGATTCAGGAAAGACGCTCCCTCAGACAGATTCTGATATGACGGCCTTCAAATTTAAGCTTGAACACCTCCGCTTGTTGCTCAGGGAGGTATTAGCGACTCTGGATGATTGTGACCCTATAGTGGTCCCAGAGAAATTGTGTAAAATGGACAAATACTTAGAGGTTCCTGTTTACACTGATGTTTTTCCAGTCCCTAAGAGGATTGTGAATATTGTTACTAAGGTGTGGGATAGACCAGGTATACCGTTCGATCCCCCTCCTGTATTTAAGAAAATGTTTCCCCATATCTGACACCATGCGGGACTCGTGGCAGAAGGTTCCTAAGGTGGATGGAGCTGTTTCTACTCTCGCTAAGCGTACAACTATACCTATCGAAGACAGTTGTGCTTTCAAAGATCCTATGGATAAAAAATTAGAGGGTCTCCTAAAGAAAATTTTTGTTCATCAAGGTTTTCTTCTCCAACCTATTGGTGCATTGTTCCTGTAACTACTGCAGCTGCTTTCTGGTGCAAGGCTCTAGAAGAGGCTCTTCAGATGGAGACTCCATTAGAGGATATTATGGATAGAATTAAGGCCCTTAAGTTGGCTAATTCTTTCATTACAGATGCCGCTTTCCAACTGGCTAAATTAGCGGCAAAGAATTCAGGTTTTGACATTTTAGCACGCAGGGCGTTATGGCTTAAGTCCTGGTCTGCTGATGTGTCATCAAAATCTAAACTTTTGAACATCCCTTTCAAAGGAAAGACCCTGTTCGGGCCGGAACTGAAAGAGATTATTTCAGACATCACTGGAGGGAAAGGCCATGTCCTCCCTCAGGATAAAACAAATAAAATGAGGACCAAACAAAATAATTTTCGTTGCTTTCGGAACTTCAAGGGTGGTCCCGCTTCAGCTTCCCCTGCTGCAAAGCAAGAGGGGAATTTTGCCCAATCCAAGTCAGTCTGGAGACCTAACCAGGCTTGGAACAAGGGTAAACAGGCCAAGAAGCCTGCAGCTGCCTCCAAGACAGCATAAAGGGATAGCTCCTGATCCGGGACCTGATCTAGTAGGGGGCAGACTCTCTCTCTTAGCTCAGGCTTGGGCAAGAGATGTTCACGATTCCTGGGCTTTAGAAATTGTGTCCCAGGGATATCTTCTGGACTTCAAAGACTCCCCTCACAAGTGGGAGATTTCACATTTCTCAATTGTCTGCAAACCAGACAAAGAGAGAGGCGTTCTTACGCTGTGTAGAAGACCTACATACCATGGGAGTGATCCGCCCAGTTCCAAAAGCGGAACAATGGCTAGGGTTTTACTCAAACCTGTTTGTGGTTCCCAAAAAAGAGGGAACTTTCAGACCAATCTTGAATCTCAAAATTCTAAACAAGTTCCTCAGAGTCACTTTTATACTACACTACGAATACAGTGGCACCACAATGGCAGTCTTTTCTATATTAAAGTTAGCTGGCACGATATATAAATCGTGTCTACAGTAATAATTTTGGCAGAAAAGTGGTGCTGTGCAGTATTTAATATACTAGACAAAAGAGAGGAAAGAACCTCCCAAAAGGCTGCACATATAGCACTCTATGCCTGGACTTGTTAGTAGAGAGGTTGGGAAAGTTAAAACCTAACTTTTAATACAATATTTTAAAATAAAGGATCAATTAAAATCAAACCAAAGAACTGTGGGCCCCTTTCCCCTAGTGTTAGTGTTAAGCCTTTGATATGTAAATAATAATAATGGGAAAGTGCACAGGAAGGCTATCTGACTCCAAGACCACTAGCTGGAAATTCCACTGAGACCAGAGTTGCTGGTGGAGAGCTATCTGTTATAGCTATAAATAATATTGTTTAAAGTTATTGGTATAATACAGATCAGAGCTCATAGTATTGTCTCAAGTGATCTTATCTTATTGTGTAACATCAATGTAAGATATCAGTAGAGTGGTGTTTATTGTTTGTTGAAAACATTCTTTTGGATTTCTTAACTCTTGTGAAATTGGAATATATGTTTCTATTATGTTGCATCTTTATAAGAACTAATTTTCTTCATTCAGTCTCATTGGAGTTGGACAGTTACTTATATTAAGTGTAGACTTTACTCATGTAAAGCCATTGTTGTGAATATGTTCCTCTGTTAGGATCAGAGTTACAATTTATGTTTGAGTTTAAAGATGTACATAGAAATTGTTATTTTCGTTTATCCCACTTGGTTGGACGCTGTTTAGAAGGTAAATCCATCTACTTTCTTTTTTCAATAGAGCAGTTTCGAGATTTCCTCCTCTGATGCCAAGTCTTATTTTTTCTATCCCTTGGCACTGTAGTTCTTCAGCATTAGCTTTGTGATGTTTGAGAAAGTGATATGCGACACTGGTTAGAGTTTTTTTTCATCTTTTTTGTCTTTCTCTGCATTTCTTATATTACGTAGATGTTCCATGATTCTTACTCTGAGTTTTCAACTAACACTGCCACAAACCAAACATTTCCAAGTGGCTTGAATTGATGTTATGCACCAAAGTAATATAAATAAAAGGTTTATGCTTGTTTAAACAACCCAACATTACGACTGCTTGAACACCCCTGATATCTCAAACTTGTGTTATATAACACGAGAGTATTACCTAACATAACACTATGAGCTTTGATCTGTGTTATACCTACAACTAAAAATAATTAAGTTTAGACAACTATACTTAAGTATTCACAGCCCAATGCAATTGGGTTTTACTACACAAGCATAAACTAGAATTCATATTGCCAGATATAAGTGACTCCAAAGTGGCTCAAATTGATGTTTATTACCAAAACAATATAAATGAAAGGCTTTCTGTTTATACAAATATACCATCATCCAGAGTGTATAAACTCTACTGATATCTTACATTGAGGTTACACAATAAGATAAGATCACTTGAGACAATACTATGAGCTCTGATCTGTATTATACCAATAACTTTAAACAATATTGTTTATATATATAACAGATAGCTCTCCACCAGTAACTCTGGTCTCAGTGGAATTTCCAGCTAGTGGTCTTGGAGTCAGATAGCCTTCCTGTGCACTTTCCCATTATTATTATTTACATATCAAAGGCTTAACACTAACACTAGGGGAAAGGGGCCCACAGTTCTTTGGTTTGATTTTAATTGATCCTTTATTTTAAAATATTGTATTAAAAGTTATGTTTTAACTTTCCCAACCTCTCTACTAACAAGTCCAGGCATAGAGTGCTATATGTGCAGCCTTTTGGGAGGTTCTTTCCTCTCTTTTGTCAAGTTCCTCAGAGTACCATCATTCAAGATGGAGACTATTCGGACTATTCTACCTCTGATCCAGGAGGGTCAAAATATGTCTACCGTGGACTTAAAGGATCATATCTGCACATCCCTATTCACAGAGATCATCATCAATTCCTCAGATTTGCCTTTCTGGACAGGCATTACCAGTTTGTGGCCCTTCCCTTCGGGTTGGCCACGGCTCCCAGAATTTTCACAAAGGTGCTAGGGTCCCTTTTGGCGGTTCTAAGACCGCGGGACATAGCAGTGGCGCCTTATCTAGACGACATCTTAATTCAGGCGTTGACTTTCCAGCTAACCAAGTCTCACACGGACATCGTGTTGGCTTTTCTGAGATCTCACGGGTGGAAGGTGAACATACAAATGAGTTCTCTCTTCCCTCTCACAAGAGTTTCCTTCCTAGGACTCTGATAGACACGATAGAAATGAAAATATTTCTGACGGAGGTCAGAAAATCAAAGCTCTTAACCACTTGCCGAGCTCTTCATTCCATTCCTCGGCCATCAGTGGCTCAGTGTATGGAGGTAATCGGACTCATGATAGCGGCAATGGACATATTTCCTTTTGCCCGCCTACACCTCAGACCACTGCAACTATGCATGCTCAAACAGGGGAATGGGGATTATGCAGATTTATCTCCTCAAATACATCTGGATCATCAGGACCACTTGTCTCAGGGAATGTGTTTCCGCAGGCCAGAGTGGCTCATAGTAACGACAGATGCCAGCCTGCTGGGCTGGGGTGCAGTCTGGAACTCCCTGAAAGCACAGGGCTTATGGTCTCGGGAGGAAACTCTCCTCCCGATAAACATTCTAGAACTGAGAGCGATATTCAATGCGCTTCAGGCGTGGCCTCAGCTAGCTGCAGCCAAATTCATCAGATTTCAGTCGGACAACATCACGACTGTAGCTTATATCAATCATCAAGGAGGAACACAGAGTTCTCTAGCGATGATGGAGGTAACCAAAATAATCCGATGGGCGTAGACTCACTCTTGCCATCTTTCAGCAATCCATATCCCAGGGGTAGAGAACTGGGAGGCGGATTTCCTAAGTCACCAGACTTTTCATCCGGGGGATTTGGATCTCCATCCGGAAGTATTTGCCCAGCTGACTCAGCTATGGGGCACACCAGAATTGGATCTGATGGCGTCCCATCAGAACGCCAAACTTCCTTGTTACGGGTCCAGGTCCCGGGATCCCCAGGCAGTACTGATAGATGCTCTAGCAGTGCCCTGGTCCTTCAACCTGGCCTATGTATTTCCACCATTTCCTCTTCTTCCACGTCTGGTTGCCAGAATCAAGCAGGAGAGAGCTTCAGTGATTTTGATAGCACCTGCGTGGCCACGCAGGACTTGGTATGCAGACCTGGTGGACATGTCATCGGTTCCACCGTGGACTCTGCCGATGAGGCAGGACCTTCTAATCCAAGGTCCATTCAAGCAGCCAAATCTAATTTCTCTGCGTCTGACTGCTTGGAGATTGAACGCCTGATTTTATCAAAGCGTGGTTTCTCTAAGTCGGTCATTGATACCCTGATTCAGGCTAGAAAGCCTGTCACCAGGAAAATTTAACATAAGATATGGCGAAAATATCTTTCTTGGTGAGAATCCAAGGGTTACTCATGGAGTAAGATTAGGATTCCTAGGATATTGTCTTTTGTCCAAGAAGGATTGGAGAAGGGATTATCAGCTAGCTCCTTAAAAGGACAGATATCTGCTTTGTCTATTCTTTTACACAAACGGCTGGCAGATGTCCCAGACGTTCAGGCATTTAGTCAGGCTTTAGTCAGAATCAAGCCTGTATTTAAAACCGTTGCTCCGCCATGGAGCCTAAACTTAGTTCTTAAAGTTCTTCAAGGGGTTCTGTTTGAACCTATGCATTCCATAGATATTAAGCTTCTATCTTGGAAAGTTCTGTTTTTAGTAGCTATCTCTTCGTTTCTGAGTTATCTGCTTTATAGTGTGACTCACCTTATCTTGTTTTCCATGCAGATAAGGTGGTTTTGCCTACCAAACCTGGATTCCTTCCTAAGGTTGTTTCTAATAGGAATATCAATCAGGAAATTGTCGTTCCTTCGCTGTGTCCTAATCCTCCTTCAAAGAAGGAACGTCTGTTGCACAATCTTGATGTGGTTCATGCTTTAAAGTTCTATTTACAAGCAACTAAAGATTTCTGTCAAACATCTTCATTGTTTGTGGTTTATTCTGGTAAGTGGAGAGGTCAAAAGGCTACCTCTTTCTTTTTGGCTGAAAAGCATCATCCGTTTGGCTTATGAGACTGCTGGCCAGTAGCCTCCTGAAAGGATTACTGCTCATTCTACTAGAGCAGTGGCTTCCACATGGGCTTTTAAAAATGAGGCTTCTGTTGAACAGATTTGTAAGGCGGCGACTTGGTCTTCGCTTCATACTTTTTCCAAATTTTACAAATTCAATACTTTTGCTTCTTCGGAGGCTATTTCTTTCATGTAATTAGCAAGAGTCCATGAGCTAGTGACGTATGGGATATACATTCCTACCAGGAGGGGCAAAGTTTCCCAAACCTCAAAATGCCTATAAATACACCCCTCAGCACACCCACAAATCAGTTTTACAAACTTTGCCTCCTATGGAGGTGGTGAAGTAAGTTTGTGCTAGATTCTACGTTGATATGCGCTCCGCAGCAGGTTGGAGCCCGGTTTTCCTCTCAGCGTGCAGTGAATGTCAGAGGGATGTGAGGAGAGTATTACCTATTTGAATGCAATGATCTCCTTCTACGGGGTCTATTTCATAGGTTCTCTGTTATCGGTCGTAGAGATTCATCTCTTACCTCCCTTTTCAGATCGACGATATACTCTTATATATATACCATTACCTCTGCTGATTTTCGTTTCAGTACTGGTTTGGCTTTCTACAACATGTAGATGAGTGTCCTGGGGTAAGTAAGTCTTATTTTCTGTGACACTCTAAGCTATGGTTGGGCACTTTTTTATAAAGTTCTAAATATATGTATTCAAACATTTATTTGCCTTGACTCAGGATGTTCAACATTCCTTATTTTCAGACAGTCAGTTTCATATTTGGGATAATGCATTTGAATCAATCATTTTTTCTTACCTTAAAAATTTGACTTTTTCCCTGTGGGCTGTTAGGCTCGCGGGGGCTGAAAATGCTTCATTTTATTGCGTCATTCTTGGCGCGGACTTTTTTGGCGCAAAAAAAAATTTCTGTTTCCGGCGTCATACGTGTCGCCGGAAGTTGCGTCATTTTTGACGTTCTTTTGCGTCAAAAGTGTCGGCGTTCCGGATGTGGCGTCATTTTTTGCGCCAAAAGCATTTAGGCGCCAAATAATGTGGGCGTCTTATTTGGCGCTAAAAAAATATGGGCATCACTTTTGTCTCCACATTATTTAAGTCTCATTATTTATTGCTTCTGGTTGCTAGAAGCTTGTTCACTGGCATTTTTTCCCATTCCTGAAACTGTCATTTAAGGAATTTGATCAATTTTGCTTTATATGTTGTTTTTTTCTATTACATATTGCAAGATGTTCCACGTTGCAACTGAGTCAGAAGATACTTCAGGAAAATCGCTGCCCGGTGCTAGAGCTACCAAAGCTAAGTGTATCTGCTGTAAACTTTTGGTATCTGTTCCTCCTGCTGTTGTTTGTATTGAATGTCATGACAAACTTGTTAATGCAGATAAAATTTCCTTTAATACTGTTACATTACCTGTTGCTGTTCCGTCAACATCTAATACTCAGAGTGTTCCTGATAACATAAAAGATTTTGTTTCTAAATCCATTAAGAAGGCTATGTCTGTTATTTCTCCTTCTAGTATACATAAAAGTCTTTTAAAACTTCTCTTTTTTCAGATGAATTTTTAAATGAACATCATCATTCTGATACTGATAATGGTTCTTCTGGTTCAGAGGTTTCTGTCTCAGAGGTTGATGCTGATAAATCTTCATATTTGTTCAAAATTGAATTTATTCGTTCTTTACTTAAAGAAGTATTAATTGCATTAGAAATAGAGGATTCTGGTCCTCTTGATACTAATCTAAACGTTTAAATAAGGTTTTTAAATCTCCTGTAGTTATTCCAGAAGTGTTTCCTGTCCCTGTTGCTATTTCTGAAGTAATTTCCAGGGAATGGAATAATTTGGGTAATTCATTTACTCCTTCTAAAACGTTTTAAGCAATTATATCCTGTGCCATCTGACAGATTAGAGTTTTGGGACAAAATCCCTAAGGTTGATGGGGCTGTCTCTACTCCTGCTATATCTTTAGCGGATGTTGCTGCAGCTTCAACTTTTTGGTTAGAAGCTTTAGCGCAACAAGTAACAGATCATAATTCTCTTAGCATTATTATTCTTCTATAACATGCTAATAATTGTATTTGTGATGCCATCTTTGATATCATTAGAGTTGATGTCAGGTATATGTCTCTAGCTATTTTAGCTAGAAGAGCTTTATGGCTTAAAACTTGGAATGCTGATATGTCTTCTAAGTCAACTTTGCTATCCCTTTCTTTCCAGGGTAATAAATTATTTGGTTCTCAGTTGGATTCTTTTATCTCAACTGATTACTGGAGGGAAGGGAACTTTTTTACCACAGGATAAAAAATCTAAAGGTAAATTTAGGTCTAATAATCGTTTTCGTTCCTTTCATCACAACAAGGAACAAAAGCCTGATCCTTCATCCTCAGGAGCGGTATCAGTTTGGAAACCATCTCCAGTTTGGAATATATCCAAGCCTTATAGAAACCCAAAGCCAGCTCCTAAGTCCACATGAAGGTGCGGCCCTCATTCCAGCTCAGCTGGTATGGGGCAGATTACGTTTTTTCAAAGAAATTTGGATCAATTCCGTTCACAATCTCTGGTTTCAGAACATTGTTTCAGAAGGGTACAGAATTGGCTTCTAGATAAGGCCTCCTGCAAAGAGATTTTTTTCTTTCCCGTGTCCCAGTAAACCCAGCGAAGGCTCAAGCATTTCTGAAATGTGTTTCAGATCTAGAGTTGGCTGGAGTAATTATGCCAGTTACAGTTCTGGAACAGGGGGCTGGGGTTTTTATTCAATCTCTTCATTGTACCAAAGAAGGTCAAATCCTTCAGACCAGTTCCGGATCTATCAATATTGAATCGTTATGTAAGGATACCAACATTCAAGATGGTACTGTAAGGACTATCCTGCCTTTTGTTCAGCAAGGGCATTATATGTCTACAATAGATTTACAGGATGCATATCTGCATATTCCGATTCATCCAGATCACTTTCAGTTTCTGAGATTCTCTTTCCTAGACAAGCATTACCAGTTTGTGGCTCTACCGTTTGGCCTAGCATCAGCTCCAAGAATTTTTACAAAGGTTCTCGGTGCCCTTCTGTCTGTAATCAGAGAACAGGGTATTGGTATTTCCTTATTTGGACGATATCTTGGTACTTGCTCAGTCTTCACATTTAGCAGAATCTCATACGAATCGACTTGTGTTGTTTCTTCAAGATCATGGTTGGAGGATCAATTCACTAAAAAGTTCATTGATTCCTCAGTCAAGGGTAACCTTTTTGGGTTTCCAGATAGATTCAGTGTCCATGACTCTGTCTTTGACAGACAAGAGACTTCTAAAATTGATTTCAGCTTGTCGAAACCTTCAGTCACAATCATTCCCTTCAGTAGCCTTATGCATGGAAATTCTAGGTCTTATGACTGCTGCATCGGACGCGATCTCCTTTGCTCGTTTTCACATGCGACCTCTTCAGCTCTGTATGCTGAACCAATGGTGCAGGGATTACACAAAGATATCTCAATTAATATCTTTAAAACCGATTGTACGACACTCTCTGACGTGGTGGACAGATCACCATCGTTTAGTTCAGGGGGCTTCTTTTGTTCTTCCGACCTGGACTGTAATTTCAACAGATGCAAGTCTTACAGGTTGGGGAGCTGTGTGGGGGTCTCTGACGGCACAAGGGGTTTGGGAATCTCAGGAGGTGAGATTACCGATCAATATTTTGGAACTCCGTGCAATTTTCAGAGCTCTTCAGTCTTGGCCTCTTCTGAAGAGAGAGTTGTTCATTTGTTTTCAGACAGACAATGTCACAACTGTGGCATACATCAATCATCAAGGAGGGACTCACAGTCCTCTGGCTATGAAAGAAGTATCTCGAATTCTGGTTTGGGCGGAATCCAGCTCCTGTCTAATCTCTGCGGTTCATTTCCCAGGTATAGACAATTGGGAAGCGGATTATCTCAGTCGCCAAACGTTGCATCCGGGTGAATGGTCTCTTCACCCAGAGGTATTTCTTCAGATTGTTCAAATGTGGGAACTTCCAGAAATAGATCTGATGGCTTCTCATCTAAACAAGAAACTTCCCAGGTATCTGTTCAGATCCCGGGATCCTCAGGCGGAGGCAGTGAATGCATTATCACTTCCTTGGAAGTATCATCCTGCCTATATCTTTCCGCCTCTAGTTCTTCTTCCAAGAGTAATCTCCAAGATTCTGAAGGAATGCTCGTTTGTTCTGCTGGTAGCTCCAGCATGGCCTCACAGGTTTTGGTATACGGATCTTGTTCGGATGGCCTCTTGCCAACTGTGGACTCTTCCGTTAAGACCAGACCTTCTGTCGCAAGGTCCTTTTTTCCATCAGGATCTCAAAGCCTTAAATTTAAAGGTATGGAGATTGAACGCTTGATTCTTGGTCAAAGAGGTTTCTCTGACTCTGTGATTAATACTATGTTACAGGCTCGTAAATCTGTATCTAGAGAGATATATTATAGAGTCTGGAAGACTTATATTTCTTGGTGTCTTCTCATCATTTTTCCTGGCATTCTTTTAGAATTCCGAGAATTTTACAGTTTCTTCAGGATGGTTTAGATAAAGGTTTGTCCGCAAGTTCCTTGACAGGACAAATCTCTGCTCTTTCTGTTCTTTTTCACAGAAAGATTGCTAATCTTCCTGATATTCATTGTTTTGTACAAGACTTGGTTCGTATAAAACCTGTCATTCAGTCAATTTCTCCTCCTTGGAGTTTGAATTTGGTTCTGGGGGCTCTTCAAGCTCCTCCTTTTGAACCCATGCATTCATTGGACATTCAATTTCTTTCTTGGAAAGTTTTGTTCCTTTTGGCCATCTCTTCTGCCAGAAGAGTCTCTGAATTATCTGCTCTTTCTTGTGAGTCTCCTTTTCTGATTTTTCATCAGGATAAGGCGGTGTTGCGAACTTCTTTTGAATTTTTACCTAAGGTTGTGAATTCTAACAACATTAGTGGAGAAATTGTGGTTCCTTCATTATGTCCTAATCCTAAGAATTCTAAGGAGAAATCATTGCATTCTTTGGATGTTGTTAGAGCTTTGAAATATTATGTTGAAGCTACTAAGTCTTTCCGAAAGACTTCTAGTCTATTTGTCATCTTTTCCGGTTCTAGAAAAGGCCAGAAAGCGTCTGCCATTTCTTTGGCATCTTGGTTGAAATCTTTAATTCATCATGCCTATGTCGAGTCGGGTAAAACTCTGCCTCAAAGGATTACAGCTCATTCTACTAGGTCAGTTTCTACTTCCTGGGCGTTTAGGGATGAAGCTTCGGTTGATCAGATTTGCAAAGCAGCAACTTGGTCCTCTTTGCATACTTTTACTAAATTCTACCATTTTGATGTGTTTTCTTCTTCTGAAGCAGTTTTTGGTAGAAAAGTACTTCAGGCAGCTGTTTCAGTTTGAATCTTCTGCTTATGTTTTCATTAAACTTTATTTTGGGTGTGGATTATTTTCAGCAGGAATTGGCTGTCTTTATTTTATCCCTCCCTCTCTAGTGACTCTTGCGTGGAAAGATCCACATCTTGGGTAGTCATTATCCCATACGTCACTAGCTCATGGACTCTTGCTAATTACATGAAAGAAAACATAATTTATGTAAGAACTTACCTGATAAATTCATTTCTTTCATATTAGCAAGAGTCCATGAGGCCCACCCTTTTTTGTGGTGGTTATGATTTTTTTGTATAAAGCACAATTATTCCAATTCCTTATTTTTTATGCTTTCACACTTTTTTCTTATCACCCCACTTCTTGGCTATTCGTTAAACTGATTTGTGGGTGTGGTGAGGGGTGTATTTATAGGCATTTTGAGGTTTGAGAAACTTTGCCCCTCCTGGTAGGAATGTGTATCCCATACGCCACTAGCTCATGGACTCTTGCTAATATGAAAGAAATGAATTTATCAGGTAAGTTCTTACATAAATTATGTTTTTTGGGAGAAAGGTTTTACAAGCAGTGGTGCCTTCCGTTTAAGGTACCTGTCTTGTCCCTCCCTTCATCCGTGTCCTAAAGCTTTGATATTGGTATCCCACAAGTATGGATGAATCCGTGGACTCGATGCACCTTGCAAGAGAAAACAGAATTTATGCTTACCTGATAAATTTCTTTCTCTTGCGATGTATCGAGTCCACGGCCCGCCCTGTCTGTTTAAGACAGGTAGTATATTTTTATTTTAAAAACTTCAGTCACCTCTGCACCCTATAGTTTCTCCTTTTTCTTCCTAGCCTTCGGTCGAATGACTGGGGGGGAGGAGCTATATAGACAGCTCTGCTGTGGGTGCTCTCTTTGCCAGAATATCCCACAAGTATGGATGAATCTGTGGACTCGATACATTGCAAGAGAAATAAATTTATCAGGTAAGCATAAATTATGTTTTTTCTGACAAATTTCAAATTTAGTTGAATTTTCCTTCCGCCTGCACCATGTGACACCCATCAGCCAATCTCAAAATTCATATATGTATATTCTGTAAATGTTTGTGCAAGTAGAAGCTGGGGTCTCAAAGTGTGCATATACAAAGATTGTGCACATTTTTATAGGGCTGCAACTAACGATTATTTTCATAATCGATTAATCGGCCAATTATTTTTTTCGATTAATCGACTAATCGGATAAAAAAGAATCAATAATTGTTTCCTATATTTTAAATGAAATCCACATACTGAGTTTTACAAATATAAACTTCAGACTAAAACTTTACATTAACACAACGGTTTGTCCAATTTTTAAGCAGCAGATTTTAAGCAAAACAAAACCACAAACTGTTTAAGAGGTAGAACTAGAAAGAGGTAGATTATCACTGTTTATAACATTTTGTTATTTTGCCTGCAGCAGAGAAGAGGCGCTCAGATGGTGTTGAGGTGTCTGAGATGTATAATTAGGGTTTTGCCAATTTTGCCAAAGTTGGATATTTATCTTTGTTAGCTTTTCCAATGCAAAGTGTTTTCCTCCTTGGCAAGCGGCATCTCAATATAGTAAACTTGGACTTCATTCTAACATAAAAAATATCTTGAATATCTATATGCAATGGTAAATAACCAGCTTTAAAGTCAGGGTAAAATATCTAGTCTGCTCTAAAAATAACAGATATATATTTATAGAGGTTGAATCTGGTACATATCACAATTTATTAAAAATGTAAAAAAAAAAAAAACAATAAAAAAAAAGTCAAAAGTGCTAAGGACTTTATATCAATAACAGGACAAAGCCTTACACATGTATCTATACAGTACATATAATCAGCAATAGCAAGCGATCCGCTAATAATTGTGCAAACAGATAATAGTGACATCAATTCAAATAACAAATCCCATCAATCTAGGGCTAGGTGTAAATAACAAGCTCGGCACTATATCATGTAAAGCACAGTCCCAAATCACCTGATTTTATATAAACAATACAAATGATGACTCCTATTTTATTTCTGGGTTGCACATAAGCCAGGAGTAGTTGTAAACTTATACTGTCCTGAAAAAGTAAAATGTCTGTAGACGTCCTTTAGGCTAAGGACATAACCATAAAACACAATACCATGTGCAGGAGCTCATTGTAGTGAAGCAGCTGGTGCTGTGCACAGACCAACTAATTGCAAACCAATTAAAGGATTATTAAATTCGTTGACACCTATTTTCGTAATCAATTATTATCGATTAAAATGATTAGTTGTTGCAGCTCTACATTTTTATAAGGGAAGTGAATTGGAAAGTTACAACTGCATGCATGCTCTATCTGAATCGTGACAGTTTAATTTTTACTTTAGTGTTCCTTTAAATATATCAAATACTTTGATAATTATAGACAGTAAAATGTAGAGTGCCGTATTGAAATTTCTATCATTTAACAAGTTAATACTTAGTTCAACCCTGTTTTTATTTGTACTTACGTATATATCAATGTCTTTTGTAGGAAAAAGGTTTGGTGGTTCTGGAGATTTACGCAGGCATGTGAGGACTCATACAGGGGAAAAGCCTTACACATGTGAGACATGCAATAAAAGCTTCTCTCGTTCTGCTGTTCTTAGACGGCATAAGAACATGCACTGTAAGTTTGTAGAAGATGGACAGAATACATCTGACGAGTTTTCTAAAGCAGTTACACCCACTGAGCTAGACAAATCTCAAAACTCTGATACATTGACTTCGGATGTTTCTATTGCTTTGATTCCAGAATCTAGTCAGTCAGTTGGAAATGCAAGGACTGAGTTTGAAGGGAGGACGGCACAATCTTTTTCCAAACTGCATACATTAGTTCATCAACAAGAGTTACCTGCTGAAGAAAAACTAAATATGGTTCGAGAAAAGGTCTCCAAATCAAATTTGTCAGATACATCCCAAAGTTACACATTTGCTGATGTAGACGTTGCAGTCACTGAGGAAACATTACAATCTGACATTTCTCTTATACGATCCTCTTTAGCAACTTTGGAAAATAACTGTAATGAACCTTTAGGCAATCGATCAGCAAGTACTTTATACAGAAGTTCTGATGGCCCATTCTTCTCTAGCATGTCTTTATGGGGGTTGGCTATGAAGACCTTGCAGAATGAAAGTGAAATAGATCAGTGATTTCTGTTTCTTATTTTTTTTTAAAAATGTAAAGATCTAAAATATTGCAACCAAATGTTTTGTGTTTGTCTTTTTGAACTAAAAAAATCTGTCTGAAATGGATTATTTTTATAACAAATATTTTCTTTCTGTGTAAGCAGAAAACATATTCCAGTCTTAAAACTGGGTCCCAGTATATAACTTACCTTTTGTTTTTTTATACTCTAGTGTGAAATTCAGATATTTTGCCTGCTTTTGCTGTAAACAACGTCTTTTCACATTTCATACATCAAGACTGGAGTGCCTCCATCATATTTAGGAAATTATGGCATCTAAATGACCCTGCAACATTATACTTAACAATTGCTTAGATCAGAGCACATGTTCATGTACATCTTTGCAAGCAGTAAAATCCCCCCAAAAAATGTTTGTCAAAATCCAGCTATATTGAGAATTAATAAGTAATGCAATTGGCATTGGAGACGCATATAATTTGTATCTTCAGTCATTGTTTCTTATCTAATATCTAACTGAAGATAATAGTCCCATGTAACAGACATTTCTGTATATGTTTCAATTACCTATCTTTAAATAGTTGTATTACTCTAGATTTAGAAGTTTGGAGACGGTTTATACTTTATTTGTAGAGATTTATTCCACAACCATATCAATGGATTTAATGGACACTGAATATTTAATGCTCATTTTATTTCTCTAATTACGGATGACCAAAAAACTTGAACTGGATTACACCACCACATATGTGTTTGGTTACTATTGATGTGACCACAGCACCAAATCCCATTTTTTTTTATTCAGACCATCAGTAAAAACATAGTAAAGACCTCAAGGCAAGGAACTGTAGGAACTGACGCCCCTTTTGTGACGTCACTACACTCCGAAGTACGTTTCGCCAATCACAGCTTGGCTTTTTCGAGGATCCTCGAAAAAGCCAAGCTGTGATTGGTGAAACCTACGTCGGAGCGTAGTGACGTCACAAAAGGGGCGGATCCTTGTTCCATACCGGACTTGAACAGCACTCATTAGACATTGTGATACACATAGTCTTTTGCTTGCAGCGGTCAGATTTGATATTATCTATAGCTAGCTTTAGGCTAGTCCTTTCTTAAGTTGCACTCACCTTTTATTGCCATTTTTTGTATGCTGATAGTGTGCTCCATGTGCCTAAGACAGCTCCCTTCAGCATCACATGGATCCAGAGCACCAACTGCATAGCTGCTCCACAATCAATATACTCACTTTGGGTCTGTGTATAAAGGGTGCCCCTACCTACTCTGACAAGGGACTGTGGGACACCAGCATTCCAAAATTGCAATCGGCTGCAGTGGCTCTGGGCTGCATGGAAGAGGAGTGCAAAGCCGAAATAGGTACAGCAGGTGTGTTCCGTTCTGGCACACCACCATACCAGTGGCACACAAACATCACCCCCCTAAAATTGTGGCCTTGGTAGGCAATTCCGGCCCTGACTGCAGCTTCAGGTCTGGTCCTTCCTTGAGGGAGGTAGTGGATGCAGTGGCAGTTAGCGTGGGCGGCAGGGCCTAAGGAAGTAAAGAACGCTAAAACGCTGCTCCAGGTCCTTTCGAGCTCCAGCAAACAACTGACACTGATGGGCTTGTGAGAGAGGAAATAGTATCCAAACACTCCAGTGCGGTGCACGCTGTAACGGCTGAGCAAACCGGAAAGGCAAATACAAAAAGAAAAACAGCTGCAGTTGCACTCAAAAAGGCTCCAAAAAAATAAATATTTATTCCTGACAATTTAAATGGCACAAGGAAGGACAATCATTGTGCCATTTAAATTGTCAGGAATAAATATTTATGCCATTGCGGCGTGCACTGCTATGGAGTGTCTGGATTCTATTTCCTCTGTCACAAGCCCATCAGTGTCAGTTGTTTGCTGGAGCTCGAAAGGACCTGGAGTTTTAGCAATCTTTACTTTCGTAGACTCATGTATTAGTGTGGCCAGTTTTTTTACATCTGCTGTAAGCAGCATCCACTGCTTGTTGCGCGGCAGCCGCCATAATGTTGAATGTTGCCCCTGGAGTCAGACACCAATAAAGGGCCAATTCTTGAGTGCCTCCAAAAAGTGCAGCCCCCTCAAATCTGCCGCTCTAGGCCCGTGCCTTGTTGGCCATGGCCATAATACCCCCCTGGCCTTACCCATAACCCCCAGTCATTCTCTTTGCCTCTGTCAATGAAGGTTGTGCGAAGTTAGTGTCTGAAGAACTCTTTTATGGGTACTTTTCCCTGCTAGTAAGGATTGGAGTCTAGCTGTGTCCACGTCAATCTCTTTAGTAAGAGAAGTGGTGACTTTTAGAAGTTAAAAGGCGGCGAGGCAGTCCTTGCTTTACTTTTAACACTTTGCTACCCCTTTGTGAAAAGTTGGTTACTCTGTTCTTTCTTTTCCTACAGGTCTATGACAGGGAGCGTAGTGCCTGCCACACCTTGAGGATCAGCATCTCTTATGCAATGATCTAAGGTAAGTGCCTTTATATTCTAGGTAATAAAGGGCAGCCGCACTTATGGGGTTAATCCTCCTTCTAGATCTCTTTTGTTGTTAGCTACAAAGATAATAATCCTAAATTAATATAAGGATTCATATGGGCATATTTTTTATTGGCACACTTTAATATGAGATAAGTTTATTCCTAACTTGGCAGTATGAGATTGAAGAGATAGAGTTCTCTCAATGGGCTGGGATGTATTTGTCTAGAGATATGTGTTAGACTTAGGCTGGTGAGCCATGATACTTTTATGCGGTTTGCACCTTAATTTTAGTCCGGTCACGTGGACTGATACGCAGTACAGTTCAGCATTTCAAGTTGAGGCTGCTGTAACAGCGGCTTTCTCAGCTTTCCCTTCATTGAGTAAGCCTGAGAGAAAATTCAGATTATTATAACCTTGGGGACTAAATAATCGAGATTTTATTAAAGACAGGAGGCAAATATTTTATGCATAAATCTTTACCGACTTCCAAAACAGCAGCAAAGAACAAGTAACATAGAAACAAAAAAACAACCAATCAGCAATGAACAGATAATATATCCATCCAGAAACAGGAAAAAGCTTCCTCGTTTCACTGCCGAACAGAAGGAGAGTCCTCAAAACTTTAACAGGAAACGGACACAAAAGATCCGCCGCAGAGCCGTCTGACATCTGTGCCAATGCGGAAAGTAAAATAAACAAAAAAGAGAGCGGTAACACTGCTACCAATAAGGGACAACCTGAGAAAAACAAAGGTTAACACAGTCAAAACATAAATCACATCAAAAGATTTTTTTATTTTTTTTACGGGATGGGAAGAGGAGAGAAAATATTCGCCTCCTGTCTTTAATAAAATCTAGATTATTTAGTCACCAAGGTTATAATAATCGGAATTTTATGGAAAGACAGGAGGCTTCATATTTTATGCATATTTTAACGCCCAGAAAGGACAGAATGGAATGGATGAGAAACGGGCTTGAAATTGAACTGAAAGACAACAGCTGATTAACCCTTTCGTGCCGGGGTTAATTTGTGTACATCGGAACAACTGTTCTGATGTAAACATCAGGGAAGCGCCAGTGGCTTCAGGAAAGCCAAGAGGTTAGGACGTTGTATTTCGTCCTTTTGCACTAAAGCCCAGCTAAATTCGGATAAAATACAACGTCCTAACAGCGTTAATGGGTTAGATACAACACTCTAGGTTTACTCTCTCTATGCTATTCCCTATATAGTAAACAGCCCTCCAATTCTGTTGACCAAAAATAGAATAAAAATAGGGAAGTGCTAAAAAAAAGCAGAAAGAGATCTCCTATACAAATAACACAGATTAGTATGTCAGTGACAAAAAAGTTAATGTTTAAAATAATGTAAAGAATGTAGATATAAAATTATCAATTAAATATTTATTAAAAATATGAATTATAAAATAAACAATATACAGTAAAATAACTATTGTAAATAGATGCCGGCATCAAAGTCCAGTGTTAAATATTGCTAATACAATTTAGCTAGTACAAAATAGGTATAAGACATAAGCGCTACTAACAGAAAATAAATGAACGGATATAGGTAACGCAAGAGTGGGTTACTAGAGTATACAGGTGGTGATTTTTAATCACAAGTGTGGCTTGAGCCCAAATAATAGGCAATGTGGTATTATTGTAACCTGACAATCTCCAAATAATTCTTAGCTCCGGACGGTTTGTAACTCAGATTAGCAGTGTGATAAAAGAGGCATCCGTCCACTTTGGGATATTTGGAAAACTTTCCATGAGTGGAATCATTTGTGCACTCTGAAGATCCATGGAGTATTGTGCACCTGTTCATGAGCCATTCTGTCAGAGTATCCAAGATATATTGGTAGATTCTGGGACAGGGATTATGCATACAGAAAACACTTGTGTATCACAAAGTGACTCAATACACCTGTCCTACTACCAGTTTCTTTAGGCGTATAAATGATTCACGTGAGCAGATCTTCGCATTTTAGCCGTACCAGCCTTTATCAAGATGCTCACTTGTACAACAGTCTGGATTTAAATATGGTTTGGAATTCTCCAATTGGTTGTGTGTGTGTTTAAAGCAGACCAATCTTAGAGCTGGAATTCTTCACAGCATGTTAAAAGGATAAATATCACCTGGTGGAGAGGTTTTAACTCTTTATATACAGATTTCATATAAAAGTGTCTACAAACATCTTTCACATTATTTAACTCTTTGCCACATAAGTTGCATAATTCCCTTTATTTTATTCATTCATTTATTTTATATTTCAAATTTTTTTCTTACTCTAATCCTCTTTCTCTATTCTTCTTAGTTTTTATTTATTAGTTAACACTAACTACACTATTTCACCAAGTTAGCAAGAAAATTGTATTGCTTTCTATTTTGACACTATTTGCTATAATAGTATCTAGTTTTATCTCGACTAGTTCTTATTATTAATAATCTTTTTTCACACATTTATACAACTTATATTAGCTAGTATATATATATATATATATTAGCAAAATACACTATAATTGTTTCTGCAACCAAATACCGTAATAATCTTCATTTTTAGTGCAAGTTGTAATTTTATTGTAATACTGGAGACACTTTGTATGAAACCTGTATACTCTATCGCAGACATTTATAGGATAAAGACTGGACTAAAAAGGTACCGCACTGTTTCTAGATTACTTCTGGATTCCTTTGTTGAGAAACATTCTCTACTTCATAGTTCACCTGGAACACATAATATACTGCTGTGAACCTTTTCAATACCTTAGTGGCAAAATATATGTCTAGTAAGAAACTCTTGTGTTACCTATATACGTTTATTTTCTGTTAGCGCTTATGTCTTATACCTATATTGTACTAGCTATATTGTATTAGCAATATTTTACACTGGACTTCGATGCCGGTAATAAATATTTCATTGATAATTTTATATCAACATTCTTTACATTATTTTAAACATTAGCTTTTTTGTCACAGACAAACTAATCTGTATTATTTGTATAGGAGATCTCTTTCTGCTTTTTTTTAGCGCTTTCCCTATTTTTATCCTATTTTTGAAATAGAACTGAGAAAACATAGAGGCAGAAGACCAATCTGCCAACGTCAATAAATTCTGAAGATTGCAACCTAACAGAAAAGCCCTGGAGGCCGCAACTCCTCTGACAGAGTTGGCCCCAAACGAGGGCGAGACTCCCGCCTCTGACATAAGCCATCAAACCCATCTCGCCAAGATAGGGAAAGAGACAGGACGGTGAGGAAGAACAAAGGAAATAAGGTGAGGACCCAACATGGATCTACGAAGGCTTTCAGTCATGATCAAGTAAGCTTTGAAGCAAAGAGCCACACAAATTTGGGGATCTGCCAGAAAATAATGGTAAAACAGATGTCGAGGATGACTTAGTCCTGCGTGAAATGGAAAAGGAAATTCCTTCAGGGGAAAAAGAGATGGAATGAACATCCAGGGCCCTGATGTCAGAGACCTGACGGAAAGAAACCAAGCAAAGCAACGTGGCCAGCTTAGCGGATAACTGCTTAAGGGAAAGAAAAGAGTTATTGGACCAATCTCTAAGGAAAGAGAGAACCAAATTGACGTCCCAAAGACTCAAATAACGAGATTGGGGAGGATTCTTTAGTCAAATGGCCAGAAGAAGAGGGCAGACTAAAGGATGTCTACCCGCAGGGACACCCTCAAAGGGAAGATGTCCTGCCGAAATGGACGAACAAAATAGATTGTGCAGTAACCCTTTCCTTGCGAAAAAAGTTTGGTAAGAAAGTTTACAATCATGGGAGGAGTGAAAAAAAGGGATTAACATCCCTTCTCATGCACCAACATACATAGACTGCCCAGGCTGAAGCATAAGATTTTCTAGTACCTGGGGCCCAGGATTCATGCAAGAGGAGGGAAGGCTCTCCCGAAAGGCCCTCAGAGGACCAGGATCCCCTGAAATCTGCCAAGCCAGAAGGTGCAGGTGGCCCTGATTCAAGAGAGGATGCCGGTGATCCTGGGAATCCACAAGGAGATTGGGAAGGTTGGCAAGGAGGGGCCGAACACATCTCTAGAAGAGGAGCAAACCAAGGTTAGGACGGCCACCAAGGAGTGATCAACACCAGGAGACATTGGAAGCATTGCACGCCCAAGAGCGTTCTTGCCAGAAGAACAAAAGGAGGGAAGGCGTAAGCCCCGTGGGTAGGTCAAATCTGCAGAAAAGCGTCCACTCCTTCACTGTCCGGGTCTGGGAGCCAACTGTAAAATCTCGGTAACTGGCAGTTGGTCTGAGATGCATAAAGGTCTACCGAAAGGGGGCCGAAGATGCGACAGATTTTTAGAAAAACTTGACGGTTCAGCATCCAGTCGCTGGAATCCCTCCAATGTCGAGAAAACCAGTCTGCTGTGAAGTTGGAAACACCCAGAATAAATTGGGCGTGAACAAAAATCCTGCACTCCAAACAAACCAATAGAAATGGGAAGTTGGATCTGACAAAGCTTTTGATCGAGTCCCACCCAGCCAATTGATATAATGGATGGCCGACAAATTGTCAATTCGTAACAGAATGCAGCAATCGATAAGTTTTTTTTGCTAATGGCAAAGGAGCCGGACAATAATTCCAAGCAATTTATGTGAAAGTTGGATTCCTCCACTGTGCAGGGTAGAGGATGTCCCACAAGAGGCACCCCAGCCTAAAAGGCTTGCATCGTAGGATAAAACGAAATCTGGGGTCGAGCCGAAAATCGCTCTGCCATTGCAGGCCTCCATGTGTTGCAACCACCAAGACATCTCCGATTGAACTTTGTTCGTAAGAAAGATCTGTTGTTGGTAGGAGTGGGACTCCCGAAAACATTGGATCTTTAGCCGCTGGCTGCATGGCGCGGTAGTGAAGGGGAGCAGGAAAAATGGCCTGGATAAATGAGGATAGGAGTCCAATGATCTTTGCCAACTGGCGTATGGAGATGGAGACAGCCCCTAGTGCTGATCGAAACTCTGATTTGATACGATCTATCTTCTCTTGAGGAAGGAGAAGATGTCCGAGGGTAACGTCTATGGAGAAACCCAGAAACTCCACAAGTTGTAGAGGGGAAAGGCTTGACTTCTCGTTGATTACAAAGCCCAGTAAGGAGAGGAGAGAGGACATGTCTTGAAGTTGCGAGAGTAATAAGTTCTTGTCTTGTGCCATGAGAAGGATATCGCCCAGGTAAACCACTAGACGTCGAGATGGACCATCCAATCGTTCAGATGGAGGAGGTCTCTCAAAATATGGATGCCCTCCATCTTGAAGTGGCGGTATACCACAAAAAAGTTGAGGTCCCTCAGTTTGATGACAGGTCGGAAACCTCCTGACTTTTTTTGAAACAAGAAAGAGATTGCTCAGGAAACCTGGAGGGGAGTCCTGGGAAACAAGCTCTGTATAGCTCCTTTTGAGAGGAGAGATAAGACCTCTTCTTTGATGAGGTTCTGACCTTCCCCAGACAGGCGTAAGGGATTGGGAAGGTGGGATTAAAAGGGGGGGAAATTAATCCTATGACGAATCCCTGAATGGTTTGGAGAACCCAGGGATCTGCAGAAAGATACAACCAACTTTTGAAAAAATGGGCGAGTCTGCCCGTAAACAGCAAGTGGGAAGAAGGATGAGGACTCGCCTTGATTGGGGTAAAGAAGGGCTGGAGAGATTCATGTGGCCGATTTGTCTGGGTCCTGCAGATCTGGCTCTGAACGGGAACATGGCTCTGTTGTAGTATCCCGGTGGGTACAGAGATTAATTGAGGTCCATGAATTGACCTCTGTATCTGCTGGCCCTGGTAAAATCCCGTCTGGCCTGAAAAGCTTTCCTGAGAGAGGCCTGGATTTTGTCAATCGAGGTAAAAGTTGAAACATAATGCCTCATAATAGTGAGGAAGGAATTTCCAAATAAGAGGCCTTTGGCTTGAGAGCCTACCTCTTCAGTTTCTAGAACAGCTAATTTGGGGTCAATGCGTAGTAAAACAGCTCTACGTCTTTCACTGGAGATAGCCACATTGGCATTACCTTGTAAATAAAAGGCTCTAAAAGCCCAGTCTTTAATCATGGAAGGATCCAATGAAGAACCAGAAAGATGAGCTTCATCGGCTAGAAGAAGGATTTGTGCCAAAGGGCCAGAAATGTCCAGGAGTTTGTCCTGTGCCGCACAAAGGGATCTTTCCAGCCCCTTCCTTGAGTCCTTACCTTTCCTAGTTAGAAAGGTTACCAGCTTAGGGTCAAATTCAGGTGTAGATTTTCTACCTGGAAAAGGTCTACGACATTCTGCTCTGAGGAGAGCTCTGTCTTCCCGATCTAAGGGTTGACGATGTCGTCTCTGAAGGAACCTATACAGATGAGGAGAGAGAGACCACTCAGAAGAGCGAGGGTGTCTGAGATGTTTGGGATTAAAAATGGCAATCCTCCTCTGAATCAGAGGAAAGGGTTGAATCCTGAGGAGATTTCTCTCTAATGGGGTTCTCAGGGAGAGAGGCAGAAGTGGAGGGTTGTTCCCTCTGTGCAAAAGCTTGTTGAACCGCAAGGTTAATAAAATCCATAACTTCCTCTTTGGTAAAAGAGGTCTTATCTGAGGACTCCATATTGCACCTGTAATGCAGAAAATTTTAATAAACTCGCTGTTTATAATTGGTTAAAATAAAAGAAATATAAACAATATATTAGATAGCATGATAGAACAGGGTTAAATACCCTGCAGGAGCATGCAACTTCCAACAAAAATAAAATATGTGTTTACAATACAGATACTGTTACTCTTAGATAATATAGGCTTGATAACCTGGGAGCTCTACTGCTATATTATAACTACTATTATACTGCTATATTATACTAAAAAAATATGTATTAAAACTATCAAACTACTTTTTCTCTCACACCAGCTTAAAGGGACAGTATACTGTAAAATAGTTTTTCCCTTAATGTGTTTACAATTGCTTTTTTTACCAACTGCAGAGTAAAAAATGTATGAAAATTAGCTTTTTAAGGCTTATTTGTGTATATTAAAGCTCTGATTTTGTGTTTTGAAGCCACAACCTAATAAAATGGGTTGAGCTTGTAGGTATAATCCGATCTCATTACTGTATCACATTGTGCAAATATACCTGCTTCTTTATCTTATATCTGTCCTTAAAACAATCACCAGTACTTTGAGAGAACAATGGAAAATCAACATTTTATTACCTTATCTCTGCTATATCGCACTGGGAGTGTAATTTCTTCTGCTGGCTGTGTTTACAAAGCTTATCTATAGCTGGTACGCGCGGCCACAAACTTTCAGAATAGGTGGGGATACCACATGCTAAATCAACAATTTCAAATGCCAATATAAGGGTAAAGGAGCTACTTGTAAACAATTTAATACACTCCAGCAGGTAAAGTGGATCATTGGGAACAAGTTAAAGGGGAGAAAATTTTTGAGTAAACTGTCCCTTTAATGAGGCAATAACACCTGTTCACATAAATAGTTCACTGTTACCAAGCCTATTATGCACAATAGCAATGCAGCACGCGCATCATGCTGCTATGTGTTTTACACAGTGTGATGCACGTCTGCCGAAATGGTTAGATCTGAGGAGGTCACGTGTACGCAGCTACGTGACGCGACCAAGATCGTCAGCGGGTGAGGGCCGCAAACGGCCTAGGGAACGGAACACCCGTCGGAGACGCCTGTTGACGATGTCGGGTTAGGATAGAGCCGCCAGCCTCAGGATGCTTAGAAGAGAGGCGGCGAGGTAGGTATAGGGATCTGGAGTCCCAGAGGTGGACACGTGCGGCGGTAGTGATCGATATTAAGACCGCTGCCGTCGCACGCACTATACCACCAACAACAGAAAGGATGATCAAAATAACAAAAGGGAAAAAATATATATAGAAAGAACAGTTACAAATGAGATATATAAATCTAGAAATTTGAGATAACGATGTTGGTAGAAATATTTCCAATATAACTTGACATATATAAATAAAGGACGATATATCACCTGCTGGCTGGAAGACATCAAAGAAAAGAGTAAGCTAATTCCTGTTTCTGGGTGAATATATTATCTGTTCGTTGTTTTTTGTTTCTATTACTTGTTCTTTGCTGCTGTTTTGAAAGTCAGTAAAGATGTATGCATAAAATATGAAGCCTCCTGTCTTGCCATAAAATCTAAACACTTACCTTATTCTAAGGTTTCTGATTCTAGGACTGCATTAGCCACTCTTACTCAGGGGTCTGATTATGAGGATACTTCAGTAGCTTCTGAAGGTGAGATCTCAGACTCTGACACTTAAACAGAAAAATCTTTAGATTCTGAAGAAGTTAATATTAGGTTTAAGCTTGAGCACCTCCAATTACTTTTAAAGGAGGTCCTAGCTACTTTGGACGACTCTGATCCGGCTGTTCCTGTCAACCCCACAAAGTCTTCAATATTGGATAGAGTCTATGATTCCCCATCTTCTGAGGAGGTTTTCCTGTACCAAGTAAGATGTCTGAAATTATTGCTCAGGAATGGGACAAACCAGGGGTTCCTTTTTCCCCTTCCCCTGTTTTTAAGAAAATATTTCCTGTGGCTGACTCTATTCTACTCTTGCTAAGATAACTACCATTCCTATAGAGGATAGTTGCTCTTTTAAGGACCCAATGGACAAGAAGCTAGAGGCTTAAAAAGATGTATGTTCATCAAGGATTGCAGTGGCAACCAGCAGCGAGTATTGCTACAGTTGCAGGAGCTGCATCTTATTGGCGCGATGCATTATCTGATCTTATTACAGAGGAACTACAGTAGAGGAGATCCAAGATAGGATCAAAGCTCTTAAATTGGCCAATACTTTTATCTGTGATGCCAATATGCAGATAATTTGTCTGGGAGCTAAGATGTCTAGCTTCACGGTTCTAGCTCGCAGGGCTCTGTGGTTAAAATCTTTGTCGGCCAATGTCTCTTCTAAGGCCAAGCTTTTGGCTTTACCTTGCAAGGGAAAGACACTTTTTGGACCTGGTCTGGCAGAGATCATTTCAGAGATTACTGGTGGAAAGGGATCTTTCCTACCTCAGGACAAGAAGAACAGACCTAGAAGTTCCTGTCGTAACTTTAAGGGACAAAAGTCCTCTTCCTCATCTAAATCGGATCAACTCAGATCTTCTTGGAAATCCAACCAGTCCTCTAAATCTGCATGAATGTTCTGCCCCTGATTCCTGTGGGGGGCAGGCTTACCTTCACGTTCCCATATACAGGGAACACCATCAGTATCTGAGGTTTGCCTTTCTGGACAAGCACTTTCAATTTGTTGCGCTTCCATTTGGTCTGGCCACGGCTTCTGGGGGCTCTATTGGCTGTGATCAGATCCCAGGGAATTGCTGTGGCGCCTTATCTGGATGACATCTTGGTTCAGGCGTCATCTTTTCAACTAGCCCAATCTCATACACAGAGGCTGTTGTCTTTTCTACATTCCCATGGGTGGAAGGGTAAATTTGGAAAAGAGTTCTCTTGTTCCATCTACCAAAGTGTGTTTCCTAGTGACTATAATAGATTCCTTGTCCATGAAGATTTTTCTGATGGAGGTCAGAAAAGACAAGATTCTTGCTTCCTGCCTCTTCTTCCAGTCTGCCTTTCGTCCATCTGTGGCCCAATGCATTGAGATGATTGGACTGATGGTGGCATCCATGGACATCATTCCTTTTGCTCGGTTCCATCTACGACCGCTTTGTATGCTCAGTCAATGGAACGGAGATCATTCGGATTTAACTCAAAGGATAAGTTTGGACACTGTGACAAGAGACACTCTCTCGTGGTAGGTGTCACAGGAACATCTGTCTTGGGGGAACTTGCTTTCTGAGACATTCCTGGGAAATTGTGACTACGGACGCCAGCCTGTCAGGCTGGGGTGCTTTTTGGGGCCCTCTAAAAGCTCAGGGCCTGTGATCTCGGGAGGAGTCTGCTCTTCCCATAAACATCTTGGAATTGAGAGCTATCTTCAATGCCCTATTAGCGTGGCCTCAACTTGCACTGGTCCGGTTTATAAGATTTCAATCGGACATCACCACCTCAGTGGCTTACATCAACCACCAGGGAGGGTCTCTGAGTTCCTTAGCCATGAAGGAGGTGACTCGAATTCTACAGTGGGCAGAAGCCCACGATTGTCTACTATCTGCTATCCACATTCCAGAAGTGGACAATTGGGAAGCAGATTTTCTGAGCAGACAGACTTTGTATTCAGGGGAGTGGGCTCTTCATCTGAAAGTGTTCTCTCAGATAACCCTCCAGTGGGGGGTTCCAGAGTTGGATCTGATGGCATCCCGCCAAAACGCCAAGGTTCCTAAGCACGGTTCAAGGTCAAGAGATCCTCAGGCCGTTCTGATTGATGCTGTAGCGGTTCCTTGGAGGTTTTCTCTGGCTTATCTGTTTCCTCCGTTTGCTCTCCTTCCACGAGTCATCGCTCGTATCAACAGGAGAGAGCATCAGTGATTCTAATAGCTCCTGCATGGCCTCGCAGGATTTGGTTCGCAGATCTTGTGAGGATGTCATCTCTACCTCCTTGGAGGTTACCTCTGAGGAAGGACCTTCTTCTTTAGGGTCCTTTCCTCCATCCAAACCTATATACCCTGAAGCTAACTGCTTGGAGATTGAATTCCTAGTTCTGTCTAAGCGTGGTTTTTTCTGACGCTGTTATTGAAACTTAGATTCAGGCTCGAAAGCCGGTCACTCGCAAGATTTACCCTAAGATATGGCGTAAATATCTTTATTGGTGTAAATCTAAGGGATTCTCCTCAGGATGGAGTGGATAATAGTTTATCGGTTGAGGGTCAGATTTCAGCGTTATCTGTCCTTTTGCACAAACGTCTGGCAGATATACCAGATGTTCAAGCCTTTGTATAGGCCCTGGTTAGAATCAGACCTGTGTTTAAACCTGTTGCTCTCCCATGGAGCCTTAATGAAGTTATTAAAGTTTTACAGCAGGTTCTGTTCGAGCCTATGCATGTTGTTGATATAAAACTGTTATCCTGAAAGGTTTTGTTTCTTGTGGCCTTTTCTTCTGCTCGCAGAGTGTCTAAACTTTCAGATCTGCTGTGGGATTCTCCTTACCTTATTTTTCATGCTGATAAGGCGGTCCTTTGTACTAAATTGGGGTTTCTTCCTAAGGTAGTATCGGATCGAAACATTAATCAGGAAATTGTTGTTCCTTCTCTTTGTCCTAATCCTTCTAAAAAGGAATGTCTCTTGCATAACTTGGATGTTGTGCAGGCTCTAAAATTATACTTACAAGCTACTAAAGATTTTCGTCAATCTTCTGCCCTTTTTGTTGTTTTCTCTGGAAAGCGAAAGGGTCAGAAGGCCACACCTACTATTCTGTCTCTATGGTTGAGAAGTCTGATTCTTTTGGCTTATGAGACTGCTGGACAGCAGCCTCCTGAGAGAATTACGGCTCATTCCACTAGGGCTGTATCCTCGTCTTGGGCTTTAAAAAATGAAGCTTCTGTGGAACAGATTTGCAAGGCGGCAACATGGTCCTTTCTGCATACTTTTTCCAAATTCTACAAATTTGATACTTTTGCCTCGTCCGAGGCTTCTTTTTCGGCTGTTTAGGTCCTTCTACCTTTTTCTCCCTTCCTGTTCATTCCAAGTCCTCTAGCTTGGGTATTGGTTCCCACTAGTAATTGGAATGATGTTGTGGACTCTCCATGTCATAGGAAAGAAAACAAAATTTATGCTTACCTGATAAATTTATTTATTTCCGGACATGGAGAGTCCATGACCCTGCCTTCTTTTAATTATAATTCGGCAGTTTTTGTGTGTAAACTTCAGGCACCATTTCACCCTTGTGTTTCTTCCTTTTCCATTTTCTTTGGCTGAATGACTGACTGGGGGTTATGGGTAAGGCAGTTACACTTAACAGCTTTGCTGGGGTGCTCTTTGCTTTGCTGGGGTGCTCTTTGCCTTATCTTGCTGGCCAGAAGTTGAATATCCCACTAGTAATTGGAATGACGTTGTAGTCTCTCCATGTCCGGAAATAAATAAATTTATCAGGTAAGCATACATTTTGTTTTTCTTTCATATGATGGTGAGTCTATAGGAATTCCATAACATGTGGGCTATACTTCACAAATAGGAGGAGGCCGATAGCCCACACAAGAGCTTTAATTCCCTTCCCATCGCCACTCTCTCCTCAGTTTGTTCTTGTCCTCCCAGGGGGTTAGGCTGAAAATAAAGGTGCTCCAGCTATTTTCTTAACAAAATGTATTTTAAGGGAATGGAGGACCAATGTGAACCCCTGATGCAGATACATACACCTATTGTCATTGGCTTACCAACGTATTCTGCTAGTTCTCAGTAGTGCATTGCCGCCTTTTCAATAAAGGATATGAAAGTGAAGTAAAATTGACAAGTAAATTGGAAAGTAGTTTAAAATTGTATGATCTATCTGAATCATGAAAGAAAAATGTTGGGTTTCAATACAGATGTCATTCTTGAAGGGAGTGAGGAATGGGAGTTACAAGGAGAGCTAGATGTCTGGACTCCTCTGGAGGCAAAGTTTCATATTATCTTATTGGATCTCTGAGTCTTTAGTTATGGCTCCTTCTGAAGAAGGAAATTATCTTTATAGACAGACTCACAGTCACCTGTCTATGATAGAGGTATCCTTACTCTGTTTTGGGTAGTACAGATTCAATGTTCTCTTTCAGCTGTTCTCTTTCCAGAAGGGTAATACTGGGAAGTGGATTTATCAGCAGTCCTCTGTTCTCCAGGGAAGTAGTCTCTCAGGCATTTGCTGGATAAATTCAAATGTTTTTCCACTTAAACTGTGACCTTCCAGGTACTGTGCCAGATCCAAGGACCTAAAGGCACAATTGATAGATGCTTTAGAAAGACCATGGAATTTCTTGTCTAACTTATCTGTTTTTCTTTTATTTGTTTTTTTTTTTACCAAGAATTTTTGCTTGAATCAGGAGTCAGTAATCCTGATAGCTCCAGCTGGAACCGTAATAGGACCTGGTATACTGACCTGTATTAGATGGCTAGTTGCCACCTTAATTTCTTCAGACTAACTTGTGTCTCAAGGGTGACACACTGCAATTCAAGACAGCAGTTCTGGGTTCAATACCCGAGTAGGCTGTTTAAAAAAAAAAAAAAAAATTAGTTTTTTTAATATCAAATCTCTAATATTAGTCGCATGGAGATTGAACGCCTAATTCTGAGATAAGGGGGCCTATTTATTAATGTGCGAGCAGACATGATATGATGTAGCATATCATGTCCGCCACACATCAATAAATGCCAACAGCATACGCTGTCGGCATTTATCATTACACAAGCAGTTCTTGTGAACTGCTTGTGCAATGCCGCCCCCTGCAGATTCATGGCCAATCAGCAGGGGGTCTCAATCAGCCCAATCGTATAGGATCATGCAGACTAATGTCCGCAGCCTCAGAGCAGGCGGACAAGTTATGGAGCAGCGGTCTTTAGACCCTGAAGGCTCACGCGGAAACAGGCATAAAGCTCCATTCGGAGCTTGATAATTCGGCCCCATAGAGTTTTCTCGTATTGGGTTTTATATCTCTCTGGAAATAGGAAACCAGTTTCCCAAAAAGATTTCCACAAGTTTGGAAGTTTTTTCTTTGAGTGGTGTTCTTCAAAGGCTTTTTTCCTGGCATTATTTTAGGATCTATTGGATTCTTCAGTTTCTGCTAGGTGGTCTTGACAAAGGATTGTTAGTTTTTTTTCTTAATTTTACATAAGAATTTAGCCAGTCTTTCTAATGTTTATATATTTGCTCAAGATTTGGAGAGAATTAAGCCCTATTCCTCCTCCATTGTATTGTATTTAGTTTTGCTGTTCTCCAAGGACCTCCCTTGAATGTTCAGCATAGTTTTTAATATTTTGTCCTTGAGGTTCTTTCTATTATTTTTATCTCAGCTAGAAGAATTTCCATATTCTCTGCTTTCCTGTGAATCTCCCTTTTTATAGGTTTTTCAAAAGATAAGACTGTTCTTCTTAACCTGTATGTTATTCTCTAAAATGTCTGTCATAAGTTATGCTTCCATTGGAGCGGATTTGTAAATCTGCAATATGTCTTCTCTGCACACATTCTGTAAAGATTTTCTGGTTTGATGTTTTTGCTTTTTGGGAAATTGTATTTGGCAGAAAACTCCTTCAGGCCACAGGGTCTGGTAAAATAGAAATTGCCTTATTCTCTCCCTCTTTCCTTAACATGGATTCTCAGCTTGGGTTACTAAATTCCACATGTTATGGAATTCCTATGGACTCTTATCATACGAAAGAAAACAACATTTTTACCTGATAAGTTATTTTCTTTTGCGATGACAAGAGTCCAGAGGCCCCGTCTCTTTCAAGTTTTTGGGCGACAGTTCTAATTTGCACCTCTGTTTCCTTTTCTCTGCTTAGCTATACAAACAAACTTAGGAGAGAGGGGAGGTGGGAAGAATTAAAGCTCTTGGCCCCAAGTTATCAAGGTCTGTCGGACCTGATCCGACAGTGCGGATCAGGTCCGACAGACCTCGCTGAATATGGCGAGCAATACGCTCGCCGTATTCAGCATTGCACCAGCAGCTCACAAGAGCTGCTGGTGCAACGCCGCCCCCTGCAAACTCGCGGCCAATAGGCCGCCAGCAGGGGGGTGTCAATCAAAGCGATCGTACTCAATCGGGTTGATTTCCGGCGATGTCTGTCCGCCTGCTCAGAGCAGGCGGACAGGTTATGGAGCAGCGGTCTGTGTGACCGCTGCTTCATAACTGCTGTTTCTGGCGAGTCTGAAGACTCGCCAGAAACAGGGGCCATCAATCTCCTTACGGAGCTTGATAACTAGAGGCCCTTGTGTGAACTCTCTGCCTCCTCCTAGTGGAGGAAAGTATATCCCACATGTTATGGCATTCCTATGGACTTTTATCCCGAAATAAAATCATTGATCAGGTTAGCATACATTTTGTTTTCCACCTACTTTGGCAAATTGTATACAATGTAATACAGGTGGCCCTCGGTTTACAACGGTTCAATTTACACCGTTTCAGAATAACAACCTTTTTTCCCAGTCATGTGACTGCTATTGAAAAGCATTGAGAAGCAGTCCATTTATTAAAATAGCCAGTAGGTGGAGCTGTCCGCTTGTGTTGCAGCAAAGCCAAGCAAGCTGAAATGAATCAATTTAACCAGACCTGTGTTGTGTGATTATTTTATTAGGTTTATAATGCAGTTTAGCAAATGTTTTTGTTCATTTAACTTAGTTTAATTATATATTCTGTATTGTGTGATTATTTTATTAGGTTTATAATGCTGTTTAGCATTTAAAGTCTTCATTTCAAAGCTTTAAAAATAATGTATTAGGTGTTGCTTATGACAATTTTGAGAGGGACCGTGAACCTAACTCCCTCACCAGTGACTTACATTATAAACTGGGTTTAAATTTACAACGGTTTCGATTTACAACCATTCCTTCTGGAACCTAACCCCGGCGTAAACTGAGGGCTACCTGTGTGTATATATATATATATATATATATATATATATATATATATATATATATATATATATATATATATATATATATTTATGTGTGTGTGTATGTATGTATATATATATATATATATATATATATATATATATATATATATATATAATTTTGATTACAAATTTCAGTTGTGAAAATGCTAGCAAGGGTGTCTCAGATACACTGAAGCAGAAAGTTTATACCATGCAACATGCAAGCAACATATTTGTTTTATACACTATTTTAAGCTGTTTCTTCAGCGCTGTGGGTTTTCTTTACTCTGTGAATGAACTTTTTTGTTTTCCCATCTGACAAACGCACATATACATGCACACACACATACATACTAAAATGCATATTCATTTACCCACACATGTACACTCATATACACAGTCATTTACCCATACATACCCATACTTACATACAGTCATTAACCCATGCTTGCAGTCATTTATCCATGCATGTGCACACTCAAATACACACTTTTTTCCCATATATGTACATATTCACATATAGTTATTTACCATGCATGCAGTCATTTACCAATGCATGCAGACATTCATATATACAATTATTTGCCCATACCTGCACACACACTCATATACATAGTCATTTACCCATTTATGCCCACACTCATATATGCATTTACCCATGCATGCAGACATTCATATAAACAGTCATTTACCCATACTTGCACACACTCATAAACACACACAAAGGAGACTGCCATTCACAAATATACACACACACACATATATATATATATATATATATATATATATATATACACATACACAAAGGAGACTGACAAACATATACACACACAAAGGAGACTGACACACACATATATACCCATAAAGGAGAATACATATATAACACAGGTTTAAGAAGTGAGAACTTTGGGTATCTTCTTAAAAATATATAATTTTTCTTAATCTAATTTCCTAACCTTCTAAAATGTAATCTAAAATATTAATCTATCCCTAAATTTAACTATAATGTTCCTTACCTAAAGAATGAATAAATAAAATACAAAAATACATAACATAGTAAGTTTAAAACATTGCACCCAATCACTGTATTTCTACACTGATGGTAGGACTGGGGAGATGTGATTGGGGGTGGGGGTGACTGGGGAGATGTGATTGGGGGTGGGGGTGACTGGGGAGATGTGATTGGGGGTGGGGGTGACTGGGGAGATGTGATTGGGGCGACTGGGGAGATGTGATTGAGGAGCAGGAAATATGGGGGAGAAAAGCAGGGTGGCTTGGGGAGATGAGGGAGAGGAGCAGGGGGCCTGGAGAGAGAAGCAGGGGGGCCTGAGGACATGGGGGATAGGAGAACAGGTGGTTCTGGTGAGATGGGGGAGAGAATCAGGGGGCTGTAAGAGAGGATCAGGGGGCATGGCAATATGCTGGAAAGTCTTGGGGGCATGGGGTGTTTTATGCATTGGAAGAACTTTGTATATTAATTTGCACCGTGTAATCTGATTATAGAATATTATGCATATCTCAACAAAGGTCATTATATAGGTTTAAATGCTTAAATGCTTCTTCTAGCTATAGGAAAAAACTAACCTGTCCTCATTTAGTTCAGTGTTTAAAATGTTATAAATATCTAAAATTCTTTAACATGATACATTCTTATGTTTAAGAAAATCCACTGCTATTTTTTTTTATAATGAGCACACAAAAAAAATACAAAATTAGATCTCCACAGGCCCCCCTGCCCTTCTCCTCAGCCCCCCATTACATCTCTCCAGTCACCCCCACCCACAATCACATCTCACCAGTCCTGCCAATCACATTTCCCCAGGCCTTTCCCTCCCTCCACCATCACATTTCACCAGTCCCTCTCCCCAATCACACCTTACCAGAACCTCAACTTCACATATCCCTGCCAGCCCCCCAATCACATATTCTTAGAACCCCAATATCACATATCATCTGCCAACCCCCCAATCACATCTTCCCAGTACTCCAACATCACATATCCCCTGCCAACCCCCCAAACACATCTCCCCAGTACCCCAACATCACATATCCCCTGCCAACCCCCCAATCACATCATTCCAGGACCGCAACTTCACATATCCCTTGTCAACCCCCCAATCACACCTTCCCAAAACCCCAACTTCCCTGCCAACCCCCCAATCACATCTTCCCAGGACCCCAACATCATATATCCCTCTATGCCATCATATTAGCCTTTGGTAGGTAAGTTCTTCAGGATGATTATTTGCCTGCTGGTTATTTTTTTTCATTGCCTGATTTTTGCCCTTTTTGGGTTTTATTGGGGTTGTATATCTGGTCTTTTAGTGAAAAAAGATGTTTCTTAAATCCCATTCTTTATGTTTTATTACTCGTGGACTCCACTGCATGGGTATTAGTTCCCAGGAGTGAATGTATGAAAAAAAACATAATTTATACTTACTAGACATGTGCGTTTCGTTTCAGCCGAATTTCGTTTCTGGCCTATTCAGAGATTTGAATGTATCCGAATTTCCGAATCGGCACCATAACTAAAATCCCGAAAAAAAATTCCAAAAATGAATAAATCAGTTTCCGAATTTTCGGATCCATTATTCATATTTGGAATTTTTCATTGTTCTAATATAAACCGCAGTTCCCAGACATCGCCAACACTAACTAAATCACTAAATAAAGCTATTAACCCCTAAACCGCCATTCCCCCACATCGCCGACACCAACTAAATCACTAAATAAAGCTATTAACCCCTAAACCACCATTTCCCGACATCGCCGACACTAACTAAACCTATTAACACCTAAACCGCAGTTCCCCGACATCGCCAACACTAACTAAACCTATTAACCCCTAAACCATCGTTCCCAAACATCGCCAACACTAACTAAACCTATTTACCCCTGAACCGCAGTTCCCCGAAATCACTGAAACTAACTGAAACACTAAATAAACCTATTAACCCCTAAACCACCGTTCCCAAACATCGCCAACACTAACTAAACCTATTAACCCCTAAACCACCATTCCCAAACATCGTCAACACTAACTAAACCTGTTCACCCCTAAACTGCTAGCAACATTGTAACAACCTAAATGAAACTATTAACCCCTAAACCTAACACCCCCTAACTTTAACATAATTAAAATAGACCTAAATTAAAGTTACAATTATTAACTAACTACCTATTTAAAATAAATAAATAATAACTTACCTGTAAAAAATAAATAAAACCTAAGCTAGCTACAATATAGGCTTAGTTAGTGTTGACAATGTTTGGGAATGGCGGTTTAGGGGTTAATAGGTTTATTTTGTGTTTCAGTTAGTGTTGGGGAACTGTGGTTTAGGGGTTAATAGGTTTAGTTAGTGTCAGCGATGTTTGGAAACGGCGGTTTAAGGGTTAATAGGTTTAGTTAGTGTCGGCGATGTTTGGGAACAGTGGTTTAGGGGTTAAAAGCTTTATTTAGTGATTTAGTTAGTGTCGGCGATGTCAGGGGAACTGCGTTTTAGGGGTTAAAAGGTTTAGTTAGTGTCGGCGATGTGGGTGGCGGCGGTTTTAGATAATTTTGTTTCGGCAATCGCCGGCATATTAGTTATGTTTAGTTAAAACATTTTTTCCCATCCATTCTTTATTCTTATGCATTATTCTATTCTAAACTTCAGAATATATATTGCATATGAATAAAGAATGGATCCGAAAAAACGATTTAACATAACTAATTTGCCGAAATTATTTTTTTTAAACTTCACTAAACTAATTTGCTGAAACAAAATTATTTATTTAACTAATGAAAACAAAACAAGACTAATTTTTTAGTGTTGCACATGTCTAATGCTTACCTTTCATGGTGGTGAGAGTCCGCGAGACCGCACCCTGTGTTTTTCTGGTGTTGGATTTTTCTTACGCACATCGTTTTTCCCCAGCTCCTATTTGTTTGCTCTTGATACTTTTTCTACCTCTTTGGCTTGTGAGGTGAGAGGGGTTTTATAGAGTTCCTGGAGTTTGGTAATCTTTGCGTCAACCTAGTGGTAGGGAAGAGTAATTCCCAGGAGTAATGGATTGTGTAGTTTCACCATCATGGAAGAAATACATTTATCAGATAAGCATAAATTATGTTTTTCCCTATCTATCTTAACAGTGAAAATTGAGTATTTTAATGCTGTTAAAGGGACATGGAATCCAATTTATTTTTTTTCATGATTCGGATAAAGCATGTGTTGTTAAACAACTTTCGTATTTATTATATTATTATTTATTATTTTGTATTAGTTTTGTTCTCTTGGTATATTTTGTTGACAAAGATACCTAGGTAGGCCCAGGAGATACTGATTGGTGGCTGCACATATATGTCTCATGCTATTGGCCCACCTAATACGTTCAGCTAGCTTACAGTAGGGCATTGCTGCTTCTTCAACATTGGATACCAGGTAAAGGAAGGAAATTAGATAATAGAATTAAATTGGAAAACATGTTCTGTAGTCTACTGTTTTCTTGATTTATTTTTTTCTGGTGTACTGATGCTTGCTATCATTTATTCCATTTCCTAAATGTGCTGATCACTCTTGCCTCTACATTCCTAACTATTTGTTCTTTTGTCTGTATAAATGGCCAGTACTGATGACTGTAAAATCATAATAGCTATTCCCCATGGGTGTCTGCAGAAATGTTTCCATGGTGGGTGCAAAAAATAACACAGCCAGAACCTAATAAATATCAGTGATATGTTCAGCTGGAGAGAGCATCTTGGTTAGCGGCAATTCATTTTAAAAACAGGGGCTGATTTGCATTAAGAGAGTAACTCGAATGCAAAGCTTTATATATACAGAACAAAATCCTGGGGGAGGGGCAGTGCGCCCCCTCCACCCACCCTCGACTGTATCAATAATGAATCAGTAGGTGAATACCAATATAATTGAGGTTAGACCTGACTTGGTAGAAATATCTGTTCTTAACAACCTACTGCTGACTGCAATTATAATATGTACATTGAGACGGCTTTTAATTCCAAGGCCAAAGGCTAATCTCAGGTTTATCCCTTTAAACATTTTATGGACTGGACCATAATAACAGTCAATTAGAAGAAAATATTGCAGTTTTTAACAGCACATACATTTTACCTTTCTTCATACAAATATACATTACAATCTGCTTTGATGCATATAAATGTGTACAAATATTGTGGTGATTTTGTTAATTGACAATAGTGGCAGGCTTACTCAATAGATTTTTAGTTGAAGAGGTCTGTGCAGGTCACAGACTGAATACCAACTTGTTAATTACCATAGATGGTTTGTATCTGCAAAAAAACATCATTAACCTAAGTTCACTGAGCAGTCTATGTACAAAATCTATTTTCTGCTCTCCAAATAGTTAGGTTTGTAATTAAATAGAGCAATGTGTACAATGGACTCCTACTTGAGCAATTAAAAGGTGTAGTGATTTATAGTTGCTTTTATTTTAAAGGATTATTGACAACACTCTGTGTTCATGTATAGTTAGTTAAACCATCACTTTAGGGTGGCGCCTTATGCAGAAAACAGATGTGTATTGTAGCAAACGCAAGCAGTGGGAACTGTTGTAAAATGTACCTGCCTTCCTAGGGATATTTAAATCACTTTTAATAAAATAAAGTCCTAGATGAGGTTGAAAGAAGACAGAAGTCTGGTTCCCCATGTGTAACAAAGCACAAATTCTACACAAAAAGAGATGTTCAACTCTTCCAGTATTTGGGCAAGTGTTAATGATTAGATAGAAGTTCCGAAGTAAACATTAAGGGCAAGCAGGAAGTCACGTGATCGTTGATGTGATCACATTATTCCAATGCTAGGATTCGATCCTGGGGATGTGCCAAGCATCCTTTCGTGGAAGCAGGTGGTCACAAAAATAAGGACGTTCCATGATATCCTAATGGCGTGAGGGGTTAATCTTTTTTTAGGTTAGGACATTCTGTGTAGCATAGAACGTCCTACCTTATAAGGCGCCCTACAGCCTCCCCCTTTTGACAAACTCAAGATCGGACTGGGAGTCTGCCTAATAATGTAGGCAGTCCCCCATGATCCGATCCCGACCTTAAATTCTTGTAATCGCTATTTAAACACGATGTTAAACACTTATGCCAGGCATGAAGGGGTTGACTTACACATACACAATACAATAGATGCAAAAAAAAAAAAAAAAAAAACAAAGAGAGGAAAGGTTAGTTATAGCAAGGCTTTCTAAATTGCAAGATATTTTGGACCTGGTTATTCAACTAGCCAGTAAGCAATTTGAATCTTCTTATTTCAAAGTCCAATAAAGTAGGGAATTGACTTTTAAACATTATTTTATAGCAAATATTGCTAAGTAATTTGAACATGCAATTTTAGCCCTAGCGACCCTTTAAATTTGTGTTTAACCCCAGCAAATTATTTAAACACATAGTTAAAGTACACGTAGAAAACAGTTCAGAAGTGTTCAAATAAAGTTAAAGTATAAGTAGAAAAAAGTTCCAAAGCGTTCAAATAAAATTCTTAATTGATGGATAACCCATTAAAATAGAACGGAATCTATGCAAGGGGCACAAATGAGCAAGGAAGTCTAACTGGTTTCGGTCATCAAACCGTACTCAAACTCTAAACACAAAGTGCCCTAGCCATTTAAAAATGATATTATACATTGTGATTGGTTAAAAGCAAATTAACTCAACGTAAGCCCCTAAGTTTCCTAAAGACATTTAAGAAATCCCCAAGACAAATATTATCTTGAATATAAAGAGTGCATAAAGTGACAATAAGCAATCATTAATGCGGTAAAATCCTAATTAAACAATATACTAACACAGTAAACTAAATTATAGGGTTATTACTCAATCTAAACTTTGAAGGGTCATATCAAAACAAAATCTTAATATTATTATTACCAAAAGACATTAAGAGAGTGAAACCAAAAATCGTTAAATGATTATTGTTATTGCCAGTTATTGATGATATCAAATTCAGAATTAAACCTTTAGCAAACAAGCTATTAAGTTTAAAGATCTCAGTATATTTCTTGGCGGCAGGGTGTTTTAAATCTGTCCGCACTTTTCTGGTGTCTGTATACCTGCTCTATAGCCTGCGATTTGACATTTTTATGATGAACTTCAATAGAATGTCTCAACAAATCCCCCAAAATGTATGACAGATACCCCTTAATATGAGTGCCTAAATCTTGTGTCATCCTGCCCACTTACTGGCATGAACATAAGTTGCATTCAATCATAAGTACTGGCGCAGGTAATGCACCCCTTTGTCTTAAATGTCTCATTGGATATGGCTGATCGAAAGGTATCAGCCACAAGGACAAGATCACATGTTACACATTATTTTTCCATATCTAAATGTGTTGCTGTTAAATATGTGCTTTCCAATGAGCAATTAGGTTTCAAACAAATAAATTGTCCTTTGGCAATACCCTTAAATACATGCCTTGGGCCACTAATGCAGGGAAGAAGGAATGAATTCCCTGAAATGGGCTTCCTATAGAGAGAAGACATAACACATTTATTCTCATAGTCAACGTTAACTGAAAACCCACTACATTCCTATTAAAGGGACAGTCTAGTCAAAATCAAACTTTCATGATTCAGATAGGGCATGCAATTTTAAACAACTTTCCAATTTACTTTTAATCATCAAATTTGCTTTGTTCCCTTGGTGGTATTTTTGAAAAGCTAAACCTAGCTAGGCTCAAGCTGATTTCTAAAACGTTGAAACCGTCTCTTGGCTCAGAGCATTTTGACAGTTTTTCACAGTTAGACCGTACTAGTTCATGTGTGTCATATAGATAGCATTGTGCTCACTCCTGTGGAGTTATTTAGGAGTCTGCACTGATTGGCTAACCTGCATGTCTGTCAAATCCACTGAGATAAGGGGGCAGTCTTCAGAGACTTAGATACAAGGTAATCACAGAGGTAAAAAATATATTAATATAATTGTGTTGGTTATGCAAAAATTGGGAATGGGTAATAAAGGGATTATCTATCTTTTTAAACAATAAAAGTTCTGGTGTAGACTGTCCCTTTAAGGTACTCAACTAATTTCTTAACTGTATTCAAATTGGACATCAAAATGATCAAGAAGTCATCAATATAACCCACATATTTACATATACAGGGAGTGCAGAATTATTAGGCAAGTTGTATTTTTGAGGATTAATTTTATTATTGAACAACAACCATGTTCTCAATGAACCCAAAAAACTCATTAATATCAAAGCTAAATAGTTTTGGGAGTAGTTTTTAGTTTGTTTTTAGTTATAGCTATTTTAGGGGGATATCTGTGTGTGCAGGTGACTATTACTGTGCATAATTATTAGGCAACTTAACAAAAAACAAATATATACCCATTTCAATTATTTATTTTTACCAGTGAAACTAATATAACATCTCAACATTCACAAATATACATTTCTGACATTCAAAAACAAAACAAAAACAAATCAGTGACCAATATAGCCACCTTTCTTTGCAAGGACACTCAAAAGCCTGCCATCCATGGATTCTGTCAGTGTTTTGATCTGTTCACCATCAACATTGCGTGCAGCAGCAACCACAGCCTCCCAGACACTGTTCAGAGAGGTGTACTGTTTTCCCTCCTTGTAAATCTCACATTTGATGATGGACCACAGGTTCTCAATGGGTTCAGATCAGGTGAACAAGGAGGCCATGTCATTAGATATTCTTCTTTTATACCCTTTCTTGCCAGCCACGCTGTGGAGTACTTGGACGCGTGTGATGGAGCATTGTCCTGCATGAAAATCATGTTTTTCTTGAAGGATGCAGACTTCTTCCTGTACCACTGCTTGAAGAAGGTGTCTTCCAGAAACTGGCAGTAGGACTGGGAGTTGAGCTTGACTCCATCCTCAACCCGAAAAGGCCCCACAAGCTCATCTTTGATGATACCAGCCCAAACTAGTACTCCACCTCCACCTTGCTGGCGTCTGAGTCGGACTGGAGCTCTCTGCCCTTTACCAATCCAGCCACGGGCCCATCCATCTGGCCCATCAAGACTCACTCTCATTTCATCAGTCCATAAAACCTTAGAAAAATCAGTCTTGAGATATTTCTTGGCCCAGTCTTGACGTTTCAGCTTGTGTGTCTTGTTCAGTGGTGGTCGTCTTTCAGCCTTTCTTACCTTGGCCATGTCTCTGAGTATTGCACACCTTGTGCTTTTGGGCACTCCAGTGATGTTGCAGCTCTGAAATATGGCCAAACTGGTGGCAAGTGGCATCTTGGCAGCTGCACGCTTGACTTTTCTCAGTTCATGGGCAGTTATTTTGCGCCTTGGTTTTTCCACACGCTTCTTGCGACCCTGTTGATTATTTTGAATGAAACGCTTGATTGTTCGATGATCACGCTTCAGAAGCTTTGCAATTTTAAGAGTGCTGCATCCCTCTGCAAGATATCTCACTATTTTTGACTTTTCTGAGCCTGTCAAGTCCTTCTTTTGACCCATTTTGCCAAAGGAAAGGAAGTTGCCTAATAATTATGCACACCTGATATAGGGTGTTGATGTCATTAGACCACACCCCTTCTCATTACAGAGATGCACATCACCTAATATGCTTAATTGGTAGTAGGCTTTCTAGCCTATACAGCTTGGAGTAAGACAACATGCATAAAGAGGATGATGTGGTCAAAATACTCATTTGCCTAATAATTCTGCACTCCCTGTACAAGAACCATAGGGTTTGTCATCTCCATAGACATAGGTCCTCTCCCACCACCCCTTAAAGAGGTTGGCGTAAGATGGGAAAAACCGCCTCCATATCGATCCCACGTCTCTGGAGATAGCAACGCCACATGAACATAAAATCAAAAATCTGATGACTGAACAAATAAACATAGGACATGTCAGTGTAGAAATCCATAAAATGCCCAACTGCTTGATCATGGGTTATAGAGGAGTTATGTGTATTTATGTAGTTGTGAGAAAACCTTTTACTTTCAACTTGTAATACGCCCTCATTACACATGCAAAAAGCTTACTTCTAGCTAAGTTAACACACAAGCGGGATCTCTAAATAGTGCGCCACTTGTAACCTAGCTTAAAATGTTTAATTATGCACAGTGAAAAAACTTTACAGCCCACTTTCATTATTTATTTTTCATGCTTTTCCTGTAATTTAAAATCTGAAACTTGTCTTTCTTTCCACTCCAAATAGAAAAGCTGGAGTGCATTCTAAGGAACGCAGAAATTTCTAAATGCTGCACAGCGATTGGTTGATATTTGCAGAAGCTCATGTATATCAGTACCTAATTGTCCACAGTAGTGGAAATACAGGGCAGCCACTAAAAATTTGGTGGCCCAGTGCTCCAGTGGTGCAATCGGTTAGCGTGCGGTACTTATAGAAATTTGGTGGCCCCTTATTAGACCAATGATCAGAGCCAAGTAACTGTAATGTCTGCACTCTATTCTTGAATGTAGTCAAACTTAAAAATTTTATAACAGTAGTAACACAAGAAATACACAAAGCCAGAAGGACTAACACACACAGATATGTGCTCACAAGCACACAAACACACAGAGATGCGCTCACACGTACACGCACCCACACAGAGATATGCTCACACGTACATGCACCAACACAGAGACACTCACACGTACACGCACCCACACAGAGACACACTAACATGTGTACACACCCACACAGACACACTCACACGTACACGCACCCACACAGAGACACACTCACACGTACATGCACCCACACAGAGACATACTAACATGTACACACACCCACACAGAGACGCACTCACACAGACACACTCACACGTACACGCACCAACACAGATACGCACTCACACGTACACACACCCACACAAACACACTCACACAGACACACTCACACGTACATGCACCAACACAGAGACGCACTCACACGTACATGCACCCACACAGACGCACTCACACGTACACGCACCCACACAAAGACGCACTCACATGTACATGCACCCACACAAAGACGCACTCACATGTACATGCACCCACACAGAGACGCACTCACACATAGACGCACCCACACAGAGACGCACCCACACGTACACGCACCCACACAGAGACACACGTACAAGCACCCACACAGAGACACACGTACACGTACACGCACCCACACAGAGACACACTAACATGTACACACACCCACACAGACACACTCACACGTACACTCACATGTACACGCACCCACACAGAGACGCACTCACACGTACATGCACCCACACAGAGACACACTAACATGTACACACACCCATACAGACACACGTACACTCACATGTACATGCACCCACACAGAGACGCACTCGCACGTACATGCACCCACACAGAGACACACTAACATGTACACACACCCACACAGACACACTCACACGTACACTCACATGTACACGCACCCACACAGAGACGCACTCACACGTACATGCACCCACACAGAGACACACTAACATGTACACACACCCACACAGACACACTCACACGTACATGCACCCACACAGAGACACACTCACACGTACAAGCACCCACACAGAGACACACTCACACGTACACGCACCCACACAAAGACGCACTCACTGGAACACACTTGGCCTTAAAAGCAGTCAATACAGCACTGTTACTTACCATGCAGCAATAAAATATAGCGGTGTCACCTATTATAAAAATCATCTAAAAGACCTGCAGGGTTAACCATGTTGTGAAGATTAATTAATCCAATACGATCAGTTGATTTTAGGCAATTAACAACTGGGTGTGGGGTGGGTAAAACAGATAGGTAATCCTACACACTACTTATTAAAACCTATAGAATGAGGTACAAAAATATATATTTGGAGCTCACTGAGTATATAATTGCATTCAAAGAAATGCAAAATGAATGTAGGCCGTTAATGAATAATGTGAGGTCAACAAGCTAGCAGACCACAGGACAACTACACTGGCCTAAGCCTACATTATTATTTATGCACTTCTAATTAGTAAGGACTATTAAATATATAATTATATAATTTTGTTTACTGCCTAAGTAGGGGTCATGTTATAAATCAAATATTCTAAATTAGACATCCCTTAACCTTGGTAGGGCTTCAAACTTATTTTGGATCAAATATGTTATGTGGTATTATGGTGACTGTGTGGTTATAGATCTCTTACCTAATAGTAAAAAAATGTATTGTAGAACTTACTATTGAAACACTGGTATCTGAAATGAAATAAAACAAGTTAACGTGGACACGATAGTTCAATATTGCGTGCTAACATTAGCGTGCCACTTGTAATTAGCCCCAATTAAGTACGTTTTCATGATAAATTAATATCACTGTTAGTAATTAAAGGGACAGTCTACGCCAGAATTGTATTATTTTAAAATATAGATAATCCCTTTATTATTGTTTCACATATATGTATTCCAACATCATACATAAATAAGTAACACATGGATTAATCACAGATGTATATACACCCATATGTCAACAATTAATGTCATTTATAGTATTACCATGAAACTGTTTTTTTATAATGATCCCTGATCACTTTTAATAAAGCAATATATATTATAGATTTCCTTATAATTTCAAAGAAAAAAAGAGGGTGTGTTACAACACCAAGAAAAAAGACCCTAAAGGAAGAAAAGAAAAAAGAAAATAGAAAAGAGAGAGAGAGAGAGAGAGAGAAAGAAACGAAAGAGAAAAAAAAAAAAAAAATGAACCCCCACCCCCCTCACTCCAATTAATCATACTTGCTCCAATCCCGCCAGAGCCGGGTCCACTAAAATTTCTAACCATCTCTATAACTCCTGATCCACATATGAGGAAATATTCCCAATATAACCAGTTCTGCAAAGCTAATAGAGGAGAGGAAAGGAGACAAAATTTGCTTCTGAACTGGAATTGGGTATGTTGTAATCACGGAGGCCCACCTGATCAGAAATGTTTTGATTCTAGACTCCTTTACATACTGTAAATGAAAAGATTCATAAATGATTTGTTCTTTAATACCTTTCAATATAGAGGCCAAACTAGGAGCTTTGAGAGCCGTCCAGTTCTTAAAAATAATATGTCTAGTTGTAAGTATAATTGTATTAACTATACATCTATCGATATTTAGTCTGACATCTGTAACCAATAGGAAAATGTCTTCCAGAGAAAAGGAGTGAGATATATTCAAAACCTTATTTGTCCAAAATTGGATTTTATACCACAACTGTCGAATCTTTGGGCAAAACCATAGCATATGAAACAAATCCGCAAAGGGACAAGAGCATCTACGACAGGCTGCAACGTGTTCTGGATAGAATCTGGATAATTTAGCCGGTGTTAGATAGAAATTGTTGATTAATTTCAAATGAGATTCTTTCCAGCCAACTGATACAGAATAACTAGAGACCTGAGACAAACTAACTGCAAGCATATCTGTATTAATCATTTCAATAGTCGACCGCCATAGAACACATAGATTCTCCAAAGCTAGGGTACCTTGTTTGGAGAGCATTACATCGTAGATAAGAGATATAGATGCCTCTCCTGATCTAAATTTCTGAATACACATCTTCATGTCTGACCAGTCAGACATGACAGACGCATACCATTTCTGAGATGAAATATAATGTCTTATCTGAAAGTATGCATATTGATTTCTACATGGAAGAGCGTACTTTTGACATAATGTAGCCCAGGGATAAATTCGAAGATCAGTAGTCAATAGTTGATGTATATCTTTAAGCCCCTTATCACGCCAGTTCCTAAACACCTTTTGATCTATACCCGGAACAAAGAGTGGGTTTCCTATAATCGGTAAGAATTCTGAAAATGCTGGATCAATTTTAAGCACCTGACCGGCTTTCTGCCAAGCAGATATTATGTTCTTAAATGAACACAATTTCTTGATTTGTCTAGGTAGGTTTGAAGATGAACAATGCAGGAGAGCACTCAAAGTCCAGGGAGAAACCATATATTCTTCAAGAACATATGACGAAACTATATTAGCTTGGGCAATCCAATCAAATGCAAATTTCAATAGAGTTGCCAGATTATAAAGTTTGATATTTGGAAGAGCCAACCCGGCAGCGGGAAACTTATTGGTCAGTCTATTAATCGATAACCGTGGCTTTTTACCTTTCCAGATGAAAAGAGAAAACCACGACTGCAACCTCTTTAGGTCTTTATTTAGTATATATAGTGGCATATTTTGCAATAAGTATAAAATACGAGGAAAGATTATTGTCTTGATAAGACTTATAGAAGCTGAGATAGATAATGGGAAAGTCCTCCAAAGTTGTAAATCATCTTTAATCTTCTGAAAAAGGGATAGAAAATTTTCCTGATACCAGAATTTAGGTTTTTTATTTATATCCAGACCCAAATATTTAATACTTTTTACTGTTCTAAACTCCGTTATGGTTAACTTCCCCTCTTCTCTACCCAACCACATTATTTCACTCTTGTCAAAATTAATCTTATATCCTGAAAAGGAACTAAATTCCTCCAGTACCTTTGTTATTTCTGGGATCTCAATCGCAGTGTCCTGGATAAATATTAACATATCATCTGCGTATAGTAAAAGCTTTAGGCTTTCAGTTCCAAATTGGATTCCTTTTAATACTTCTCTTAGCCTAACTGCCAGAGGTTCTAGGGCGATATTAAAGAGAAGAGGGGACAGAGGACATCCCTGCCTCATTCCCCTCTGTAGAACAATGGGTGCCGACACTGTTTGATTAATCAAGAGGAACGACCTAGGATTCTGATAAATTTTCCGAATAATTTTGACAAAGTTGTCTGAAAAACCAAATTTAGCTAATACAGTGAAGAGATGCGACCACGATATGCTATCAAATGCTTTAGCGGCGTCTAGACTTAACACCGCTCGATTTTCCAAGCCGCTATCAATTCTAACATGCTCACTATTCCACATATAATCCACAAGCGTAATTAATTTTCGAATATTTTTGGTCGGATTACGGGCAATCATAAAACCTGTCTGATCAGGATGAATAAGATTGTCGATACAATGTGAAAGTCTGGTAGATAAAACTGACGCTAAGATTTTATAATCAGCGTTGAGCACTGAAATTGGTCTATAGGATGCAGGATCCATTGGATCCTTGCCTTTTTTTAGGATTAAAGAGATGTTAGCAGCTGTGAAAAAATTAGAGATCGGATTATCAGAAGCGAAATAAAAATTGAAAAGTTTTACTAAAATAGGCGCAATCTCTTCTACTAATATTTTATAATATTCTGTAGGAAGGCCATCAGGGCCTGATGCTTTACTCATTTTAGAAGCTTTAATTGCGGTAACTATCTCTTCATTATTAAACGGAGCGTTCAACTTATCCAGGTTTTCTACTTGAATTCTAGGCACCTTAATCTTAGACCAAAAGTTCTCTTGATTCTTTATATCAGCCGGCACCTCCATATAGAGCTGTTGATAATATTGAGCAAAAGCCCTAGAAATGTCCTTTGTCTCATTATAACAAATATCCTCTATCTTAATAGCGGGAATAAAATTCCTCTTTTTCCTAATATTAACCAATCTGGCAAGATTTTTTGCCGAGCAGCCGTGAAAACTTCTAAAACGTAAATTAATTTTGTTTTCTTCTACCTGATATTTTTGTAGCAGGAATACCTCTCTCTCCTTTTTCATTTCAAGATATTTAGACCAATTATGCGTCGAGCGACTCAAAAAATAGGTTTTAAAAGCGTTCCTAACTTGATTAGTTAGTTGAACTTCCCGCGCCCTTTTTTTACTGTTAAGAGTGACCATGTAACTTTTAATGGCCCCTCGTATGACCGCCTTAGAAGCCTCCCAAAAAATTTCAATTTTCTGTAAATGCGCTACATTAAATTGACAATAGTCCTTAAAACTCTGCTTTAGCCAAAGTGTGAACCTAGGATTATTCGCTAGATAACGGGGAAAAAAAAATGCAGAACCTTTCATATTAGTTGTAAACTGTCTATCCAAGACTAATGATATGATAGCGTGATCTGTAACTACGATTTCTCCAATTCCTGCCTCTGTTCGCCAAATTGATAGACCTTCTGAAATAAGAAATAGATCTATTCGCGAAAAAGTTTTATGAGCTTTGGATTCGCAAGAAAACTGTCGATCATCCGGATTAAGCTTCCGCCAGATATCTACCAGTTGTAGTTTCCGATAAAAATTACTAAATTGTTTAGAAGATCTCCTGTTCTCTGGGACATTCCTTTGTGAGAAGCGATCCAGCTCAGGGCACATGGTCACATTAAAATCACCCCTAACAATAAGATTCTGCTTGATAAAAGGAAATAATTTGATTTTAATTTTATCCCAGAATTCAATTTTAAATTTATTCGGGGCATATATGTTACAAAGAATGAACTCCACGTTATTAATAAGAATATGTACAACAATAAATCGGGAGTCCAGATCTATTTCTCTAGAAGTGATTTTATAGTCTAGGGATTTATTAATTAACATGGCAACGCCACATTTCCGACCGGTGGCCTCCGTCGCCACAACCTCCCCAACCCATTTAATCTTCAATTTATCAGCTTCCTGTCTACTTAGATGAGTCTCCTGTAAAAATGCAATGTCAGGCTTCTCTTTTGCTAATGTTTTGATAATTAATTTACGTTTAAGAGGAGAAGAGATTCCTCCCACATTCCACGAGACTATTTTAAGCTGCATAGAAAGTTAAAATATTGTTATACCCAGAACCTTCTTTTGCGGAGGGTAAGTGGGAGGGGTGGGGGAAAAAAGAAAAAAAAATAGAGAAGAAGAAAGCAAGAAAAAAAAAAAAAAAAAAGAGGGGGGGGGGGGAAGAGGGAACCTCAAAAATTATAGCAGAAACTTTGATTCCATTTATAGCCTTCAATAAGTCATACATTAATTCCAACATAAAAATAAAAGAGAAAAGACTATAATACTTGATCCATCACCTAACTGTCAGTTAATAACTTTTTAACCTCTGCGACTTCACGATAGATTCTTCTAGCACCGCACTGATCAACAACAACTATATTAGCGGGATAAGCCATCCATGCATTAAGTCCTTTATTAATAAGTTGCGAGCAGTACGGTGCCATTAGCTTCCTTTTCGTAGAAGTTTCTACCGAGTAGTCCTGAAATAGCAGGATTCTGTTATTTCCAAACAGGAGAGGCTCAGTTCTTTTTTTAAATAGTCTTAACATCTCCATCTTATCCTGAAAATTTAAAACTTTGAAAATACACATTCTGTTTTGGGGCATACCTTCAGCCTGAGCTTTCTTAGAGCCAGTTCTATGCGCTCTCTCTATGGCAATTGGGAGCTGCTGTTGGGGAAAACCTAATGCCTGGGGGAGTATAAATGATGTAAACTGAAGGAGGTCCCCAAATTCCGAGACTTCAGGGAGGCCAATTATTCAAATATTATTGCGTCTGGAACGATCTTCCAGGTCGTCCAGACGCAATTGTAATTTAGTAATTTTAGCCTCCTGTTTAGTTATAACCGAATCCTGTGCATTAACTTGGTCCTCCACTTCAGAAACTCTATTCTCCACCTCTTGCATTCTTTTTGAAAATTGTTTAATTTCAATAGACAGATTAGCTATTACAGCTGAAATTGCGCCTAATTCAGTTTTAATAATCTCAAATTGTGGGGTAAACAAATCTGTTAAATGGGTGATTAACAACTGGGTGTCACTATTATTAGATAGTGTCTCATTAGAACTATTTAGGCTGGGGTCAGCCTGTTTCATTTTTTGTCTTTACTTTTAACAGGCATTTTAGGTGAAGAAGCCTTAGCTTGTGAAATAAATCTTTCCATAAAGGGGATAGGTAGTGTATAGTGTTAATAAAAAAGAAAAAAAAAAAAAAAGTGTCTTAAGGTGTATTTAAATGTGTATATAAAAAACTAAAGTGATGTGTGCAAACAAAACTAAGTGAACCACTAAATCGTAAATTAATCTAAATGTGTGTAAGGACACTAAGGTCCCTTCAATAAGCTCTCCTTCTCAGAGATAGTGCATGCCATTATTAAATGTAACTGTGCTGCAAACAAAAATACCTGTTAGATAGAATGATTTGTGTTCTATTATCTCTTCACAGAGAATAAACCCAATATAAAGGCAGGGTAATCTCCTGTTACCCTGCTTGCACAAACCCTACAAATAGCTGAGACTCAACAGAAAAAAAATATAATACTGCAGGTGTAACAATTAGACAGCAATTCCTTCTTAAGCTCTATTACTCTAAAGCTGATGCACACAATTTAACTACAAAAGCTACCATTAATTAATCAAAAATCAATCACGCCTGAAGGAGAGAACAGGCACAGGGTCCCCCTATATTCGTCTTAGGTTATATATAGGAGCCATTAATAAACATTTTTAACCTATACATCTAAGAGACTGTTATTTATAGAGTGACAAATGAAAATTATTTTCTAAACAGCTGCTCCTAAGCAAACAATGAATAATGGCTGAAAACACTGTCCAGTATGATTCAATCAGTCAGTTTATCTTAGCATCTTCTTTCTCCATATACCTCCACCAGAGTAGTCACTGGATTTAGGGGCCTCAATCATCCAAAGCAAGAATAAAGAAAAACTGAATATAAGTCAAGCGCCCCTTTTCGATCAGAAAACAGCTCAGTACAATATTCACTCAAATTGCACCAACAGCCTGAAGCAAAGATAATAACACAGGCGGTACCTGGGAGCTGTTGCCTTACACCGATTCCAACTACTTCTGCCTCCGGGCACACCACTCCCACTGATTTTGCCCAGGGATCCAGATAGAACTGCGGTCACCAGTCGAGTGCTTCAGCGCCGGCCTCTTCACCTTAGCTGCCGCACGCCTCTCAGCAGAGACCCTCTCAGCCCGTGTGCCGTCTCCTCAGTGGAATCCGCCACACCCCCAGCCAACCAGGCGGCCGGATGGAGTCCCGGTCTCACCGGTAAGTCCCCAACAGGGTAGCTCTTTAATATATGGGCTCAGTTCACCAGGTATTCTACACGGATCCTTAATGCAGCAAGCAGACGGATGATCTGGGGCTCCGGTTTCTTCTTATAGCGGTGTCCGCACTTATACAACAGCCTTAGTTCAGTCTATCCCATAGACTCTTTACTTGGCAAATAGATTACCCCCTTCAGGCTCACACTGCTTCCTCCGGCTCACACAGCTTTCTCCAGATTCAACTGTGGGTTACGGTGCCAAAGAAGAGATTTCCTCGCAGCAGCTTGCGGGATCAAAACCCCGGGGATGATTAAAATAACTCAGCAAACGATTTGCCAGCCATACCGGCTACAATAGACTTCAGAACCCGTGCGGGTAATTGCTTCGCACAACGCTACACACAATCCTGGCAAGCTCTCCAGGGCAAGTAGCTGTGAGTGGGGAGTGATGGAACAGCGTTCTCTCACCACGCAGGTGTGCTGTGTGCAGGTAAGTTACACAGCACCTCCCCCAACGGAAGTCCGAAAAGCCATCCCTTTATTATTACCCATTACCCAATTTTGCATAACCAACACTGTTATATAAATATACTTTTAATACAGCAATGTTGGTTGTGCAAACTGGGGAATGGGTAGTAAAGGCCTTATATATCTTGTTAAACAATAACAATTTTGGTGCAGACTGTCCCTTTAATTACAAATCCAAGTTTACATTGTTAACATTTAAAATCGAGCCAGATAGTGTAATTAACCCCTTAATGACCACAGCACTTTTCCATTTTCTGTCCGTTTGGGACCAAGGCTATTTTTACATTTCTGCGGTGTTTGTGTTTAGCTGTAATTTTCCTCTTACTCATTTACTGTACCCATACATATTATATACCGTTTTTTCTCGCCATTAAATGGACTTTCTAAAGATACCATTATTTTCATCATATCTTATAATTTACTATAAAAAAAATTATAAAATATGAAGAAAAAATTGAAAAAAACACACTTTTTCTAACTTTGACCCCCAAAATCTGTTACACATCTACAACCACCAAAAAACACTGTGCTAAATAGTTTCTAAATTTTGTCCTGAGTTTAGAAATACCCAATGTTTACATGTTCTTTGCTTTTTTTGTAAGTTATAGGGCCATAAATACAAGTAGCACTTTGCTATTTCCAAACCATTATTTTTCAAAATTAGCGCTAGTTACATTAGAACACTAATATCTTTCAGGAATCTCTGAATATCCATTGACATGTATATATTTTTTTTTAGTAGACATCCCAAAGTATTCATCTAGGCCCATTTTGGTATATTTCATGCCACCATTTCACCGCCAAATGCGATTAAATACAAAAAATCGCTCACTTTTTTACTAATTTTTTCACAAACTTTTGGTTTCTCACTGAAATTATTTACAAACAGCTTGTGCAATTATGGCTTAAATGGTTGTAAATGCTTCTCTGGGATCCCCTTTGTTCAGAAATAGCAGACATATATGGCTTTGGCGTTGCTTTTTAGTAATTAGAAGGCTGCTAAATGCCACTGCGCACTACACGTGTATTATGCCCAGCAGTGAAGGGGTTAATTATGGAGCATGTAGGGAGCTTTTAGGGATACTTTTAGCTTTAGTGTAGTGTAGTAGACAACCCCAAGTATTGATCTAGGCCAATTTTGGTATATTTCATGCCACCATTTCACCGCCAAATGCGATCAAATAAAAAAAAAAACGTTAAATTTTTCACAATTTTAGGTTTCTCACTGAAATCATTTACAAACAGCTTGTGCAATTATGGCACAAATGGTTGTAAATGCTTCTCTGGGATCCCCTTTGTTCAGAAATAGCAGACATATATGGCTTTGGCGTTGCTTTTTGGTAATTAGAAGGCCGCCAAATGCCGCTGCATTTCACACGTGTATTATGGCTAGCAGTGAAGGGGTTAATTATGTAGCTTGCAGGGTTAATTTTAGCTTTAGTGTAGAGCTCAGCCTCCCACCTGAAACATGAGACCCCCTGATCCCTCCCAAACAGCTCTCTTCCCTCCCCCACCCCACAATTGTCCCCGCCATCTTAAGTACTGGCAGAAACTCTGCCAGTACTAAAATAAAAGCTATACTTGGGCTTTTTTGTTGTTGTTTTTTTTTTGTTGTTGTTTTTTGGCATATTTACATATGCTGCTGTGTAGGATCCCCCCTTAGTCCCCAACCTCACTGATCCCCCACCAAACAGCTCTCTAACCCTCCCCCTCTGCCTTAATGGGCGCCATCTTGGGTACTGGCAGCTGTCTGCCAGTACCCAGTTTAGTAACAAATGTGCCTTTTTTTTTTTTAAAAATGCCCTTTTCTGTAGTGTAGCTTCCCCCCCCAAGAACAACCCCCCACCCCTTCCAGATCCCTTAGCTGTTATTTATAACTTTAAAAACTTTTTTTTTTAGCTTTTACCAGCTTTATTTTTCTGTAGTGTAGCGGTTCCCTCCCGCTCCCGCCCCGTGCACGCGCCCGCCCGCCGCCCCCCGTGCACGCGCGCTCCCGACTGTTCCGCCCCCGATCCCGCCCCCCTCCACTCGGCACATCGATGGCCGCCCACCCGCCTCCCAGACTTGCTCCCACCCACCGATACCGGCCACCGATGTCCAGGCAGAGAGGGCCACAGAGTGGCTCTCTCTGCATCGGATGGCCAAGGGGGATTATTGCCGGATGCCATCACTGCAATAACCGGAAAGCAGCTGGAAGTGAGCAGGATCGCTTCCAGCTGCTTTCCAGACCAAGGACGTACGCCACACGTACTCGGTCATTAACTGTATTTTTTTTGAGGACGTGTGGCGTACGTCCTTGGTCATTAAGGGGTTAAAGGGACAGTCAAGTCCAAAATAAACTTTCATGATTCAGATAGGGCATGTAATTTTAAAAAACTTTACAATTTTCTTTTATCACCAATTTTGCTTTGTTCTCTTGATATTCTTAGTTGAAAGCTAAACCTAGGTAGGCTCATATGCTAATTTCTTAGACCTTGAAGGCAGCCTCTAATCTGAATGCATTTTGACAGTTCTTCACCACTAGAGGGCGTTAGTTCATGTGTGTCATATAGATAACATTGAGCTCACGCATGGGAAGTTACCTAGGAGTCACAACTGATTGGCTAAATGTAAGTCTTTCAAAAGAGCTGAAATAAGGGGGCAGTTTGCAGAAGCTTAGATACAAGGTAATTGCAGAGGTAAAAAGTATATTTATATAATTGTGTTGGTTATGCAAAACTAGAGAATGGGTAATAAAGGGATTATCTATCTTTTTAAACAACGCAAATGCTGGTGTTGACTGTCACTTTAAATTCAGTGGGTGTAAACTATTTATAGCTTCCTTTTTGCTGCAGGTAATGCATTTCAGAAGTGCATGAAAATGTTGTCAGGCGTTGTGTAAACCACAAATATTTTCTTTTCACCTTCAGCAACTTAGTAGTTTTTACGAGAAAATGTGCAACTGTAGCTCAATGGTATTAAACCATACAAATAAGAGTTTCACATATCCTACAATCCTGTGGAGAGGTGCTGGAAAAAACACCCCTAATCTGCTGCCCCCGACATCGCCGCCACCTACATAATGTTATTAACCCCTAATCTGCTGCTTCTGCGATCACCGCCACAGAAATAAATCTATTAACCCCGAATCTGCCGCTCCTGGTATCGCTGCCACTATACTAAAGTTATTAACCCCTATTCCCCCGCACCCCAACATCATCCACACTATAATAAAGATATTAACCCCTATTCTGACTCTCCCCGACATCGCCGCCACTAAATATAGTGCTGAGGTCATGAACTCTTTTACTGTGATCTCATGAGATTTGACATAACTCTCATGAGATTTCATAGTAAACTTCCTTAAAATGAATAGGCAAATAATATGAGAGTGCACGAAGATCAATCCCTTAGCTGTCCTGGGACAGGCATACTGATTTGCTGCTTAGAAGTCCTTTACAATGGGATGTGGCTACTGAGGAACTTTTGAGGTAAAATATCTTTCTTTTTTACATAGAGATGTTCAGGTGATATTTTCTAGTCAGCTTTTTACAGCTATGCTGCATCACTTTCAAGTTTACTTTTAACTATTTACTAGCTACCTAGTTAAAATAAATACAAACTTACCTGTGAAATAAAACCTAAGCTGCCTAACTAAAACCTAACATTACAAAAAATAAAAAATACTAAAATTACAAAAAATAACAAACAAAATTATCCAAAACAATAAAAATTATTCCTATTCTGATACCCTGTTTAAAAAAACAAAAAAAACACTAATCTATAATAAACTACTAAGGGCCCTTATAAGGGCCTTTTGTATGCCCTTAACATTGCCTTTTGTATGGCATTGCCCTAAAGAAATCAGCTCTTTTTCTACAAAAGAAAAACATACACCCCCTAACAGTATACAGACAAGATTACAAAAAACGTAATATGCGTTAGAGCCTTTCTAAAAGTAACTTTGTTTATTATCTTGACCAACAATTGTGCCATTAAAGCCTCCATATCAAGAGCACATACTATCTGCTTTCACATTTTAACCCACTCTTCCTACAGTCATCTAGTTTTCTAATATCTCTTCCTAATGATAAACTAATTCCTTATCTTTTTTGGATTAATTATAAATTACTACTTCTTTATATTTAGTTATTAAAGGAATATTAAACCCAATTTTTTTCTTTCATGATTCGGATAGAGCATGCAATTTTAATCAACTTTCTAATTTACTCCTATTATCAACTTTTCTTCGTTCTCTTGGTATCTTCATTTGAAAAAACAGGAATGTAAGCTTAAGAGTTGGCCCATTTTTGGTTCACCACCCTGGGTAGCGCTTGATGATTGGTGGCTACATTTTGTTATTCCCACAGAGCATACAACTTAAAAGAAGTTCCCAATTTACTTCATTTACTTCTGTTATTAAATTTGCTTAGTTCTCATGATATTATTTGTTGAAGAGATACCTAGGTAGGTGACTAGAGAAATACATGGCAGGAAATAGTGTTGCCATCTAGTGCTCTTACAAATGAATAGCATTTTTGCAAAACTGCAGCCATATAGTGCTCTAGTCACATGCACGCTCCTGAGCTTACGTTCCTGATTTTTAACTAAATATACCAATATAACTCAAAGTTATCTTTCTGCATGCCCGGGTTTGCGCACGACTGCGCTAATTCGCCTCATAGACTTCAATGGAGAGCGTAGAAGATAAAAAACTAACACTTATCACTCACGGCCTAACCCAACAGAAGTTATTAATATTCACATTCCAATGTTCTTCACATACAGGACAATGTTATTTTTATTTTAAATACATATTTCTATTATATATCTGTATATACTTATACCTGTATATATATTCCTATAGATATATAGGAATACATATAGATGTTACGGTAACACATACATATATATATATATAAAATTTTGATGTGAAGAACATAGGAATGTAAAATATGCATAACGTTAGTGCACATGAAAACCTAGTTATCTTTATGCTCGTTACTCAAATATTAAACATGAAATATTAATTTTTGACATTCCTATGTTTTTAATTGTAAGTCAATGGGAAGTGAGGGAGATAGGTTCCAGGCCCTTCTCAAAATTGTCATAAGTAACACCTAATACAGCATTATAAACCTAATAAAATAATGATACAACACAGAATATATAATAAAACTAAGTTATATGAACAAAAACATTTGCTAAACAGCATTATAAACCTAATAAAATAATGATACAACACAGAATATATAATAAAACTAAGTTATATGAACAAAAACATTTGCTAAACAGCATTATAAACCTAATAAAATAATCACACAACACAGACTTGACTTGCATTTTTCTGCAAGCAGTTCTTTCTATGCATTCCAATCTGGACTGATTTATAGACAGGAAGATCTTGTTCCTTTGCAAGATGCTCAATAGCTCAGGTCTGGTTAAACTGATTAATTTTAGCTTGCTTGGCTTGCATATCTTTGCGGCAACACAAGTGGACAGCTCCAACTACTGGCTTTTTTAATTTTAATCAATGCACTGCTTCTCAATGCTTTTCAATAGCAGCCACATGACTGAAAAAAAGGTTGTTATTCTGAAACGGTGCAAATTGAACCGTTGTAAACCGAGGGCCACCTGTATACAGTATATATGATCATTTTAATATAATATATATAATTTATATGACTAATTTGTATCAGATAGTGTTTATATGAGTTTAAAAGTTTATTTTAATGTATTTTATGTTGTGTTTGGTGAAGACACCAGGTCTCCAGTCGCTAACCCGATACTCGTTAAAGGGACAGTCAAGTCCCAAAAAAACTTTAAAATAACATGCCCTATTTGAATCATTAAACAACTTTCCAATTTACTTTTATCACCAATTTTGCTTTGTTCTCTTGATATTCTTAGTTGAAAGCTAAACCTAGGAGGTTCATATGCTAATTTCTAAGACCTTGAAGGCCGCCTCTGCATTTGAGAGTTTTTCACCACTAGAGGGCATTAGTTCATGTGTTTCATATAGATAACATTGAGCTCATGCACGTGAATTTACCCAGGAGTGAGCACTGATTGGCTAAAATGCAAGTCTGTCAAAAGAAATGAAATAAGGGGGCAGTCTGCAGAGGCTTAGATACAAGGTAATTACAGAGGTAAAATGTGTATTATTATAACTTTGTTGGTTATGCAAAACTGGATAATGGGTAATTAAGGGATTATCTATCTTTTGAAACAACAAAAATTCTGGTGTTGACTGTCCCTTTAAATTCAATTGCGCTCAATTGAACGCGTTTAATTTCAAATTGTAAGAAGCACGCAAATTAATGCGCCTGCGATATTCTTATATCGCACACACTAACATTAGCGCGCCACTTGTAATCTAGCCTTATATAGTAGTATACTAGAGTAGTATATAATTTTATTCAATTGAAGGGATATGAAACCCAAAAATTCTTCTTTCATGTTTCAGATAGAGCATTACATTTTCAAACAACTTTCCAATGTACTTCAATTAGCAAATTAGCTTCATTTTTTTAGTATTCTTTGTTGAAAGAGCAGCATTGCACTACAGGAAGCTAGCTGAAGACATTGGGCGAACCAATGACAAGAGGCATACACAAGCAGTCACGAATCAGCAGTTAGCATCCAGTAGTGCATTGCTGTTCTTGAACCTAACTAGGTATTTTTTTCAACAAATGATACCAATAGAACAAAGCAAATTAGATAACATAAGTAAATTGGAAGCTTGTTTAAAATTGCATGCTTTATATGAATCCTGGAAAAACATCTATAAGGTTTTAAAGGGGCAGTCTAGTCCAAAATAAACGTTCATGATTCAGATAGGGAATGTCATTTTAAACAACGTTCCAATTTACTTTTATCACCAATTTTGCTTTGTTCACTTGGTATTCTTAGTTGAAAGCTAAACCTAGGAGGTTCATATGTTAATTTCTTAGACCTTGAAGGCCGCCTCTTATCTAAATGCTTTTTGACAGTTTTTCACCACTAGAGGGTGTTAGTTTGTGTGTGTCATATAGATAACACTGTACTCACACACATGGAGTTACCTAGGAGTCAGCACTGATTGGCTAAAATGCAAATCTGTCAAAAGAACTGAAATAAGGGGTCAGTTTACAGAGGCTTAGATACAAGATAATCACAGAGGTAAAAAGTGTATTAATATAACTGTGTTGGTTGTGCAAAACTAGGGAATGGGTAATAAAGGGATTATCTATCTTTTAAAACAATAAAAATCAGATGTAGACTGTCCCTTTCATGTGGAGACAAAATTCCAATGTGATTCTTCTAAGGCTGGTCACTGCTGGTTTAACCTACATTATCCCTTTCTACTTTTATACAAGAAATTATCTATCCCATTAGAATGACAGGACAATCCTTTCCGTCTTTTGTTTGGATAAATCTGGTTATCCAATAGTTAAAACGTATGCTATAGATAAACTGGCACAAGCTTAGGGATGGATTTTATTGTCCACTAGACACCATAGGACAGTATTTTCTAATAAAGTACTAGAAACATGCCCCATTGTTTACTGGTATTAAAATAGATTGTGAGGCCAGTCCCCCAGATGGAAATATGAACCCTCTGTGACCCTTGTTCTCCACAAATGTTTTTACCTCTCATACATTGTCTCTCAAAACATGAATCCTCATGCGCTTACCAAGTCTATGTATAAATGTATACGTAAACTTCACAAATATATAGGCAAGCCTAGGCACCGCCAAAAACTTAACCATAATAATAGAAGTGTAGAGTCAATTCTTATTAATTATATATCTAACATCTGATGCACCGAGAGGATAATTACAGTAAAACTTGGCCTGAATTTGAATTTTCTCTTCCTTCTTCCTGTCCCTATCACCACAGCTACAGTTTCAAACATGCCAGAGGTGATCAGCTTGTTTTGGTAGGACAATAACAGTTGTAATATTAAACCACATTTCATATTATTATATAATTTTATAACTAAACACTGCAGGAATTATGATGACAGTGTGCCTTTAATTAACATGATAAAAAATATAATACATCCTATGTGCTCAAGTGATAAATAAAACTAATGCTTAATTTCTTGGAATTTATCTGTAACAGTCGAATATCTTCATTCAGCTTTATTATAGTCAATACATTATCCTAGCTTGCAGATGAGATGCATAAATAGTTCAGATAAACTGTTTACATTTTTACACAAAAGACAGATAATTACAGTAATAAGCAGAAATGCATATAAAAATGCTAATGTGCCTTTTAAATAAAATAGTGCTCAAATATTGTATCACATTAGATAAATTTGTATTATGTAAATTGTTCTGTGAAAAACGACTGCAATCAGGTATTTCTGCTTAGATGCTAGAATGCTAATTCAAACAAGATGGTAATGGCTGGAATAAATTAAAGCAACACATTATTGAGGCTTTCTTTTGCGAATTGTTCCTATGGCTTTTCAGCACTAATAATATGAAGTCAGTAGCACCACTTCTGGGGCACATACTTGAGTAGTCTGTTAATAACGGGTGAGTAATATTGTTCTCATAATAGCTTCATTTTGAAGTCTAATTATTGAGCATCGTCATGGCAACAACGCATTGTGGGTCTTATGGATGAGATGTCACCATGGCAAACGTCCAGAAAAAAAGATGTACCTTAACTTGATGAATTGCTTCTTTTAAAAATAGAAACAGTATCCCTGTTTACCAAGATCTGACACTATTGGGGAGATTTTTTTCTCCACCCAAAGTTTCTAGCTCACCGGAAACATAAGTTAAGAAGCAGCGGTCGTAAGGCCACTACTCCTTAACTTGTCCACCACCTTTTAGGTGGCGGAATGAAATCATCCCGATCCAATTGGGATGATTGACACCCCCTGCTAGCAGGCAGCATTGCACAAGCATTTCACAAAAAATGCTTGTGCAATGTTAAATGCCGACAATGTATGCTGTCCGCATTTAGCGATGTTGAGTTATTTTATTTTAGTGTGTTGAGTTATTTTGAGGGGACAGCAAATTTACACTGTTATACAGGCTGTACACTCACTACTTTACATTGTAGCAAAGTGTAATTTCTTCAGTGTTGTCACATGAAAAGATATAATAAAATATTTACAAAAATGTGAGGGGTGTACTCGCTTTTGTGGGATACTGTGTGTGTGTTTATATATATATATATTTTATATATATATATATATATATATATATATATATATATATATATATATATATATATATATATATATATATATATATATATATATATATATATATATATATATATATATATATATATATATATAACATGAGAGAGAACATCAAGGCTGAATTGCGGTTTCCTGCCGTGACAGACAGTCACTCTGAAGACCTCTATAAAGTATGCCTGAGCTCGGTGGGGAAATGGAATGACAATGTGGATCAATAGGGGTTAGTACTCACAGGATTCTTTGCAGAAAATAAATGGAGGGTTTAACTGGTGAATCTCCGGTAACTATAACCATATGGCACAGCCACCGCTGCACCTCTGGAAGACCGGTGAATTCTTAGAACATCCACTCCTTGCGTCCGCTCTCCGGCATGGCTGCACTTCCTGTCACACCCCTTTGTCGATACCGGCCAATCCGTGCTCGTCTATGACGTAGCTCCACCGCTCGGCCAATCCTTCTGAGGAAACTTCAAAATCCAAGTCCGGGGAACAAATGGAAAATCCCAGATAATTATCAGGACTCAAAAGTTCGTTATAAGACCTGGCTTGGTGAAAGGGATATTGGATAAATGTAGAAAGAAAAAAGCCATATGCGGTCTTAAATAAAACGTCCAATTTATTGGTCAATCTTAAAAGTATTGACAGTACTCAAACGAAAAAGACTTTTTCGTTTGAGTACTGTCAATACTTTTAAGATTGACCAATAAATTGGATGTTTTATTTAAGACCGCATATGGCTTTTTTCTTTCTACATTTATATATATATATATATATATATATATATATATATATATATATATATATATATATATATATGAAGTTTTTTGCAAAAAAACCTCATAGTTGACATTTTTTTACAGTTCACGCCAAAATGGAAATGGGACTTTAACAAACTATACAAATACATTTAGTTAAAAACGATGTGAAATTTGGGAAGCGACCATATAGTGATAGAAAAATAGTGTACAGTTTGTCTATCCTAACACCCTAAAAGGTGCATTTATTAGCATGGATTAGCAGTGGAGCAGATGGAAACGCATTGTAATAGTTAATAGTTAATGAAGGCCACAACAAAGCAATCTCCTGTAAAAACATGATTTTAATAACGCCAGTTCTGTTAGTGACAATCACAACATTGCGAGTGAGACTTACATTCTAATATTAAAAATTAAATATGAAATAATTTGTAGATGTTGGTGTCATTCGTGAGTCTTCCTCCAGATCCCCTTATGCTACCACGTAGTCATCAAATCTAAATATGTATATGTCCCTATACATTTGTAAATGTATACCTAGTTTACTGTATAGAGCCTCTCCAATACGGAAGAATTGAGGTTTGATGAATAGATACCACGTATGTTATTAAACCTGTAGAATGTCTCCAGTGGCCATTTCAGTGTGTTTAACTTAGGTGCAATGTAAAAGACTGTTTGGAAATAGCTGTGAAATAGTCTAGAATATGTCCAAAAACTGCTTCTGAGGATTTATAAAGTGCCTTTAGGTGACAAATTTGATAAGCCAAAACTGGACATGAAAAGAAGTTGAAAATGAGCCAAAAATTTGGACATATAGGGCCAAAGAACAGTGGTTAAAGAGGCAGATAGATATAAAGGGTCTATCTGTCTTGGGACAGAACACAGAAAAGAGGGTTGTAATAGGCCAAGGATTATGATTTAGAGGTTGATATATATGGTGTGTACCGTATTTATAACGCCACCCTAATCCTGATTTGACTGGTGTCAGTGGTGTATTTAGGTTTTGTGCTGCCCTAGGCACTCAAAAAAATTCTGCTGTCACAGCCCCCCCTAGGTTTTAAGCCTTTTTTGGTCATAATATTTTTTGGTGAGAGTGTAAAGTGAAATTTTGTTTTCATAGCATTTTCAAAGTAAATATTCATGTTCAAGTACGTACATGTGTATATGTGTGTTTGTGTATATGGTGAGTGTGTGTAGTGCAGTGTGTGTATATAGTGAGTGTGTAATGCAGTGTGGGTATATGGTGAGTGTGTGTAGTGCAGTGAGTGTGTAGTGCAGTGTGTGTGTGTATATAGTGAGTGTGTGTAGTGCAGTGAGTGTGTAGTGCAGTGTGTGTGGGTATATGGTGAGTGTGTGTAGTGCAGTGTGTGTAGTGCAGTGTGTGTGTGGGTATATGGTGAGTGTGTGAACAAACAACGAATGGAGGTGGCGCCTACGGCTGTCTAACAGAAAATTCAAATCACTTGATAGTGCTTAATTAATTTAACAGTAGGTAAAACTATTTGGGGATAACAAATATAGAATGTAATAATTAAAAATAATAATACTTGGAAAAATATATATAAAATGTGTAAAAAAGCACAGTGTGGGTATATGGTGAGTGTGTGTAGTGCAGTGTGTGTGTGGGTATATGGTGAGTGTGTGTAGTGCAGTGTGTGTGGATATATGGTGAGTGTGTGTAGTGCAGTGAGTGTGTAGTGCAGTGTGTGTGGATATATGGTGAGTGTGTGTAGTGCAATGTGTGTGTATATGGTGAGTGTGTGGTGCAGTGTGTATGGGTATATGGTGAGTGTGAGTGTGGTGAGACTCAAAAAGTGCCGCCCCCCAAAAGAATTTTGCCCAGGCAAATGCCTTGTTTGCCTAGGCCAAAATACACCCTTGACTGGTGTTGCATATGAAATGCTGTTGGCAAGTGAAAACGCTTATCCTTTTAATTCTCATATTTGACCATAAGCAGACAGACCATAAAATAAAGCATCAATCAAAAAGATGTGTATGATTATCTTCGATGACTTTGGAGTTGGGCTTTCAAATGATATATTTATATATATATATACAGGTACATACATACATATACATGTCTAAATATGTGTATCTCTATGTTAAAGCCCTTTTTTTTCTAACATCCGAGACCTCCTATCTTTGAGCCCTTATAACTTTTAATTCAATTTGTTTTAATAATTTTTATCAGACAGTGTTATTATGAGTGTAAATAAACTTTTAAATGTATTATTGATGTTTTTTGTGCAACTTTTTTGACTCACGTAACAGTTAACCAGAGCTATGAAGTCCTAAAACCCGACAAGGGTTAAATTTTGATTGCGTTTAAGGGAACGTGTTTACTTTCAACTCATAATATACGCAAAGAGCTGCAAAATTCCCCATAACACTCACACGCTACAGATAATGCGCCATTTGTAATCTAGCCCTATTAAAGCACCAAGAGATGCTGTTAAATGCACTATTCATACATACATACGTTCAACAAAGCATCAGTCACAATTCAATTTATAATTCTGTTATGTTAATTTTGTGTTTAAAATTTTCTGAATGAAAATATCTATATTATTTTCACATGCTCTGTGGATCAAATCTAAATTACAAACTCTCAAAAAGAGACTGGTGTTTACACTATAAGCATGCCAAACAGGCAAAAGTATATAAGTAATGGTTAAACAAAGCCTATAAAAAAATACTACATGCAACACAAAATATGAGACTGTGAGGTAGATTCAAAATACAAAATGCAAAGTACAAAACACAAGATACAAAATGCAGGGGAGGGGGTACACTTTACATTAGGAGTGTACGAACTGCCTTTTATACTACAATATAAGGTTTAAATATATCTGTCTGTCTAAGGTTATAAGATCATCAGAAATAAAATTGGGGAGAGCTGTGTCTCCTGTTTTCATTGTCAAGGTTGCAAATCTTATCATTTCTGTTTAAAGTTTTTAAGCAATGTTATATCTCTTCTAATGTATAACAACAGATCAGTAATGATGATCAACCGGAGTAATGGGATTCTTATCACCTCTGACATGAGTGGGTAGCTACACGAGACCTTGAATTCAATATATTTGAAGAAAAAAATATTTTTTTTACTCTTGAGTGTTGCTTTAAAATGGTATGGTCTTTATAAAAGTCCAGTATGGATTTTTGTCTAGAAATTATTATAATTTCAACAATAGGTGTGAGCACAAACACGAACACCTTGAAAGCAGCCTTCAGTTTGAAAAAAATCAATTGCAACATAAATGGCAACTGCATTGTTACCACGGCACCCAGGGCCGCCACTAGAAATTTTGGGGCCCCTGACTTAACCATTGATCAGCCCCCCCCCCCCCCTTTGCCATGTGCAATTTTTAAACAAATGACTAAAACTTATGTGCACTTTATTCTTAAGTGTAGTCAAACTTGGAAATGTTGTAAAGGTAGTAACACACAGAGTAACAGACAGACACACTCATACACTGAAACACACACTCACACATAAGGATTCACATATAGACACTCTAGCAGACATGCAAAGAAACACACTCAGACACAGACACCCAAACAGACACTCAGCACTTTTTTACATTGACCTGACAAGTAATGAGGTAGACTACAGTTTTGTCAAAAAAGGAGATTTACAAACAAAATATGGAGTTCTGATTATGTTTTTGTCAAGGAATATGCCAACAGCATGCAGTGGCTGAAACGAAGGGCCCTGAACTGCCTAAACAATAATTGAAAGGTTAAATGGTGGATTGGTAACTTCCGGAAAGGTCTCATTAGTCTCAAAGTCTGTAGAAAGATGTGAATAATCAGTAGTAAGGTCAAAATGACCTAAAAAGTAACAGACAATGAACACACACACATACTCTAACACAAACTTGCACATACAGTACACCCAAGGAAACACTGACAGAGACAGCCTCAGAAAACACACAAAGACACACACACACACAGACACCCACAGAAAACACACAGACATACACACACACCCTCACTGAGACATTCACAGAAAACACACAAAGACATACACACACTCTGACAGAGACACCCACCGAAAATGCACAGACATACACAAACCCTCAAAGAGACAACCACAGAAAATACACAGGCATACGCACACACCCTCACAGAGACATCCACAGAAAACACAGACATACATACATACACACACACACCCTCACAGAGACAGCCACAGAAAACACACAAATACATACACACCCACCCTCACAGAGGCATACATAGAAAATACACAAAGACATACATACACACACTCACACAGAGACACCCATAGAAAAAAACACAAAGACATACGCACACACCCTCACAGACATCCACAGAAAATGCACAAAGACATACACACCCACCATCACAGAGAGACCCACAGAAAAAAAATAGATCCACACTCATAGAGACACAAACAAAAGCACAAAGACATAAACACAGACACCCACAAAAACATTCACAGGAGGTAAGATTTCTGCACATTGCATCCCCTAAATCAACAGTGTGTGACATGCATGATAAAAAAAATTGCAGAAATTAAGAGATCACTTTTTAAAGAATCATATTTGTAAATGTGCAAACAAAAATAATTCTGTGAATTCAAAATTGTACATTAATGATTTGGGTAGATGGCTAGATAAAGAAAAGTACATTTGAAAGGTTGACATATGTTTTTTTTTTTTTTCCCATGCTCCACAACCAAGAGCACAACTTCAAATATGGTGTACAAATGTTCCCATTTGTCATCTGTACTTATGGATTTTGAAAATGCTGTACTCTATATGGTCTTGGTGGAACCATAAGCTGTAGTACTCAGTCGCATAACATTAGATCTGGTTAAATGCAGGATTAAGGCTTGTTTGTATGTATCTAAAAATTAAATTAGCTGTAGTGTAAACTGAACAGTATTAAGTTAACCTGTCTCATTTCAAACACTGAGCAGTCTTAGTCTGAGAGTATAACATTTTATGCAGATGTAAAAATCTTAGATAAAATGCCTCCTTGCACCTGGAAAGTCCTTGCATAAAGGGGCAGTAAACTGGAATGTAATTAAAATACTGTATATATATTAATAAAAAAACTCATATCTGCCAGAAGGGCACCTACCATTTGTGTATTGAGGAGGAAACATTACTGCATGGCTTAAATATAGAAGTTCTACAGCATTGTCAAATAATCATAAATACACTGCTGCATATTTTTTTTTTGTTTAAAAGTGTTTTTATGGACCCCTGGCCCCACCATACCACTACTACTTATAGCATTTCCCACACTCAATAGCACTCTGCTGTAGTACCCTCTGATGGCTGCCAAAATGTAGAAAAAATAAATAAAAAAATATATATTTTTTTTTAAATAAGTTGTTCTTGCCTCATGGGGCCCTCCTGGCCCATTGGGCCCCTGACAGGAGTCACCCCTGTCACCCCCTAATGGGGGCCCTGACGGCACCACCAGCTAACATTAGCTAACATTTAACAAGTGTAAGACTTTGCACCAAGCAACTGGTATCTCCGAGGACTATGTTGAATGCTAAGAATGCTTGGCTCATTGTACGGGGGGGTACACATCCCCTTCATAACCGAATAAGAAGAATGGGCTTCTCTAAATTAGCTTTGTGATTATGACATAGATGGTGCAATTACCCTCTGGTGATGAGTGTACTTTGGCTATGATGAAGGTCTTTAGATCTGCCGGAATGTTACTGTTTTATAGATGAAGGGTCTGGCAAAATAATAGCTTTTTATTATGGGCTAGATAACAAGTGAAATGCAAATTTATCATGTGCCCATAAACAGGCGAATTCAGCCATTTGCGGGCGTGCGATAAATAACCAGCCATTACAAGTGGCTGGTTATTGGTACCGTGAGCTCACGGTAGCAATTAGTGCTCAGAAAATTATCCAGAGATCTCTGGTTAATTTTCCAAAAGTGCCCAAATTGGTGCCAAATTTAAGAGCATTTTTTTTAAATAAAAAACAACTGCACAAAGTAGTTTTTAGGTGTTAAAAGTGGCTGGTGTGGGGTGTTAGAAAAAATAAAAAATGCTAATACACATAAATATTTATGTGTTAATATGTGTATATACACATAAACACATAAATATATATGTATATTTCTTTCATGTAATTGGCAAGAGTCCATGAGCTAGTGACGTATGGGATATACAATCCTACCAGGAGGGGCAAAGTTTCCCAAACCTCAAAATGCCTATAAATACACACCCCTCACCACACCCAATTCAGTTTTACAAGCTTTGCCTCCTATGGAGGTTGTGAAGTAAGTTTGTGCTTGATTTTCTTCGTTGATATGCGCTTCTCAGCATTTTGAAGCCAGATTTCTCTCAGAGTACAGTGTTTGTCAGAGGGATGTGAAGGGAATCTTACTTATTGATTCTATGGTTTTCCTCACAGGAAATCTTTTCAAAGGTTCTCTGTTATCGGTCGTAGAGATTCATCTCCTACCTCCCTTTTCAGATCGACGATATACTCTCATATTCCATTACCTCTACTGATACTGTTTCAGTACTGGTTTGGCTATCTGCTATATGTGGATGGGTGTCTTTCGGTAAGTATGTTTTCATTACTTAAGACATTCTCAGCTATGGTTTGGCACTTTATGTATTAGTTTGGCACTTTATGTATTAATATAAAGTTTTAAATATATGTATTTTACTTATATTTGCCATGAGTCAGGTTTATGTATATTTCCTTTTGGAGACTATCCGTTTGAAATTGGGAAAATATTTAGGAAGTTATTTTTTCTTACCTTGGGTATAGTCTTTTTCTTCAAATTGACTGCTTTTTCATTAAATTTCGCGGGCAAAATTAGGCTTGCGAGGTCGCAAAATGCTTATATTTATTGCGTCATTTTTGGCGCAATAATTTTTTTTAGTGCGAAGGTACGTTCGGTGACGCAAATTTGTCATTTCCGGGGTCTTATTTGAAGCAAGTTTTCCATGCACAAGGTTGCGTCTGCCACGATGTGAGTTGCATCATTTCCGGATGTTGTTAGTGCCATATTGTCATTTTGCGTTGTGCGTCATACTTGGCGCCAAATAATTTGATTATTTAAACCCCACTTCCTATATGCCTGCTGCCTTTTTTAATGCTCAGAGGGCTATGCTGTTTGCATTTTTTTTCCCATTCCTGAAACTGCCATATAAGGAAATTGATAATTTTGCTTTATATGTTGTTTTTTTCTCTTACATTTGCAAGATTTCTTAATCTGATCCTGTCTCAGAAACAACTGATGGAATCCTGCTGCCAGTTCTACCAAAGCTAAGTGTATCTGTTGTAAGTTAGCGGAGATTATATCTCCAGCTGTAGTATGTAACAGTTGTCATGATAAACTTTTACATGTAGAGAATGTATCCATCAGTGCTAGTACAATGCCTTTTGTTCCTTCAACATCTAATGTTCATGATATCCCTGTGAATATAAAAGATTTTATTGCTGATGCGATTCAGTAGGCTTTGTCTGCTATTCTGCCTTCTAATAAACGTAAAAGGTCTTTTAGAACTTCTCATAAAGTTGATGAAATTTCAAATGACCGACCACATACTGAATTATCCTCCTCTGATGAGGATCTATCTGATTCAGAAGATCCTACCTCAGATATTGACACTGACAAATCTACTTATCTCTTTAAGATGGAATATATATGTTCCTTGCTAAATGAGGTGTTGATTACTTTGGATATTGAGGAATCTAGTCCTCTTGATACTAAAACTAGTAAATATTTAAATTCTGTCTATAAACCCCCTGTGGTTACTCCAGAGGTTTTTCCAGTTCCTGATGCGATTTCTGATATGATTTCAAAGGAATGGGATAGGCCTGGTACTTCTTTTATTTCTTCTTCTAGGTTTAAAATGTTGTATCCTTTGCCAGTAGCTAGATCGGAGTTTTGGGAAAAAATCCCCAAAGTTGATGGGGCTATCTCTATTCTTGCCAAATATACTACTATTCCTTTGGAAGATAGTACTTCTTTTAAGGATCCTTAAGATAGGAAACTTGAATCTTATCTAAGGAAAGCTTATTTATTTTCTGGCTATATTCTTAGGCCTGCTATATCTATGGCTGATGTTGCAGCTGCATCAACTTTTTGGTTGGAAAGCTTACCGCAACAGGAAACAGATTCTGCTTTGTCTAGCATTGTTCTCTTGCTTCAACATGCTAATCATTTTATCTGTGATGCTATTTTTGATATCATCAAAATTGATGTTAAATCTATGTCTTTAGCTATTTTATCTAGAAGAGCTTTGTGTCTCAAATATTGGAATGCTGACATGGTATCTAAGTCTAGATTACTATCTCTTTCTTTCTAGGGTAACAATTTATTTGGATCTCAGTTGGATTCTATTATTTTAACTGTCACTGGGGGGAAGGGAGTTGTTTTGCCTCAGGATAAAAGATCTAAGGGTAAATCTAAAGCTTCTAATAGTTTTCGTTCTTTTCGACAGAATAAGGAACATGAACATAAAGCCAATCCTTCCCTCAAAGAATCTGGTTCCAATTGAAAACCTTCTTCAAGTTGGAATAAATCCAAGCCTTTTAAGAAACCAAAGCCAGCCTCCAAGTCTGCATGAAGGTGCGGCCCTCATTCCAGTCTAGCTGGTGGGGAGCAGATTAAAAATTTTCCAAGACATTTGGGCAGATTCTGTTCAAAATCAATGGATTCAGAGTATTGTCTCTCAAGGGTATCGAATTGGATTCAGAGTAAGACCTCCTGTGAGAAGATTTTTTCTTTCTCACATTCCAGCAAATCCGGTGAAGGCTCAGGCTTTTCTGAAGTGTGTTTCAGATCTAGAGCTTTCAGGGGTAATCATACCAGTTTCTTTTCAGGAACAGGGTCTGGGGTTTTATTCAAATCTATTCATTGCCTCAAAGAAAGAAAATTCATTCAGGCCAGTTCTGGATCTGAAAATTTTGAATTGTTTTGTAAGAGTGCCAACTTTCAAAATGGTGACTATAAGGACTATTCTGCCTTTTGTTCAGCAAGGTCATTATATGTCCACGATAGACTTACAGGATGCATATCTTCATATTCCGAATCATCCAGACCACTATCGATTTCTGAGATTCTTTTTTCTAGACAAGCATTACCGATTTGTCGCTCTTTTATTTGGCCTAGCGACAGCTCCAAGAATTTTTTTGAAGATTCTCGGTGCTCTACTCTCTGTAATCAGAAAACAGGGTATTGCTGTGTTTTCTTATTTGGACGATATCTTGGTACTAGCTCAGTCTTTACATTCTGCCGAATCTCACACAAATCAACTAGTGTTGTTTCTTTAAAGACATGGCTGGAGGATCAATTTACCAAAAAGTTCCTTGATTCCTCAAGCAAGGGTTACCTTTTTAGGTTTCCAGATAGATTCAGTGTCCATGACTCTGTCTCTAACAGACAACAGACGAATAAATGTGGTTTCAGCTTGTTGAAAACCTTCAGTCTCAATCATTCCCTTCAGTGGCTATGTGCATGGATGTTTTAGGTCTCATGACTGCAGCCTCGGGCGCAATCCCCTTTGCTCGTTTTCATATGAGACCTCTTCAGATTTGTATGCTGAATCAATAGTGCAGGGATTATACAAGGATATCACAATTAATATCCCTAAATCCCAATGTTCGATTCTCTCTGACTTGTTGGTTAGATCACCATCGTATAGTTCAAGGGGCCTCTTTTGTTCAGCTAACCTGGACTGTAATCACAACAGATGTAAGTCTTTCAGGTTGGGGAGCTGTCTGGGGATCTCTGACAGCACAAGGGGTTTGGAAATCTCAAGAGGCGAGATTACCAATCAATAGTTTAGAACTCTGTGCTATTTTCAGGGCTCTTCAGGTTTGGCCTTTGTGGAAGAGAGAACCATTCTTTTGTTTTCAGACAGACAATATCAAAACTGTGGCATATGTCAATCATCAGGGTGGGACTTACAGTTCCCTAGGTATGGAAGAAGTATCTCGGATACTTTCTTTGGCAGAATCCAGCTCTCTGAAAAATGAGTAGGTAGCTACATGAGAGACCTTGAAGTCAATAGCATTTGAAAATATACTTTTATACTCTGGAGTGTTGCATTGAAAATGAATGGTCTATATATAAGTTCCGGGGACCTTTTGTCCATAAATGCTTTTCATTTCCACAATACCTTTTAACACATGTGAACCTCTTGAAAACAGCTCTCAGTTTTAAACAAATGCAGTCACCACAGCACTAAAAAAAACTGGATTGTATACAAGAAGAGAAGCGCTCTACTAGGAACAAACCACAGCTCAGTGGCTTGTTCTATCGCCCAGTTACCACCTAGGAGTAGCCTCTTTTAGCCCAATTGAGAAATTTCCTGAAGTATATCAGTCTGATCCCGCCTAAAAAGGTAAGTCCAGCCCCCAAAATACCAGGCAATCTTCTTCTAAACAAAGGACATGGCAACCCCAGGTGATCGTTTCAGCATTGAAAAACACTAAAGACGTACAAAGACACGTGCACGCTCCTGAACCCATAAGAGCCTACCTAGATTTACTCAACAAAGGATACCATAAGCAAATTTGAATGAAGAAGTAAACTCGAAAGTTATATAAAATTGCATGCTCTGTCTAAATCATGAAATTCTAATGTTAACTTTACTGCCTTCTAGATACAATAGCTTTATAGCTAAACATTAAGGCTCTAATATTTAAAACATCATCAGACTGGCAAAAATATGGCTTTTTTGTATCGCCAAGTCTGTCTGGCGATATATTCCAAAAAAGGGTCTGAATAACGAAGTGATGATGAGTGGCAATGTGTCTCCTATAGGATATAATAGGGATTGCTACGTCAGCAAAAGTCCACCGACACTCATCTGCGCTATTAGTGGAGGGTGACAACGACTGTATTTGAAGTGTTTCTATACAGCACAGACAGAGAGTTCACTGAAACAAAAAGATGTCCTTATAGACATCAAACATCAGCAATGCAGGCATAATTCCATAGTGCTCATGGTATCTCTATGGTCTAAGAAACATGTGGCATAAGACCTTCTGAAATTGGAAACTTCCTAATTAGTAGGTTTTAGAGATACTTTAAACAAATCCAGAAGGATATTCCAGTCTTACTGGTGATTCTCTTTCTCAAGGACCCAATGAAGCAACAATCTGCTATTTTGACGAAAATACCATAATTTTATTCACAAAGTAATGCTGACAGTTGACCTTATCAAAAGTAGAGTGAGTTCATAAGTACTTATCTAAAGTATATAATAGTTATAAATCAGATTCTTGTGTAGAAAAGGAAGGCAATAAAATGTTCTTGGAGAAATAGAAATCTGTTACTCTATGAGAAGGAAATCCTAGTACCACTTCTATAATTATGTTAAACTTATAAAGTGCAAAACAAATAAAATCGAAATTGTTGTTAATTAGAAAAAAAACAGACTACATGTATAATGCTAACAACTGTAACAAAATATTACAGTATTGTCTAGAAATGTGCATTTCGGTTTGTTCCAAATCAAAATAATTCGGCAAATTCAGAGATTGGAATCGATTCACATGTAATACTCTATCAGACCGAACTCGGCCAGTAGTCTTGTTATCCCGGCGTTGAGCCGGAATGATAGGGAATATCCTAGAGCAGAGTAGGTTTGCAATATGAGATAAATGGCACTCACCACAGGCAGGACAGTCCTTGGCAGCAACAGGCAGTAAACCAGAGACAAACCACTAGGGTGATCAGGCAGGCAAGGTTTGGCAACGGTAAGGCAATCCAGGGGTAAACAACTAGGATGGTCAGGCAGGCAGGGTTTGGCAACAGTAAAGCAGTCCAGGAGTAAACCACTAGGATGGTCAGGCAAGGTTCGGCAACAGTAAGGCAGTCCAGGGGTAAACCACTAGGATAGTCAGGCAGGCAGGGTTTGGCAACAGTAAGGAAATCTAGGGCAGATAGGGGTTAACAGAGTGCTCAGACTGGCAGAGTTCAGCAACAATATCAATCCAGCAGTTAAGGGTTAAAGAGGCAGAGTGGTCAGACAAGCAGAGTTCAGCAGCAGTATCAATCCAGCAGTTAAGAGTTAAAGAGGCCGAGTAGTCAGACAAGCAGAGTTCAGCAGCAGTATCAATCCAGCAGTTAAGGGTTAAAGAGGCAGAGTGGTCAGACAAGCAGTGGTCAGCAACAAATTAAACAATCCAGCATACGAATCAATAACACCCAGGAGAACAGTATGTAACACCTATACTTGGGCAGTGATAGGTAGGACTGAAGTTACTTACACAGGCGCAGGATTAGCGCCACAGGAGATCCAGACCAGCCTCTGAAGGAGGCTGGTCTGGATCTCTTGTGGCGCTAAGAGAGGAGAGGAGCCGACTCCCCCCTAGGCAGCAAGCAGACAGCAGGCACAGTGTACCTAGAAACAGCTAGAGCGGCGCGGCGTGACATAGCCCCCCTCTCAAGGGTTCCCTCCAGGAACCTGAGTCGGCCTCAAAGGATGAGCAGCATGGAATCTAGAGACGAAGGATGGAGTATGCACATCACGGACAGGAACCCAGGAACGATCCGCCACAGAGTAACCCTTCCAATGTACCAGATACTGCTGTTGTCTGTGTCTGTATCTGGAGTCCAGGATCTTAGCAACCTCATATTCAGGGTCACCACGGACTAGGAGTGGAGGAGGAGGAGCTCGGAGCTGGCTATATCTATTCCTGATGTAAGGCTTGAGTAGTGAGATATGGAAGATTGGGTGTATGCACAGAGTTTTGGGCAAGGCCACATTGTAGGCAACAGGACTTTGTAAGGACCAATAAGCCTAGGCCCCAATTTGTGACTGGGTTGATGTAGACAAATGTGTTGAGTAGAGACCCAAACACGTTCATCTTCTGAGAGGGCACGTACAGAAGCTCTATGACGATCAGCAAACTTCTTATATCTAGAGACAGCTGAACAAAGCTGAGAACGAATACGTTTCCAATGAGTGGTGAGTTCAGTAATGTGTTGGTCTGCAGCAGGAACCCCAGTGGACTGAGCAGAAAGAGGGAAGACACAAGGTTGATACCCTTCTGCGGCTTGAAATGGAGAAGATCAAAGAGAATATTGCAAATGAGTGTTTCCTGCCAGCTCCGCTAGGGGTAACAAATCGGACCAGTTGGTATGGAGAGCGTTGACAAAGGCTCTAAGATAAGCATCAAGATCCTGATTTACTATATCAGTTAGACCATTAGTCTGAGGATGGTAGCCAGAAGACAAGGAAACTATGGTTCCAATTAATTTACAAATGGCTCTCCAAAAGGTAGAAATGAATTGTGGACCTATGTCGGAAACAATATTCACAGGAATGCAATGAAGTTGTACCATATGCAGAAGGAAAAGAGACGATAATGCTTGGGCAGAAGGCAGTTTTGTTAGGGGTACAAAATGAGCCATTCTGGAAAAGCAATCCACCACAACTGTATGGTGGTCAGAAGGAGGAAGGTCCACAATGAAATCCATTGTTATGTGTCTCCATGGTTGTTTGGGAATGGACAATTGTTGGAGCAAGCCGGGAGGCAAGGATCGGGGAGTTTTGTTGGCAGCACAAGTTGTACATGCTTTTACATAATCCTGAGCATCAGCCTTCATAGTAGTCCACCATATGTGTTGGGAAAGACGCTTAAAATTCCTTATCAAATCAGGATGTCCTGAGAGTTTACTGTCATGAGCCCAGAACAGTACAGGAGTGCGTAGGTTCAGAGGTACAAAAAAGATATCAGAAGCCACGGGGCTTCAGGAGATTTATTGAACTGGGCACGTTGCAGTATTTAAAGAAGGGTGGTATTCAATTGAGCAACCACATAGGAGAGAGGTATGATATGTTCAATAGGAGCTTCAGATGAATTACTTGAGTGAGGAAACTGACGGGAAAGGGCATCCGCCTTCTTGTTTTTGGTCCCAGGAAGATAAGAGACCACAAAGTTAAAGCGGGAAAAGAACAAGGCCCACCTCTAGGTAAATCAGATTCTTGTGGTCGGTGAGAATCTGATTGGGATTAGCGGTACCTTCCAACCAATGACGCCATTCAGTCAAGGCCATCTTAATGGCTAAGAGTTCACGATTACCCACAACGTAATTCCTCTCTGCAGGAGTAAAGCGTTTAGAGAAAAAGGCTACAGGGTGCGACTTGGAGGTTAAAGGATCCCTTTGGGTTAGAACTGCTCCAGCCCCTATCTTGGCTGCATCAACCTCTAAAGTGAACTGTAGGTCAGGATCAGGATGGCGGAGCACATTAGCAGAACAAAAAGCCTGTTTAAGACAAGTAAAGGCATATATGGCCTCAGGGGGCCAATGTTTACAGTCTTTGTTCCGTTTTGTCAATTCTGTGATTGGAGCGACTGTTTGGAAAAGTTCTTTATAAACTTGCGGTAATAATTGGAGAACCCAAAGAATCTCTGCAATTCCTTTAATGAAGTAGGTTGGGGCCACTCTAAAACTGCAGTGAGTTTAGCAGGATCCATGGCAAAACCTTCTTTCGAGATGACATAGCCAAGGAACTGGATCTGAACTTGGTCAAACTAACATTGTTCTAGTTTGGCTACTAAAGAATTGTCCCTGAGACGTTGAAGTACCTGGCTCACGTGCTTATGATGCTCTTCCTGAGTAGAAGAGAAGATAAGGATGTCATCAAGGTAGACGATGACAGTGCGATTGAGGAGGTCACAGAAGACATCTTTGACAAATGCCTGGAAGACTGCAGGGGTGTTACACAGCCCAAAGGGCATTACAAGGTATTTGTAATGCACTGATCTTGTGTTAAAGGTGGCCTTCCATTTGTGCCTGGGAAGATATGGATCAGATTGTATGCCCCACGTAAGTCCAACTTGGTGAAGAAGCAAGCATTCTGGAGTGAGTCATAGAGCTCGGTGATCAAAGGAATGAGATAGAGGTTCTTGATAGTTATATTTCTCAATGCCCTGTAGTCAATGCAGGGTCTGAGCCCACCATCCTTCTTACTGACGAAAAAGAAGCCTGCCCCAGCAGGAGAGGAGGAGGGGCGAATGAAGCCTTTAGCTAGATTGTCTTGGATATACTCCTCCATAGATTTGGTTTCAGCTTTGGAGAGTGGATAAGTCCTCCCTTTAGGAAGTGGGGCTCCAGGAAAGAGGTCAATTTTGCAGTCATAGGGACGGTGGGGTGGTAGCACGTCGGCTACCTTTTTCTCAAACACATCTGCAAAGTCCGTATACACTGAGGGAAGGTTTGAAGGAGTCTGTATACTAGCTACTGGGATACGGAGTAGAGTAGTGACTTTAGCAAGGCAGGAATGGAAACAGGAGGTACCCCAGGAGGCCAGTTGTCCTTCAGCCCAGTCGAACTGTGCATTGTGTATACAAAGCCAAGGATGACAGGCTGTGCTGGGGAATGAATGACCTCGAACTGCAGCTGTTCAGTATGAAGGACTCCCACAGTCAGTGTCAGGGGTGCTGACTCAAAATGTATCAACCCTGGACCAAGAGGGGGGGTGTCATCCAGAGTATTTATTTTGAGACAATGTCTTTTCTGCAGAAGAGGCAATCCAACTTGAATCATAAATTGGTAATCCAGAAAGTTTCCAGCTGCCTGAAGGCTTGAGTGTGGACAGTATTCTGAAGGAAGTTAAGGGTTACAGGTACCAGAATCCGAGTGGATTGAGGGGATTTAGTAGTGATCACGCTTAGAGGTACCCCAGTGTTATCCCCTAAGCATTGGCTTTTCCCAGCCGAATGTCACAATTCTTTAGTTGGTGGGTTTTAGAACCACAATAAAAGCATAGTCTCAATCTCCTTCTTGTCTGTTTTTCAGACTCTGAGGGTTTGAAGGAGGAGAGATACATGGGTTCCTCCACTTGGGGTAACTGGAGCTGTTGAAGGGGTAGAGGATACTGCCGAACCCGGACGAATAGGAGGACAGGAAGGAAGGACCCTCCTAGTTCTGTCTCTTTCGGATTGTCTCTCCTGTAAGCGAGAGTCCAGACTGATACAAAGCGTTATAAAGTCATCCAAAGAAGAAGGAACATCACGATAAGTAAGCCAAGGTGCGAAACTCGATGGCGAATTGTGCCACAGTTTTATTGCCCTTGCGGAGGTCCAGGAGAGAAAATTCTGCAGCAGAGGTACGGACAGAAGTCCCAAAGACAGAAGATAATGTAGAAATAAAAGCATCAGCATCATGCAGGAGTGGAGCGTTCTGTTCCAAAAGGGGAGAGACCCAGGCTAGGGCCTTGTATTTCAGTAAGGAAATGATAAAGGTGACCCTTGATTGGTGAGACTGAAAGGTGTGAGGATCATTGCGGAAGAGTAGCCTGCATTGGTTAAGAAAACCCCTGCAATCAGTAGTACCTTCATACTTGTCAGGCAATGGTATCCGGGGTATACTTCCAGAAGCAGAGGAAGAAGCCACACTACTAGGAGCAGAGACGGGCAGTACAACAACAGGGGTGGTATTCCTTGCTGTAACTAGTAAAGAGAGTTGAGCGGTTATAGCCTCTAGCTTGGAATCCATATTCTGCAACTGTGTGGTATGGGTACCCAACATCTGTCACTGAAGATAAACTGCTTGTGCCACCTCATCTGGCTCCATGGCCCAAGTATAATATAATGCTCGTGGGATACTCCACTATCAGACAGAACTCGGCCAATAGTCTTGTTTTCCGGCGTTGAGCCGGAATGATAAGGAACATCCCAGAGCAGAGTAGGTTTGATGATGAGATAAATGGCACTCACCACAGGCAGGACAGTCCTTGGTGGCAACAGGCAGGAAACCAGAGACAAACCACTAGGGTGGTCAGGCAGGCAGGGTTCGGCAACAGTAAGGCAGTTCAGGGGTAAACCACTAGGTTGGCCAGGCAGGCAAGGTTTGGCAACAGCAAGGTAATCCAGGGCAGATAGGGGTTAACAGGTAGAGTGCTCAGACTGGCAGAGTTCAGCAACAATATCAATCCAGTAGTTAAGGGTTAAAGAGGCAGAGTGGTCAGACAAGCAGAGTTCAGCAGCAGTATCAATCCAGCAGTTAAGGGTTAAAGAAGCAGAGTGGTCAGACAAGCAGAGTTCAGCAGCAGTATATCAGTCCAGCAGTTAAGGGTTCAGGAGGCAGAGTGCTTAGATAAGCAGGGGTCAGCAACAAAATAACAATCCAGCATGCAAATCAATAATACCCAGGGGAACAGTAATTAACACCTATACTTGGGCATTGATAGGTAGGACTGAAGTTACTTACATAGGCATAGGATTCGCGCCACAGGAGATCCAGACCGGCTTCTGAAGGAGGAAGTGTGCGGCGATGACGTCACCCCCGCATGCAGAGAGGAGCCTACTCCCCCCCTAGGCAACGAGCAGACAGCAGGTTCCGCGTCCCTAGCAACAGCTAGAGTGTAGCGGCGCAACATCGCATTTCCGAATTACCCTAGCAACGAAACGAAACTAATCCGAATGCAATTGTTACGAATAAATCCAAATTAGTTTGGATTTATTTGTTACATTCGAATGGCCATGGACTAATCATAATTCAGTATAAAAATTAAATTTAGTGAGATTTAGTGAGATAGAACAGTGAAATAATGCCGTTTGTGTAACTTGGAACCATCTGAATCAACATAACACATACCGAACTTCCAGAATTACGAATCGAATCCAAAATCAATACATCCAAATTTATTTGAATCCGAATGAATCCGAAACGAATACATTCAAATGTATCCGAATTCGAATCGATCCGAAACAAATTTGAAAAAATCAGAATCGGTCCGAAACTAAACACATTTTTCCACTGTGCACGTCTAGTATTGTCAACTATCAGGGTCTAGACTACTCTAGCTAGTAACTACGTATAAAAACAGGCATGGCATTCATAAAATTGACCTGTCTTCTACCTCGTCTGAAGGCAGAGACTCTCAGCAAGAGCCAGGTACTCTGGTAAAACAGTTTCCAGCCAAAATTGCTCAAATATCTCTAAATAAATATCCAGGTAATCTCTACAATTTTAGAATAATTAATCTTTAATGCTTTAAAAATTAATGTTATCAGCATTTTCAACATAAAACACTGGTATAGCTATAATAAGAATTGTATTTTTTTTTTTATTTATTTATTTATTTATAATTTTTTTATTAGAGGATTGTTAAAAGGCATACATGCAATTCATAACAAAAAAAATTGAATATACATGAGACAGATACATCATAGTACCACATATTTTTGAACATAAAATTACAAAATCCAGGTAAGAGGTACAAGGACGCTTTACACTTTTAGTATGCCTAATTATCATTATGCCTCCTTAGTAACATACAGGAGGTCACTTTTGGGCCTCAGTAAGAAAAGTCCACATTGCTGGAGGCCTACTGTATTGGAGGAGACCATTTCTGATCTCAAATGACAAACCTCATTTTTCAAGTAATAGGATAGCTTATATACTTTTTGTCACAAAACCCCCTCAGGATATTCAGGAACATGGAGGAAGCATACCTCAAATGACGAGTTTTGGCCCTTGAAGGTCCTTTTAAATATAGAGATATACTCTCTTGTATTATATGTAAGACATTCAGGAACTATAATCTTGAAGACATGCTTTGTCATAAGAAGTCTTATGGGGTATGAGATAATATTTTGTGACAGATATCCTGGGCAACCCCTACAACCATTAAATAACACATATTATATATTTAACTCCTATTATAAACATTATGTTAACAAGATACTCTGCATAGTATTAAACAACATGTTTAGTACAGTAGAAATGCTGAACAGTGTTCACGACACATGTATACATGCACTTGCGCACACACACATATATCGTCACAATTATATAACCTAGCATACAAAGCAACAAGCAGAGGCATTTATATAACTAACATCATTTGCAAAACTAAACACATGTGCAGGGTAAATAAATAATAATTAAAACTGGAGCGGATATAGGTTCCATTCAAATCATTATATATAACTGAGGCCAGCATTCTGGGTACTGTGTCTGATAGGAACAGGATCCCCATATCTCTGAAGATATATGTGCATGCAATAGGGAATACACTGGACTATGGCCCACTGGGCGCAATATTGTCTATATAATAAACATGAAAATAAATCTTGAACCTATATATGTCCATAATGAACAATGTGCAGAGAACTAGACGTTATGTATCTAGGAGACATGAAATAATACTGTCCCCACTCTAAGGGTACCATGTTAATAAAGACTGCTGTCACTGCAGGCAATGGATTATATAATCAGTTCTGGAACAAAATACCGTATAGCAATACATTCAAAATTCTAAAACGTCTAATTTTTGTCACCTATCAGGGCTAGTAATCCCAACACAGCAAGTACTAGTTGTGGAGCCATGTATAAGCTAACATAACATTATAAGACACATTGTGGAAAAATAATATACATAGAAGTAAGTAAAGCACTAATATATATCTGTACCTTACACCATTATTCTGCTCTAAGTAGGTAACATCAAGATCATACAGCTTACTGTACTCAAATCAAATCGTTATCCTGGTCTGTGCACACATTTTTAAATTTACCATACGCAAGGAGCATATATAGAAGAAACCAATATATATGTAAGTGCGTCTCTTATGTTCGTACAGTATATAAACTGACCAGGCAAGCAATTAAATATAAGTACTACGTGTCGGCAATGTTCACAGTAATGTGCTTATTCTTGAGTTCAGCAGCAGAGGAAATAGATCATCTCCGCTAACCGATACCGGTTCTCAAGAGACTGGTAAGTCCCAGGCCATATGGGAAAGAAATTCCAGCCGAGTCTAGCCTCCCTCTCAAGACTTTAAGCTGAGTTTGTCTATGTTGAGCCGAGCCGGTCTGAAAACCAATCTTTCTGAAGAGGAACTGCAGAGTAAGTCCAACTTGAGTAGCCATGGTAACTCCCCACCTTTGTAAGCCTGTAGATCTTTCAGTGGGTATATCTAGTGTCCCAAACTCCCAGAGTGTGTCCAGTAAACTCACGGCACTGTGCTCTGTGGCATTCTGTATCTCAAATCCCTCGCAGGTAATCACCTCCTGTGGACTATTAGGCCCCATATGCTGCACAGAAGGACCGGCCACTGCCTCCCGTGCCAGGGGTATAAGAATGTGATGTTCTTGGAGATCAATCCGTGCTCTTCTGAGATTGCGGGTAACACGACACACAGATGCCCTGACACTGGGCTGTAGATCTCACTGTCGCCACTACTTCAGGTTCAACTGGGTTCTTTTTTTTTTTATTTTTTTTTTTTTTTTATTTTATAAACAAATACAATACAAAAAAAGGCAAATCAACATTCAAAAAATTCGCTTAATATTAATACAAAAAGAAAATCTTGAAAAAGCTGAGATTGAACCTGTGTATGGACCCATGCATAAACCACTTGGTCCACTAGTATCTAATGGCAAATCTTCCTATCAGAATAACACTTGCTTACAACAGCCAATAACCATTCACCCAACGTTGACAGTAAAAAAAAGGAAGAGAAAGAAGAGAGGAGAGGGAAGGAAAAAAAAAGAGGGAAGGAGAAAAAAAAAAAAAAAAAAAAAAAGGGGGAGGAGGGATTACCTAGAAAATTTTCCTGTCCCCTCCGCTCCGGCCCCCCCCCCCACCCCTCCAAGAAGTCCCCCTCCATCCTAGCACATTAAATTTGATTTATTTGTTTAAATTCCTCCCATTGGAAACGCATCAGCTGGAAAACCTCTTCTCTGCTCGCTCTTAAATATGTATATTCTTCCAACAACAATAACTCATTAATTCTATCAATTAGCATTCCCTCCCCTGGGACATTTGGTTTTTTCCAATTTCTGGCCAATAAGGATTTAAATGCATTTAATACATACATTATTAATTTGGCTCTTATTTTACCTATGCCTTTAATAGGTTTATTTAATAGTGCTATGTATATATCCAACTCTAAATCCTCCTTCCCACTCAGCTGTTGAATATATCCTGTAATTAGTTCCCACATACTTTTAACCCTGGGGCAATCCCACCATATATGTTGCATGTTACCTACTCCACCACAACCTCTCCAGCAAAACTTGGAGGCATTAGGATATATGCTATGCAGCCTAGCTGGCGTCAGATACCATCTAGTAAGTATCTTATAATTTAATTCCTGGATGTTAGAGGAAGAGGATGATCTAGCTACATTAATGCATATAGACCGCCAGTCTGAGTCTTCTATTTGTCGTCCGGTCTCTATCTCCCATTTTTGCATATAATTCAGTTTTAAAAACTCTGATGAATTGTTAAGAAGTTTATAACTGAATGAAACAGTTCTCCTAATTGGAGTTTCAGTATGACAAATTTTTTCAAAATTGGTCAGTTGTCTGACCAACTTTTCTTTCTCTAAATGGCATGCTACAAAATTTTGTAATTGCAGATACTTTAACCAAATGCCAAAAGTGCCATTGGTTAAATTTGACAGCTCCTGTTGGGGTTTGAGTTTCCCATTATCTAAAAATTGGCATAACGGTGTAGATTGCGTTAGATTTAGAGGGCTAGAATAACAAGCTATATGCCCGCCCTGAAACTCCACATTATTCGTAATCGGGAGGAGAGGTGAAGGTGTAGTTGAAATATGGGGATGCTCTGATGTAATTTTCCCCCAGGTTACAAAGATGTGCTTGATCATCGGGAATTGCATAATTTTTAGTGGTCTACTTTTGCTTGATGACCATATTAGTTTATTCATTGGTTGAGACGTTATGATATTATTTTCTAACTGTACCCACGCTTTATTCCTATAATTTATATGCCAATCTAGAATCCTTTGTAGAGTAATTGCTCTATGGTAATTTCTAATATTTGGCACACCTAGCCCTCCTTCTGATCTTGTCTTATACAGTATACTAGCTTTGATTCTTGGTTTAGTTTGGTTCCAAATAAAAGAGTTTATAATTTTCTGAAGTTTAGTACAATAGGTATAGGGAATATTAATAGGGATGGTCTGGAAAAGATATAGGATGCGTGGGAGGATATTCATTTTAACAGTATGTATGCGCCCTAGCCACGATATCATTTTAGATCTCCATAAATTCAGATCTAACTGAATTTTAGCGGCTAGCACAGAATAGTTTTCTGAAAAAAGGCGTGTATCATCAGCTGATAATTGAACCCCTAGATATTTCAGGGAAGAGTCTTTCCAGACATATGTATTGCTCGCCTTACATTCACGATAATCCCTAGATGACATTACAAGTTTAAGTGCTTCCGATTTAGTTTTATTAATAAGGAAATTCGAATAACTTCCGAATTCCTGCAATATCTGATCTAATTTTTTAATAGATCTGACCGGGTCTGATATTGTGAGTAACACGTCATCCGCGTATAAAGATATCTTAAATTCTTGGGACCCTATTTTTATGCCAGAAATATTTTCATCCGAGCGAATTTTTGCAGCTAGTATCTCCATGGAAAGGACAAATAATATCGGGGATAGGGTCAACTGGGTTCTTATTTTCCACCACATGTTCCATTAGGGACTGCAAGTGATCAAAACGGCCCAGCACATTTCTTTTCAACTCCCTAAAAAGGGCTTGTATGAAAATATAAGAATCTTCCATAGTTGCAGATTGTGAATATAGCTATATTGCAGAGATACTCAATTTACTCTGCTTACCCGGTTTCCTGGGGAGGGTGCTGAGATCTCTCTCCACAAGAGCCGCCCAAAGACCTCAACGGTCCGGTCTGAGAAGTCCTGATCCGTTTAAAAATGAGAAAATCCAGTTTGGCACAATATTCTAAATATCATAAAGTATAATTAGGCACTGGATGGCTATTGGATGTCCAAATTAAAAGACGGATTGCAAATTGGCTTTACAGAGCTTTCAGTTTAGCGACCATCTTGGGTCCTTGCCCGGACACGCCCCCCAGAATTGTATTTTTTATTAGCGCTGCGGAATCTGTTGGCACTTTACAAATAACCTATAATAATAATAATATATTGTTAAAGTTATTTTTATTGTTTATCTTTTATTCTTTTGAATACACTTTTTCAATTGTACTTTAAATTATTTTACCTTTTTATAAATCTGTATATAGGCTTTGTTATTTTATTAGTCTTTTCAGGTTTTGTACCTTGTCTTGGTGTGCAAGAAAAAGAAAATTTTCTGTTTTCATTTCAGACAAACTACAATATTGCTCTTGCTCTTTCACTACCTCGCAACCTACAAATTAGCGAGATTAAAAACAGTGAAGATTACATGAGCCACTTTTCATGAATATATGAGAACTTTGAATATACAGTATATGGGCGTTTTAAAATGCTTATGGAGATTAATACCAGTATATGGCATTACCAGATAACTTATTTGCATATATTAAAGACTTGCAAATGATCATGAGTCAATTTGTTCGCACATATGAAAAGTTGCGACTTTATTGGCGCATAACCCTTTATAAATATGGTGATATCATTTATGAACTTTTCTGATGACAAATGTGAGAATTTTCTTATTTTCACTTTGATAAATTTTGTCCTAAGTATATGCAGACTAGAGACATGAAAAGGACTTAATATGGTAAGAAAACACAGTTTATAAACACATAAGGACAGCCCATGAACCTTGTTTAGTTCCCTGAAATTTATATAGTAGATAAAATTGAATTTAATTAAACTTATTGCATTAGGAAAAAGATGTTTACCAATTATACCATTTGTAGAATCTATACTACTTAGTTTCCTTTTAGGTTTTTTTTTTTAATTTCTGGAATTTTATTGAATTTTAATAAGTAGTAACAGCAGAACAACACTCATCCACGAGTGAAAGCTAAGCCAAATAGTAATACAATATCAATACAGAAAGAAAAAAACACTATGGCCTAGATTTGGAGTTTGGCGTTAGCCGTGAAAACCAGCGTTAGAGGCTCCTAACGCTGGTTTTAGGCTAACTCTGGTATTTGGAGTCAGTCAAAAAAGGGTCTAACGCTCACTTTTCAGCCGCGACTTTTCCATACCGCAGATCCCCTTACGTAAATTGCGTATCCTATCTTTTCAATGGGATTTTTCTAACTCCGGTATTTAGAGTCGTGGCTGAAGTGAGCGTTAGAACTCTAACGACAAAACTCCAGCCGCAGGAAAAAAGTCAGTAGTTAAGAGCTTTCTGGGCTAACGCCGGTTCATAAAGCTCTTAACTACTGTACTCTAAAGTACACTAACACCCATAAACTATCTATGTACCCCTAAACCGAGGTCCCCCCACATCGCCGCCACTCGATTAAATTTTTTTAACCCCTAATCTGCCGACCGCCAACTACGTTATCCTTATGTACCCCTAATCTGCTGCCCCTAACACCGCCGACCCCTATATTATATTTAGTAACCCCTAACCTGCCCCCCACAACGTCGCCGCCAGCTACCTACACTTATTAACCCCTAATCTGCCGACCGCAAAGCGCCGCCACCTACGTTATCCTTATGTACCCCTAATCTGCTGCCCCTAACACCGCCGACCCCTATATTATATTTATTAACCCCTAATCTGCCCCCCACAACGTCGACTCCACCTGCCTACACTTATTAACCCCTAATCTGCCGAGCGGACCTGAGCGCTACTATAATAAAGTTATTAACCCCTAATCCGCCTCACTAACCCTATAATATATAGTATTAACCCCTAATCTGCCCTCCCTAACATCGCCGACACCTAACTTCAATTATTAACCCCTAATCTGCTGACCGGAGCTCACCGCTATTCTAATAAATGTATTAACCCCTAAAGCTAAGTCTAACCCTAACACTAACACCCCCCTAAGTTAAATATAATTTACATCTAACGAAATTAATTAACTCTTATTAAATAAATGATTCCTATTTAAAGCTAAATACTTACCTGTAAAATAAATCCTAATATAGCTACAATATAAATTATAATTACATTGTAGCTATTTTAGGATTAATATTTATTTTACAGGCAACTTTGTAATTATTTTAACCAGGTACAATAGCTATTAAATAGTTAAGAACTATTTAATAGTTACCTAGTTAAAATAATTACAAAATTACCTGTCAAATAAATCCTAACCTAAGTTACAATTAAACCTAACACTATACTATCATTAAATGAATTAAATAAAATACCTACAATTACCTACAATTAAACCTAACACTACACTATCAATACATTAATTAAATACAATACCTACAAATAACTACAATGAAATAAACTAACTAAAGTACAAAAAATAAAAAAGAACTAAGTTACAAAAAATAAAAAAATATCTACAAACATAAGAAAAATATTACAACAATTTTAAACTAATTACACCTACTCTAAGCCCCCTAATAAAACAACAAAGCCCCCCAAAATAAAAAATGCCATACCCTATTCTAAATTACTAAAGTTAAAAGCTCTTTTACCTTACCAGCCCTGAACAGGGCCCTTTGCGGGGCATGCCCCAAGAAGTTCAACTCTTTTGCCTGTAAAAAAAACATACAATACCCCCCCCAACATTACAACCCACCACCCACATACCCCTAATCTAACCCAAACCCCCCTTAAATAAACCTAACACTAAGCCCCTGAAGATCTTCCTACCTTGTCTTCACCATACCAGGTTCACCGATCGGTCCTGAAGAGCTCCTCCAATGTCCTGATCCAAGCCCAAGCGGGGGGCTGAAGATGTCCATGATCCGGTAGAAGTCTACATCCAAGCGGGGCAGAAGAGGTCTTCCATCCGATTGAAGTCTTCATCCAAGCGGGGCAGAAGAGGTCTTCCATCCGATTGAAGTCTTCATCCAGGCGGCATCTTCTATCGACATCCATCTGGAACGGAGCGGCAGCATCCTGAAGACCTCCGACGCGGAACATCCATCCTGGCCGACGACTGAACGACGAATGACGGTTCCTTTAAATGACGTCATCCAAGATGGCGTCCCTCGAATTCCAATTGGCTGATAGGATTCTATCAGCCAATCGGAATTAAGGTAGGAATATTCTGATTGGCTGATGGAATCAGCCAATCAGATTTAGCTCGCATTCTATTGGCTGATCGGAACAGCCGATAGAATGCGAGCTCAATCTGATTGGCTGATTGGATCAGCCAATCGGATTGAACTTGATTCTGATTGGCTGATGGAATCAGCCAATCAGAATATTCCTACCTTAATTCCGATTGGCTGATAGAATCCTATCAGCCAATCGGAATTCGAGGGACGCCATCTTGGATGACGTCATTTAAAGGAACTGTCATTCGTCGTTCAGTCGTCGGCCAGGATGGATGTTCCGCGTCGGAGGTCTTCAGGATGTTGCCGCTCCGTTCCAGATGGATGTCGATAGAAGATGCCGCCTGGATGAAGACTTCAATCGGATGGAAGACCTCTTCTGCCCCGCTTGGATGAAGACTTCTACCGGATCATGGACATCTTCAGCCCCCCGCTTGGGCTTGGATCAGGACATCGGAGGAGCTCTTCAGGACCAATCGGTGAACCTGGTATGGTGAAGACAAGGTAGGAAGATCTTCAGGGGCTTAGTGTTAGGTTTATTTAAGGGGGGTTTGGGTTAGATTAGGGGTATGTGGGTGGTGGGTTGTAATGTGGGGGGGTATTGTATGTTTTTTTTACAGGCAAAAGAGCTGAACTTCTTGGGGCATGCCCCGCAAAGGGCCCTGTTCAGGGCTGGTAAGGTAAAAGAGCTTTTAACTTTAGTAATTTAGAATAGGGTAGGACAGTTTTTATTTTGGGGGGCTTTGTTGTTTTATTAGGGGGCTTAGAGTAGGTGTAATTAGTTTAAAATTGTTGTAATATTTTTCTTATGTTTGTAGATATTTTTTTATTTTTTGTAACTTAGTTCTTTTTTATTTTTTGTACTTTAGTTAGTTTATTTCATTGTAGTTATTTGTAGGTATTGTATTTAATTAATGTATTGATAGTGTAGTGTTAGGTTTAATTGTAGGTAATTGTAGGTATTTTATTTAATTCATTTAATGATAGTATAGTGTTAGGTTTAATTGTAACTTAGGTTAGGATTTATTTGACAGGTAATTTTGTAATTATTTTAACTAGGTAACTATTAAATAGTTCTTAACTATTTAATAGCTATTGTACCTGGTTAAAATAATTACAAAGTTGCCTGTAAAATAAATATTAATCCTAAAATAGCTACAATGTAATTATAATTTATATTGTAGCTATATTAGGATTTATTTTACAGGTAAGTATTTAGCTTTAAATAGGAATCATTTATTTAATAAGAGTTAATTAATTTCGTTAGATGTAAATTATATTTAACTTAGGGGGGTGTTAGTGTTAGGGTTAGACTTAGCTTTAGGGGTTAATACATTTATTAGAATAGCAGTGAGCTCTGGTCGGCAGATTAGAGGTTAATAATTGAAGTTAGGTGTCGGCGATGTTAGGGAGGGCAGATTAGGGGTTAATACTATTTATTATAGGGTTAGTGAGGCGGATTAGGGGTTAATAACTTTATTATAGTAGCGCTCAGGTCCGCTTGGCAGATTAGGGGTTAATAAGTGTAGGCAGGTGGAGGCGACGTTGTGGGGGGCAGATTAGGGGTTAATAAATATAATATAGGGGTCGGCGATGTTAGGGCAGCAGATTAGGGGTACATAGGGATAATGTAAGTAGCGACGGGGTCCGGAGCGGTAGATTAGGGGTTAATAATAATATGCAGGGGTCAGCGATAGCGGGGGCGGCAGAATAGGGGTTAATAAGTGTAAGCTTAGGGGTGTTTAGACTCGGGGTACATGTTAGAGTGTTAGGTGCAGACGTAGGAAGTGTTTACACATAGCAAACAATGGGGCTGCGTTAGGAGCTGAACGCGGCTTTTTTGCAGGTGTTAGGTTTTTTTTCAGCTCAAACAGCCCCATTGTTTCCTATGGGGGAATCTTGCACGAGCACGTTTTTAAGGCTGGCTGCTTGCATAAGCAACTCTGGTATCGAGAGTTGAAGCTGCGTTAAATATGCTCTACGCACCTTTTTTGGAGCCTAACGCAGCCTTTATGTGGACTCTCGGCGTTAGCTACGCGGGTTCTTACCGACAAAACTCTAAATCTAGGCCTAAGAAAATAAACATATATAAAAAGAGCAATTTATTATATACAAAGTCCAAAAACCACATGAGTTAACAGAGGATAAAGTGTATTTTGATAAAGTTCCAGAATGATTCTATAATTACAATAAAATAAAACGAAACAAAGGAACCTGGATATTTAAAAAGTGTGGGGGCTTAGATACATAAAAGGAAAAGAAAACCTGTGGATACCGATATATGTCAGAGGAGGTCACTCACCCTCCAACTCTCCTCAACACCGGAGGGTGACATTCCCAAAACAACACATTTAAGAAAAAAAAAAATCAAAACATCATTTTTTATTTAATGGCATACTATTTAGTTTTAAAACAAACTTGCCTGCAAACACTTGATAAAGGCAGATCATGGTATTACATTTTATCTTCCCACGCAGTCTATATCAAGGAACATATTTTTAGGCACAATTCTAAACACAAGGCTTCAAGACAGAAAAGACAGGAATACAGAAATATTTATGAGAAAAGAAAAAACACAAGGGGGCTGTTCCAATTCTTTAGAAAACGTATTAACTATCTACAAAAATTCCCATATACTTTAATGGTGAGAAATACCTTTTCTGATGGAATTCTGTAGGCTACACATCCTGAACAACCTAACAGAAGATCTGAGGACTCCATCTGTGGTACAGGGAAAAGACTTCAGCCATAGTCACTCAGGCAGGACTGGATACAAACACCTTTAGTCATGGATGACTTACAGATTTTCACTAGACTTTAACTAGTTTTAACAGTTTTTGTTATCTCTCACTTTCTGCTGCAGGCACCGGAGTCCTCCTGATGTCACTGCAGAAATATATGCAAGCTCTTTCAGGATCCTTACTATCAATTCTTATTCAGGGAAAATTGCTGCAAAGAGAGGATTCTCCTCAGTAATCACTAGGGATGCCTCTGAACCAGCCTCAGTCCGATCAAGTATACAGAATGTCTCCCAAGCACCAGATGAGCCCAACATCTGGAATATAAAACTGCAAAACCAAAGGTGGGAAGTTCCAGTCTCTACTGGTATGCAGTGCAAAAAAGGAAAATTAGCTTTGATGATTGTCCCTTCATGCCTAGCTTTCAAAATGAACCATGCCTTCATGTCCTGGATTTCAAACAGTAACACGCCTTCATTACAGGACCTTCAAAAGGAAAGGCACTTCCTTTATGACCAGGATTTTAAACGGGATGGCGTCTTTATAACTACAAATACAAAACCCATTTACAACTGTGGTTTCCAGTTTTTACAGCTACATAATTAAAATCCTGTAACAAAAGCACAATCCTATTTGAAATCCTGGTCATGAAGATGCTGTTCCTTTTGAAATCCTAGTCACGAAAGCACAATCCCGTTTGAAAGCCTGGCCATGAAGGCACAGGGGTAGATTTATCATAGTGCGAGCAGACATGATACGTTGTAGCGTATCATGTCCGTTGCACATCGATAAATGTCGACAGCATACACTGTCGGCATTTATCATTGCACAAGCAGTTCTTGTGAACTGCTGGTGCAATGCCGCCCCCTGCAGATTCACAGCCAATCGGCCGCTAGCAGGGGGTGTCAATCAACCAGATCGTATTCGATCGGGTTGATTTCTGTCCGCAGACTCAGAGCAGGCGGACAAGTTATGGAGCAGTGGTCTTAAGACAATAAGGGACATCAAGCTCCATAAGGTGCTTGATAAATTGGCCCCACAATCTCATTTAAAAACACAAAAATTTTGCAGCTTCATTATTGCAATAAAATGATTTCCCAGTTTACAGTGTGACAACTTTTTAAGAAGATGAGATAAGTTTAAGCCACTTTCTTCTAATAGAAACCTGTAGAGTTCTTTTTGATTTCAGATGTATATCTTGACATACCTTAACTTAAAGGAATAGTTTAGTCAAAATTAAACTTTCACGATTCAGATAGAGCATGCAATTTTAAGCAACTTAATAATTTACTCCTATTATCAATTTTACTTCATTTTCTTGGTATCTTTATTTGAAAAAGCAAGAATGTAAGCATAGGAGCCAGCCCATTTTAAGATCAGAACCTGGGTAGCACTTTCTAAATGTAGCCACCAATCAGTAAGCGCTACCCATGTTCTGAACCAAAAATGCGCCAACTTCTAAGCTTACATTCAAACAAAGTACTAATACTAAGAGAACAAATACAAATTTATAATAGGAGTAAATTAGAAAGTTGCTTAAAATTGCATGGTCTATCTGAGTAAAAGTTTAATTTTGACTAGACTATTCCTTTAAAACAGTGCTTTCCCAGTCAATAATTGGAACCACTGTAAAAAAAAACAACAACAATATTTTTAAAATATTAAGGGCTAGATTATAAATTGAGCGCAAAATATCATTTTTGCGAAAGCAATATTTGCACTTAACTTAGTAATACTAGTGCATGTGAATTTCATGGAAGCATTGTGCTCACAAGAGTGCGCTTCCATAGGCTCCAATGGGAGTCTCGTTCTAATGCTTTGAGGCACAGCATGAGAACTAGTACAGCGAAGGGGTTAAGTCGTTCAGCAATGGGCAGCAAATATAAATATATATGTATATGAATATATACATGTATATTTATGTGTTAATATGTGTATATGCACATATTAAAACATAAATATAGATGTATATAAGCATATACATATATATTTACTGGGAACACACAGTCCCCATAGACTGCAATGTAAAGGCACTTTTCAGTTCTGTTTTTTTTCTAACACCCCACACCCGCCAAATTTAACCCCCAAAAAACTGCTTAGTGCAATGCTTTAAATTATTTTCATTTTTCACTTTTAGAAAATTAGTCAGAGATCTGATCTTGTAATGGCTGGTTATTTTTTGTGTGCACATAAATGGGCGTATTTGCCCATTTACGGTCATGCAATAAATTAGCGCTTCACTTGTAGCCCTAAATGTGTCACTGAGCAAACATGAGCAAACATGCCCAGTATACCTATCATTATTATTTACAAATGGTATTCATATTTTCTGCTAGTGATCAGGATGAATTTAGAATACAATAGGTTAATCTCACACATGTAAATGAGTATTTCCCTTACAGACTGTACGATTCCCAGTTTTGATCTCAATTACAAGTACTTAACAACCAAAAACATATTTTTGGGAAATTTTCTATTAAAAAATAATTTGTGGCTGTGGGCTTTCAGCAGCCAAAACATTTTGGGTTGTAATCATTTTAAAAACATGCTTCCCATATCAGCCAGTATCGAAACTGAGTTATCAGGAGCCAATATTGGAAAGATTGGAATCTACCCTATTTTCTTTCTAATGAAAGTGGCACAATATATCTGCCTATCCATATATCTATCTGTGTATGCATCCATCTATCTATCTATCTATCTGTCTGTCTGTCTGTCTGTCTGTCTAAATAGTAAAATCTCTTGTAAGACATCACAAGAGATTTAAATTAATTATATAATCAAATGAAAATGGTTTTGAGACCTTGTTTTTGAACTTTGCAAATGGAAATGAGATAGACGGGAACTGAATCAATTGCCTCTTTAAAGCAAAGTACATGCTGTTCTTCCAGCTGCCTGTTTCCCTCTGTAATCATATGTGTGTTTGCTGCATCTTTACACTGCTAGTAATTTTATTGGCCTCTGTTAAATTGAGAATGACTGCCATGACCTTCTCTGTAGCAACCTCTTTTACCATCTGCACAGAGATATATATAGCCTAGGGCGGTGGATACACACATTTAAAAGGTAACGTAAATGTCCCTGGCATAAAATAAGTATATTCTCTAAACAAGTTGGCTGGCCCAATATGAAGGCAATTTCCCAGTAAGCATAGTTTTTTTTATCAAGGTATAATAAATACAAGACACATTTATATTGTTTTAAAGGCATATTCTAATGCACAAACTGCATTCTCATATTTATTAGAGCATGTAATGTTTGCAATACTGGTCCTAGAGCTCACAACTGCATATTGCTGGATTGTCATAGTTCTAGAACTCTGCCTGCTTCCACCTGTAACTATCCCTTACTTAGAAATGCCCAATTTCCAAACTGAAAACACACCTAAAAATATGTTTAGCACAGAGGTAAAAAAAATAATATAATAAACTAAATGGAAGGGGGTTACTATTTTATCTGGTCACAACTACAGAACATTATACATGTTGTTAGTAGTCTGCCTCTCAGGAGAGCAGATTTGTGAGAGAAAAAGAGCAGTGACCCAGCTCAAAAGGAAGATGAGATGGTTGATTAACCTGACTGCTTGATTAGCTGAGCAGCCAGTGCCTCAGGATACAATTAAGGGCAATGGCAATTAGCAGAAAAAAGGATCCTAAACATGCTTTAAAATGGCAAATGCTTTTTTTTTATTCTTAATGTTTTGCTAATGCCCATAAATATGAGCTCTAAATCCATATTTGTACTCCTAAATCTTTAGACATTCTGGTATGTTCAATGAAAAGTGAGATAACTCAAGCTTTAAAAGTTACAGCTTAATATGTGTTTGCAAGCTTTAATTAATTATTCGTATCTATGTCAATGGTATCTTTAAATGATTACAGAGCACGCAGAGAAACAAAGAAAGCGCATCCTAAACTTGCAATGTATGGAAAGCGTGTAAATGTTGATTCTAACTATAAATGCAAAATTATATGGTATTCTATTATAGGAGGTCAGAACCAAACCTATGAAATGACAGTTATGTAGTGAAACGTTAAGCACAAAAATAAAATCAGCCATAAAAATGTTTAATAATGCATAAGAAACACAGCATTACATTGTTCTTCAGTTATTTATATTGCCTGCTTTTCCTGTAACTTTATGTTAGCAAATTAAATTAATTAACAGGCAAGGAAGTCTATAGGTCTGTTTCCTAATTAAAAGGACACGAAACCTTAATTTTCTTTCATGATTTAGAACATACAATTTTAAACACGTTTCCGATTTACTTCTATTATCTAATTTGCTTCATTATTATTATTATTATTATTATTATTATTATTATTATTATCGGTTATTTGTAGAGCGCCAACAGATTCCGCAGTGCTATAAACAAAGGGGGAGTACAACAAAATAATTATAGGGATCAAATGGGTAGAGGGCCCTGCCAAGAGTTGCACTGTTGTAGTCAGCTCTTAAGAAGGTGATCTATGGTTGTATGCAACCCTGAACTGTAGAGTCTTTAGGGAGCGCTTGAAGCTTTCAAAACTAGAGGAGAGTCTTGTGGGGTGAGGCAGAGAGTTCCACAAGATGGGAGCCAGTCTGCAGAAGTCCTGTAAACGGGAGTGCGATGAGGTAACCAGAGAGGAGGAGAGTAGGAGGTCATGAGCAGAGTGAAGGAGATTGGAAGGAGAGTATCTGGAGACAAGGTCTGAGATATAGGGGGGAGCAGTGCAGTTGAGGGCTTTGTATGTCAGAGTAAGAATTTTGTGTTTGATCCTAGAGGCAAGAGGAAGCCAGTGAAGGGATTGGCAGAGAGGAGCATCATATGAAGAGCGACGTGTAAGGAAGATGAGTCTGGCAGAGGCATTCATTATGGATTGTAAAGGAGCTAGGTGGCAGGTGGGGAGACCAGAAACTACAGAGTTGCAGTAATCGAGGCGGGGAAGAATGAGAGAGTGGATTAAAATCTTAGTTGTGTCTTGTGTAAGGAAGTGTCTAATTTTAGAGATGTTTTTAAGGTAGAAGCGGCAGGCTTTAGCCAAGGACTGAATGTGAGGAGTGAAAGAAAGATCTGAGTCAAATGTGACCCCGAGACATCGGGCATGCGGGGTAGGGGTAATGATGGAGTGGTCGACAGTTATAGAGAGATTGGGGGTGGAGATTTTTGAAGAAGGGGGGAAAATGAGGATCTCAGTTTTGGAGAGATTTAGCTTGAGGTAGTTAGAGGACATCCAGGAAGAGATGTGAGAAAGACAGTTAGTGACACGGGTTAGCAAGGAAGGAGATAGCTCTGGTGTAGAGAAGTAGATTTGGGTGTCGTCTGCATTCTCTTGGTATCCTTTGTTAAAGGAGCAATAATGCACTACCGGGAGCTAGTTGAAAGCCAATGACAAGAGAATATGCGTGCAGCCACCAATCCACCAATCAGCAGCTTCTGAGCCTACCTAGGTATACTTTTTTTAACAAAGGATACAAAGAGAAAGAAACAAATTAGATAATAGAAATAAATTGGAAAGATGTTTAAAATGGAATGCTCTATCTGAATCATGAAAGAAAAAATGTGAGTTTCATGTCCCTTTAAAGAGACATAAAATGCAAAGATCAGCACTGCATGTGTTCACATAGTGTCATGTGTTAAAAAAAAATACTAAAATGGCCTAGTATTTAATTTTTTAAAAGCTACTTCACAACATACTAGCCTGCATTTTTTGTTCCTTTAAACCAAGAAACAATGGTGCTAATAAATATGTTATATTAGCATGCACAAAACCACAGACAAACAAAATCACAATGAGATATGATGTTGGGTGTGGGCCAAAATGTAATGTTATATCAAAAAATCAGATGAATAATTACAATAACATTAGTGGGGGAACTCAATGCATCATCACAGTTTTTTTATGGTGTAACAAGAAACCATGTGGAATTTTCATATTTACAGGATTGGCCTTAAAGGGACATGCCACCCACATTTTTTCTTTTATGATTTAGAAAGAGAATGTAATTTTAAACATCTTTCTAATTTACTTATATTATCTAATTTGTTTTATTCTTTTGATATTCTTTGATGAAAAGCATATCTAGATATGCTCACTAGCTGCTGATTGGTTGCTGCACATAGAAGCATCATGTGATTGGCTCACCATGTGCATTGCTTTTTCTTCAAATAAGGATATTTAAAAAATGAAGCAAAATAAATTATGGAAGTAAATTGTAATGTTGTTTAAATTTCTATTCTCTATCTGAATCATGAAAGAAAGATTTTGGGTTTAGTGACCCTTTAACTCTAAAAATATCTTCCTGGCAGATGAATCTAAGATTTCTACAGTTTACATTACACATGTATTCACTTCCCTTCTTCCATGTATGTCAAGCCAGTAATAATGGTGTGGGCATTTGTAAGGTACTGGAAACTCTTCATAATTCTATGAACAAATAGATAATCAAAAGGTTAAATATTTGAAGATATTAAAGCTCTTCTTTTTTATTTCTTTCAGAAAAAAACATACACTTGTTTCCAGGCTAGACTAAAACTAAGTTAAGCCAGGTTATCTTATTCCCTGTGCTTGGCTGCTCAGCATACGACATAGCAGTATAGGCTCACAGTATTCATTAGTGCTAAGAGAAAATAACTTGTATTATCACTAATTAACATACTGTATGTTTATCAAAACACTGTGCAGGAAAAATGGCTACATCACTGTGATTGTTGAAAATATTTTCCCAGTCTTTTAAAACTGGTGCTGAGAGATTTTGGTTTGCTGTTGAGTTCATGTTGAGTTCTGTGTGAAATTGTAGCTGCAGTCTAGAACTCTCTGACACAGACAGAACTAAAGCAATCTCAAAAATACAGGTAATCCAGCATGCAGGATATATGCACGTCAACCCAGGGCTACTGCCAATAAAGCCCAAAGACAGCAAATCAAAAAAGGAGAAATGGGTGACAGCATCAAATGATTTATTATATCTTAAAAAGACAACAAAATAGCAACGTTTCTGGAGCCAATCCCTTAAAGGGACACTGAACCCAAATGTTTTCTTTTGTGATTCATATAGAGCATGACATTTTAAGCAACTTTCTAATTTGCTCCTATTATCAATTTTTCTTCGTTCTCTTGCTATCTTTATTTGAAAAAGAAGGCATCTAAGCTTTTTTCTTGGTTCAGAACTCTGGACAGCATTTTTTTATTGGTGGATGAAATTATCCACCAATCAGCAAGGACAACCCAGGCTGTTCACCAAAAATGGGCCGGCATCTAAACATACATTCTTGCATTTCAAATAAATATACCAAGAGAATAAAGAAAATTTGATAATAGGAGTAAATTAGAAAGTTGCTTAAAATGTCATGCTCTATCTGAATCACGAAAGAAAAAATTTGGGTTCAGTGTCACCATTTGGGACTTATATACACTTATACCACTAGGTGGCGCCAAAGACACATTAACCATTTCATTACTAGTTAGTTTATATACAATTTTGTTTAAACATACATTAACCGTAACATTGCTAATTAATCTATATATATACATTTATTTAGACATAATTGTGTGGTTTATCATTAAATCAAATTACATTCTAATTCAGACCTTATCTATTGAAGAAAATAGAAAACATCTAATTTATTAACAAAATTCAAACACAATGTTTTATAAAAATATTGATAAATCCCAATCCTTATTAATACCTCCTGGTTCAAGGGTCCCTAATTCATATATATCCAGAATGATTCCCTCTGTTTCCTATCCCCACCTCTCCATGGTTTCTCTACATGATCTATTATTTGAAAGCATATTTGACTTATGGTGTGACCAGCATTTAAAAAATTATTAGATACAGGGGCTTTTATAGTTTTTGTTCTTATATTGCTTTTATGTTCGATCACCCGTTCTCTAGCTGCACTAGTGGACTCTCCGATATAAACTTTCCCATACGGACACTTCACCATATAAATAATAATCTGTGCAAAGGAGGGCTACCAAAATGGTACATGGTCTAAAAAATAAAACTTACCAGGATAGGCTCAATGACCTAAATATGTATAGCTTAGAGGAGAGAAGGGAAAGAGGTGATATGATAGCAACTTTCAAGTACATTAAAGGGTTTAGTAAAACTGAGGCTGTGGGTATTTTACATAAAATGGAAAATTCAAGAACAAGGGGTCATGAGCTCAAGCTAAAGGGTAGTAGATTCAGAAGTAATTTGAGGAAGCACTTCTTTACAGAAAGAGTGATTGATTTATGGAATAAACTTCCTCAAGAGGTAGTAGCAACAAACACTGTGGGGGACTTTAAAAATGCATGGGACAAGCATAGGGCTATCCTACGAACTAGATAAGTTTATACTGTTAGGTAAGGTCGGGCAGACTTGCTGGGCCTATGGCTCTTATCTGCCGTCAATATCTATGTTTCTATGTTTCTATATCCTTACTCTGTGGATTAAATTCTGACACAAACGTCAGACGCTGGTCCTTTTCCTTATCTTTTTTAAATTTATTTTTATTATTAGGCCCAATTAAATCTGATCTAGGAATAGTTTTGACCTGTTCAATTTCTCAATCAATCATATTTTTTGGATACCCATGTGCTAAAAATCTTTCACCCATTTCTTTTAATCTTTGATCAGCAAGTTTCTCGTCTGATACAATCTTGCGAACTCACAAGAATTGACTATGGGGTAGAGATTTAAGCAAAGAAGGTGGATGGGCAATAAATAATTTGATACTGTCACCCATTTCTTTTTTTTAACAGAACTAAAGCAAAGCAAGATTACAGAGAGTTGGTTTATAAACTGAAGTGAGAAGAAGTTGATTAGTTCAGAACTGAGAGAGTAAACTAACTGGCACCTCAGCTTCTTGGTATTTTTCTTTTTCTGTGTGCCATCTATGCAGACTGTTTCTTTGTTTAGTTGGTTTTTTTTTGTGGCTTTTTTTCCTTCACTTTGGCTCCTCCTGCCGGCAGCTGCGGGCAATTGGCAATTACTCTCAGGCTATATAAGTCCAGCCCTTTCAGCGGTCACTCTCTGTTTATTGAATTGCCACACTGGGTGTGCTGTGTATTGCTATTTTGATTGCTCTCTGTTACAGACTTGGATTTGGATACTGGACTTTGCTTTTTCTCTGCCCCTTGGCACTTTGTTGGATTTGCTGTTCAATTTGATCTCAGAACTGCACTTTGACTATGCTTTGCTTTAACTCCTTGTACCTTGCTGGATTGTTTGCCTTGCTGTTGCTGACCTGGATTGTGATGTTGACTATGCTTTAACTTGACCCTTGTGCCTGTTACCTGTACTACATCGGATTGTATCCTTTACTAGTACTATTTTTCTTTGCTCAGAATCTCCAGATATATTTAGTACTGTATAATCCAGACTCTATCCAGAGCTTCAGGCTGTTATTATTATTATCATTTATTTGTATAGCGCCGCCAAATTTCGTAGCGCTGGGTACAATGATAGGGGTATACAATGACAAGGATTTGTGATAAAATACAAAACATAACAAAACTAAACAAATCTAGTACAGGAGGAAGAGGGCTTTGTTCCGGAGAGCTCACAGTCTACAGGTTTAGGGTGCAGAGACATAAGGTTGGGGTAGCTTGTCACATTGGTTGTAGTTGCAGCAGTGAGTCAGGCAGTTCATGTATTAGTTTGGCTTGGATGAGGGATAGAGGAGAGATGGTAAGCCTCTCTGAATAGGTGGGTTTTCAAGGAGCGTCTGAAGCTATACAAGGTTGGAGACAGTCTTATGGAGCGGGGTAGAGAGCTCCAGAGGACAGGAGCAGCACGTGTGAAGTCTTGGAGGCGGAAGTGGGACGTAGAGATAACAGGAGTGGAGAGACGTAGGTCAGAGGTTGATCAAAGAGGACGGGATGGGGAATATTTCACGATGAGAGAGGAAATATAGTTAGGAGTTAGACTGTTAAGTGCTTTGTAAGTTAGGCTTAATACTTTAAATTGTATTCTGTAGTGTATGGGGAGCCAGTGTAGAGACTGGCAGAGCGGAGCAGCTGATGTAGGTCGGCGACTTAGGTGGATGAGTCTACCCGAAGCATTCATAATAGATTGGAGGGAGGAGAGGCGGTGTTTTGGAAGGCCATTTAGGAGTAGATTGCAATAATCAATGCGTGACAAAATGAGGGAATGAATAAGTATTTGTGTAGTTTTTTGAGTAAGGAAGAACCGAATTCTGGAAATGTTGCGTAGGTGTGAACTGCAGGATTCGGTAAGTGCTTGTATATGTGGGTTGACATTCCAATTGTAAACTACACAGGGTTTTGGATCACCACCTTTGATACACCACTGCACCATTAAGCAGATACTCTATTTGGGAGTATACACACTAAAATTCTACAAACATTTTGGACTGAGACATATTGGTTTGAGAGCTAACTTAACTTAATTTTTTACATAAGATAAGATAAGCCGCATTTAGCCAATACCTTCATTTGTGTTTTAACATCTTTTGAAATTTGTATTTTTTAACGTATTTAAAATACATCACATGGATCCATGAATGTTTATATATATATATATATAGTGACTAATAGTTTTTAGCACTGAGACCGGTCAATTGTTATTGTTTTAATTGAATTGCACAATAAATGTTTTAATATAATCTTACATCGTAGTCCTAACACATTCATATATTTTAATTGAAAATTTTTATTTAGACACTTTGCCCACTTTGAGGTGCTTCTTAGATTACACACTTTCTGAATGTGAGCTCTGAGTCAGGTGTTGGATGTCTCAAAGAGGGGGGAATAAGAAGCAGCTCAGTTTTGGACAAATTGAGTTGGAGGTAGTGTGAAGACATCCAAGAGGAAATTGCAGAGAGGCAGTTGGAAATCTGGTTGAGTAAAGAGGGAGAGATATCAGGAGAGGAAAGATAGATTTGGGTATCAGAATATAAGTGGTACTGGAATCCAAAGGAGGCTATAAGTTTTCCAAGGGAGGATGTATAGAGAGAGAAAAGCAAGGGACTCAAGACAGAGCCTTGCGGTACTCCAACTGAGAGAGGCATAGGATTGCAAGATATGTTGTTAAAGGAAACTGAAAACGAGTGGTTTGAGAGATATGTGGCAAACCAGGAGAGGGCTGTGTATCGGATGCCAAATGAATGTAGTATTTTTAGGAGGAGAGGATGGTCGACTGTGTCAAAAGCAGTGGATAGGTCAAGAAGAATTAGTAAGGAGTAGTGGCCTTTTGCTTTAGCTGATAACAGGTAATTTGTTACTTTAGCAAGAGCAGTTTCTGTTGAGTGTTTAGGGCAGAAACCAGATTGTAGTGGATCAAGTAAGGAGTTAGTTGTGAGAAATTGAGTTAGCCAATTATAGATCAGTCGTTCCAATAATTTTGAAGCAAAAGGAAGTAAGGAGACCAGTCGATAGAGGGCGTGGAGGGGTCAAGCGAGGGCTTTTTTAGGATTTGTATAATTGGCGCATGCTTGAATGTGCCAGCGGTGAGAGATTGGTTAAAAAGATGAGTTAGGGTAGGGGTTAGTGAAGCAGAGAGAGAGGGAAAAAGTTGTGAAGGAATAGGTTCAAGTGGGCAGGTTGTGAGATGAGCCAAGGATAGGAGTACAGAGACTTCTTCCTCTGTTACAGGAGGGAAGTAGCATAGAGTTTTGTTATTTAGAAGGGGTGGGTAGGATTGCTAGGTTTGAGGGGTGTGAGGTACAGATATCTTTTCTAATAGTGTCAATTTAATTTTTGAAGCGATGAGCAATAATCTGAGCAGTGAGGTTGGTAGTGGGCAGGGGTGCAGGAGGACGTAGAAGGAAGTTAAAGGTTTAGAACAGCTTTCTGTAGTTGGTGCGTCAGATGACACAATGGAGGAAAAATAGACTTGTTTGGCCAGGCTGAGCGCAGAGTTGTAGGACTTAAGGATGAATTTATAATGCCACATGCATGATTTCCTCCACTGCCGTTCAGCAGCCCGTGAACATCGCTGAAGATGTCCGGTTGCCGTGGAGTGATTGATGTATGGCGAACAGTGGAGGGTGCAGTTTGGTCAAGTGTTTATTTTAGTGCCAAATTATACTGTAAAGCCAAGAGGTTTGGGCAAAAGAGGGATAAAATGTCAGAGAGCAAAGGATTCAGTTGAGTGGAAAAGTCTGTGAGATCCAAGTCATTTAAATTCCTGTAATGTAGCAGTTTCTTGGGGGGATTGCAAAGATGTAGCAGGTAGAGTAAGAGAGAAAGTTAGTCGATGATGGTCAGAGAGAGGAAAGGGGAAGTTAAGGAAGTTGGAAACGGCACAGAGATTAGTCAAGACCAGGTCTATGGAGTTGCCTTCACAGTGGAGATGTTGGGAGGTGGTAAGGGATAGATGTTTAGAGGCAGCAGGCATGTTAGGATTATCAATGGATATATTGAAGTCCCCTAAGATGAGGGAAGGGACATTGCAAGAGAGAAAATGTGGAGGCCTGGCTTCAAAGGGGTCCAGAAACTGTGATGCTGCCACACGTAGAGCTAGAGGGGAGAAGAGGTGGATAGCATGAACTTCAAAAGATGAGAAGGAAAGTGAGGGGGTGAAGGAATGCAGTGAAAGGTACTGTGTGGAGACAGGAGAATTCCTACTCCCCCTCCTTGTTTGTCTCCTGGCCTGGCAGTGTGACTGAAGGCAGGTCGCCATAGGACAGTGAGGCTACAGCAGTTGTGTTAGAGGAGGAAAGCCAAGTTTCAGTGAGGGCTAACAGGTTAAGTGAACGTGAAATAAATGGGTCGTGAATAGATGTAAGCTTATTGCATACAGAGCGTGCATTCCAAAGGGCACAAGAGAATTGGGGTGTACTAACAGAGGTGCAGTTAACAAGGTTTAGAGGGTTACGTGGGCAAGGTGTATGAGGTGTCATTTGGGGTAGTGAGCTGAGGGAAGAAGAGGGTGGACCTGGGTTAGGTGAGACATCTAGAGTTTAAAACCAAAGGGTGCACCTAGGTGCACAAACACACAAACTAGTTTCGGCTGCAATGTCAGCCTTTCTCAATGTGAGCAGACAAACCGAGGCCTGGGTGCCACCCCTTTAAATAGCACATCATTATACCTAAAACCCAATCTGATACTGTACAGTGAAGTCACCCTCATAAGTCACCAATCATGGCCGTGATCGCTATGACTCAAGGAGGTGTGCGAAAATTAGGTAATCCTATTGGCTGCGGTGCACCGTTAATCCTATTGGCTGCAGGGCGCCATTAGTATCAGTGACGTAGCCTTTGTTTATAGTAGCACGCAAAGATCGTATCTGCCTCCATTCACTTAAGCGTATATTTGTATAGTATATGTTGGAACTAGATCAGAAACAAAACGTATATTGAGCCCTACTTGTCCTATGTTATTAAAGCACAAACACGATTAGTCACAATGGGTAATGAACCTTTCCTTTACAGAAATAAGTGCAAGATATGCTGTGTGTGCATCTAGTCTGCATTCTATAGAGTTGGTTCTGCTCTTATATAAATTAAAGGAACGTATTAGGCAACATCCATATGCAATGCACCTTATTAGTGTAAACACACATATAAGAGTTGCTTAGCAACAGAATACATATATACCATATATCTAGTCCAATCTTATACATAAAGACCATAAAAGCAGTATGTGTTATTATCGATTGTGCGCAAGGCAAAATTATACGTATAGATCCAGTTCCAGTAAATAGTGAACTTAAGTAAGGCATGATGTAAGAGATCTAACATAATGGTGGCTATATAGTAATAGGAAGGCATGTATAGGTAAAAATAGTGCAATGGGCGGCAGTAGACACCACTACAATATTATCAGTCTGAGACCTTACAAAAGGGATAAGCCTTTATATACTGACTGAATTCTGTCAGAGGCCATCATTAAATGTATAATATCAGTTAATTAATTATAATGTATTTATATCCCAATATTCCCAAAGTAAAAATAATTTATATATTCCATCAGGTAAGGGATCATAAGAGTGAGCTCTGATACATTCAGACTGATAAAGATACCTATAACAAGGTATCAAAATTCATATGACCCACATCAATATAAATAAATAAAGTGACATAAAGCAGAAAACAGAATTATTTACAATTCAGAAAGAGATGATTCTTAAAGAAATACCCAAAAATTATTGGCCTCATTCATCCCATGTGGTATAACTGTTAAGTTTAAAAATCCAGCCAGTTTCTTTTTGCAACAGGATTCTCTCACTGTTTCTCCCTCTAATCCCGGGTTTAACCTGTTCCAGGCCCCAGCATTTAAATGAGGTAGTTTTGCCAGAATGGCACTGAAGGAAATGTTTGGCTACACTTGTTAATTGTTTACTTTTTTCTGCGTCTTTCAGTGCGTTACGAATATTGCTTAAATGTTCAGTAACTTCTAGTGCTCAGTTTGCGTGTTGTCATTCCTGTATAGATTATATTACATGAACAAGATAAGCAGTACATGACATTTTCACTTTGGCAATTAATATGGCTTCTGATTTTCCAGTTCTTGGAAAATCTATCAGTGATGGTATCCTTTTTGACCATGTAATGGCATGTTTTACAGTGCCCACAGGGAGTAGAGCCTTGGTAAATAGTTTTTTTATTTCTATTCCTGTTAAAGTGACTGTTGGTTAGACTATCCATCAAATTATTTGCACGTCTAAAAGTGAATGAGGGTTTATCAGGTAATAGTGTCTTAAGTTTTTCATCACTTGTTAGAATATGCCAATATCTGTTGATGATAGTTGTCACTTTGACAATTATATGTGGATATGAAACAGATTGTATTAGAATCTGATGGTATGGGCTTTTTGGGTCTGAGAAGTTCAGACCTATCTTTGGCTAATGCTTTCTGATAGGCTCTGGCTAACAGTTTTTTTAGTGTAGCCACATTTCAGTAACCTTTCTTTGAGTTCACAAGCTGATTTTTTAAAAGAATTAATATCTGTGCAATTCCTTCTTATTCTTAAATACTCTCCATATGGAAGGCTATGAATAGTGGATGGATGATGATGACTACTAGCGTGCAATATGTTATTGGTGGCAGTTGGTTTTCTATAGGTTTCTGTCACTAATTTGTCAACATGTTTGACAATAGTTAGATCTAGAAATTCGACTTTTTCCTTGCTAGTATTATATGTCAAAAATAAACCAAATGGATTAGTTTTCAATAATTTGACAAAATCGTCCAATGTTTCTATTGGACCCTCCCATATGAGTAGAATATCGTCTATGTACCTGGACCAGTGAGAGATGTGTTGAGTGTATTGGTTCATTGTTTCATTGAACACTATCATCTCTTCCCACCAGCCCAGGTACATATTCGCATAAGTCGGAGTACACGATGTACCCATAGTGGTACCACATATTTGTAAAAAGACAAAGTAGTTGTACATAAGGACAAACTTCAATAGTCTAATGATGAAATCTTTAGTAGTTACATCCATATCAGTGTCTTTGTTCAAAAAGTGGGCAACCGCTTTAATCCCCCATTCAGTCTTGATGCTTGTATAAAGTGATTCAACATCACATGTTACAAGTATTTAATGTTGTGTGACTTGTATGTTTTGCATTTTGTTTAAAATATGCATGGTGTCCCTAGTGTGAGAGGGCAAAGCATCTACAAAACTTCTAAGTCTTGCATCCACATATTTACTGGCTTTTTCGGTTAGAGATCCCATTCCCGAAACAATTGGTCTCCCCGGTGGACAAGAGATATCTTTGTGAATTTTGGGTAAAAGGTACATCGTGGCAACTTTAGGATTAGTCACAGTTAGATACTTATGTTCTTTAAGGTCAATGATCTTCTCAGAAAAAGCTCCATCAATCAGTTTGTTATATTTGTCTAGGAAATTTTCAGTGGGGTTCCCCAACAATTTTTTGCAATTTTTAGTGTTAAGAAGTTGTCTCATAGCTTCTTCAACGTACATAGATGTAGGCCATACAACAATATTACCCCCTTTGTCACTATTCTTGAATTGGACGTCTGTCCAACTAGCCATCTCTCTCATAGCTTCAAATTCTGACTTGGTCATATTCACTTCAGAAAATTTGTTATCTTGGATTGATATAATATCGTTACAGACTAGATTCAAGAAAGTGACTGCTTGAGGGGAGATGTTACTGGGAGGAATAAATTGTGACTTGGGTTTAAGTATTTTACGCCAATTATCAGTATTAGATTTATAAATGGCTTCATTAGTCAAATCATCATTCTCTTCCAGTAAAGTTATGAGGTCATTTAGTGCTGTACTGTCTGTTTGTGATAAATTGTTGGGGTCCTCATTATTAGAAAAGTATTTCCTAAGTAAAACCTTTCTAACAAATAGATGGGTGTCTTTTATTGCCTCAAATTTATCAATATGATTGGAAGATACAAAGGATAAACCTTTTTGAGGACAGAATAATGTACAGAAGTTAGAACTTTGTTGGAAAGATTAATAATATTGAGGTTAGCATCCTCATTAGTCACATCTACTTCTTTTCGTGGGGTTGATTCTTGTGGGATTGTTGTCTCTGATTGAATCGAAATCAATATAGTTAATAACTATTCAAACTAGCTAAAATAAATACAAAGTTACCTGTAAAATAAATATAAATCCTAAGATAGCTACAATATAATTATTATTTATATTGTAGCTATATTAGGGTTTATTTTACAGGTAAGTATTTAGTTTTAAATAGGAATAATTTATTAAAGTATAGTGTGGGGGGCGGAGCCAGCTAGCTTGGAAGCAAGACGCACATTTCAGTAGCTCCCAACATGAATCACAGTTTTACAGGTTTTCATAATTATTTTATCTTTTTTTTCATCTTAACCTGGACACCCTAAGGTTTAGCATTCATTTTGTTGTTGGGGAAGCAATTCAGCTGTGCTGGATAATATCGGAGGACCCTACTTTCTAGTTTTGCCTGATACGCCACATATACCAAACTATGGACGCTCTCCTGTTTAGGCAGCTGAAGGTACTGCTTGATCACCATCACGAAGCCCTCCTAAATGCAATGTCTGAGGCTTTCAAACCTCTAACAACTTATGCTGCTATTTCAACTATCGTGACTGATCTCAATGAGAAGCGCTTTGAGTCTGCAAATGACCCGGGAAAGCCGCCATCTTGCTTTGCAACTGCGGATTATACCTCACTACCTTTTAACTCAGAGGATAAAGAAGAGCAGGGATCTGCTGATGAAAGGGATCCCCTTGTGAGGCAGTACGGCTTACAATGGAAGGCGCTTAACTTGGGAGGTTTGCCGCTTATAACCCTCACTTCAAAAATAATTCCATGTGAGCCTTGGAACAGTCACAGCGGCAGAGAGGGCTCTCTCCTTCATACATACTCGGATCTGCTCGATCGACTAACACCGCATGCAGAGGGGAAACGCTCAAGTTCATGGAATCCTACCTTCCTCTCCGGTTGTGGCCGACAGTGGTGCTGCCCCACGCTTGGATGTTCCTGGCCTCCAACCAGGAGCGCACTTCAACCCGTCCAGTGTTTTCAATGCCGCTATTGTCGCCAATATGTACACGCATGGGTCCTGCAATGGGACCCTGGAGGACATGTTCCCTTGATAATTTGAGGCTTCCACCTCCTTATTTTGCATCGCTTTCCCCAGGAGAGGTTTGTATTTATGTGGTAACTAGCTGCATTTGCGATAGTCATGGTGGACTGCCTATGCTTGATGTCAGAAGACAATACTTTCATGGTGACTGTGTATGCTTATGTCTATTATCGGTCTTACAGCCGATATTATCTATGGTCCTATAGTGTATTTGTTCTCCCAGCACGGCGAGGTCATACTCTCATTGCTGGCTTTTTCAACATAGGGTCCTATTGTTCCTAGTTATTAACTTTAATAATGTGCTTACCTATATGTCTCCATATTACCCTGACTGTATCCACACTTTATTGTTGCCTGTTCACAAGGTTTATTTAAAATTATGCTGTGCAATGTTTTTTTTCTATCTATGTCTAGCTCTTCATAATGACTGTAATACCAGGTCCTTGCTGTTGAGTTTTCAGTGTTTTCTGCTCAATCACCATGGGCTATATCTATATTTAGACAATGAGAGCAAATTTCTTTACTATACGTATTTCAGTGCACCCTTCTCAGCTCTAGGCTCTGATTGTTCGTAGTACTATCCTAATCATTTGGTTGATGTTTACTTTTAGTCTTAACTAAGGTTGTATGCAGGTTTCTTAATCTACACCCTCAGATTCCACGCATTTTAGGCACACATTCCATGGGATAAATATTATTATTACATAGCGATATCTTTACTTCACCCCCATGTATGCTTGGGTAAGGCCGGACCTTTGCCCTTTCATGTACCCTCCAATTTTAAGGGGACCTATACCGTAGTAGATACACCTCTAGTGCTATAGTGCAGTCTCTAACTTGGACACTCTTCTGCTAGCGGCCGGAGCAGTGGGTGCCTATGTCTTGCAGATGTGTGGCTTTATAGAAGAATCTCAGTTTTTACCATATGTTGCCATTAATACTAGCTTAACCAATAAACAACCAGAACCACAACATTCGACTGGCACATTTACCCATTCCATACTTGATAACCTGGCAGATATTGCAGTCTCCCATTCATATAATTAAGTTTGGCCTGTCCCGCTAAGGGCTTGTTATATCCCTTTATTATGGATAGTCCCCCCCACCTTATTTTGACACATATTCCTGAAGCACAGTTCATCCTAGCCCATATTAAATGTCCCTAGGTTCTTATTATAAATGGAGCCATATATCTTTCTTATTTGCCCTTAACGATCAGTTTAATTCCACAGAGTCTATTTTATCATATCTCCCATATTCAAATGCCCACCTCCCCCCCCACCCCATAATAATATATCTCCTAATGTGGGAAATTTAGCTTCAGTTTATTTTAAATCCTACCTCCTCCCCCCCCCCCCCACTTTTCCACTTAAGATACCTCCTACAGGAGGGTTAATTGCGCGTTTTTTCTAACCTGTACCGCACCTTAATTATTATCTTTTTATGATTTCATGTGTCCAGGAATATAACTGTTCCATTATGTTTACTGGATCCACCCCTTCCCTGTTATGATGTTTTCCCATTGTTGACATCTCCGCCTATAGCAGATCTTTTACTCATTTAAATGTGGGTGACAGTTTAAATAAGGTGTGTGCCTGTTGCTGGGTATAGGGCCCGTGCCTAGGCAGCAGAAGCACACTAATGTTTTATTCAGCCGCTTTAGCGCTTGTTCTCCCTATAGGAATCATCCCCTTATAGCATCTGCATTTTATATTTTTCTGTGAATCTAAATATCTCTTCAGTCCCAGTGTGTAGTTTTTTGGGGTGAGGAGACGCTTCCCTGTTCACTTATTTTTCAGGGCAAGATCCCCTTAGATAACTAGCTACCAATAATAATACCTAATAGGTTTGAGCCTGCCTACAGTGAGTTGTGTTCCCCTCCTCGTCCTAGATAGATACCAATCTCAGCGTGGAATAATGTTATCCCCTATATTTTGTTTGTTGGCTCATTGATATATTGACTAGTATACATATCAAAATCACGCCCAACCACAATTTGAAGTACAACATCAACTCAATACTCCAAGTATGTTCCTGTTGCAGGCTGGTCCTGCATTAACATTCCCATCATTTGGGATTTATATACTTACAACTCTCATAATGCAGCGTTACTATCATGAGTAACTAATCTATATTTACTTTTCCCCTAGTTTTCCACATGCTCTTGAGACCTTAATTAGAGTCATGTTAAGTTTTACCCACCTAGTTTAAATAACCACCTATAGTAGTTAGCCCAATTACAACCTATCTCCTGTACATCTGTTTGGCAAATTTAGAAGACAAGCTGACACCTTTTATTTGCTTCTCGTAGGTAACTCATCACCTCCACCCCCCCACTCCACTTAATATGCCTCCCTTAAGTGGGAGGACTGACTACGCGGTTTTTCTCATATATACCGCACCCTATATACCTTCCTTTCCAGCTAAATCTTGCAGGTTATCATTATACTCAGCTTTATTTTTTTCTTAATCTATGCAAGATTGTCCAAATATATATATGCACGTAATAAAATTACCCCTTTAGCACCTTACTTAATTTACACACTATTCATATTAGTATGAGATAAAATTATAAAAAACTGAGGTTTATCAACGAGACCCACAAGTGGTCTCTTTTGTTTGCACATGCCTTCTTATATCTTAAATACTTGTGATGGTCCAAGAGCGGCCTAGGATTTTATTTAAAAGGCATTTCAATATTTGGCATTCTATGTATCTCATGGTTGCATGATATGTAAATTGTTACACTTGCGTTTATTTTTTGTGTTTGTTTCCTCATTCTTGTAACACTAAATCTTACTGTATGTGACATGCAATGCAAGAACCTGTTTTTATGACTATTGTATGCCTTTGAATATTCCTCAATAAAAATTATTATAAAAAAAAAAAAAAAAAAAAAAAAAAAGTATAGTGTAGTGTTAGGTGTAATTGTAACTTAGGTTAGGATTTATTTTACAGGTAAATTTCAGTTTATTTTAGCTAGGTAAGCTATTAAATAGTTAATAACTATTTAATAGCTATTGTACCTAGTTAAAATAAATTGAAAGGTACCTGTAAAATAAAAATAAATCCTAAAATAGCTAGAATATAATTATTATTTATATTGTAGCTATATTAGGGTTTATTTTATAGGTAAGTATTTAGTTTTAAATAGGAATAATTTAGTTAATAATAAAAATATTATTTAGATTTATTTAATTAATATTTAAGTTAGGGGGGCGTTAGGGTTAGGGTTAGACTTAGGTTTAGGGGTTAATAATTTTATTACAGTGGCGGCAGCGGCGTAGTGGGGGGCAGATTAGGGGTTAATAAATTTATTATAGGTGGCGACGGTGTAGGGGGGGCAGGATAGGGGTTAATACATTTAATATAGGTTGCGGCGGGTTCAGGGAGCGGCGGTTTAGGGGTTAATACATTTATTATAGTTGCGGTGGGCTCCGGGAGCGGCGTTTTAGGGGTTAATATGTATAGAGTAGCTTGCGGTGGGCTCCGGGAGCGGCGGTTTAGGGGGTAATAATTTTATTTAGTTGCGGCGGTGTAGGGGGGGACAGATTAGTGGTGTTTAGACTCGGGGTACATGTTAGGGTGTTAGGTGCAGACAGCTCCCATAGAAATCAATGGGATGTCTGTCAGCAGCGAACTTGTACTTTCGCTATGGTCAGACTCCCATTGATTCCTATGGGATCCGCCGCCTCCAGGGGTGGCGGTTTGAAAACCAGGTACGCTGGGCCGTAAAAGTGCCGAGCGTACCTGCTAGTCATTTGATAACTAGCAAAAGTAGTGAGAATGTGCCGCACTTGTGTGCGGAACATCTGGAGTGACGTAAGAATCGATCTGTGTCGGACTGAGTCTGGCGGATCGAAGCTTACGTCACAAAATTCTACTTTTGCCGGTCTCGAGCCTTTGATAACTAAGGCAAATCAGCCTCGCCACAAATACGCTGCGGAATTCCAGCGTATTTGAGGTTGACGGCTTGATAACTACCCCCCATTGTCAGTGCATTCAGAGTCAGAGTGTTGGTTCGTGTTTCTTTTCCAAGTATATACTTTTCCTTGGGCATAGTCATTAAGATATCTGTCTATCTTTTTTTCTTTTTTATCTGAAACAAACTTGGCAAATCTTTCCACCTCATTTTTAATTTTATTATAAGATTTTTGAAAATCTTCCTTGGTTTCATAGTGTTTCAAGTCCTCACTCAATCTATTAATCTCTTGTGGGCTGGTGGGAAGAGATGATAGTGTTCAATGAAACAATGAACCAATACACTCAACACATCTCTCACTGGTCCAGGTACATAGACAATATTCTACTCATATGGGAGGGTCCAATAGAAACATTGGACGATTTTGTCAAATTATTGAACACTTATCCATTTGGTTTATTTTTGACATATAATACTAGCAAGGAAAAAGTTGAATTTCTAGATCTGACTATTGTCAAACATGAAACAGAAACCTATAGAAAACCAACTGCCACCAATAACATATTGCATGCTAGTAGTCATCATCATCCATCCACTATTCATAGCCTTCCATATGGAGAGTATTTAAGAATAAGAAGGAATTGCACAGATATTGATTCTTTTAAAAAAATCAGCTTGTGACCTCAAAGAAAGGTTACTGAAACGTGGCTACACTAAAAAACTATTAGCCAGAGCCTATCAGAAAGCATTAGCCAAAGATAGGTCTGAACTTCTCAGACCCAAAAAGCCCATACCATCAGATTCTAACACAATCAGATTTATATCCACATATAATTGTCAAAGTGACAACTATCATCAACAGATATTGGCATATTCTAACAAGTGATGAAAAACTTAAGACACTATTACCTGATAAACCCTCATTCACTTTTAGACGTGCAAATAATTTGATGGAGTAGAACCAAAATTCACTTTAACAGGTAAATAAATAAAAAACCTATTTACTAAGGCTCTACTCCCTGTGGGCACTGTAAAACATGCCAGTACATGGTCAAAAAGGATACCATCACTGATAGATTTTCCAAGAACTGGAAAATCAGAAGCCATATTCATTGCCAAAGTGAAAATGTCATGTACTGCTTATCTTGTTCATGTAATATAATCTATACAGGAATGACAACACGCAAACTGAGCACTAGAAGTTACTGAACATTTAAGCAATATTCGTAACGCACTGAAAGACGCAGAAAAAAGTAAACAATTAACAAGTGTAGCCAAACATTTCCTTCAGTGCCATTCTGGCAAAACTACCTCATTTAAATGCTGGGGCCTGGAACAGGTTAAACCCGGGATTAGAGGGAGAAACAGTGAGAGAATCCTGTTGCAAAAAGAAACTGGCTGGATTTTTAAACTTAACAGTTATACCACATGGGATGAATGAGGCCAATAATTTTTGGGTATTTCTTTAAGAATCATCTCTTTCTGAATTGTAAATAATTCTGTTTTCTGCTTTATGTCACTTTATTTATTTATATTGATGTGGGTCATATGAATTTTGATACCTTGTTATAGGTATCTTTATCAGTCTGAATGTATCAGAGCTCACTCTTATGATCCCTTAACTGATGGAATATATAAATTATTTTTACTTTGGGAATATTGGGATATAAATACATTATAATTAATTAACTATTTTTATACATTTAATGATGGCCTCTGACAGAATTCAGTCAGTATATAAAGGCTTATCCCTTTTGTAAGGTCTCAGATTGATAATATTGTAGTGGTGTCTACTGCCGCCCATTGCACTATTTTTACCTATACATGCCTTCCTATTACTATATAGCCACCATTATGTTAGATCTCTTACATCATGCCTTACTTAAGTTCACTATTTACTGGAACTGGATCTATACGTATAATTTTGCCTTGCGCACAATCGATAATAACACATACTGCTTTTATGGTCTTTATGTATAAGATTGGACTAGATATATGGTATATATGTATTCTGTTGCTAAGCAACTCTTATATGTGTGTTTACACTAGTAAGGTGCATTGCATATGCATGTTGCCTAATACGTTACTTTAATTTATATAAGAGCAGAACCAACTCTATAGAATGCAGACTAGAAGCACACACAGCATATCTTGCACGTATTTCTATAAAGGAAAGGTTCATTACCCATTGTGACTAATTGTGTTTGTGCTTTAATAACATAGGACAAGTAGGGCTCAATATACGTTTTGTTTCTGATCTAGTTCCAATATATACTATACAAATATACGCTTAAGTGAATGGAGGCAGATACGATCTTTGCGTGCTACTATAAACAAAGGCTACGTCACTGATACTAATGGCGCCCTGCAGCCAATAGGATTAACGGCGCACCGCAGCCAATAGGATTACCTAATTTTCGCACACCTCCTTGAGTCATAGCGATCACGGCCATGATTGGTGACTTATGAGGGTGGCTTCACTGTACAGTATCAGATTGGCTTTTAGGTATAATGATGTGCTATTTAAAGGGGTGGCACCCGGGCCTCGATTTGTCTGCTCACATTGAGAAAGGCTGACATTGCAGCCGAAACTAGTTTGTGTGTTTGTGCACCAAGGTGCACCCTTTGGTTTTAAACTCTAGCAGTCCATTATCCCTGTCACCTGAAGCCGAGGGAGCTGTTATTGGCCAGGAAACAGGGTGATGAGGAGACTTAGTTTAATATAGGTACTGTTTGATATTAGAGGTCTTTATTTTAAATTAATACGATTAAAAATCATTTTTTAACAATGTCATTAGGAATGAGTGCTTAGAAACCGCCTCTTCGAGGTTCTCTTACCTCTCTTTTCTCTTCTTGCATATATTATGGTGGGTTAGCACTGGAAATTTATTTCCATTTATTCCTTTAATTACTTAACTAGTGCCAGTTCTCCCCATTTGCATTATTAGGTAAGACATCCCCAGCTGCAAGAAGAAGAAATATGGTGAGCGAAAGGAGATGAGAATGTGTCATATGTGAGTGTTTAAGTTTAAGATCAGTGAAGCATGGCTGGCTGAGGGATGTGAGATAGGAATAGAGTTCATGTGTGTTATAGAGGGGAGAAGGTAGAAGAGAAGGAGGAATTTTAATTGTCTGAGTGCTGTTTGTGAACGGAAGAGCTGTGACTTTAAGGAGAAGGGAGGAAAAGGTTAATGCAGACATTAGAAAGTGTAGCATGTTTGCAGTTAATTTTGGAGATTTGAAAGTACTTTTTTCTGTCGTCCACTCCTTTGAATAACTTCCTTGTTATAACTCTAGCACACTTAGAGAACTGCACATTCTGCACTGATCTAACAAGCTAAGCTTGATGTAACAAGCTAGGGGTATTCAATTTAAAGGGACTCTTTACTCAAAAAATTTCTCCCCTTTAATTTGTTTCCAATGATCCACTTTACCTGCTGGAGTGTATTAAATTGTTTACAAGTAGCTCCTTTACCCTTATATTGGCATTTGAAATAGTTGATTTAGCCTGTGGTATCCCCACCTATTCTGAAAGTTTGTGTCCGTAGGTCCAAGCTATAGTTAAGTTAAACACAGCCAGCAGAAGAAATTACACTCCCAGTGGGATGTAGCAGAGATAACGTAATAAAATGTTGATTTTCCATTGTTCTCTCCAAGTACTGGTGATTGTTTTATGGACAGATATAAGATAAAGAAGCAGGTATATGTACACAATGTGATACAGTAATGAGATCTGATTATACCTACAAGCTCAACCCATTGTATTAGGTTGTGGCTTCAAAACACAAAATCAGTACTTTAATATACACAAATAAACCTTAAAAAGCTAATTTTCATACATTTTTTACTCTGCAGTTGGTAAAAAAAGCAATTGTAAACACATTAAGGGAAAAACTATTTTACAGTATACTGTCCCTTTAAAGGTAATAACAGTCACATGCTTCTAATTAGCAAAGGTCATACATTACAGCAGGATCAAACAAGGCCTGAGCAAACAATGCAGATGACACCTTTCTTATCAAAGTGGAAGACAGAGAAATGAAAGTTTTTAAGGTAATAAAGACATACCATAGATAAAGATTTGTAAGGCAGTTATAGTGTGTGATGCAGGGTTAAAATGAATTCTGTCCTTATACACATACCATAGATAAAGATTTGTAAGGCAGTTATAGTGTGTGATGCAGGGTTAAAATGAATTCTGTCCTTATACACATACCATAGATAAAGATTTGTAAGGCAGTTATAGTGTGTAATGCAGGGTTAAAATGAATTCTGTCCTTATACACACACCATAGATAAAGATTTGTAAGGCAGTTATAGTGTGTGATGCAGGGTTAAAATGGATTCTGTCCTTATACACACACCATAGATAAAGATTTGTAAGGCAGTTATAGTGTGTGATGCAGGGTTAAAATGAATTATGTCCTTATACACATACCATACATAAAGATTTGTAAGGCAGTTATAGTGTGTGATGCAGGGTTAAAATGAATTCTGTCCTTATACACATACCATAGATAAAGATTTGTAAGGCAGTTATAGTGTGTGATGCAGGGTTAAAATGAATTCTGTCCTTATACACATACCATAGATAAAGATTTGTAAGGCAGTTATAGTGTGTGATGCAGGGTTAAAATGAATTCTGTCCTTATACACATACCATAGATAAAGATTTGTAAGGCAGTTATAGTGTGTGATGCAGGGTAAAAATGAATTCTGTCCTTATACACATACCATACATAAAGATTTGTAAGGCAGTTATAGTGTGTGATGCAGGGTTAAAATGAATTCTGTCCTTATACACACACCATAGATAAAGATTTGTAAGGTAGTTATAGTGTGTGATGCAGGGTTAAAATGAATTCTGTCCTTATACACACACCATAGATAAAGATTTGTAAGGCAGTTATAGTGTGTGATGCAGGGTTAAAATGAATTCTGTCCTTATACACATACCATAGATAAAGATTTGTAAGGCAGTTATAGTGTGTGATGCAGGGTTAAAATGAATTCTGTCCTTATACACATACCATAGATAAAGATTTGTAAGGCAGTTATAGTGTGTGATGCAGGGTTAAAATGAATTCTGTCCTTATACACATACCATAGATAAAGATTTGTAAGGCAGTTATAGTGTGTGATGCAGGGTTAAAATGAATTCTGTCCTTATACACATACCATAGATAAAGATTTGTAAGGCAGTTATAGTGTGTGATGCAGGGTTAAAATGAATTCTGTCCTTATACACATACCATAGATAAAGATTTGTAAGGCAGTTATAGTGTGTGATGCAGGGTTAAAATGAATTCTGTCCTTATACACACACCATAGATAAAGATTTGTAAGGCAGTTATAGTGTGTGATGCAGGGTTAAAATGAATTCTGTCCTTATACACATACCATAGATAAAGATTTGTAAGGCAGTTATAGTGTGTGATGCAGGGTTAAAATGGATTCTGTCCTTATACACACACCATAGATAAAGATTTGTAAGGCAGTTATAGTGTGTGATGCAGGGTTAAAATGTATTCTGTCCTTATACACACACCATAGATAAAGATTTGTAAGGCAGTTATAGGGGTCTTTTTAACAAAAGCCGAATGGCCCCTGTTCCCCTTGTTTCTGCGCAAGCCTTCAGGCTCGCCGGAAACAGGAGTTAAGAAGCAGCGGTCTTAAGACCACTGCTCCTAAACTCATACACCGCCACTGAGGCAGCGTGTAGCAATCCGTCCGATCATGTACGATCGGGCTGAATGACACCCCAAATCTGCAGGGGGCAGTATTGCACCAGCAGTTCACGCAAGACTTTGTAAGGGCATATTGATTAAAACTGTATGCGAATGAAACTTGAACAGGGACTTTAACTGAAGACAGAAACCGGACAGATTTGTTTGCAGAGCTGCTTCCAAGCAGAAAAACGAATTGAAGAAGCAGCTGTTGAGAGTAGACTTTGCTGAAACATCTTCCACAATGTGTTTTGTTGCCTCCTGTGTGTAATTACAGTGATCTGTCTTCCTGCCAGTGTATGACATCTTTAACAACTATCGAGCCACTAACTACTCAACGCTATTTATTGCCTAATGTATACTCCTTGCTTTGTTTTAGTGCAAGTTTTCAATAGAAAGTGATCTTATTTCGTAGCATTCTGGTGTTCAATGCTAACAGGTAGACTTGGCACTCTCCCTGATGCAACAGCATACAACACAAGCAAAGCTCCTACTAGGTTTCTTAAAATCTGGTATTGATTAATACAGCCTGGTAGGAAAAAGCTTATCAGGCTCAGGCATTTGATCTAAGGTTTAATGTACAAGGCCAGGGTTCTGATTTGAGTTCTTATATGTGCATTGAGATTACATGCAGACCAAGGGTCTGATATGAGATCTTATGAGGACCTGGAGCCTAGAGAATCTGAATGACCAGAGGTGTTTACCAAGGTCTTATATGGACATGTGGCTGAGTTGGACTGCAAGACCATTGGGTCTGACCTTTTAAGGGACACTCAAGTTAAAATAAACTGTTATGATTCAGAAAGAGCATGCATTTTTAAGACACTTTCCAATATACTTCCATTATCAAATTTTGCACAGTCTTTTTATATTCACACTCTCTGGAGAACATGATCCTACTGAACATGTGAACAAGCTCACAGGGCATACATATTCTAGTCTGTGATTGGCTGATGTCTGTCACATGATACAGGGGGGCCGGCAAATGGGAGACATTCTTTTTTTAAAGAAACAAAAAACTACTACTTATTTGAAATTAGTAAGAGTAAGTTCTATTGGATTGTCTTTTTTTTTTATTATGTACTTGTTAATTATGTAATTCTACTGCATTGAGTGGTTCTTTAAGTTGTTGAATGTTTTGTTGAGAAAAGCTGACAACAGTAGCTGCTGCAAATTATAAAAACTAACCAACACAGTTCAACCATAAATAACTAATTATCTAACTAATTACTATTAACAGTTAATTTACTGAAAATGCCACAAAGGCAAATTAATATTCGGGTCTTTTCATAATTCTGCCTTTATGAACACTCTCCTTTTACTTTACCTTAATAACCATATTAATGCATTAATTTGCATAATAAACCTACCCTTTTTTGAAGAAAGGCAGTAATAATAATAACAATTTTGCATTAATCAACTGTGAAATTGAAATCATTTGCATGATAAATCTGTTAGAAAATCATAGCAATTTAGGTCGTACTGTTTTTGTCCATCCAACATAAATGGTTAGTATTAATTGAAATTCCTCAGCATGATCCAGTCTTTCTTTTATTCACGCTAGCAGCAGGAAACCTGGATTGTACCATGAATTATAAATTGACCACATTCTTCCTACACTGCAGATGTCACTTGTATGACACGTATTTATGTGAAATATCTCCTGATATATTTTAGCATATAATAATAATACTCAGTGCTCAGATCCAAATTAAATTACAGGTAGCCCTCAGTTTACGCCAGGGTTAGGTTCCAGAAGGAATGGTTGTAAATTGAAACCGTTGTAAATTGAAACCCAGTTTATAATGTAAGTCAATGGGAAGTGAGGGAGATAAGTTCCAGGCCCCTCAAAATTGTCATAAGTAACACCTAATACATTATTTTTAAAGCTTTGAAATGAAGACTGTAAATGCTAAACAGCATTATAAACCTAATAAAATAATCACACAACACAGAATATATAATTAAACTAAGTTAAATTAACAAAAACATTTGCTAAACAGCATTATAAACCTAATAAAATAATCACACAACACAGACTTCGCTTGCATTTTTCTGCAAACAGTTCTTTCTATGCATTCCAATCTGGAATGATTTAGAGTTAGGAAGATCTTGTTCTTTTGAAATCTGCTCGATAGCTCAGGTCTGGTTAAACTGATTAATTTCATCTTGCTTGGCTTTGCTGCAACACAAGCGTACAGCTCCACCTACTGGCTATTTTAATAAATGCACTGCTTCTCAATGCTTTTCAATAGCAGTCACATGACTGGAAAAAAAGGTTGTTATTCTGAAACGGTGTAAATTGAACCGTTGTAAAACGAGGGCCACCTGTATATATAAAGAAAAGTCACTCTCAGGACTTGCTTGTGCAACCATATCTTCAAACTTTTATTCATCCATATGATATACAAAAATGTTAGGCGCTGTTTAGGCTTGTAATATAAGCCTTTGTCAAAAACTACAGCTCCATATAACTATTAGCAAATATATAAAAAAATCTATCTACTTAATATTAATATCCAAGTATTTTGGATACGCAGAATGAAAACACAAATTCCACAAGGTTACAATTCAGAGTGAGATATAATGAATTATTGGGAATAATCTATTCTGTATACGTTTCCTCTTGTTTGTATATAGAGGAAATATCTCTAAGTGCTCACTTTGTAAGAGAAATCAATAATATGTACTTGATAGACCAGTGAATATATATGGTTAATTAATGTTTGTTCTATTAACGATACAGGGTTTGATAAACTGATGAATAATTATAGATATAAATGTGAAAAATATTATATAATATCTATCCCTGGTGTTATAGACCAAACATATGTTGTTAGGATTATGGCTAAAATGTATAGAAAGAGAAAGTGATATTTTGTATAAAAAGAAGAACAATGTGATATGTTAAGAAACTTTCTCTTTTTTACACTGAACATAGCCTAAAAAACATGGGTACTTAAAGGGACAGTATACACTCATTTTCATATAACTGCATGTAATAGACACTACTATAAAGAATAAGATGCACAGGTACTGATATAAAAATCCAGTATAAAATGGTTTAAAAATGTACTTAGAAGCTTTCAGTTTAGCTCTGTTGAAAAGGTAGCTGGAAAGCCCACTGCAAGTGGGAAATAAGACACTCCCCCCTCCCCCTTCTTTTGCATATGAAAAGACCCTTTACACAAACAGGAGCAAGTTGGAGTAGGTAGCTGATGGTATTCTCATAAAACTTTGGGGCTTGGTTAGGAGTCTGAAAATCAGAGCAATGTTATTTAAAAATAAGCAAAACTATACATTTAAAAAAAAAAAAAAAAAACTTTATGGGCTATATAAATAGATCATCTACAAAACATTTATGCAAATAAAAAATTAGTGTATAATGCCCCTTTAAGTAGTTAACAAGAAGGCGTTTTTGTTTTAACCAATCAGATCACTGTGTGTATACATTAAAAGTATGGATGACCACAAGTGCTTTAAGGTCTATGATTAAGGCTCACGCTGAAATGTGTAAAACCGAGCTTGCTCGCTTTTTTGTCTATGTAGTGGAGATTGTTTTACTTGAGAATCAATAAAGTTGATGCTTTTATTTTATATGAAGAAAAACGCAGATGCCTTTTTTCCCCTTCTTTTTCGACTATCTAATTAATACTCTTACCACAAAATGTATTGTGTATTAAACAGTGGTGTTAACATGTATGTCACTGGGTCACATTCCAAAATAACCAAGCACTTTTCATTAAAAAATTTTTTTTTTTTTTTAGAAAACTGCTTTCCATATGAGTCTATGAGAATCAACATTTTAATGTTACAGTTTCATGCTTTAAATGGACATAAAACATCTTGAAACTACAAGATTTTTCTGCAGTATTGCACGCAAGTATAAACATTTTCTGAATATATTAACTCTTTGTTTCCTGCAATTGTTTTCAATGGCGAAACCCTACTATTACTTGTCTTATTTTTAAGAACCAATCCGACTTGTTACTGTAGTAGACCAGGCTTTTTACTGTCACTTTGGGCCTGTTGATCTAAACTTCGCCACTTCAGATGTGTTTGCACCTAGCATACTATTTGTTACCTACGACTTAAAGTGAAGGTCAATTTTGATGAATTATTACCCGGTTTATAATAAACCCATTAAAAACAAGGGCACTTTAATTAATCAAAATTGACATTTCACTCCTTTTCTTCAAAAACTTACCTTTTAATCCTGATTGCCGCTCCAGCGATTACCCCGGCCATCGGAAGCCTCTTCTTACATCAGAAATGACTAATCCGGCTTCCTCCAATCACGGCTTTCCCCCCGGGGGGATCATGGCCTGATGCAACGTCGTGATTGGAGGAAGCCGGATTCGTCATTTTGGACCTGCAAAGAGGACCTGCGATGGGCGGAGAAAGCGCTGCAGCGGCTGACATGATTAAAAGGTAAGTTTTTTAAGAAAAGGAGTGAAATGTCAATTTTGATGAATTAAAGTGCCCTTGTTTTTACTCTAAAATAAAATAAATCATTATTTTAAAAAAAATTGTTTAAAAGTTCCAATATGTATCTTTAATTGGCAACTAGGGCTGCTCTCCTCTTCAAGCTTAAAGGGGCAGTAAATGTAAACCATAAAGTTACATAATTCTGCACATAGTGCAGAATTATGTAACATTATCTTAGCGACAGATTTAAAAAACTAATGATTTGATAGATTTTAGCTGTCAAAGTTGTACTTACCTGGTCACCTCTCCAGGATCTTCTGATCATGTCTTCTGTTTTAAAATCGCTTCACAGGCACGCAGGTGCTCCCGCTACCAGACCAGAGTGGAAGCATGCTACAGTCAGCTCAATAGCGCGATTGGGTGTGCTGTGATAAGACAGGGCGCCCGAGAAGGGCTTTTGAAGCAGAAGACATGATCAGAAGATCCTGGAGAGGAGACCAGGTAAGTACAACTTTGACAGCTAAAATCTATCAAATCTTTAGATTTTTAAAGCTGTTGCTAAGATAAGTTACATAAGTCTGCACATTTGTTTTTACATTTACTGTTCCTTTAATAAACCATCAAGTTGTAGAAACATAAAATCACAAGATGGTGCCTTATACTGCAATATTATCTGTATCAAAGAAAATAAAGTAAAACTCTTCAATTCCTGCACTACTTGGTGCTAAAAGATATGGCAGTTTCACTCTGAAAACCTTTCACAAAAAAAAAAAAACCTAAGGGACATAAAGTGCAAACAAATAACATAAAAGTCCCCTAATGCATATATGTGTAACCACCAATCACCAGCTAGCTCCCAGTAGGGCATTGCTACTCCTGAGTCTACCTAAGTATGCTTTAAAAAGGAACATTTGACAATAGAGGTGAAAGGGACCTGCAACCCAATTATTTGTTTATGATTCAGATAGAGAATGCAATTTTAAAAATGTTTCCATTTTACTTCTATTATCAAATTTGCTTAATTTTCAGGTTATCCTTTGTTGAAGCGATATCTTGATAGGTAGCGTGCACACGTCTGAAGCACTACATGACAGGAAATAGTGCTGCCATCTAGTGATCATGCTAATGTATAACATTGTTGTAAAACTGCTGCAGGCACGTGCACACTCCTAAACTTACCTTCCTGCTTTTCAACAAAGGAAAACAAGAAAGCGAAGAAAATCTGATAATAGAAGTACATTGGAAAGTTGTTTAAAATTGTGTGTTCTATCTGAATCATGAAAGAATAATTTACAGAGGAACTACCTGTGCTGCCCATTAGTTTTAGTGAGGCTAAGCATGACCTAAGCCTCAGGAAGTCACCTTTTTGATCTAAGGCTGGAGCCAACGCTGGGGCCCAAATAAGTTGTATAATAATAATATCATCATCAAGTGTTTCATTTTGTAGTAGAATAATTTCCTTTAAATATTGAATTCAAAAGCATTTTACAGCATTTAATTTAAAGGGACATGAAACCCAAGATTTTTCTTTCCCGGTTTAGAAAGAGCATGTCATTTTAAACAACTTTCTAATTTACTTCTATTATCTCATTTGCTTCATTCTCTTGATATCACTTGCTGAAAAGCATATCTAGATATGCTCAGTAGCTGCTGATTGGTTGCTGCACATAGAGGCCTTGTGTGATTGGCTCACACATGTGCATTGCTATTTCTTCAACAAAGGATATCTAAAGAACTGAGCAAATTAGATAATAGAAATAAATTGGAAAGTTGTTTAAAATGACATGCCCTATCTGAATCGTGAAAGTTTAATTTTGACTAGACTGCCCCTTTAAGAAACAAAAACATTTGAACTAAAAACATACAATTCAAATGAACAAACATTTTAACAAATGTGGCAGACATTTAATATTTCAAATAAATTGTGCAATTAATTTGCTCCCCTTGTTCTTAATACATATTCCCATAAACTAAATCTAAACTAAATGGTTGTCACCTTTCGTGCCCCCTCTCAAAGCCATGTTGCTTTCTGTAATGCCTTGTAGGTTTTAGTCCCTTATTATGTATCTTGAGGTTATGAGTAGCTCAAATCTCTCTGGGTCACTGGAAATCCCTCTATGCCCATCACCCATTGTTGATCCTATAGGTTGAACATACCTACTTTGGCTCCTGTTTTGTCAGCCATGTTCATATGAGGGGAAACGGGGGGAGGATACTTTAACAATTGACATAATAGGTAGCTATTTTATTGCTATTATTAACATCACAATACATTTTATATATTTCTCGTTTTTAAAGAGATGTGAAGATTGTACTATGTTTCTGAAAAGAAAAAAAAACAAAGAAAAATGTTTTCCAAAAAATAATATAGAGTCCATTTTGAGAAAAAAAGCTATTTAGCAAATATTTTACCCTCCCCCCCCACACACAATATAAGTGTGCAGTGATTGTTTTACCTCTAAACTTGTCTTATACTGATACATTTTACTTTTATCTTTGTCTCTCAGTGCCGCACTTCACTCGCCTAATTGGCCACTGTATCTGTTCAAGTATTGCAAACTCCTAATGTTCATGACCGCCTAATGAGCGTTTGAATAATTATACATGACCAAGTAAGGCCTATACAAATGCTGCATCTCATGGTTCATATAATCCTTGCATTAGCTAATGCTGTATGAAAAGTTAGTCTAAAATGTTCAACCGGAGATCCAAACCATGATAAATATCTAAATATTATGCGGTAGTTTGAACATTCAGAAATAACATTCACTATTAATATTGTACACAAGTGTAAGCATTTGTTTACACTTTAATCTCATGAAAAGTAAACTTAATTCATATTTTGCTCTAGTTGGTCATACAGAACTAATTATGAACAAACGTTAAAAACTACTACAAAACTGGAATCAATGTTTTTTTTTTGGCTGTGCAATTGTATTCAATATTATTTTTATATTCAAAGAAGATAGTTAATTATTTATAACTAGCTGGTCATAGAGTAATTACATTATTTCTAGAATAAATCTTTCTAACTACAAAATTCAGGTATTACAGAAAATATATATTGGCTTGATATGCTTTAGAAAGCCAATGATGTTCAGATGAAATCATGTTCAAAAAGCATTAAGGCTCAACCTATCTTTACTAGCAGGTCACCAGAGGCAGCTCTTGAGTTAGTGAAACCTTAGGCAAGGCTCAAACATGAGGCCCATCAGAACAGAACAAAATGCTAAAATCAACCAAATAAATCTGAATAGAAATTGTTCTGAATTTCACTGAAATTTCACCCCAAACCCTCCTATAGGTTTGGAAAATATTAAATATTTTGTTTATTACTGTATGTAGCATGTATAATTTAATTTATTTTGGTATAAAATGAATATTAAAAATAACTGCATAATAAGGTGTTCCACAATGGCTAAACATATGCAAACAGGGTGTGCGGTAGTAGGTGTGGTGTGGGCTGTGATGGATGAGATCAGAAGTGGAGAGCAAAATTTTGGCCTGGCTAGTAGCTTATGACTTGAAAATTTGAGCCTGAAATATGTAATATAGCCCTTTGCAGTCAAACACCTTTTCACATACCATATACCTTTTTGAGTACTTAACTTTTTTGAACATAACTGTAATTTTCAATGTATTTATGTTGTGTTCAGTACAACTTTTTTTTAACTACACTTTATGCAAGGTGTTCAGTCATGCTAACCCAACAAGCGTAAAATGCGTGTGGAAGTGTGGGCACCCTTACTGTTAGGTTATGACCCTTGGTCTTCTCCCCAGTGGCAGAGCCATCCCCTGGGGGCGGAGGTAGTCGCCCTCCCTCCCCATAAGCAGAACCCCTTCCTGGGAGAGGAGACACTCGGTCTCTCTCCCCAGCGAGATATATAGGGCTAGATTACAAATGGAGTGCTAATTTATCGTGCGCCTGTAAACGGGCTAATTCGCCCATTTATGGGCAATGATAAACATCGATAGCAATTAGCGCACCAAAAATTAACCAGAGATCAGTGTATTTTTCTGTAGTATAACTGTCTCCCTCACTACCCTACCCTCCTCCTTCCCCCTCCTCCCCCATCCCTCCTTCCCACTTACTGCCAGACCGCTCTAAACTAAAGTTTTCTGTAGCGGTCCCACCCTCTCCCGCCCCTCTGCAGCAATGGGCCGCGCACCTGCCTCCCTCCTAGCCCTTCCACACCACTAACAATCAGCACCACCGCTGCCCGATAGAGAGAGGGCCACAGAGTGTCCCTTTCAGCATCTGTAACTCTGCACGTCTATTTCTGTGGGCAGGGCAGAAATAGACGTGCAGAGTTACAGATGTAACCAAGGCAGCTTCACTACGTTTTATTGGATTGGCCCAGGAGACTTGCTTTCCACTATCTCCTTTGCAGCGATATATAACTAGTATGTTACATGTGATGTGGATCATGTCCGCTGACCTGGGGCAAAATCTTTACTTGTGCTTTAGCAGAGGATGCCTCTCTCGACAGTCAGCGCCACTTCATACCCTCTGTGCTGCTGGAGCGTCTTACAGGTAGTGCTGCTTCACATTCTGCGTCTCGCACAGTGTAGCTCGAGGGGCAGGTCAACTTTATTCCTGCGTCTCAGCATTAGTTTGCTGCTTGTACAGGAGTGCCTGGACGATTGAGTCCGTGCTGCAAATGGTAGATGATCTTCCGGTTTTTTTTTATGCTTCCAGTGGTGACTGTGCATTGTCGTTGAAAGAGGCACTAAGTTCTGCAGCTCAAAAAGCAGGTCGTTGGCCACTGCGCTCCCTCACACTGTGTTGCAGTTCTGCCTGTGCTGTGCTGCTTGCTCTCCACACACTATGTGCTTCTGCCGGCCCACCAGCTTCCGGCCCACCAGGGTTTTTCTCTGTATCCCGGCGGCCCAATCCGGCCCTGATTCTTGCTTTTCAAATAAAGATACCAAGAGAACAAATAAAATTTGATAATAGGAGTAAATTAGAGCATGAAATTTTAAGCAACTTTCTATCTGAATAATGAAAGTTTAAAGGGACAGTCAACACCAGAATTATTGTTGTTTAAAAATATAGATAATCCCTTTATTACCCATTCCCTAGTTTTGCAAAGCCAACACTGTTATATTAATATACTTTTTACTTCTGTGACTAACTGGTAACTAAGCATCTTCTGACCGCCTCTAATCACATGACTTTTAGTTATTATCTATTGACTTGCATTTTAGCCAATTAGTGCAGTGTCTGCCACTAGCCACGGGCGTGATTACAATGTTATCTATATGGCTCACGTGAACTAGCACTCCACTGTTGTGAAAAGCTAATAAAAAAGAGGCGGCCTCCTTTCTCCCCAACACTTGACACATCCACAGGTAAATCCTACCTGCGAAATAACCAGATAAAAGCTAACTGCCAGGCAATTAGTGCCATTCCCCTCATAGATACTTGGAGAATTACACACCCCTCAACCAAAGACTTTACATTTTTCTCTAACCCACAGCGTTCCTACACCCGGTTGGACTATATCCTTTGTGACCAAAACATACTAACCTCCCTTTCTGACTCCAGGCTCTACCACACTGCGTGGTCTGATCACAGTATGGTATGCTCAACATTTAAATGGTCCCCTAAACCTCTATACCACCAACACTGGAAACTCAATGACCATATTTTTTCTGACCTATTGGTTACCACTGATATTATGAAAAAACTGAGAATTTTTTTTCCCTCAATGTTCCTTCCGCAACCTCCCCCACTAATAATTGGGAAGCATATAAATGCTATATACGGGGACTGATCATGGGCCCCACACACAAATTAAGAAAACAAAAAGCGGCACAATACAGATTTCCATAAAAGTGAGAAGGCATTAAAACAAAACCCACAATCTCAACAGCTACTAGCAAGATCACAACACACCAGGGAGGCTCTCAACCATTATTTGGTTAAAAATGCACATCTCAGAGCCCTCACTCAAAAATCTAAATTTTTTATAGAAAGCAATAAGGCAGGCCGCCTCTTAGCCTGTTCCCTTAAAAAGAAGCGTTACAAGACTTTCATAACTAAAATATTAGATGCCTCTGGAAGCTCCTTTACATCCAGTGGAGATATAACCAATCAGGTTGCAAAATATTATTCCTCCCTATATAATCTTCCAACCTCCAATACCAATACAAAACACCAACTAATACAGGATTATCTATCAGGAACTAAATTACCTTCCCTGACAGAGGAAGACAGCTCTTCCCTGGATTCCCAGTTTTCCCTACAGGAGTTACTACTAGCCATCAAAAACCTTCCACAGGGCAAAGCCCTGGGCCCAGATGGCTTCACCCCAAAATTTTATCACCTATTTAAAACTCAGCTAGGTCCCCATCTATTATTGTTATACAACTAACTCCATAGGTAACGGAGGCCACTTTTCGAAATCCCTACTAGAAGCGACGATTTCGGTCATACCGAAACCGGGTAAAAATACAGAGCAAGTGTCTAACTACCGCCAAATCTCGTTGATAAATATCGACATTAAATTATATGCGAAATTATTAGCGTCTAGAATTAATAATGTCCTCCCCTTATCCACACTGATCAAGTTGTCTTTATCCCTGAGAGAGAGGCTAAGGACAACACTATTAGAGTCTTGCAAACTATACATACTGCCAATACTCATAAGACCCCCCTGATTCTACTATCTACTGATGCTGGGAAGGCCTTTGACAGGGTGGACTGGGAATTTTTGTGGTCCACTCTGTTGAAGTTTGGGTTCTCCAACACTCTAATCACTCGTGTACAAGCCCTATATAATAATCCATCCGCTAACATTAATGCCAACTGTACTCTGTCCCACCAAATCCCTATAAAAAATGGCACTCTATCTCCACTGCTTTTTGCTTTGGCGGTGGAGGTCTTTGCATCGAGAGTTAGAAACAATAATAGTATCCAGGGCATCTCCTTTGGACCAGTCCAACAGAAATGCCTGCTATATGCGGACGATATTATATTCTCTGTCCGTTCCCCAGACACATCCCTACCGGCCCTCCTCTCCGAGTTCGAGGCCTACAGAAAAGTCTCGAATTTTTCCATCAACATGAAAAAGTCCACATTAATGCCCTTAAACTTGGCCGAGGATGACCTCCACTATATAAAAACCCACACTACCTTTCAGATATCCAACAAAATACGCTACTTAGGGATAGATATTTCCTCTAAACTTATAGAACTATTTGACCTTAACTATATTCCCCTCCAGGAACAAGTCAGAGCTACTCTTGACTCATGGCAGAAACAGGGACATCTCTCTTGGTTAGGGCGTATTAACGCAATAAAAATGTCACTTCTCCCTAAGTACCTGTACTTGTTCCAGGTTCTCCCACTAGATCTTCCCACTTTGTATTTAACGAAGCAACAAAAACTCTTTGAATCCTTCACCTGGGCGCAGAAAAGAACGAGGGTCTCCAAACATACTTTATACCTTAGTAAAGAGGATGGTGGCTTGGTTGCCCCAGACCTAACCTCATACTATCATGCAGCGCATGCTGCGCTCATTATAGCATGGAAACATGCAGAGCCAAACAAACCTTGGGTACAAATTGAAAACCACCTAACTGGAGATCTTAACCTAGGCGACATGTGCTGGATTCCACCTAAGTATAGACCGGCCACGATATACAATAATTACTTTGTGTTGGCCACGCTTCGAACATGGGATAAAATATTGTCAACAGACAAAAAGATATTGAGCTTGCCATCTCCCCTCACTCCCCTTTTGAATAACCCCTTACTATTGCAGTCAGGCAGTATACCCACACCAATAATAGAGGGATCTCCCACAAACATCCCAGTACACCTGATTATTAATAAGGGAATGATTCGCCCTCAAACAGAGCTCTCACAACTACTAGGTCCCCCATTCCATCTGTGGTTTCCCTATATACAAGCTAGGCACGCTGTAGCTTCCAACCCTCACAAGGCCGCCCTTACTAGAACCCTCACCCCCTTTGAGAATCTGTGCGCTACACCTTCTATGAATAGAGCCCACATTTCTATTATTTATAAGCTACTGCGGGGCTCCTTTCCATCTCAAAAAGCCTCTTATATCCCTAAATGGGAAAAAGAATTAGATGTCAATATATCGGACGCCAATTGGAGACATATCTTTTCAGAAATTAAAAAGTCATCATTGTCATTGACAATCGTTGAGATGAATTACAAACTGTTATCTCGGTGGTATATGACCCCACACCGTTTACATAGCATATTCCCTAGCTCTTCCCCCTTATGCTGGAGACATTGTGGAGGACGAGGCACTTTATCCCACATCTGGTGGTCCTGCCCACTATTACAAAATTATTGGCAGGCTATAACTGAATGCATTAACTTAACCTTAGGAACATCGATAACACTAACCCCTGCTATGGTCCTTTTAAACAACATCCCTAAACTCCCATGTATGTATCGGAAGAAATTATTGCAATGCATGTTAAATAGCGCCAAACGTTTAATCCCAAGGTTCTGGAAAAAACTCCAAGTCCCTGATTGCCGTGAGGCTTGAAGTTCGAGCTGCTGAGGCTTTGTTTTAAAACCACTAGATATTACATTTGTAATGTACTTCCCTTGTGGAGAAATACCATAGCTTTTGTTTTTGTTAGTCTGTACTTGATGTTTAAAAACGGTCCATGTTGGACTGTCAATGTTTTTCTTTTCATGTACTTCTATTTTAAACCAAAATAAAACTGTTTAACCCCTTAACGACCAAGGACGTACGCCACACGTCCTCAAAAAAAATACAGTTAATGACCGAGGACGTGTGGCGTACGTCCTTGGTCTGGAAAGCAGCTGGAAGCGATCCTGCTCGCTTCCAGCTGCTTTCCAGTTATTGCAGTGATGCCTCGATATGGAGGCATCCTGCAATAACCCCCCTTGGCCATCCGATGCAGAGAGAGCCACTCTGTGGCCCTCTCTGCACCGGACATCGATGGCCGGTATCGTTGGTGGGTGGGAGCTTACGTGGGAGGCGGGTGGGCGGCCATCGATGCTCTGTATGGAGTGGAGGGGGGCGGGATCGGGGGCGGGACCCACGGGGGCACGCACCGGAGCGCGCGCGTGCACGGGGGTTGGTGGGCGGGCGCGTTCACGGGGCGGGAGCGGGTGGGAACCGCTACACTACAGAAAAACAAAGTTAAAAGTAAAAAAAAATAAGAAAGTTTAAACATTAAAAATCTAATCTAAGGGATCTGGAAGGGGTTGGGGAAGATGGCGCCCATTAAGGCAGAGGGGAAGGGTTTGAGAGCTGTTAGGTGGCGGATCAGTGAGGTTGGGGTCTAAGGGGGGATCATACACATCAGCATATGTAAATATGCTTTTTTTTTTTTTTTTTAAAAAAGGGCCAAATACCTTTTATTTTAGTACTGGCAGAGTTTCTGCCAGTACTTAAGATGGCGGGGACAATTGTGGGGTGGGGGAGGGAAGAGAGCTCTTTGGGAGGGATCAGGGGGTCTGATGTTTCAGGTGGGAGGCTGAGCTCTACACTAAAGATAAAATTAACCCTGCAAGCTCCCTACAAGCTACATAATTAACCCCTTCACTGCTAGCCATAATACACGTGTGATGCGCAGCGGCATTTAGAGGCCTTCTAATTACCAAAAAGCAATGCCAAAGCCATATATGTCTGCTATTTCTGAACAAAGGGGATCCCAGAGAAGCATTTACAACCATTTGTGCCATAATTGCACAAGCTGTTTGTAAATAATTTCAGTGAGAAACCTAAAATTGAGAAAAATTTAACTTTTTTTTTAATTTGATCGCATTTGGCGGTGAAATGGTGGCATAAAATATACCAAAATTGGCCTAGATCAATACTTGGGGTTGTCTACTACACTACACTAAAGCTAAAACTATCCCAAAAAGGTCCCTACATGCTCCCTAATTAACCCCTTCACTGCTGGGCATAATACACGTGTGGTGCGCAGTGGCATTTAGCGGCCTTCTAATTACCAAAAAGCAACGCCAAAGTCATATATGTCTGCTATTTCTGAACAAAGGGGATCCCAGATAAGAATTTACAACAATTTATGCCATAATTGCACAAGCTGTTTGTAAATAATTTAAGTTAGAAACCAAAAGTTTGTGAAAAAATTTGTGAAAAGTGAACGATTTTTTGTATTTGATTGCATTTGGCGGTGAAATGGTGGCATGAAATATACCAAAATGGGCCTAGATCAATACTTTGGGTTGTCTACTAAAAAAAAATATATACATGTCAATGGATATTCAGAGATTCCTGAAAGATATCAGTGTTCTAATGTAACTAGCGCTAATTTTGAAAAGAAATGGTTTGGAAATAGCAAAGTGCTACTTGTATTTATGGCCCTATAGTTTACAAAAAAAGCAAAGAACATGTAAACATTGGGTATTTCTAAATTCAAGAAAAAATTTAGAAACTATTTAGCATGGGTGTTTTTTTGTAGTTGTAGATGTGTAACAGATTTTGGGGGTCAAAGTTAGAAAAAGTGTGTTTTTTTCCATTTTTTCCTCATATTTTATATTTTTTTTTATAGTAAATTATAAGATATGATGAAAATAATGGTATCTTTAGAAAGTCCATTTTATGGCGAGAAAAACGGTATATAATATGTGTGGGTACAGTAAATGAGTAAGAGGAAAATTACAGCTAAACACAAACACCTCAAAAATGTAAAAATAGCCTTGGTCCCAAACGGACAGAAAATGGAAAAGTGCTGTGGTCATTAAGGGGTTAATGAAAGAAAAAGAAAAAAAAAGAGGCAGCCTTCAAGGGCTTAAAAATTATCATATGAGCCTTCCTAGGTTTGCTTTCAACTAGAATACCAAGAGAACAAAGCAAAATTGTTGATAAAAGTAAATTGTAAAGTTGTTACTGTTTGTTTAAAATGACATGCCCTATTTAAAAAAAGTAAAGTTTTTTTTGGACTTGACTGTCCCTTTAATTTTGACAAGACTATCCCTTTTTAAGAGTGGATCACTAGTTATCGCTCCCGTTCTTACGTTACCTCCTCCAAAATAAGTTTTTGGTTGTGTGCTAACCTAACGTGCTCAAAAAGCTGAAGTTAGAACGTATTCCCCACAGACTTTAATGGAGCAAGAAAAATACCTAAGTCATGCAAACCCGATCGCATTTAAACAAGTGCACTAACTCACATTCCAATGTTCTTCACGTAGAAGAATATGTTCTATTTATTCATAAATAAATATTTCTACATATATCTGATGTTTTTTGGTAAAATAAATATAAATATAAATAAAACATCCATTTGAAGGTGCACCTCATCACTTGCATTCCAACAGCCAGGGTGCTATAATCTGTGTCTAATAATAATGTCAAAATAAGCACTCACTGGATTGAGTTGACAAAACTCACATTCATTTTCAGGACAGAGGAAGGGGCATGAGCTGTCCTGAAATGTCACAAAAATAAATGTGAGTTTTGTTGACTCAAGTACAGTGAGTGCTTATTTTGACATTGTTAGTAGAGATAGTGATAGAGAGGTATAGAGATAGGTATAGATATATTTAGTAATATCCTATTTATAAATACTTACAACATATTTCCTTATATGAAGAACATTGGAATGTGTAATATTTACAGTACATACACCTGTTAAACACTTTATTAAATATGAATATTGCATAAATATAATTTTCATGTTTTCAGCTACCTGACTGCAAAGGGCTGCAATGCGCACAAAGAGCTGCATTAAACCCCTTATTGCTAGTGCGCAACCGTTATCTAGCCCTAGGTTGGTAAATTACCGTGGCACATTAATCTCTTAAAATTTGATTAAGCCCTTAGAATTTACCTACACACATTTTTCAACCCATGCTGCATTTATACAGAATGAAAATCATAGCTTCATGCAGGTTGTGATACTAGATTTGAATTATTGTGTTTTGATTTGCTATTGCATTTAAGCTATAAAGATGGCACAGATCTTTTATTGAGATGTTGGACTGTATTCATGTTTTGCACAGATCACTAAGAATATCAGACTGTGTCATGTTTGAAGGTGATGAGTCATTTCTTCTAAGGAACTGCTCTGATATATAACACAAAAAACAATGTTGTTTGATGGAAGCCAGTATAATCTTCTGTGCTTCTTTTTATGGATTTTTTGTATAACATTGTATTATATCTCAGGCAAGTAGAAAGTAAGTACACTAATTAAAAGTGCTACTGCTGAAATAAATTAGTGTGAGGCACTAATTGCTCTTCTACTACAACTCTTAATCACTAAGGAATTTTGTCATAGGAACAAAAGCAAGCAGCAAATCCTTGGAGAACAACAACCAAAAAAAAAGATGTATAAATGAATATGACAGAGGATAAAGGTTTGCATTTTACACTGTGAATCATAATTGTTTGGTAAATGCTAGCTATTATGGGTCAGGTGTTTATAATGAACATATTAATCTAAGCAATTATATTTGGAGAAATTATAAACTACACTGTATAAATGATATAGCTATCTACAAGAAGCAGCTACTTCTCCCGTTTTGCTTTGCTCTTGATTGATTTGTCTTGAATGTTTTTGTATAATTATTCATTTATTTGTATAAAAAACATTTATTTATTTGTATAAAAACATTGTATAAAAACATTGTATAGGGGTTAATAAGTATAAGATTAGGGGTGTTTAGACTCGGGGTTCATGTTAGGGTGTTAGGTGCAGACATAAATTTCATTTCCCCATAGGAAACAATGGGGCTGCGTTAGAAGCTGGGGGCTGCGTTAGAAGCTGGATGCTGCTTTTTTGCAGGTGTTAGGTTTTTTTACAGCCAGCTCAGCCCCATTGTTTCCTATGGGGAAATCGTGCACGAGCACGTTTTAGCCAGCTTACCGCTGACTTAAGCAACGTTGGTATTGAGGTGAGATGTGGAGCTAAATTTGCTCAACGCTCACTTTTCTGAGGCTAACGCAGCCATTCAGAAAACTTGTAATACCAGCGTTGTCTTAAGTGAGCGCTGGAAAAAAAAGGCTCGTTAGCACCGCATGGCTTTACCGACAAAACTCGTAATCTAGCCGTTTGTTAGCAACTTCTAGGTAACGCTCCATTAGATTACATACAGAGCTGCTTTACTGCCAAATGTACAGTAACTACAACTGCTGAGGGAGTGATGGAAATAAATTTACCTCACACAGACCTCTGGCAGGGGATCCCTCAGCACTAGGGGGTTAACTCTGTGACACGACACAAGCCACTACACGGAGGGATGTTGTCAGAGACTCCACGTAGCCTTCCTGCAGCAGCTTTAGATGTAAGGTACTCACTGAAAACAATGACAATCTCTAAGGAACCCTCTGGCACTCATAGAGACTTTCTACAGTCTGGAGGATACTCACCATTATGCATGGCCGACTGGGAGTTAGTGGGGGGCTCCCAGGACACCATGGCTAAAAAACAGACATACTTCTTACTCAGCATTATTGCTCCAGATGATACCTTCAGTGAAACTGATTCCCAATCCAAGGTTTTCCACAAATGGCATGGCTATATATGGCCCTCAAGCTTCCTTGAAGGTAAATCAGAAGAATTTAACTTTAAGCTTCCGATCGAATCATCACAACAACCTCTTCCAAAGAGAATTTCACATTCAGAGTAAGACTCAGCCTTTTTACCAATAAAGTAAAAGCAATTTGCCTTTGTCGCCATCTGCTCCACAACAGTGGCGAAAATATTGTTGGGACATTCAACTGTGTTCTGCTGTGTTGGTTCCGTTATCTTTAGACTAGTTTACATAACTTAATCTACTAATGTTATAAGTTTTTTTTCTTTTCTTGACTATATTATAGTTATATTTATTCTAGTGAGGCATTTGACTTGATAATGTTCCCAGGTTAAATTGTATTGCATATGTGGCTTCCATTCTTATGCTGCCCATAATATAGGTGAGATATAATCCTTAACATATTGCTATTCCTTTCTTATATTTGTCCAGTGCCATATTGACCCTCTCCTCGTAGCTAGCGACCAGAGCCACGGGAGAGATAAAAAGGAGACAGCTCAAATACAGCATGAAGCTATGATTTTTTATTTTTTATTTTTTTTTGTTAAAAGCTACCCACACACTTACAAATCTCATGAGGAACTAGAAACTTGCTTTACTTACAACTATTTAGCCTCATCGTTAATACTGTTATAATACAGTTACCTGATCCTGTACTCAATATGAGGAATTTTTCTAAAACCTTAACATAGCTTATATTCCCACTATTCAATATTCAACACGGTATATATTCTCTTTTATACGTTTCTATACCCCTTTCCACATAGTGTGTATGTCCTCTCTTCCCGCACAAAATATGTCTGAGCAAGGTGCTACATATTTAAGCTTTACGTTAACATCAAAAGGTTTGGTTTTGGCCCATAACTTGAATATATAATATCCCTATATATCTTCTTATATTAAAATCAAGGACCCAAGAGTGGCACAAACTACTGTTAACAGGGACAAAAGGTTTACAAAAATGTTTTCCAAGAAATGCTTGTATTTTTCTTTTACTTTCCTTTATGACAGTATAATAATTGTATTGTGCAATTCCTCAATAAAAAAAATAATAATTAAACTTCATGATTTAGAGCATGCATTTGTAAAAAAAACTTTCCAATGTAGTTCTATTATCTTATTTGCTTTATTCTCTTAATATCCTTTGTTGTAAAGCATACAGAGATAGGCTTAAGAACAGCAATGCACAACTGTGAGCAAGCTGCTGATTGGTGGCTACACATATATGCCTCTTGTCATTGGCTCACTCAATGTATTCCAATAGCTTTTGTATGATTTGTCTGTATCATAAAATCTAAAAAATTGTGTTTCATATCCCTTTAATAAAATGTCACTTCATGCTCACCTTTCACACCCTTTGTATTAGGTGTCTATTTAATAAGTAATATTATAATTATTATAACATTTAATAAACATGGTAGGATTTTGGGTGAATGCTGTCATGGAACATGTACAGGAAAATAAAATTATTGTAGGTGAGTTTTTTGTCGTTATTAGCAATGGTATATTTAGTCGCAGAGGTGTAACTAGCACTAACTACGCACCAGGGAAAAGTCCGTGACTGGACCTCCCTCGTTTGAACAGCACCCCTTCAAAAGAATAGCGCACTTTCTCTCTCTAAATATACAAAAAGACAAAAAGGGCACCTCCTAGTGTAGCCAATAATATATGGTTTTCACAAACAGCTGATAATGAAATAATACTCAAAGAGTATAGCGGCAAAGATAATGCAGAGGAAAACAAACTGGGAATTCAACAGTGTCCTAGTTCACTGTGCACATACACGGGCAGCTCCTCCTGAGATCAGAAGTAGATACAGCAATCTGAAAAAATGCAGAGAAAAAAGGCGACTCCTAGTGCAGATCAATTAGGTATGTAAACCCTTTAGGCAGAAGTGAATGAAGGAGTGAGCCGCGGTATGGTAAAATCCAAAGAAAATCTTTATTCAAACAAGTTAAAAGTAGGAGGCATCCCAAGACAAAAGTAAGCAACACATAGCTGCTAACATGTTTCGGCCATGGTGGCCATAGTCATAGCATGCTATACTTTACACAACAGGGGTTTAAAACAGGTAACGCAGTACCTGATTGGTAAGGTAATTAAGAGTAGGAGACGCCTACTTCTGCCACAGCACACAGGTAATTAACCCTAAAGTTTCATAGTATTACAGGATGAATAATAAATCTAATGCATACAAATAGCATAAGTACATAGTTAAAGAACGCCAACAATAGTATTAACCAATTGTAATCTTGAACTGCCACAGATAGAAGGATATAAACAGGTTTTGTACATATTTTAGGCATAAATACATAGACAAAGTACCTCTACAATAGTTTGTTCTATATAGTGTGAATAGAATATGTATGTATCCAAATGAATATATAAACTGAGCGGATATAAACTTTTATAGATATCCTGTAAGGACACAAAATGATACAATAACATATGTCATGCACACCACATCCCACAAGAGATCACAAATGGATACTCACAATTAAGAGCGCACACAACAGTGCTAGTTTTGCATATTGGGTATATTTCAGTGTCCCAGTGCACATATGGATCAATCTATAGATATTCCCTCCAATGGTTGATGTAAGCAGCAAATATAATAATCGGAGACTCCAGGTATATAGTTAAAAAAAGCTTTATATACTGGTAAAATCACAACATACAAAATAACAAATGTGATACTAAAATCAGTAGAACTCGCTACGCGTTTCTCAGCGCTCACCACGCGGTTTCCTCAGGCTAGTAAGATTACCTGTAAAATAAAACCTAACCTATGTTACAATTACACCTAACACTACACTATAATTAAATTAATTCCCTAAATGAAATACAATTAAATTAAATTATCTAAAGTACAAAAAAAAACCCCCACTAAATTACAGAAAATAATAAACAAATTACAAGATTTTTAAACTAATTACACCTAGTAAGATTATTTCCCCATAGGAATCAACGGGGAGAGCCGGCTGAAAAAAAGTCTAACACCTGCCAAAAAGCAGCGTAAAGCTCCTTTACACAGCCCCATTGATTCCTATGGGGAAATACATTTTATGTCTACACCCTAACATGAACCCCGAGTCTAAACACCCCTAATCTTACACTTATTAACCCCTAATCTGCCGCCCCCGACATCGCTACCACCTACATTATATTATTAACCCCTAATCTTCCGCTCCGGACACCGCCACAACCTACATTATACTTATGAACCCCTAATCTGTTGCCCCCAACATCGCCAACACCTACATTATATTTATTAACCCCTAATCTGCTGCCCCCAATGTCACTGCCACCCTCCTACATTTATTAACCCCTAATCTGTTGCCCCCAATGTCGCCGCCACTATAATAAACATATTAACCCCTAAACCACCGCACTCCCGCCGCGCAAACATTAGTTAAATATTATTAACCCCTAATCGGCTGGCCCTAACATCGACACCACCTACCTACATTTATTAACCCCTAATCTGCTGCCCCCAACGTCGCTGCCACTATATTAAAGTTATTAACCCCTAAACCTAAGTCTAACCCTAAACCTAACACCCCCTAACTTAAATATAATTAAAAGAAATCTAAATAAAATTACTATAATTAACTAAATTATTCCTATTTAAAACAAAATACTTACCTATAAAATAAACCCTAAGATAGCTACAATATAACTAATAGTTACATTGTAGCTAGCTTAGGGTTTATTTTTATTTTACAGGCAACTTTGTATTTATTTTAACTAGGTAGAATAGTTACTCTATAGTTAATAACTATTTACTAACTACCTAGCTAAAATAAATACAAATTTACCTGTAAAATAAAACCTAACCTACGTTACAATTACGCCTAACACTACACTATAATTAAATTAATTCCCTAAATTAAATACAATTACATTAAATTATCTAAAGTACAAAAAAAACACACTAAATTACAGAAAATAATAAACAAATTACAAGATTTTTAAACTAATTACACCTAATCTAATACCCCTAACAAAATAAAAAAGCCCCCCAAAATAAAAAAAGCCCTACCCTAAATTACAAATAGCCCTTAAAAGGGCCTTTTGCTGGGCATTGCCCCAAAGTAATCAGCTCTCTTACCTGTAAAAAAAAATTACAAATCCCCCCCAACATTAAAACCCACCACCCACACTACCAACCCTACTCTAAAACCCACCCAATACCCCCTTAAAAAAACTAACACTAACCCCTTGAAGATCACCTTACCGGGAGAAGTCTTCATCCAAGCCGGGAGAAGTGGTCCTCCAGACGGGCAGAAGACTTCATCCAGACGGCGCGGAGCGGGTCCATCTTCAAGACATCCGACGCGGAGCATCCTCTTCAATCGACGGCTAACATAGAATTAAGGTACCTTTAAGTGACGTCATCCAAGATGGCGTCCCTTCAATTCCAATTGGCTGATAGAAATCTATCAGCCAATCGTAATTAAGGTAGAAAAAATCCTAGGATTGAACTTGCATTCTATTGGCTGATTGGATCAGCCAATAGGATTGAACTTCAATCCTATTGGCTGATTGCACCAGCCAATAAGATTTTTTCTACCTTAATTCCGATTGGCTGATAGAATTCTATCAGCCAATCAGAATTGAAGGGACGCCATCTTGGATGACGTCACTGAAAGATACCTTCATTCTGTGTTAGCCATCGATTGAAGAAGATGCTCCGCGTCGGATGTCTTGAAGATGGACCCGCTCCGCGCCGGATGGATGAAGATAGAAGATGCCGTCTGGATGAAGACTTCTGCCCGTCTGGAGGACTACTTCGCCCGGCTTGGATGAAGACTTCTCCCGGCTTCATTGAGGACTTCGGCCCGGTTGGGTGAAGACTTCTCCCGGTAAGGTGATCTTCAAGGGGTTAGTTTTAGGTTACTGCCATGCTCTTTAAAGGAGGTGTGTATTGACGGGTAGTTGTTTGTTACCGTTATCCCATTGGTGGCAAAGATGGGAGTGTCAATACACACCTCCTTTAAAGAGCATGGCAGTCTCCGAAGTATTCACTCTTGAGAAAGTCCCTACGTTGCTGGGACGAAACGCGTAGAGCCCCGCCCACTTTTTTCAGCTTGTTGATCCTGTGAGGCCGCCCTAGTTCCGGGTCTGCAGCAAGGAACTGTGTGGTTTGAGTGCCGAGGATTAGTTCTATATTAATGTCCTATTTGCTGTATTTATATATGTCACCCTCATAGTGTGTATATTTGGAAATAAACACTTCATCTTGATAACGGACTGTTCAATCGATCCTGCATCAGCTTGGTTCTGGTGTCTGTGAGGAACTAACAGCAACACTTCTGTTTCTCTTGGAGCCGTCCTGGTGATATACATGCTGCTGAGGGGATAAGTTATTTGGTGTATATGATACACTACAGGAAGTGCAGAATTATTAGGCAAATGAGTATTTTGACCACATCATCCTCTTTATGCATGTTTTCTTACTCCAAGCTGTATAGGCTCGAAAGCCTACTACCAATTAAGCATATTAGGTGATGTGCATCTCTGTAATGAGAAGGGGTGTGGTCTAATGACATCAACACCCTATATCAGGTGTGCATAATTATAAGGCAACTTCCTTTCCTTTGGCAAAATGGGTCAAAAGAAGGACTTTACAGGCTCAGAAAAGTCAAAAATAGTGAGATATCTTGCAGAGGGATGCAGCACTCTTAAAATTGCAAAGCTTCTGAAGCGTGATCATCGAACAATCAAGCGTTTCATTCAAAATAGTCAACAGGGTCGCAAGAAGTGTGTGGAAAAACCAAGGCGCAAAATAACTGCCCATGAACTGAGAAAAGTCAAGCGTGCAGCTGCCAAGATGCCACTTGCCACCAGTTTGGCCATATTTCAGAGCTGCAACATCACTGGAGTGCCCAAAAGCACAAGGTGTGCAATACTCAGAGACATGGCCAAGGTAAGAAAGGCTGAAAGACGACCACCACTGAACAAGACACACAAGCTGAAACGTCAAGACTGGGCCAAGAAATATCTCAAGACTGATTTTTCTAAGGTTTTATGGACTGATAAAATGAGAGTGAGTCTTGATGGGCCAGATGGATGGGCCCGTGGCTGGATTGGTAAAGGGCAGAGAGCTCCAGTCCGACTCAGACGCCAGCAAGGTTGAGGTGGAGTACTGGTTTGGGCTGGTATCATCAAAGATGAGCTTGTGGGGCTTTTTCGGGTTGAGGATGGAGTCAAGCTCAACTCCCAGTCCTACTGCCAGATTCTGGAAGACACCTTCTTCAAGCAGTGGTACAGGAAGAAGTCTGCATCCTTCAAGAAAAACATGATTTTCATGCAGGACAATGCTCCATCACACGCGTCCAAGTACTCCACAGCGTGGCTGGCAAGAAAGGGTATAAAAGAAGAAAATCTAATGACATGGCCTCCTTGTTCACCTGATCTGAACCCCATTGAGAACCTGTGGTCCATCATCAAATGTGAGATTTACAAGGAGGGTAAACAGTACACCTCTCTGAACATTGTCTGGGAGGCTGTGGTTGCTGCTCCACGCAATGTTGATGGTGAACAGATCAAAACACTGACAGAATCCATGGATGGCAGGCTTTTGAGTGTCCTTGCAAAGAAAGGTGGCTATATTGGTCACTGATTTGTTTTTGTTTTGTTTTTGAATGTCAGAAATGTATATTTGTGAATGTTGAGATGTTATATTGGTTTCACTGGTAAAAATAAATAATTGAAATGGGTATATGTTTGTTTTTTGTTAAGTTGCCTAATAATTATGCACAGTAATAGTCACCTGCACACACAGATATCCCCCTAAAATAGCTATAACTAAAAACAAACTAAAAACTACTTCCAAAACTATTCAGCTTTGATATTAATGAGTTTTTTGGGTTCATTGAGAACATGGTTGTTGTTCAATAATAAAATTAATCCTCAAAAATACAACTTGCCTAATAATTCTGCACTCCCTGTATATGCTGTTTTATATTTTACATCCTGTGAATTGCCATTTGTCTGTGTGATTCAAATTAAAACTTTTTATACTCTGCATTTGAGTCTGCGCTCCTCTCCTCTGTCTTTTAGATTCTGTGTACACAATCAAGGTCTGTGGATTCACCTGTTTTAGAGGAGCAGCCGGACTCTGGTGCATTTATTGCAAACATTGGACTTGAAAGTTTATTATATATTTTATTTTATTTCTTGCTATTAAGTTTTTGAGTGCATTTATACTTTTTGTATTTGTGTTTTATATATATATTTCTACATAATATTTTCTTTATTACTTTTAAGGATCAGCGCTACTTTGGTGTGTTCTATCACACTTTTTTTCTTTTGTTTAATATTTAACTAATGTTTGCGAGGCGGGAGTGCCGCGGTTTAGGGGTTAATATATTTATTATAGTGGCGGCAATGTCCGGTTTGGCAGATTAGGGGTTAAAAATTTAATTTTAGTGTTTGCGATGCGGGAGGGCCTCGATTTAGGGGTTAATAGGTAGTTTATGGGTGTTAGTGTACATTTTAGCACTTTAGTTAAGAGTTTTATGCTACGGCGTTGTACCATTAAACTCTTAACTACTGACTTTAAAATGTGGTACCAGTGTTGACAGGAGAGGGTCTACCGCTCACTTTTTGGCAGAATCGTAATACCGGCGCTATGCAAGTCCCATTGAAAAAAAGAAGATACGCAATTGACGCAAGTGGATTTGCGGTATTTCCAAGTCTGGCCAAAAAAGTGAGCGGTACACCTGTACCTTCAAGACTCATAATACCAGCGCACGTTAAAAAGCAGCTTTGGGACCGGCCAACGCTGCTTTTTAAGCCTAACGCAAGACTCGTAATCTAGCCGTTAATTTTTTTGCCCCTTGAGCCAGCGCTGCAATTTCAACAAATAGTTTTCCTGGCTGCTTTTACTTGTTTGTACTTTGCTCCTCCCCTTCCCAATTTCACTATGAATGTTGTGGGCGTGCCGTGGGGCTTGCAAAGTTGCGCTGCTAGCCTAAACCTGCCTGCCTATCTTAAAAGTCTCTTATTACGTGCAAAGTTTTGTAGTTTGGACCAAACATCCATTGTCTTGACAAAGTTTGCGATGGACAAACGAAACGTATAGGCAGGATGGTCTACCTGTAACTACAAGACTTTGCACGTGCAAAGTCTTGTAGTTTGGACCAAACATTCATTGGCCTCTAGTTATCAAGCCGTCAACTTTCTTGCATTCGACGGCACCAATACGCTCACCTAAGATCGCCTAACATCGCTGCCGCAGACCTGAATACGTTCTCCAAAATTATCAAGAAAACTGTCAAAAAGCCGCGCACCAAGTACGCTGTAATGAACAGCGGACTGTTGTTAACTAACAGTCATCGATCTCGCTGCTCTTCGACTTATTTGCAGCTTTCTTGGTACCCTGTCACTAAGCACCCACACTATACTATACTGTTTTACCCCTATACCCCGCCGCACCTAAATAAAGTTATTAACCCCTAAACTGCCACTCCCGGATCCCACCACAACTCTAATAAAGTGTTTAACCCCTAAACCACCGCTCCCAGAGCCCACCGCAACTCTAATAAAGTGTTTAACCCCTAAACCGCCGCTCCCGGAGCCCACTGCTACCTACATTATGTGTATTAACCCCAAAACTGCCGCTCCCAGACCCCGCCGCAACTGAATAAAATGTTTAACCCTTAAACCGCCGCTCACATACCCCGCCGCCACCTACATTATATTTATTAACCCCTAATCTGCCCCCCACACACCGCCACCACTATATTAAATTTATTAACCCCTAATCCTAAATCTAACCCTAACACCCCCTAACTTAAATATAATTTAAATTAATCTAAATAAATTTAAAGGAATATTCATTCGTAGGGTAGTCATCGGCCTGGAAGGATGCTCCGCATCGGATGTCTTGAAGATGGACCCGCTCCGCTCCGGATGGATGAAGATAGAAGATGCCGCCTGGATGAAGACTTCTGCCTGTCTGGAGGACCTCTTCTGCCCGGATAGGATGAAGACTTCTGGCCATCCGGAGGACCACTTCTGCCCGGTTGGGTGAAGATGTCTCAAGGTAGGGTGATCTTCAAGGGGTTAGTGTTAGGTTTTATTAAGGGGGGATTGGGTGGGTTTTAGAGTAGGGTTGGGTGTGTGGGTGGTGGGTTGTAATGTTGGGGGGTATTGCATTTTTTAATGCCCCACAAACGGCCCTTTTAAGGGCTATATGTAATTTAGTGTAGGGTAGGGATTTTTATTATTTTGGGGGGCTTTTTTATTTTATTAGGGGGATTAGATTAGGTGTAATTAGTTTAAAATTCTTGTAATTATTTTATTATTTTCTGTAATTTAGTGTTTGTTTGTTTTTTGTACTTAATTTAATTTTATTTAATTGTAATTAATTATAGTTAATTTCGGTAATTAATTTAATTATAGTGTAGTGTTAGGTGTAATTGTAACTTAGGTTAGGTTTTATTTTACAGGTACTTTTGTATTTATTTTAGCTAGGTAGTTATTAAATAGTTAATAACTATTTAATAACTATTGTACCTAGTTAAAATAAATACAAACTTACCTGTAAAATAAAAATAAACCCTAAGATAGCTACAATGTAACTATTAGTTAGTAAGTATTTAGTTTTAAATAGGAATAATTTATTTAATGATAGGAATATTTATTTAGATTTATTTAAATTATATTTAAGTTAGGGTTAGACTTAGGTTTAGGGGTTAATAAATTTAATGTAGGTGGCGGCAGTGTAGGGGTGTCAGATTAGGGGTTAATAAATTTAATGTAGGTGGCGGCGGTGTAGGGGAGGTCAGATTATTGGTTAATAAATTTAATGTAGGTGGCGGCGGTGTAGGGGGGTCAGATTAGGGGTTAATAAATTTAATGTAGGTGGCGGCGGTGTAGGGGGGTCAGATTAGGGGCTAATAAATATAATGTAGGTGGCGGCGGGGTCCGGGAGCAGCGGTTTAGGGGTTAAATTCTTTATTTAGTTGCGGCGGGCTCCAGGAGCAGCGGTTTAGGGGTTAATAAGTATATTGTAGGTGGAGGTGGTGTAGGGGGCAGATTAGGGTTTAATAAGTATAATGTAGGTGGCAGCGGTGTAGGGGGGGCAGATTAAGGAAATGTGGGACAGAAGCGCTCCAAAAAAATGAAGCCTACCTTGCAAATTTTGTGTAGAAAATTTTTTGCCATGATAGTACTATGTTGTAAAGTAATAGTACTATATTGTAAGATGATCAATATTACTGTTAAATTTATAATGTTTCTAAATGTTCCCAATACAAAACTAGATAAAACAGAGTGACAAGAAGTGATTTGACAAAATGTAACAACAATTTTATTAAAATACTAAAAATTGCTAATGTAGCACACTAAGGCCTAGATTTAGAGTTCGGCGGTAGCCGTCAAAACCAGCGTTAGAGGCTCCTAACGCTGGTTTTGGCCGCCCGCTGGTATTTGGAGTCAGTGATTAAAGGGTCTAACGCTCACTTTACAGCCGCGACTTTTCCATACCGCAGATCCCCCTACGCCATTTGCGTAGCCTATCTTTTCAATGGGATCTTTCTAACGCTGGTATTTAGAGTCGTTTCTGCAGTGAGCGTTAGAGCTCTAACGACAAGATTCCAGCCGCCTGAAAATAGCAGGAGTTAAGAGCTTTCTGGCTAACGCCGGTTTATAAAGCTCTTAACTACTGTACCCTAAAGTACACTAACACCCATAAACTACCTATGTACCCCTAAACCGAGGTCCCCCCACATCGCCGCAACTCGATTAAAAATTTTAACCCCTAATCTTCCGACCGCCACCTACGTTATACTTATGTACCCCTAATCTGCTGCCCCTAACCCCGCCGACCCCTATATTACATTTATTAACCCCTAATCTGCCCCCCACAACATCGCCGCCAGCTACTTAAAATAATTAACCCCTAATCTTCCGACCGCAAAGCGCCGCCACCTACGTTATCCCTATGTACCCCTAATCTGCTACCCCTAACACCGCCGACCCCTATATTATATTTATTATCCCCTAATCTGCCCCCCTCAACGTCGCCGACACCTGCCTACACTTATTAACCCCTAATCTGCCGAGCGGACCGCACCGCTACTATAATAAAGTTATTAACCCCTATTCCGCCTCACTAACCCTATCATAAATAGTATTAACCCCTAATCTGCCCTCCCTAACATCGCCGACACCTAACTTCAATTATTAACCCCTAATCTTCCGATCGGAGCTCACCGCTATTCTAATAAATGTATTAACCCCTAAAGCTAAGTCTAACCCTAACACTAACACCCCCCTAACTTAAATATAATTTTAATCTAACTAAATAAATTAACTCTTATTAAATAAATTAATCCTATTTAAAGCTAAATACTTACCTGTAAAATAAATCCTAATATAGCTACAATATAAATTATAATTATATTATAGCTATTTTAGGATTAATATTTATTTTACAGGCAACTTGGTATTTATTTTAACTAGGTACAATAGCTATTAAATAGTTAAGAACTATTTAATAGTTACCTAGTTAAAATAATAACAAAATTACCTGTAAAATAAATCCTAACCTAAGATATAATTAAACCTAACACTACCCTATCAATAAAATAATTAAATAAACTACCTACAATTACCTAAAATTAACCTAACACTACACTATCAATAAATTAAATAAACACAATTGCTACAAATAAATACAATTAAATAAACTAGCTAAAGTACAAAAAATAAAAAAGAACTAAGTTACAGAAAATAAAAAAATATTTACAAACATAAGAAAAATATTACAACAATTTTAAACTAATTACACCTACTCTAAGCCCCCTAATAAAATAACAAAGCCCCCCAAAATAATAAATTCCCTACCCTATTCTAAATTTAAAAAGTTACAAGCTCTTTTACCTTACCAGCCCTGAACAGGGCCCTTTGCGGGGCATGCCCCAAGAAGTTCAGCTCTTTTGCCTGTAAAAGAAAACATACAATACCCCCCCCCCAACATTACAACCCACCACCCACATACCCCTAATCTAACCCAAACCCCCCTTAAATAAACCTAACACTAAGCCCCTGATGATCTTCCTACCTTGTCTTCACCATGCCAGGTTCACCGATCCGTCCTGGCTCCAAGATCTTCATCCAACCCAAGCGGGGGCTAGACATCCACTGAAGAAGTCCAGAAGAGGGTCCAAAGTCTTCCGCCTATCCGGCAAGAAGAGGACATCCGGACCGGCAAACATCTTCTCCAAGCGGCATCTTCGATCTTCTTCCATCCGGTGCGGAGCGGGTCCATCTTGAAGCAGGCGACGCGGATCCATCCTCTTCTTCCGATGTCTCCCGACGAATGACGGTTCCTTTAAGGGACGTCATCCAAGATGGCGTCCCTCGAATTCCGATTGGCTGATAGGATTCTATCAGCCAATCGGAATTAAGGTAGGAATTTTCTGATTGGCTGATGGAATCAGCCAATCAGAATCTAGTTCAATCCGATTGGCCGATCCAATCAGCCAATCAGATTGAGCTCGCATTCTATTGGCTGATCGGAACAGCCAATAGAATGCGAGCTCAATCTGATTGGCTGATTGGATCAGCCAATCGGATTGAACTTGATTCTGATTGGCTGATTCCATCAGCCAATCAGAAAATTCCTACCTTAATTCCGATTGGCTGATAGAATCCTATCAGCCAATCGGAATTCGAGGGACGCCATCTTGGATGACGTCCCTTAAAGGAACCGTCATTCGTCGGGAGACATCGGAAGAAGAGGATGGATCCGCGTCGCCTGCTTCAAGATGGACCCGCTCCGCACCGGATGGAAGAAGATCGAAGATGCCGCTTGGAGAAGATGTTTGCCGGTCCGGATGTCCTCTTCTTGCCGGATAGGAGGAAGACTTTGGACCCTCTTCTGGACTTCTTCAGTGGATGTCTAGCCCCCGCTTGGGTTGGATGAAGATCTTGGAGCCAGGACGGATCGGTGAACCTGGCATGGTGAAGACAAGGTAGGAAGATCATCAGGGGCTTAGTGTTAGGTTTATTTAAGGGGGGTTTGGGTTAGATTAGGGGTATGTGGGTGGTGGGTTGTAATGTTGGGGGGGGGGTATTGTATGTTTTCTTTTACAGGCAAAAGAGCTGAACTTCTTGGGGCATGCCCCGCAAAGGGCCCTGTTCAGGGCTGGTAAGGTAAAAGAGCTTGTAACTTTTTAATTTTAGAATAGGGTAGGGAATTTATTATTTTGGGGGGCTTTGTTATTTTATTAGGGGGCTTAGAGTAGGTGTAATTAGTTTAAAATTGTTGTAATATTTTTCTTAAGTTTGTAAATATTTTTTTATTTTCTGTAACTTAGTTCTTTTTTATTTTTTGTACTTTAGCTAGTTTATTTAATTGTATTTATTTGTAGCAATTGTGTTTAATTTATTTATTGATAGTGTAGTGTTAGGTTAATTGTAGGTAATTGTAGGTAGTTTATTTAATTATTTTATTGATAGGGTAGTGTTAGGTTTAATTATATCTTAGGTTAGGATTTATTTTACAGGTAATTTTGTTATTATTTTAACTAGGTAGCTATTAAATAGTTCTTAACTATTTAATAGCTATTGTACCTGGTTAAAATAAATACCAAGTTGCCTGTAAAATAAATATTAATCCTAAAATAGCTAAAATATAATTATAATTTATATTGTAGCTATATTAGGGTTTATTTTATAGGTAAGTATTTAGCTTTAAATAGGAATAATTTATTTAATAAGAGTTAATTAATTTCGTTAGATGTAAATTATATTTAATTTAGGGGGGTGTTAGTGTTAGGGTTAGACTTAGCTTTAGGGGTTAATACATTTATTAGAATAGCGGTGAGCTCCGATCGGAAGATTAGGGGTTAATAATTGAAGGTAGGTGTCGGCGATGTTAGGGAGGGCAGATTAGGGGTTAATACTATTTATGATAGGGTTAGTGAGACGGATTAGGGGTTAATAACTTTATTATAGTAGCGCTCAGGTCCGCTCGGCAGATTAGGGGTTAATAATTGTAGGCAGGTGTCGGCGACGTTGAGGGGGGCAGATTAGGGGTTAATAAATATAATATAGGGGTCGGCGATGTTAGGGCAGCAGATTAGGGGTACATAGGGATAACGTAGGTTGCGGCGGTTTACGGAGCGGAAGATTAGGGGTTAAAACTGTAATGCAGGGGTCAGCGATAGCGGGGGCGGAAGATTAGGGGTTAATAAGTGTAAGGTTAGGGGTGTTTAGACTTGGGGTTCATGTTAGGGTGTTAGGTGCAGACGTAGGAAGTGTTTCCCCATAGGAAACAATGGGGCTGCGTTAGGAGCTGAACGCTGCTTTTTTGCAGGTGTTAGGTTTTTTTTCAGCTCAAACAGTCCCATTGTTTCCTATGGGAGAATCGTGCACGAGCACGTTTTTGAGGCTGGCCGCGTCCGTAAGCAACTCTGGTATCGAGAGTTGCATTTGCGGTAAAAATGCCCTACGCTCCTTTTTTGGAGCCTAACGCAGCATTTGTTTTAACTCTCGATACCAGAGTTAAATTTATGGTGCGGCCAGAAAAAAGCCTGCGGAGCGTTAACAGCCCTTTTACCGCCGAACTCTAAATCTAGGCCTAAAGTTGCTATAAGATGCCGGCATCTATTTTTTTTTTTTTAAATCACTTTTATTAAGAATCCAGCAAACAAAAAAATGATGCCAGTTTATGAGCAGATAACAGTGAAAAAGCAAAAAAGAAATTAACATATCATATACAATTTCCAAATACATTCTCAGAGCAGAACAATTGAAACACCTTTGCACATGGTTTGTAATATATGTAAACATACAAAAAGAGTTTTCCTACTCAAATTGTCATAAACAATGGATTCTATTTTCCACATAATCTCCTAATTAACAAAACCTACACACAAAAAGTAAATCTCGGTATCTGTACAAAGTGCTCTTTAAAGGGGGCACTAAACACCTACCATAAATTTCTAAACCAAAAAAAAAAAAAAAAGGACAGAACAAATAGGAAATATAACAACCGTGACAAACCGTTGCCTCCCTCCTTTAACTTTTATAACCAACGATCAGGCAATACCTCCTCTACAATCAGCATGGTCAGAAATTATTTCTCATAAAAAAATACATTACTTGGAAGAATTTCAACTGTCTCCTGCAGAAATCTATTTAACCAATATTGCACTTTGCCCCAGAATTGTCCAATCTTCGGACATTCCCAAAGGCAATGTTTCAAACCAGCCTTCGCTAGACTACATTTTGGACAGTTCTCGTTTTGCCCTCCCTGCCCCCATTTGGCTATTCTGTAAGGTGTAAGATAAAAATTATTCATCCGTTTAAACTGGGATTCTCTCCAGCTCACTAATAATGTTGCTTCCCTGGCCCGCTCAAAACTGTGTAATTTCCTCCCTTTGTATTAATCCAAAGTTCTTAACAATTTCTCTTTCATCTTGTTCAGATGATTTTCCCCGGACACAGCCTGTATTCCCTGATACCAATAGGATAGTGCATGTTTCCCTGCCTTATATAGTTTTAATCCAGATTCAATTCCTGGATCCCAAACCATTCTACGCTTCTGTAACATTTCTGAGAGAAAGCTCCTAACTTGTAAGTATGCAAAAAAAATATTTGCCGGTAGATGGAAATTCCTTGCTACGTCCTTATACGTTTGTATTATCCCCCTATCCAATTGCATTAACTGAGAAAAATACACTATCCCTCTTTGTCTCCAAGTTTTAAATACCGCGTTGTGTAATCCTGATATAAAATCTGGGGTCCCTATAATAGGCAAATATTTTGATAATTGAAAGTCTTGACCTCTGAGAGCACAATATTTTTGCCAAGCCTGAACAACGTTAGAAAACGTAAGTAGGTTACTTATATTACTTGGTAATCTGCGGTAAGGGTGATACAAAATTGCCTTAAGATCAAATGGGGCTATTAATGCAGACTCTATTCTGTAATAAGTAACATGATTTGCCTCCAAAGTCCAGTCTATGCCAAATTTAATAAGTGCAGCGATATTATAATAACTAATACTGGGCAATGAGAGGCCTCCATATTTTTTACTTTGTGTGAGTTTCTCCATAGCTATTCTAGGTCTCTTCTTTCCCCATATGAAGCTGTTACATGCCTTTTTATATCTACCCATATCTTTTTTGGAGATAAATAATGGTAAATTCTGCATCAGAAACAATAATTGAGGAAACACTATTGTTTTTATCAGCATCATTTTTGCCGATAAAGATAAATAGTATATATTCCATCTTTCTAGCCTCTCCTGTAGATTATTAAAAAATTCACTGTAATTTAAATTAGGATTTTTACTTATTTTGATACCTAAATAGTTAATACAGTTCACTTCTCTAAATATATGCTGAGTGTAACTTCTCTTTGTTTTCTTAATCCAAAGTAACTCCGATTTCATAGAGTTAATTTTATATCCCGAAAATTGACTAAAACTCTTAATGATTTCTAAACATTTAGGAATACTTATATTGGTATCTTGTAAGAATAAAACAATATCATCAGCATAAAATGAAATGATTACCCTTTGGCCTCCCAGCGGAATCCCTTGCATTTCCTTTCTTAACAAGGCTGCCAATGGTTCGAGAGCAATGTCAAATAACAATGGTGATAATGGGCAACCTTGCCTCGTCCCTCTATCGAGTGTAATATGTTTTGATAGTTCCTCATTTACTAAAAGTTGAGATCTAGGACTACTATATATCTTATTTATTACATTTACTAGATTCCCTTCTATACCAAATTTATTAAGAGCAGTGAATAGTTGGTCCCATACAATTGCGTCGAATGTGTTTTCTGCGTCAATTGTTAATAAAGCTATTTCCTTTACAGTATCTTTATTAGAGTCTAGACTCTTATTATAATAATGGTCTAACAAAACTAGAACCCTTCGAATGTTGCGCACCGGATTCCTTCCGGGGATGAAACCTGTTTGGTCCGTGTGTATCAGGTCCCCCATTGCTCTTTTTAATCTGTCCGCTAAAATTGACGTGAAAATTTTGTAATCCTGATTCAGAAGTGAGATGGGGCGATATGAGCCCATATCTTCCGGGCTTTTACCTTTTTTGTAAATTAGGGATACTATTGAATCTGTAAAATATGGTGAATCTAGTTTACCTTGCAAGTAATAACTGTTGTACAACCTAGCCAATGTTCCCGTTACCTCATCCTTTATTATTTTATAAAATTCCGCTGGGAGGCCATCTGGCCCTGGAGCTTTATTTGCTTTGTTTTTTTTCTATCATGTTCTTAATTTCTTCTTCTGTGATTTCTTGATTAATTAGTTGAAGTGCTTCTCTAGATATTCTTGGAATTTATTTTTTTTCCCAAAATTTAGATTTCTCATTCTCATTAATTTCCTCTCTAGAATACAATTTTTGATAGAACCTAAAAAAGCCTCCCGTATTTCAGATGGTTGTGTATGTACTTTAGTGCCTTCCTTGATTATGGGAATTATATTATTTTTTTTCCTAAATGTAATAATCTTTGCTAAATATTTAGCGTAGACTCCCTGATACCCCTGGCAATATGCTCAAGTCTTCATGACTCTTTCAAATACATCTCCCTCTTGTTTTTCGCTTGAATATACTTCTTCCATGTATCTGCCTTAGGATTACTTATATATTTACCATAAAAAAATGTAAGCTGATTGGCTAATTGTATATCTGGGCTTCCACTTACGTTTTCTTTTTATCATATATGTTTTAATCTCCCCTCTTAGGGCCGCCTTCCCTGCTTCCCAAAATATTTCTAATTTTGGTATGTATGCCTTGTTAAGCTTATAGTATTCTTTCCATCTCTCAGAAAGCCAATTGTGAAATCTCTCGTCAAATATCATGTATTTAGGGGAAAAAAATGGTTCATATTACCAGTGTTCTTATTTATCCTACCATCTACTTTTAGCGTGATTATTGCATGGTCAGAAATTAATATTTCTGATACTTGTGACACTAGATCACAAAATAGTATATTTTCCTCAACCAGGAACATGTCTATTCGTGAAAAAAATTTGCAACCTTTTGATTTGCAAGAGAAACTGCATTCGTCTGGATGTTGTAACCGCCATATATCTTTTAATTTGAGTTTTTTTGCAAATTCTCTTAAAACTTTTGCCACTCTCAGATGCTGTCTGTTACCTTTAAAGTGAAACCTATCTAAATGTGGTTGCATTGTTGCATTTAAATCCCCAGCCAAGATTATGTTCTGCCCCAGATAAGGTATCAGTTAATTCGTCATTTTTGCCCAGAAATCTCTATCTAATCCATTTGGTCCGTATATATTACAAAGTGTCCACAATCTTTGCTCAATTTCTACTTGCACAATTACAAATCTTCCTGTGGGATCTAGCTCCACCTTGTTAATTTTGTAATCTAATTTCTTATTGAACAGATTAGCCACCCCACATTTCCTACTATTGCAAGGGGTCGCGAGTATTTCCGAGATCCAATTAACCTTTAATTTTGCTATATTTGAACCCTTTAAATGCAACTCTTGTAAAAAAAAATAATATCCTAGTGGTGTCGTTTAAGTAATTTAAAAATATTTTTTCTTTTAATGGGGGAGGTTATCCCTCCAACGTTCCATGAGGCAAAGTTCAACATTTAATGCTTAAAATAGATGTATTAAAACTTTTCCTATTCTACCTTCTAAGGAGGGTAGGCCAATGGTCGCAGCGGAGGTGAAGGGGAGGGAGGAGAGGAAGAAGAAAAAAAACACACACAAAAAAATTTTAATATTGAAAAAATAAAAACAAAACGCATATCTATAAGTATACATACTTGATACATTCAGTAATGTTTTGTAGCACTGGTGAGACCTCTTTCTCTACCGCATGTCCTTAGACACCTCTATACCTTTCTCTGTGCAATATCTTCCGGCTTCTGCAGCTGAGTTTAGAGAGATATTGTCACCTTCTGGATTTATAATTATAATTTTCGCGGGATATCTCATTGTTGCCTTTATTCCTGCTTTTATCAAATTCGTGCAGAAAGGTGCCATCATCTTTCTTTTGGAGGATGTTTCCACAGAGAAATCTTGGAATAAAAACACCTGCACATAAACTATATGTATAATTCCTGCTCCAAGTGTTAAGCTACTATCATCGCCTACCTGGTTTAGGCTTTATGCTAATCAAGCAATCCGGATCAAAGATACTACACAAAAAGACTGCAACTGATCCTCACTAAGCTGTTGCCTTAAAGGTTTCAAACAGAACAAACATCTTTCGAATTCAAGCTGAAAATCGAGGATTCGCTCTGTGTTTTTTGACACAGGATTTCTTGAAGTGGGCGAGATTCACAACGCTTGCTGATTGGACCGGAAGAGGTCTGACATCACCATCCATACCGGAGCTCCCAACGGACTGTCAATACAGGCTTGTATAGCGGTGAACTGTGAGTTACAAATCTGTGCACAGCCGAAGAATCTATTTCTGCTATTGGTGTAAGACACTATACACCAACGAATAAGTCACAAACCATTTGGGAACATTTTAAGCTTAACATATAAGTATTGGCTTTGTTTTATTGTTTTTGCTAATCGTTACTTAAGATACAAAATAGCGCTATTTAATATGTAAGAGTGCTACTTACAATTGATAAAATATCATTGCTGAGGTACGCTTAGTATTGAATATATTGATTATTATAGATGCCGGCATCTTATAGCAACTTTAGTGTGCTACATTAGTAATTTTTAGTATTTTAATAAAATTGTTGTTATATTTTGTACAAATCACTTCTTGTCACTCTGTTTCATCTAGTTTTGTATTGGGAACATTTAGAAACATTATAAATTTAACAGTAATATTGATCACCTTACAATATAGTACTATTACTTTACAACATAGTACTATCACGGCAAAAAATTGTCTACACAAAATTTGCAAGGTAGGCTTCATTTTTTTGAAACGCTTCTGTCCCACACTTCCTTTCTTTGCACACTATTTTTTGGATCATTTCTTAGGAATCAATGATCCCCTATAGGAACAGATAGCAATATACCTTACAGCTAGCACTCACACCACTCCCCTTCTTTTTCTTGTGTTCACTTGATTCCTTTGGTGTTTTGAGTAGCTGCTCCAAAACGACATAACACCATACACATTTCATATGCTTTAGATATTTTTTTTTGAAATATATTAGATTTTTGAAATAGAAAATCAAACTAGCTTCCTATAATGGAACTTTTTTCCTTTAGGGATAATATCCTAACAGAAATAAACACAGGAGAATTACATTTAGACACCACCTCTATCTCTACACCGGTGGATTTGCATACTACTTGAAGAAATTTGGAAGATACACTTCTAAAAGAACTTAAACATTCAGTAGAATTATGTTATACACAGAAATATATTGATTCCAACATGGTCCCCAGAGGTCTGAGACTTAAAAAGGATTGCACATTTGAATTAAAAGATGAATTCTCTACAGAATGGTATAATACACTAGAAACAGCCTCGATCAATCTTTTAAAAATTCTTGTTAAAGTGAGACAATTTAATTTATCACAAATTAAAAAGGAAATAGATACATTTAAAGAAATACTTAGACCTTTCACAAATGATATGGAATATAAAAATAAATAACAAATTATGATGAAAAATCTCACTGAATTTAAACAAATGATAATGGAAGGGAAAAACAAGAAATTTAAAAGAGATCTTGAAGATTATAAACAATCGCAAAATAGTGAAAATACTATAGACAAACTACTGTAAATAATGAAGCAATTGACAATTCTGAAATGACAAATAATGATCTTCTCTTAAAAGAAAACAATATAAATAAATCGGTTTTTAGTAAACAAAAGATGAATAAAACCGAAAAACAAACATCTGCATAAATCAAATCTGAAAATAATTATGAAAAAAAGATATAATGGATATCAAAATAATTACATGAGAAATCACTATAGTGGTAACAATAGATATCAAAATTACAAATATAAGAATAACAAGAATAAAAACACTACTCGTCTTGATAACCATCATAGAGAACATACTGATCACCCTCAAAGATACAAACAAAATCAGGAAAACAGATTCTATAACATATATAGAAATTGGAATAAAGATGATAATCAACAACATTATGAAAAAAGATACAGATCCAATCAAAGTTTTAATCAAAATACTTACAGGACAGATAAGGTATATCACAATGATTATAAATATAGGGATAGATCTAATAATAATAATTGGAGGATACCTCTCTCAAATAGATTTGAAACATTCATTGAAGATACATACCAGGAGAATAAATCTCAAAATACATCCTCTCATTTTTTAGAACAATCCCCACAAAGACTAGAATATATAAGAGATCGAACAAAACCCCAAAGTACAATATGGGGTACACCAAGAGGCAAAAGAGAAAGAGAGGTAGAAGAGGGAGAAAAACCTCAAAAAAGACTAAGATAAAAAAACAACCAGAAGTAAAAAAACAACTAGAAGAGAAATCTGACACGCAAGAAAAAATTGATGAGCACTCAGGAATATTCAATATTAGTAAATATAGCCTCAAAGAGGAAGAAAAAATGTTCTGAAAAAAGGTTTAACCTTTGCACCTACTTGCAAACTTAATAAATTTGAAACACTAATAAATATCAATCAATATATATGGAAACTCACACTAAAACACTATTTCTTAAAAACTCCATTTACAAGATCAGAACAAAAACCGAGTAATTATTTACATTCAAATCTTAAAACAAAATCATCCTTTTATCCAACCAATGAAAAAGGAGTATTCATTAAAACCTTTGAGACAAAGATAAAAGAAGATCTAGAAAAACTTGAGGACCCAAAAAAAGGGGAAGATAATCTTAAACCCAAAGAACGGAAAACATTAAAATCCTTAATAAAGGGGGGGGATTGCTATTATGGACACTCAATATTACATAGAAGAATCATATAGACTATTGAATGACAAAATCACATATATTAAACTTAAGAACAATCCAATTAAAACTCAAACACAGATATTTGATAAAATAATAAATGATGCAAAAACAATAGGTATACTTACAGACATAAACTATATGTATAATTCCTGCTCCAAGTGCTAAGCTACTATCATTGCCTACCTGGTTTAGGCTTTATGCTAATCAAGCAATCCGGATCAAAGATACTACACAAAAAGACTGCAACTGATCCTCACTAAGCTGTTGCCTTAAAGGTTTCAGTAGTAAAGTCCAGCAATATCCAGCACAAAACACCAAAGGTGCAAGCCCCAAGGAGTTACTATTAAACTCAAATAAGTGAATAGTCAATGTACAAACTGGAAGCTCACCAAAATGCCAAAGTTAATTCTTTATAACTTAGAAAAGCAGGGTCAAACAGTCACAACGTTTCGGGGTAATACACCCCTTAATCATGTGTGCAATTACAATGCAGATACACCTGTTTAAATAGTCTTACCTGGGTGTTAACCCTTACATTCTTACTTACAGCACAGCATATTATGCAATAGCGCCATCTAGCGAACTCCCAAAGATGTATCTGGTGAAATTAAAAACAAACAGCTATGAAGCCTAAACTGAAAATACAATACATTCTAACCTATCAATTATTTACAGCAGAAATGTATTACTTAGGTAGTCCACAGAAAAAAATGGCCAAAACATAACAAAAGATTGATTTAAAAAGATATATATATAAATTTACTTTGTCAATAAAAAACTGACCAATCTATTTCCCTATTTAGCCCCTTTGGTTCCAGGGTATCAAAGTGAAAAATCCATTAAGATTCTCTTTGTTTGAGCAAAACTTCTCTATTACCTCCCCTTCTGGGAATTTTTATCTGTTCGATCACCTGGAACCGAAGTTGGCTAATGTGATGTCCAGCTGCTAAAAAATGGTAAGCAACAGGAGCTGACAGTTTGCCACACCTGATGTTGCTTTTATGTTCTGTTATACGATCACGTACCCTCCTAGTGGACTCGCCAATGTAGGCCTTCCCACATGGGCATTTAATCATGTAAATGACGTAACTACTGTTACAAGTGAAATAGTCCTTATAGTAGAATTTATGTCCACTATGTGGATGTGAAAAATATGGACCTTTCACTATGGAACTACAATTACTACACCCTAGACAAGGGAAACATCCTAGATTTTTCTTGGTAATAAACATTTGAGTATCCCTGTTAGCTGATCCAATATCAGCTCTTATAAGAGTGTCTCTCAAACTTTTACTACGTTTGAAGGCAGGCATAGGTGCTATGCTAAACTCTTCAATATCTGAATTACAGCGACCAAGAATGGCCCAATGTTTCTTTATTATTTTAAGAACCTGATTACTCTGTCTAGAAAATTCAGAAACAAAGATCAGTCTTTTAGGGTCCTTGCTCTCTGGTTTTCTAGACTGCAACAGTGTGTCACGATCTAATTGAGACACACAGTCAATGGTGCTGTCAATCAGATCAGATGGGTAGCCACGTTGTAAAAATTTCTTACCCATTTCAGACAATCTTATAGGAATATTAGATTCCTCAGTGACAATCCTTTTCACTCTGAGTAATTGGCTCTTGGGTAGTGACCTGATCAAAGAGGGATGGTGAGCACTGTCATACAACAGTAGATTGTTTCTATCTGTCTCTTTCCTGAAAATATCAGTTTTAAAATGGTATCCATCCTTGATCACAGTCACATCCAAGAAGTCAATAGAGTGCTCACTAAAAGTCAGAGTGGATTTGATGTTGTTGGTTGAATTATTCAACTCAGCAACAAAAAGCTTAAGAACTCCAACGTCGCCCAGCCAAACTCCAAAAATATCATCGATGTAGCGCCACCAAGTGGCGCCACATCGACGAAACAAGGCACTTTCAAACACAATTTTTCCTCAAAGAGGTTCATGAAAATGTTGGCATAATTTGGGGCGACGTTGGAGCCCATCGCTGTACCCTGCAACTGTAAATAAAAAAGATCTTCAAAAAGAAAATAGTTATTATAGAGAATTAACTCCAACAGTTGCAGAATAAATTCAACCTGAATCTTGGACAGAACATACAGCACAGGTGTAATTGGATCAGTTACAATTCAAAACTTAGCTGTCTTATCATCAATTAGGCCATTCTTAACTGCACATTGGACAATCACTTGGATTTCCTTAGCAATTTTATTAATAGGGTTACCTGCAATAACCTTATATACACTTCCAAAATCGAGCTGACGGAATACGTCAGATTTATAATCTGTTTTATTTAATATAACCGTTGCTCCGCCGTTATCAGCCTGCTTAAAAATGACATTGTCGTTAGATCTAAGTGACTTAAGGGCTGATTGGTCACTAGAAGTGAAATTAACCAACCTAGGTTTACTATGCAATTTTTGTTGTTTAATCTTGGACTGCAATTTATTCAAATCAAAAAGCACTTGTAACAGTAGTTACGTCAGTTACATGATTAAATGCCCATGTGGGAAGGCCTACATTGGCGAGTCGAATAGGAGGGTACGTGATCATATAACAGAACATAAAAGCAACATCAGGTGTGGCAAACTGTCAGCTCCTGTTGCTTACCATTTTTTAGCAGCTGGCCATCACATTAGCCAACTTCGGTTCCAGGTGATCGAACAGATAAAAATTCCCAGAAGGGGAGGTAATAGAGAAGTTTTGCTCAAACAAAGAGAATCTTATTGGATTTTTCACTTTGATACCCTGGAACCAAAGGGGCTAAATAGGGAAATAGATTGGTCAGTTTTTTATTGACAAAGTAAATTTATATATATATCTTTTTAAATCAATCTTTTGTTCTGTTTTGGCCATTTTTTTCTGTGGACTACCTAAGTAATAAATTTCTGCTGTAAATAATTGATAGGTTAGAATGTATTGTATTTTCAGTTTAGGCTTCATAGCTGTTTGTTTTTAATTTCACCAGATACGTCTTTGGGAGTTCGCTAGATGGCGCTATTGCATAATATGCTGTGCTGTAAGTAAGAATGTAAGGGTTAACACCCGGGTAAGACTATTTAAACAGGTGTATCTGCATTGTAATTGCACACATGATTAAGGGGTGTATTACCCCGAAACGTCGTGACTGTTTGACCCTGCTTTTCTAAGGAATAAAGAATTAACTTTGGCATTTTGGTGAGCTTCCAGTTTGTACATTGCCTTAAAGGTTTCAAACAGAACAAACACCTTTCAAATTCAAGCTGAAAATCGAGGATTCGCTCTGTGCTTTTTGACACAGGATTTCTTGAAGTGTGGGAGATTCACAACGCTTGCTGATTGGACCGGAAGAGGTCTGACGTCACCATCCATACCAGAGCTCCCAACGGACTGTCAATACACGCTTGTATAGCGGTGAACTGTGAGTTACAAAGCTGTGCACAGCCGAAGAATCTATTTCTGCTATTGGTGTAAGACACTATACACCAACGAATAAGTCACAAACCATTTGGGAACATTTTAAGCTTAACATATAAGTATTGGCTTTGTTTTATTGTTTTTGCTAATCGCTACTTAAGATACAAAATAGCGATATTTAATATGTAAGATTGCTGCTTACAATTGATAACATATCATTGCTGAGGTACGCTTAGTATTGAATATATTGATTATTATAGATGCCGGCATCTTATAGCAACTTTACGGCTAGATTTAGAGTTTGGCGGTAGCCGTGAAAACCAGCGTTAGAGGCTCCTAACGCTGGTTTTAGGCTACCGCCGGTATTTGGAGTCAGTGATTAAAGGGTCTAACGCTCACTTTTCAGCCGCGACTTTTCCATACCGCAGATCCCCTTACGTCAATTGCGTATCCTATCTTTTCAATGGGATCTTTCTAACTCCGGTATTTAGAGTCGTTTCTGAAGTGAGTGTTAGAGCTCTAACGACAAAACTCCAGCCGCAGGAAAATAGCAGGAGTTAAGAGCTTTCTGGGCTAACGCCGGTTCATAAAGCTCTTAACTACTGTACTCTAAAGTACACTAACACCCATAAACTACCTATGTACCCCTAAACCGAGGTCCCCCCACATCGCCGCCACTCGATTAAAATTTTTTAACCCCTAATCTTCCGACCGCCACCTACGTTATACTTATGTACCCCTAATCTGCTGCCCCTAACACCGCCGACCCCTATATTATATTTATTAACCCCTAACCTGCCCCCCACAACGTCGCCGCCAGCTACCTACAATAATTAACCCCTAATCTGCCGACCGCAAAGCGCCGCCACCTACGTTATCCTTATGTACCCCTAATCTGCTGCCCCTAACACCGCCGACCCCTATATTATATTTATTAACCCCTAACCTGCCCCCCACAACGTCGCCGCCAGCTACTTACAATAATTAACCCCTAATCTGCCGACCGCAAAGCGCCGCCACCTACGTTATCCTTATGTACCCCTAATCTGCTGCCCCTAACACCGCCGACCCCTATATTATATTTATTAACCCCTAACCTGCCCCCCACAACGTCGCCGCCAGCTACTTACAATAATTAACCCCTAATCTGCCGACCGCAAAGCGCCGCCACCTACGTTATCCTTATGTACCCCTAATCTGCTGCCCCTAACACCGCCGACCCCTATATTATATTTATTAACCCCTAATCTGCCCCCCTCAACGTCGCCGACACCTGTCTACACTTATTAACCCCTAATCTGCCGAGCGGACCTGAGCGCTACTATAATAAAGTTATTAACCCCTAATCCGCCTCACTAACCCTATCATAAATAGTATTAACCCCTAATCTGCCCTCCCTAACATCGCCAACACCTAACTTCAATTATTAACCCCTAATCTGACGACCGGAGCTCACCGCTACTATAATAAATGGATTAACCCCTAAAGCTAAATCTAACCCTAACACTAACACCCCCCTAACTTAAATATAATTTAAATCTTACGAAATAAATTAACTCTTATTAAATAACTTATTCCTATTTAAAGCTAAATACTTACCTGTAAAATAAATCCTAATATAGCTACAATATAAATTATAATTATATTATAGCTATTTTAGGATTAATATTTATTTTACAGGCAACTTTGTAATTATTTTAACCAGGTACAATAGCTATTAAATAGTTAAGAACTATTTAATAGTTACCTAGTTAAAATAATAACAAATTTACCTGTAAAATAAATCCTAACCTAAGTTATAATTAAACCTAACACTACCCTATCAATAAATTAATTAAATAAACTACCTACAATTACCTACAATTAACCTAACACTACACTATCAATAAATAAATTAAATACAATTGCTACAAATAACTACAATTACATAAACTAACTAAAGTACAAAAAATAAAAAAGAACTAAGTTACAAAAAATAAAAAAATATTTACAAACATAAGAAAAATATTACAACAATTTTAAACTAATTACACCTACTCTAAGCCCCCTAATAAAATAACAAAGACCCCCAAAATAACAAAATGCCCTACCCTATTCTAAATTAATAAATTTAAAAGCTCTTTTACCTTACCAGCCCTGAACAGGGCCCTTTGCGGGGCATGCCCCAAGAAAATCAGCTCTTTTGCCTGTAAAAAAAACATACAATACCCCCCCCCCAACATTACAACCCACCACCCACATACCCCTAATCTAACCCAAACCCCCCTTAAATAAACCTAACACTAAGCCCCTGAAGATCTTCCTACCTTGTCTTCACCATCCAGGTATCACCGATCCGTCCTGGCTCCAAAATCTTCATCCAACCCAAGCGGGGGTTGGCGATCCATCATCCGGTGGCTGAAGAGGTCCAGAAGAGGCTCCAAAGTCTTCCTCCTATCCGGCAAGAAGAGGACATCCGGACCGGCAAACATCTTCTCCAAGCGGCATCTTCGATCTTCTTGCATCCGGTGCGGAGCGGGTCCATCTTGAAGCAGCCGACGCGGATCCATCCTCTTCTTCCGTTGTCTCCTGACGAATGACGGTTCCTTTAAGGGACGTCATCCAAGATGGCGTCCCTTGAATTCCGATTGGCTGATAGGATTCTATCAGCCAATCGGAATTAAGGTAGGAATATTCTGATTGGCTGATGGAATCAGCCAATCAGAATCAAGTTCAATCCGATTGGCTGATCCAATCAGCCAATCAGATTGAGCTCGCATTCTATTGGCTGTTCCGATCAGCCAATATAATGCGAGCTCAATCTGATTGGCTGATTGGATCAGCCAATAGGATTGAACTTGATTCTGATTGGCTGATTCCATCAGCCAATCAGAATATTCCTACCTTAATTCCGATTGGCTGATAGAATCCTATCAGCCAATCGGAATTCAAGGGACGCCATCTTGGATGACGTCCCTTAAAGGAACCGTCATTCGTCGGGAGACAACGGAAGAAGAGGATGGATCCGCATCGGCTGCTTCAAGATGGACCCGCTCCGCACCGGATGCAAGAAGATCGAAGATGCCGCTTGGAGAAGATGTTTGCCGGTCCGGATGTCCTCTTCTTGCCGGATAGGAGGAAGACTTTGGAGCCTCTTCTGGACCTCTTCAGCCACCGGATGATGGATCGCCAACCCCCGCTTGGGTTGGATGAAGATTTTGGAGCCAGGACGGATCGGTGATACCTGGATGGTGAAGACAAGGTAGGAAGATCTTCAGGGGCTTAGTGTTAGGTTTATTTAAGGGGGGTTTGGGTTAGATTAGGGGTATGTGGGTGGTGGGTTGTAATGTTGGGGGGGGGGGATTGTATGTTTTTTTTTACAGGCAAAAGAGCTGATTTTCTTGGGGCATGCCCCGCAAAGGGCCCTGTTCAGGGCTGGTAAGGTAAAAGAGCTTTTACATTTATTAATTTAGAATAGGGTAGGGAATTTTTTATTTTGGGGGTCTTTGTTATTTTATTAGGGGGCTTAGAGTAGGTGTAATTAGTTTAAAATTGTTGTAATATTTTTCTTATGTTTGTAAATATTTTTTTATTTTTTGTAACTTAGTTCTTTTTTATTTTTTGTACTTTAGTTAGTTTATGTAATTGTAGTTATTTGTAGCAATTGTATTTAATTTATTTATTGATAGTGTAGTGTTAGGTTAATTGTAGGTAATTGTAGGTAGTTTATTTAATTAATTTATTGATAGGGTAGTGTTAGGTTTAATTATAACTTAGGTTAGGATTTATTTTACAGGTAAATTTGTTATTATTTTAACTAGGTAACTATTAAATAGTTCTTAACTATTTAATAGCTATTGTACCTGGTTAAAATAATTACAAAGTTGCCTGTAAAATAAATATTAATCCTAAAATAGCTATAATATAATTATAATTTATATTGTAGCTATATTAGGATTTATTTTACAGGTAAGTATTTAGCTTTAAATAGGAATAAGTTATTTAATAAGAGTTAATTAATTTCGTTAGATTTAAATTATATTTAACTTAGGGGGGTGTTAGTGTTAGGGTTAGACTTAGCTTTAGGGGTTAATACATTTATTAGAATAGCGGTGAGGTCCGGTCGTCAGATTAGGGGTTAATAATTGAAGTTAGGTGTCGGCGATGTTAGGGAGGGCAGATTAGGGGTTAATACTATTTATGATAGGGTTAGTGAGGCGGATTAGGGGTTAATTACTTTATTATAGTAGCGCTCAGGTCCGCTCGGCAGATTAGGGGTTAATAAGTGTAGGCAGGTGTCGGCGACATTGAGGGGGGCAGATTAGGGGTTAATAAATATAATACAGGGGTCGGCGGTGTTAGGGGCAGCAGATTAGGGGTACATAGGGATAATGTAAGTTGCGGCGGTTTACGGAGCGGAAGATTAGGGGATAATAATATAATGCAGGGGTCAGCGATAGCGGGGGTGGCAGATTTGGGGTTAATAAGTGTAAGGTTAGGGGTGTTTAGACTCGGGGTACATGTTAGGGTGTTAGGTGCAGACGTAGGAAGTGTTTCCCCATAGGAAACAATGGGGCTGCGTTAGGAGCTGAACGCTGCTTTTTTGCAGGTGTTAGGTTTTTTTTCAGCTCAAACAGCCCCATTGTTTCCTATGGGAGAATCGTGCACAAGCACGTTTTTGAGGCTGGCCGCGTCCGTAAGCAACTCTGGTATCGAGAGTTGCATTTGCGGTAAAAATGCTCTACGCTCCTTTTTTGGAGCCTAACGCAGCATTTGTTTGAACTCTCGATACCAGAGTTAATTTTATGGTGCGGCCAGAAAAAAGCCCGCGGAGCGTTAACAGCCCTTCTACCGCCAAACTCCAAATCTAGGCCTTAGTGTGCTACATTAGCAATTTTTAGTATTTTAATAAAATTGTTGTTACATTTTGTACAAATCACTTCTTGTCACTCTGTTTTATCTAGTTTTGTATTGGGAACACTTAGAAACATTATAAATTTAACAGTAATATTGATCACCTTACAGTATAGTACTATTACTTTACAACATAGTACTATCACGGCCAAAAATTGTCTACACAAAATTTGCAAGGTAGGCTTCATTTTTTTGGAGTGCTTCTGTCCCACACTTCCCCTATTGGAACAGATAGCAATATACCTTACAGCTAGCACTCACACCACTCCCCTACTTTTTCTTGGGGCAGATTAAGGGTTAATAAGTATAATGTAGTTGGCGGTGGTGTAGGTGGGGGCAGATTAGGGGTGTTTAGATTCGGGGTACATGTTAGGGTGTTAGGTGTAGACATTTCCCATAGGAATCAATGGGATATCGGGCAGCAGCGAACATAAGCTTTCGCTGCTGTCAGACTCCCATTGATTCCTATAGCGTCCGCTGCCTCCAGGGCGGCGGATTGAAAACCAGGTATGCTGGGCCGGAATAGTTGCAAACGTACCTGCTATTTTTTTAGCAAAAGTAGTCAGATTGTGCCGAACTTGCGTTTGGAACATCTGTAATGACGTAACCATCGATCTGTGTCGGACTGAGTCCGGCAGATCGTATGTTACGTCACTATATTCTACTTTTGCCGGTCTCTAGGGTTTGATAACTACGGCGAATCAGGATCGCCACAAATATGCTGCGGAATTCCAGCGTGTTTACGGTTGACAGCTTGATAAATAGAGGCCATTGTCTTGACAAAGTTTGCAGAGGACAAATGAAACACATAGGCAGGATGGTCTACCTGTAACTACAAGACTTTGCACGTGCAAAGTCTTGTAGTTTGGATCAAACATTCATTGTTTTGACCACTTGATTTACTCACGTTCATGACTCTGGGAGTATTGGTAGATACTTAAAATGAAGCCAAAGCTCCTATATTTAGGTTAACTTCTCCCTTGGTGACGAATCTTTTGTGCAGCTTCTATATTCACTGAGCACAAAGGAGAGCTCAGGCTTTAAATGCACTGAAAAGATAAGAACACAAAGCGCATCCCAGATTCAAGGTAAAAATGCTTATAGCTTTATTAGTGCACACAATCTATTGCACTTACAAGAGGTAAAATAATAAATGCCTTGCTAAAAAGTCCTGGTATACTTCTCATCCTGGATTCTGCTCCACATGAATAAGCAGGTACGACCTCTGCTCCTCCTGTGTCTCTGTATACCAACTGTAAAACCGTATAAAAAAGTTTTTTCCAAAACGTATTAAACCAATTAAAAGTCTCTTATTACGTGCAAAGTTTTGTAGTTTGGACCAAACATCCATTGTCTTGACAAAGTTTGCGAAGGACAAACAAAACGCGTAGGCAGGATGGTCTACCTGTTACTTTCAAGCGGTAAAATAATAAATGCCTTGTTAAAAAGTCCTGGTATACTTCTCATCCCGGATTCTGCTCCACATGAATCATCAGGTAGCGACCTCTGCTCCTCCTGTGTCTCTGTACACCAACTGTAAAACTGTATAAAATCGTTTTTTTCAAAAACGTATTAAACCAATGCAAAGTCTTGTAGTTTGGACAAAACATCCATTGTCTTGACAATGTTTGTGGAGGACTAACGAAACGCGTAGGCAGGATGGTCTACCTGTAACTACAAGACTTTGCACGTAATAAGAGACTTTTAATTGGATTAATACATTTTGAAAAAAACATTTTTAATACGGTTTTACAGTTGGTATACAGAGACAGGAGGAGCCGAGGTCGCTACCTGCTGATTCATGTGGAGCAGAATCCGTAATGAGAAGTATACCAGGACTTTTTAACAAGGCATTTATTATTTTACCTCTTGTAAGTGCAATAGATTGTGTGCACTAATAAGGCTATAAACATTTTTACCTTGAATCTGGGATGCGCTTTGTGTTCTTATCTTTTCAGTATATATATATATATATATATATATATATATATATATATATATATATATAAGGATTCAGTAGACTATGGTGTATTACAATATAACTGAATTAAAGGCCATCCTGACATTATAGGCCAGAGTTGTGAAAGGCCAAGCTGAAGAGATGCCTAACAGAAGGCTGCAAGCGCCAAATTTAACAAGGCCGCACGCTACCGCCACACTACAAATCCGTTCTGGAGAGCGGATCACACATCCAACCGGATGAAAATTGCTGGTCAGATGCGTGCCCGCAATCATTCAGAACGGCACCGGACTGGGAACAAGGCTGTAATGCAGTCATGTGACGACTGCGATGCAGACTGGAGAAGGCTGCAATCTATCCCAAAGTGCAGAGGAGACCAAGTAGAAGGCACTCGGTAGGAAAAATAATAAAACAAGAGTAATAAAACACTGACAACAATGAAAAAACTAGCTTATAAAATAAACTAGCCTAAAATAAACTAGCCTGTAAATAATAATAAAATAAAGACATTTTATGTTAGAAAAACACAAAAGTATATCAGATAGGTTAGATTAGAATAACTACCCAAATACAGTACTAGCTAATAAAATAGCAATACATTTAAATACAAGCGAAAAATAAAGAGAAATATAAGAGGGACAATACATGACCTGCTGTTCTGGAAGCAGCAAAGAAAAGAGGAAGTGTTAATATTGTTCTGTACAGTTTATTGAGCTGTTGTATTCTGATTGGTTAGGAATTGTTACTATGTTATTTTCCTTTCTGTTCAGTTTTCTTTGCTGCTGTTTTGGACTCAGTAAAGATTTGATGCAAAATATGATGCCTCCTGTCTTGCTATAAACTCAATAAGAAATTTGTACTTATAAGTACAAAATACAAAGTGCATTTGTTGTTTTCTCATAAAATGAGCTGCGTATATAAAGTTGTCTCTCTAATCCCAGCATAATTCTGTAAAGATTTTCACACTGCATATTTTTTTTTCTCGCCAACTAAAAGGCGGAAGGCTTTTATAAAATAAACCATTATTCTCAAGCCAAGAATAAACTATTATTTATTCCCATTAACTGTTTGCATACATTTTTTAGCCAATGCTCCAAGGTTACCTGTTTTCCAGGTTTATCAATTTATGTATGCTATTGAAGCAATGTAGTTTACAGCAACATTCACCTCTGAGGTTTCACACACCTTAGCAAGATACAGGAGACATTCATATCTCTTTGTTTTACAGATTAAACAGTGAGGAGGAAAACATAACACAGCAGTAGTTTTTACCACTTGATCGGCTCTGTTAGCTCATTTAATCCACATAATGCTTCTTTTGCATAACTCTTACGGGGGCTATAATGAAAAACAGAAAATTGAGGAGGTGTTACAAAATATTGAGAAACATAGGGTTCTGCTTGTTAGACACAACAGATGGTGTACCCTGCATGTTTCTATGTGGGACATGGGATTAGTGCAGCATTTTTCATTTAAACAAGACCTATCGTTGCAGTTGTTTGCGTGTCATCTGGGTATTTTGACATCACTAATTCAGTATGGTTCATGTACCAGTGGTTATGAATTAGCTTTTTAGGATTATCTGGTTTCTATTATGAATCTCTTTTAACAGGTGTATTTTAGGTTGCTTGAGTCCTAACAGTTTTTCCCAGATATTCAACTGATTCACAATTTAATAAATGTGGGCCATACATAAGATTTTTCTTTTTGTGATTCAGACTTCCAACATCTCTGGTTATGGATAAAATACTTACTGCTGGTGCAATCACATCCAACTGCAGTACCCATTAACACCTTTATGCAAATACTCCAATAGAAAACAATCAGGAACTTTTGGGTGATATTTATTTTTGGTGTGATATTCATTCTATTTCTTCCTTCTTGTGTTTTTTGCACATTCAACATTATGTGAAAAGTATACATGCTTAAGGGTATTCCCTATTGCTCAGAAAGTGTAGGCATGATTATCGGTATTCCCTATTGCTCCGAAAATGATTTCCTGTTGATTCCTAAGCAAAATCTCTGAAAAGGAACTGGAGAAATGAGGCATTGGGCTCTATTAATGATGCAGCGAATGCTACTTTGGAGGCCCATCGTTACAGGTCATAAGACTGCTGCTCCTCAACCTGGATACGACCAGGATGATTGACAGCCCCTGCTAGCAGCCGATTGGCTGCCAGTGAGCAGCGGGGGCAGCATTGCACAAGCATTTCACCATTTCAGTGATATCGAGCGGACATGATTCGCTATAGTGAATCATGTACGCTCAACATATGATAATTCTACCCCTTTGTCTGGTCACCCATATTAAAAGAATGTGAGAATTCATATTTGTAATATTTATTAATCTTCATGTTGTATTCTTTGATAATATACTTTGGTTTAGCTCATTTAATTGTGGCGGATTCTCCAAAAATATCAATTGACCATGATCCCTACTAGCTTTTTATAAATTGAGGACATCTTATCACTTTCTGATGGAAGACAATTTTGAGCTGTGTTACGTATGTAAGAGTTCACAAATACCTTGTCTAAACAGAAATGCAATTTAGAAATATAAAATACAAAATGCAACAAAACACTGTATACAAACACTAAATTATAATCACTTTATGTATTGCTATAAAAAACTAACAAATATAGAAAAAAAAATCCCAATGTATGAAAATATTTTCTTTCCAGAAAACCATGTAATATGAATAACATTATCTTCAGTTTAAAGTATAAGAAAAAACACATTATAAATTAAAGGGACAGTCTAGTCACAATTAAACGTTCATGATTCAGACAGAGCATGCAATGTTAAGCAACTTTCTAATTTACTCCTATGATCATTTTTTCTTTGTTTTCTTGGGGGATTATCTATCAAGCTCCGTACGGAGCTTGACGCCCTGTGTTTCTGGCGAGCCTAAAGAAACCTGCTCCATAACCCTGTCCGCCTGCTATGAGCAGGAGGACAGACATCGCCACAAATCAACCCGATCGTACATATGACTTGGTGCCAAAATTGTGTAGCTGTGTTTTGTTATAAAGATCAGAGTGGGTATTTGTACAGAGATATCAGTAGTCAGAAGATAGGCTGAAATTAGACTTCTCTACGGATGTCTAATCCCGTGTTTTGTTATTCTTTTTAACTGTAAAATTGTATCAATGTTACCTCCACTGCAATTAACACAAATTGTGACAGCCTCCTCAACAATAAGTCCTAACCAAGACAATTCCACTACCTTCCCACATTAGTTATCCCTAATTGTGACCTCACTCTCCTCACTATAGCTTCTGTTAACACCCTATCCAAATACCTAGGAAGCCTTTAAAATAGAAGGACACTATTTACTTGCCAAACCCATGAAAAATAAATATTAAAAGAAAAAGAACACTACACTGACACATTACTAACAATCCATATATATTATAGAATTCTTTATCTTTAGTTTCTTCTGGCCAGCAGAAAAATGATAACGCAATTCTGATTTGCTAATTCCTAAACCAATCAGTATACAATACAAAATCACATAAATAATAGTGAAACTCCAGAGTTTGCCCGGGCCAATGTCAAGGAAGAGGACCATGATTAAATGTTTTCTGGAAGAGGCTGAATATAGAACAAGGATTACAGTAGAAACATTTGAAGGGGAATTCCTTTTGGTGAGGTTTAGTGTGGTGTCCTTTGGTGTTGGGGATCCTTTGTTTTTGTGTGTTCATTTGTAATCTAGCCCTCAATCTTAACTTTAGCTCTACTTAAACCAGCTTGATTCTCACAAACCACAGTAACATCATTCCTATAACCCAAAGCTTTCAAACATCTAACACCCCTTCCAAGTACTTCAACACCTCTAATACATTCATCACATCTTAATCTTAGCCACCGCAGACTAACACTTCTTGTTGTACAATATAACATCCCGCAGACAAATCGGACACTCAACAATCTGTCTACTAAACACAGCACACACTTGTACCTTACACACAATCTTAATTCTGTCAGCCACTACATTTGCAATCACTTTACAGTCTACATTCAACAAGGAAAGTGTTCTCCAGTTACTTAAAGGGACAGTCTAGTATAAATTAAACTTTCATTATTCAGATAGGACTTTTAATTTTAATCAATTTTCCAATTTACTCTTATCATCAAATTTGCTTTTTTTCTCTTGGTATTCTTAATTTAAAGGGATACTGAACCCAAAAAAATTCTTTCATGTTTCAGATAGAGCATGTAATTATAAGCAACTTTCTAATTTACTTCTATTATCAATTTTTCTTCGTTCTCTTGCTATCTTTATTTTAAAAAGAAGACATCTAAGCTAAGGAGTCAGCAAATTTTTGATTCAGAACCATGGACAGCACTTTTTTATTTATTTTTTATTTTATCTTGCTTTTCAAATAAACACAATACCAAGAGAATAAAGAAAATTTGATAATAGGAGTTAATTAGAAAGTTGCTTAAAATTGCATGCTCTATCTGAATCACGAATGAAAAATTTGGGTACAGTGTCCCTTTAAACTAAACATAGGTAGGCTCAGATGCTAATATCTAACAGCTAGATTTAGAGTTCTGCGGCCAAAGGGGTGCGTTAGCTACGCGTGCTTTTTTTCTCCTGCACCTTTTAAATACCGCTGTTATTTAGAGTTCACAGAAGGGCTGCGCTAGGCTCCAAAAAGGGAGCGTATAGAATATTTACCGCCACTGCAACTCTCAATACCAGCGGTGCTTACGGACGCGGCCAGCTTCAAAAACGTGCTCGTGCACGATTCCCCCATAGTGAACAATGGGGCTGTTTGAGCTGAAAAAAAACCTAACACCTGCAAAAAAGCAGCGTTCAGCTCCTAACGCAGCCCCATTGTTTCCTATGTGGAAACAGTTCCTATGTCTGCACCTAACACCCTAACATGTACCCCGAGTCTAAACACCCCTAACCTTACACTTATTAACCCTTAATCTGCCACCCCCGCTATCGCTGACCCCTGCATATTATTATTTACCCCTAATCTGCCGCTCCGTACACCGCCGCAACCTACATTATCCCTATGAACCCCTAATCTGCTGCCCCTAACACCGCCAACCCCTATATTATATTTATTAACCCCTAATCTGCCCCCCACAACGTCGCTGCCAGCTACCTACAATAATTAACCCCTAATCTGCCGACCGGACCTCACCGCTACTATAATAAATGTATTAACCCCTAATCCGCCTCACTCCCGCCTCAATAACCCTATAATAAATAGTATTAACCCCTAATCTGCCCACCCTAACATCGCTGACACCTAACTTCAAGTATTAACCCCTAATCTGCCGACCGGACCTCACCGCTACTCTAATAAATGTATTAACCCCTAAAGCTAAGTCTAACCTTAACACTAACACCCCCCTAAATTAAATATAATTTAAATATAACAAAATAAATTAACTAAAATTAAATTAAATAAATTATTCCTATTTAAAGCTAAATACTTACCTGTAAAATAAACCCTAATATAGCTACAATATAAATTATAATTATATTGTAGCTATTTTAGGATTAATATTTATTTTACAGGCAACTTTCAATTTATTTTAACTAGGTACAATAGCTATTAAATAGTTATTAACTATTTAATAATTACCTAGCTAAAATAAAGAGAAATTTACCTGTAAAATAAAAACTAACCTAAGTTACAATTACACCTAACACTACACTATACTTTAATAAATTATTCCTATTTAAAACTAAATACTTACCTGTAAAATAAATCCTAACCTAAGTTACAATTAAACCTAACACTACACTATCATTAAATTAATTAAATAAATTAACTACAAATAACTACAATTAAATACAATTACATAAACTAACTAAAGTACAAAAAATAAAAAAAGCTAAGTTACAAAAAATAAAAAAAATAAGTTACAAACATTTAAAAAATATTACAACAATTTTAAGCTAATTACACCTAATCTAAGCCCCCTAATAAAATAACAAAGCCCCCCAAAATAAAAAAAATGCCCTACCCTATTCTAAATTAAAAAAGTTCAAAGCTCTTTTACCTTACCAGCCCTCAAAAGGGCCTTTTGCAGGGCATGCCCCAAAGAAAACTGCTCTTTTGCCTGTAAAAGAAAAATACAACCCCCCCAACATTAAAACCCACCACCCACATACCCCTAATCTAACCCAAACCCCCCTTAAAAAAACCTAACACTACCCCCTGAAGATCATCCTACCTTGAGTCGTCTTCACTCAGCCAAGCCACCGATGGAACTGAAGAGGAGATCCGGAGCGGCAGAAGTGATCCTCCAAGGGGCGCTGAAGAAATCTTCCATCCGATGAAGTGATCCTCCAAGCGGCGCTGAAGAAGTCTTCCATCCGATGAAGTGATCCTCCAAGCGGCGTTGAAGAAGTCTTCCATCCGGGCAATGTCATCTTCCAAGCGGGGTCTTCAATCTTCTTTCTTCAGGATCCATCTTGCAGACCTCCGACGCGGAACATCCTGCTGGCCCGACGGACTACCGACGAATGAAGGCTCCTTTAAGGGACATCATCCAAGATGGCGTCCCTCGAATTCCGATTGGCTGATAGGATTCTATCAGCCAATCGGAATTAAGGTAGGAAAATTCTGATTGGCTGATGGAATCAGCAAATCAGATTCAAGTTCAATCCGATTGGCTGATCCAATCAGCCAATCAGATTGAGCTCGCATTCTATTGGCTGTTCCGATCAGTGAAGTGAAGACGACTCAAGGTAGGATGATCTTCAGGGGGTAGTGTTAGGTTTTTTTAAGGGGGGTTTGGGTTAGATTAGGGGTATGTGGGTGGTGGGTTTTAATGTTGGGGGGGGTTGTATTTTTCTTTTACAGGCAAAAGAGCAGTTTTCTTTCGGGCATGCCCCGCAAAAGGCCCTTTTGAGGGCTGGTAAGGTAAAAGAGCTTTGAACTTTTTTAATTTAGAATAGGGTAGGGCATTTTTTTATTTTGGGGGGCTTTGTTATTTTATTAGGGGGCTTAGAGTAGGTGTAATTAGTTTAAAATTGTTGTAATATTTTTCTAATGTTTGTAAATATTTTTTTATTTTTTGTAACTTAGTTCTTTTTTATTTTTTGTACTTTAGTTAGTTTATTTAATTGTATTTATTTGTAGGTATTGTATTTAATTAATTTATTGATAGTGTAGTGTTATGTTTAATTGTAGATAATTGTAGGTAGTTTATTTAATTAATTTATTGATAGTGTAGTGTTAGGTTTAATTGTAACTTAGGTTAGGATTTATTTTACAGGTAATTTTGTAATTATTTTAACTAGGTAGCTATTAAATAGTAAATAACTATTTAATAGCTATTGTACCTGGTTAAAATAAATACAAAGTTGCCTGTAAAATAAAAATAAATCCTAAAATAGCTACAATATAATTATAATTTATATTGTAGCTATATTAGGGTTTATTTTACAGGCAAGTATTTAGCTTTAAATAGGAATAATTTATTTAATAAGAGTTAATTTATTTCGTTAGATTTAAATTATATTTAACTTAGGGGGGTGTTAGGGTTAGGGTTAGACTTAGCTTTAGGGGTTAATACATTTATTAGAGTAGCGGTGAGGTCCAGTCGGCAGATTAGGGGTTAATACTTGAAGTTAGCTGTCGGCCATGTTAGGGAGGGCAGATTAGGGGTTAATACTATTTATTATAGGGTTATTGAGGCGGGAGTGAGGCGGATTAGGGGTTAATAACTTTATTATAGTAGCGGTGAGGTCCGGTCGGCAGATTAGGGGTTAATAATTTTAGGTAGCTGGCGGCGACGTTGTGGGGGGCAGATTAGGGGTTAATAAATATAATATAGGGGTTGGCGGTGTTAGGGGCAGCAGATTAGGGGTACATAGGGATAACGTAGGTGGCTAGTATTATAGTAGCGGTGAGGTCCGGTCGGCAGATTAGGGGTTAATAATTTTAGGTAGCTGGCGGCGACGTTGTGGGGGGCAGATTAGGGGTTAATAAATATAATATAGGGGTTGGCGGTGTTAGGGGCAGCAGATTAGGGGTACATAGGGATAACGTAGGTGGCTACGATGTGTGGTCGGCAGATTAGGGGTTAAACATTTTTAATAGAGTGGCGGCGATGTGGGGGGGCCTCAGTTTAGGGGCACATATGTAGTTTATGGGTGTTAGTGTACTTTAGAGCACAGTAGTTAAGAGCTTTATGAACCGGCGTTAGCCCATAAAGCTCTTAACTCCTGACTTTTTTCTGCGGCTGGAGTCTTGTCGTTAGATTTCTAACGCTCACTTCAGCCAAGACTCTAAATACCAGCGTTAGAAAGATCCCATTGAAAAGATAGGATACGCAAATGGCATAGGGGGATCTGTGGTATGGAAAAGTCGCGGCTGCAAAGTGAGCGTTAGACCCTTACCTACAAGACTCTAAATACCAGCGGTAGCCCAAAACCAGCGTTAGGAGCCTCTAACGCTGGTTTTGACGGCTAACGCCAAACTCTAAATCTAGCCGTAAGCCTTTGAGGAGTGCCTCTTATTACATGCTTTTTAAATCTGTTTTCAACACAAAGAGACAGAAAGTACACGTGAGCCATATAGATAACACTGTGTTCAGGCATAGGGGGTTATTTAAGATTTAGCCCAAAACAATGCTATATTTAAGACAATAGATAATATCACAGTCATGTGATCAGGGGGCTGGAAGAAGGTTCCTAGATACAAGGTAATCACAAAGGTAAAAAGTATATAAATATAACTGTGTTGGTTATGCAAAACTGGGGAATGGGTAATAAAGGGATTATCTATCTTTTAAAACAATAACAATTCTATGGTAGACTGTCCCTTTAAATCCTTTGTATCACCTTTCTTATACAACAAAGTAATGACACTCTCTCTCATTGACTCTGACATTTCATTCTTCTCAAAAACCCATTTGCAAACTTAAAAATCTTCACCAATCACATCCCAAAAATTACAATAAAAATCTACAGGCAAGCCATCACTTCCTGGGGTTTTGAATTTTTCCATCTTATTAATAATCTCTCTCAATTCTTTCCAACATACTTCCCTTTCAAAAAAAAAACCAAAAATCCTCTTTCTCCACTTTCACCTCTATCTCAGTCAATACATCATGAATCACAGCTTTATCTATATCTTTCTCTACATGCAGATCAGCATAACATTTCCAAACCAGATTCAAAATCTCAGATTTACCACTAACTTCCTTACCAGACCCATCCAAAAACCCTAATAATACCTTCTTTCCCAGCAAACACTTTTTTTAAAGTAAAGTCTACAACATTTCTCATCTTTCTCACATGCATCTACTCTTGCCTGCATCACAATCTTCCTACCTTTCTCATTCAAACACCTTCTAATAACTTATTTTGCTTCATCCAATTCATCACATACTGTACATCCTCACCCAAATCTCTCAATTCTCTCAAATAATATAGACGCATCTGTCATCTTTCATGCTCCAACCTTTCTCTCCTGGCTTTCTTATGACCAATACTAAAAAAAATATTAATGTTTCCCTTAATCCATTCCCACCAGTCAACCATATTTTGAAAAGCCCATTTCCTTCCCCTCATCCATGCATACTTCTTAACTGCTTAGTAACCCATTCAGGTTCTAGCAAATGCACATTTAAGTTCCATACAACCTTACCATACTAGACTTTCACTTGCAAATCCAGCTCAAATTTGATACACACATGTTCCATAAAAGTTATCATAGTCTTCTTACAAAACCTTGCTTAGATGTCCCTGGAATAAAAAATAAAATCAATTTCAGGCTTTGCTGACCCATCCTAAACTAGACAAAATTAAATCCTATCAATTTTACTATTTGCAGGTGCATAAATATTAAACTCTTTAATAACTCCCCTAAACTTAAAACAACTAATAAGGGTTTCCTTCTAACATGTTCAACCCTTATAATTTTAAAACCACCACCCACAAACAAAACCCCCACAACACCATTTCTTTTATTAGAATATGACCACATAGATGGTCCAAGTGTCCACGTTGCCTCCTTAAATACACAAGATAAAAAACATTCCTGAAGAAAAAAAAATATAAGCACATCTGGTCATAGAACCTATACTTTGCACATTTAAGGCCAGATTACAAGTGGAGCGCTATTTAACGCTCTTGCTCAAGTGTTAACTGCGCTAGAGGTAAGCTTTTTGCGCACGTCGGGTTGCCCTTGTATCAAGAGTTAAAAGCTCGCTACCCCGATGCGCGTAAAAATTTGAACTTAGAATATTACGCATGCGATAACTTATTCCCCCATAGAAGTCAATAAATAAAAAAAGTGGAAAAAAACATAACACCCAACTCGCGCAAAAACATGATCCCATATTCTCAAGTGCGCTAATGTGACATGAAAATATGAATATTTCAAATTATCATTATTATTTTTATTATCATTTATTTGTATGGCGCCGCCAAATTCCAAAGCGCTGGGTACAGTGATAGGGGTATACAATGACAAGGATTTGTGATAAAATACAAAGTTAACAAAACTAAATAAATCTAGTACAGGAAGAAGAGGGCCCTGCTCCGGAGAGCTCACAGTCTACAGGTTTAGAGTGCAGAGATATATGGTTTAGGTAGCTTGTCACATCAATTGTAGTTGCAGCAATGAGTTAGGCAGTTCATGTATTAGTTTGCTTAGGATGAGAGATGGAGGGGAGATGGTAAGCCTCTCTGAATAGGTGGGTTTTCAAGAGAGTCTGAAGCTATACAAGGTTGGAGACAGTCTTATGGAGTAGGGTAGAGAGTTCCAGAGGACAGGAGCAGCACGTGCAAACTCTTGGAGACGAGAGTGGGATGTAGAGATAACAGGAGTGGAGAGACGTAGATCAGAGGTTGATCGAAGAGGACGGGATGGGGAATATTTCATGATGAGAGAGGAAATATAGTTGGGAGTTAGACTGTTGAGTGCTTTGTATGTTAGGGTTAATACTTTAAATTGTATTCTGAAGTGTCTGGGGAGCCAGTGTAGAGACTAATGTACAATGAACAGTGGGGGGTACAGCTTTGTCAACTGTTGATTTTAGTGCCGAATTATACTGTAAAGTCACGAGGTTTGGGCAAGAGGGATAAAATGTTGGAGAGCAGAGGATTCGGTTGAATGGAAAAGTCTGTGAGATCCAAGTCATTTAAATTCCTGCAAGGTAGCAGTCATAAAGAACATTAGAATGTGAAAAAGTTACAGTAAATACATAGTTAAAGCTTTATTAAATATGAATATTGCATAAATATGACTTTTCATGTATTTATCTACTTAACCCCTTAATGACAACTGACGTACCAGGTACGTCATGCATTAACAAGCAGTTAATGACAATGGACGTACCTGGTACGTCAGTTGTCTAACAGAGTGCTGGAAGTGATCACAATCGCTTCCAGCAGCTCTGAGGGTATTGCAGTGATGCCTCGATATGGAGGCATCCTGCAATACCCCTTTACAAGACTCCGATGCAGAGAGAGCCACTCTGTGGCCCTCTCTGCACCGGTAGTGATGGTGCCGATGGTGCCTTTGGGAGGTGGGAGGAGGGAGCGTGTGCGCGCGCGTGCACGATGCGCGTGCACGTGCACGTGCACATGCGCACATTAGCCACACTGACACCAATGAAAAATGAAGGGGAAATTTTTTTTTTATTTTTTTTTTTACATTTAAAAGGATCTGGGAGGGGGAGGGGGGGGGGGTATTGTGGGGGGGCTGCTACACTACAGAAATAATTAAACATACAGATAAAAGTTAAAAATAAAATTAAAATAGTTTGGTTTGTGTGGTCAAACTGGGTACTGGCAGACAGCTGCCAGTACCCAAGATGGCGGTAATTAGGTAGGGGAGAGGGTTAGAGAGCTGGAGGGGGGGATCAGGGAGGTTGGTGCTAAGGCAGGGGTCCATCACAACTAAAATATTATATAATTTTTATTTAAAAAAAAAAAAAACTCTTTTATTTAGTACTGGCAGACTTTCTGCCAGTACTTAAGATGGCGGTAACAATTGTGGGGTGGGGGAGGGAAGAGAGCTGTTTGGGAGGGATCAGGGGGTGGGATGTGTCAGGTGGGAGGCTGATCTCTAAAATTAACCCTGCAAGCTCCCTACAAGCTACCTAATTTAACCCCTTCACTGCTGGGCATAATTCACGTGTGGTGCGCAGCAGCATTTAGCGGCCTTCTAATTACCAAAAAGCAACGCCGAAGCCATATAAATCTGCTATTTCTGAACAAAGGGGATCCCAGAGAAGCTTTTACAACAATTTCTGCCATAATAGCATAAGCTGTTTGTAAATAATTTCAGTGAGAAACCTAAAATTGTGAAAAATGTAAAGTTTTTTTTTTTATTTGCTTGCATTTGGCGGTGAAATGGTGGAATAAAATATACCAAAATGGGCCTAGATCAATACTTGGGGTTGTCTACTACACTACACTAAAGCTAAAATTAACCCTACAAGCTCCCTACAAGCTCCCTAATTAACCCCTTCACTCCTGGGCATAAAACATGTGTGGTGCGCAGCGGCATTTAGCGGCCTTCTAATTACCAAAAAGCAACCACAAAGCCATATAATTCTGTTATTTCTGAAAAAGGGGAACCCAGAGAAGCATTTACAACCATTTGTGCCATAATTGCAGAAGCTGTTTGTAAATAATTTCAGTGGGAAACCTAAAGTTTGTGACAAAATTTGTGAAAAAGTGAACTTTTTTTTTTTTTTTATCGCAATTGGCGGTGAAATGGTGGCATGAAATATACCAAAATGGGCCTAGATCAATACTTTGGGATGTCTTCTAAAACAAAATATATACATGTCAAGGGATATTCAGGTATTCCTGACAGATATCAGGGTTCCAAAGTAACTAGCGCTAATTTTGAAAAAAAGTGGTTTGGAAATAGCAAAGTGCTACTTGTATTTATTGCCCTATAACTTACAAAAAAAAAGCAAAGAACTTGTAAACATTGGGTATTTCTAAACTCAGGACAAAATTTATAAGCTATTTAGCATGGGTGTTTTTTGGTGATTGTAGATGTGTAACAGATTTTGGGGGTCAAAGTTAGAAAAAGTGTGTTTTTTTCAATTTTTTCCTCATATTTTATCATTTTTTTTTAGTAAATTATAAGATATGATGAAAATAATGGTATCTTTAGAAAGTCCATTTAATGACGAGAAAAACGGTATATAATATGTGTGGGTACAGTAAACGAGTAAGAGGAAAATTACAGCTAAACACAAACACTGCAGAAATGTAAAAATAGCCATTGTCATTAAGGGTAAGAAAATTGAAAAATGGTCCGGTCATTAAGGGGTTAAAGGGCCACTAAACCCAAAATCTTTCTTTCATGATTCAGATAGAGAATACAAATTTAAACAACATTACAATTTACTTCTATTATTTATTTTGCTTATTTTTCTAGATATCCTTAGTTGAAGAAAAAGCAATGCACATGGTGAGCCAATCACACGAGGCTTCTATGTGCAGCAACCAATCAGCAGCTACTGAGCATATCTAGATATGCTTTTCAGCAAAGAATATCAAGAGAATAAAACAAATTAGATAATATAAATAAATTAGAAAGATGTTTAAAATTGCATTCTCTTTCTGAATCATGAAAGAAAAAATGTGGGTTTTATGGCCCTTTAACTGCAAAGTGCACCAATGCACTTCTATGGGGGCGATCAAATATACGGTGCAGGTTTCGGCGCAAGCGAGGGAACCCGCGCCGCCCGTAATTTCACCTTGCACATAAGGGTATTACATATACTGCTCCGTCAGATGCTAAACTGGCGTAAGTAGGACAAACTGGCAATCTTCTGAAATGTGCGCAAATACACATTTTAGTCGTCGGAAGTAACTTACGCCAGTATTTTGTCCATGGAAAGTGTCAATATAGATTATTTTTTATGCAAATTAGGCTAACACTCGTAAAAATGATTCGCGATTTCAAATAAATGCGACACGTAATTCTGCTATTCAAAATTCATATATAAACCCATATATAAAGAGATGAAGGTAATACAATTATGATTTCCCATTGTTCTCTCCTCCAAGTATTGTTGATTGTTTTGAGAACAAATTTAAAGTAAATAAGCAAGTATATGTCCACAATGTGATAAAGTACCTACAAGCTCAATCCATTTGATTATGTCGTGGCTTCAAATTATTTCAAATACACAAATAAACCTTAAAAAACCAATATCATAGTATACTGTCCCTTTAACCTTGAGATGCTGCTTAAATGTATGTGTTTGTTAAGGCTTCCAGGGAGTTACGTTGTTTTTTTTAGTCAGTGCAAGGGTTGCTGCGCCTGCAATTTGTGGCAAGATGAGAATGGAGTAGATTTTCTGAATTCTGCGCGCATAAGTCCTTACGCTGTATATTGGATACCAAATTGCGCTTCTGTTCTATGTTAGTCTATGGTTAAAAAAAATACGGCCGAAGGGTGAAATATACGCGCGTAACTTGTATGCTACGCCGTATATGTAATACCAAAATCGCGTAAAATCTGGCATTGCCGGCTTTTGCGGGCGACGCTCTATATGTAATGGAGGCCTATATATGTCTTATATATGCAAATATGTATTTAAGTGTATATATGTCTGTATATACATATATACACATATAAATACATATGTACACACATACATATTTTTTTTATATATACAGTATATATATATATATATATATATATACACGTATACATATTTAGACATGTATATGTATGTATCTCAATGTTAAAGCTGTTTGCCTGCTTTTTTTCACCAACACCTGAGCCTTTATAACTTTTCAGTGCAATATTTTCTTTAAATAATTTTTATTAGAAGGTGTTATTGAGAGTGTAAGTGTACTTTGTAATGTATTTTTGATGTGTTTTTAGGGAATCTTTTATTTTGTGAAACCAGAGCTCTGAGGTTGTGCTAATCCGACACAAGTTAACTTGAATTGCGCTCAAGTGATCACATTTACTTTCAACTTGTAATATGAGCGAAAAATTGGGCAGGAGCAAATCCCCACGATAAACTGTTAGCTTGCCACTCATATTCAAGCCCTTAATGAAGCAATTTTTTGTGACATATTTACAAGGTTAAAACAGCAACAGACACATCATTTTTTTCTTTTTACAGCCTCTAAGAGACTTATTTACATCAGTGACAAGAAACTTATTTTTGCTTCTCTCTAGTCCTAGTTTTTGAAGACTGTTCATTCTCCATAGAAAGAAGGATGATCCAATTCCAGGTAGATGAGAAATAAAATCCAACTTTATTGAAGCTCATTCGTTAAAACCAAGGGGGGGGGAAACACCATAGCAAGCTGTAACTTGTAGCAGGCAAAGCACTTGGCTTACGCGTTTCGGCTTAGTGAGCCGTAATCATAGCCTAATGTGCAATGTCTGTTACCACTATTTAAAGGCAAAGGATCATTATGCTAATGGACATTAATTAAAACATGATTTAAACAATTGGATGTCTGCTACAAGTTATTTAACTCTGTACTGGCCTCAGAAATGCTTATACAATATTATTAAATAGGGGAATCAATGTTAAGAATATTGTTTTAAAAAAGAAAATATAATTTCACAACCTCATAAACAATATTATGGATTCAATACACAAAATTATATAAATTCTACGTTGAAATTGAATGATATTAGTTTTATTCATTATCCAATGTATGCTTATTAATTAAAGGGATCACTGTGCTTCTTAGTTAACCCCTGTTAGGGCTTCTGACAACTGTCAGAGTGCAAGCAAGTTTAATATAAGCAATATGTGAATGGTTACAAAGTGGTTGGACAGAAGTGTAAGCAAATACTGGGTCTATATTTAACTTAAAACCTCAATACAGGTAGCCCTTAGTTTACGCCCGGGTTAGGTTCCAGAAGGAATGGTTGTAAATCGAAACCGTTGTAAATTGAAACCCAGTTTATAATGTAAGTCAATGGGAAGTGAGGGAGTTAGGTTCCAGGCCCCTCTCAAATTTATCATAAGTAACACCTAATACATTATTTTTAAAGCTTTGAAATGAAGACTTTAAATGCTAAACAGCATTATAAACCTAATAAAATAATCACACAACACAGAATATATAATGAAACTAAGTTAAAATGAACAAAAACATTTGCTGAACAGCATTATAAACCTAATAAAATAATCACACAACACAGAATGCACTTGCATTTTTCTACAAACAGTTCTTTCTATGCATTCCAATCTGGACTGATTTATAGACAGGAAGATCTTGTTCCTTTGAAATCTGCTCGCTAGCTCAGGTCTGGTTAAACTGATTAATTTCAGCTTGCTTGGCTTTGCTGCAACACAAGCGGACAGCTCCACCTACTGGCTATTTTAATAAATGCACTGCTTCTCAATGCTTTTCAATAGCAGTCACATGACTGGAAAAAAAGGTTGTTATTCTGAAACGGTGTAAATTGTACCGTTGTAAAACGAGGGCCACCTGTACATATAACTGTGTTTAAGGTGATATTAAAACTCTCCCTTAGAATATTATGCTTTTTTTATATATTAAGTATAGACCTAGTCTCTATGTGAGCTGTTAGAAATAGTCGTTTATGTTCACACAATTTATCAAATGTTAATTCCTATTACTCAAATTTCGCCTATAACTTAATGTGGAGGGGCTTGATTCAATTTCAGTGTATGGCATATTCTGACTTGATTAAATATTACATGAGGGTCTTGTGATAAATTTAAATTATCTGTAATTTGTCTTTGAAGATCTTTAAGGACTACATAACTCAGGTGGTCTAGCTCTAGTGTTGGAATAAATTGATTACTTATTCCCAAAAATTGATCATGTCATACTTAGAGTTTAATCCCTTAGGTATTCTTGTTTCTAGCTGGAAAATCCAATAGATTTCACGTTTAGCTAGGAGTTGATCTAAATCTCCACCTCTTGTTGGTAAAGACACTTTTTCAATGATACACCACTGAAACGTGGTCAAATTGCCATCATGCTTTGTTAAAAAGTGCTGTACCAAAGGAGTTGTTGATTTACCCACATTGATAGTGGAAAGATGTTCCCTAATCCTGCTTCTCATGTCTCTTGAGGTCAACCCTACATATTGTAGGTGACATTGATTACATGAAATGAGATAGATTACATAGCAGGACTTGCAATTCACACAAGACTGTATTTTGTGCTCTTTTCCATTGACATATGATGTAAAAGTCTGTGTGACTTGCACATGTTCACACGGCTTACAACGACTACTGCCGCATTTATACGTGCCCAGGTGTGTCAACCATGAATTGGTAGCTGTACTAGCTTTACGTAATTGTGTAGTTGCCAAAATATTACCTAAAGTGGTACTCTTTTTGTATGAACACCTTATTCCTTTTTCTGCCACTGTCATCAATTTGTCATCGGCCCTTAGAATTGAAAAATGTTTTTTCACAATATTACAAATGGATCTATATTGTGCACTATACTGTGTGACAAAGTACACCCCTTCAAAATGTTCTTTATTAGATGTTTGTTTTTTACTCAAAAGTGTCTCTCGGGGAATAGAACTGATTACTTTCCTAGCCTTACTTATTTCTCTTTTGGGATATTTTCGCTCTTTGAATCTCTCTGTGAGATTATCTGCCTCAAGTTCGAACTCCCTATCATTTGAACAGTTTCTCCTGATACGTGAGAACTGTCCTTTTGCTATCGCATACCTGATTTGCTTTGGGTGATTATTGTTACCGGAAATCGGTTTACGATAGACTCCTGTCTCAATGTGTTCTCCAATAGTTCCTTTCAAGGTTAGATCCAAAAAGTTAATCTTTGTCAAATCTGCTTCAAATGTGAAGCTTAAACCAATGTCATTATCATTTAGATATCTGACAAATTCTGGTATCAAGCTGTAATCTCCACTCCATATAAATAGCAGATCATCTATGAATCTTCGATACATTTTTATATTTTCTCTGAAAGGGTTGCTATCTCCAAAGATGCGGCACCACTCCCATTTGCCCAGGTATAAGTTGGCATAAGATGGTGCAAACTTCGCACCCATGGCTGTGCCGCATCTTTGGAGATAGCATACCCCCTCAAATTTGAAATAATTGTGTGATAATAATAAGGTTACAGCTCTTATTATAAAATCTTGAAACTCACTGGAATAGTCTGTACACATATCCAAAAAGAATGCCACTGCTTGTATACCTTTATCATGGGGGATGGATGAATAAAGCGCTACGGCATCCACCGTGAGCCATGCGCTCGATTCTTCCCATGTCATGTCTTGTAGTGTATTGATTACATGTGTAGTGTCTCTCAGGTACGCTGGTAATGATAAAACCAAAGGCTGAAGAATGGAGTCAACCCATTGTGAGAGGTGCTCCAAAAGGGAGCCAATCCCACTCACAATGGGCCTTCCCTTGACTTGACTAAGGGATTTGTGTACCTTTGGAAGGTGGTGGAACCAGGGCATCATTAGATGTTCTACATCTAGGTATGCACAAGTCTCTTTGTCTATGAAGCCCTGGTCCACACCATCGTCCAAAAGTTGACTGAGTTCTCTACCAAACTCTTTGGTTGGATCCTTTCTAAGAACAATGTATCATTTGGATTCTGTAACTGGCGTAAAGCTTCAGCTACATAGTCGTGTTTCTCCATAACCACAACCGATCCACCTTTATCAGCTGCGCGGATTACCAAATTTGGATTACATTGTAAAGCTGTTAAAGCCTTCTTTTCTTTATTAGTCAAATTAGATGTAGGTTTACCCATATCTTGTGCCAACTTCACTAGATCCTTTTCTACTCTTTGGTGAAAAGTTTCCAATATGGAACCTCTACTGTGTACAGGGTAAAATGTTGACCTATTCTTAAAGGTAGTACCTGTATTTACATCTTGTCTGAGTGGAACAGATTCAAACTCTAAGTTTTGTAAGGATACCATGTCACATGCTTCATGAAAATCTTGTATCATATTAACCTCAGTGTTATCCTGTAAAATACTAGAATCAAAGTGCTGGTTCTCACTACCAAAATGTTTCCTTAACGTTAAATTACGGACTAATCGATTTACATCCAATAATGTATTGAACACATTGAAATTACAAGTTGGTGAGAAACCCAGACCATAACTTAATACTTTGATTTGTTCTGAAGTTAATTCAATGGTAGACAAATGAATCACATTGTGCTTTATTTGTATCTCGTCTGAGGTTTCTGACCCCTCAATTGGTACCTCACTATTGCTGTATCTCCCTGTTTTATAGTGGTGTTGTCTACTGGTCCCTGGGCCTGTGGAAAAACCTTCTCTAGTTCTGAGACCTGAACTGGGGAGATTGTATCTTTGGGCCTGACTGTCTGTTCCACTGTGTGCTGTATATGCGTATTCTTGAGAATTCCTACAATTTGTGGACCTATAGAGGACTCGGTCACAGAAGGGCAGGCTGCTCCTTCCTCTGAGGAGTAGTCAGTTTCACTATCTGAGAATGAAACATTTTTGCTATTATGATTATTCCTTCTGCCCCCTCTGCGTCTGTGACCTCTTCCTCTATTGCTACCTCCTCTTTGATTTCTTCTATATTCACCTCTTTTCTTTCTATTCCAAATGTAAACAGAATTGGACTGATAATCTGCTCTATCCCTGAGAAACTTGTTGTGTTTGTTATCCATTATTACACTTTTACTTTTGGCAACCAAACCCCTCACTATGCCATCAAATTTCTCAAACTGAGATTCAGCTATACGTTTGTCCATTTCAAGTTGTAAGTCCTTGATTTCCAATTTGACCTCATTTAGTTGTACCAACTTATAGTCCCTGATCATAATCATTAGTCTGGAGGAACAGTCCGACAGGATCTCATTCCATCCCTTGACAAACTCGGTGTTGCTAGGATCCACATCAAATGTAGGGAATTTGTACACACGAAGACCTCTAGGAATCATCCGCTCCTCCATATACCTATTAAAGGTCCAAATGTCCCATTGTAACTTTATTTCCTTTATAAGCAATGTTTCCATGGATTTAAATAGAGTGCTCAATGATAGTGCCCCTTTGCTAGATGAAAAGATTTGTTCATACTCAGATACATTATTACCCTGTTCTGTTCTATATAAGGAGGGATATATGTTCATATACACACACACACCCTTTTTGTATATGTTCATTCTCCATCTCAGAAAAGGCAAGAGTCTGTTGAAACTGCCTAACTTGAGCAGCTTCCAGATAAGCAGGCTCCCCTGCTGAAGAGTGTGAAAAATCTCATGGGCTCAGGGCTAGTGCTGTTCTCAGTTATATTGTCCCTATTCTGAGACACAAGCACAGAATGCTTCTCACCTTCAGTATCAACTCTCATAATCCCAATTTCCCCTTTAGCAATAGCCAAATCAGGTACTCAAGGATTTCCAATCAGTTCATGGAGCTGATACACTCTTAAGCTAAAAACCAAAACACAGAATAAAAAAACACTACTAGAGAATGTTTGAGACAATTCAGTGTATCCCTTACACGTTTCGAAGGAATCCTTCCTTCTTCCTCAGAGGCATTGTCTCAAACACTGTAGTAGTGTTTTTCTATTCTGTGTTCTGGTTTTTAGCTTAAGAGTGTATCTGCTCCATGAACTGTTTATAGTACTCCATGATCTCAATTGAGACTATGTAGTATAGAATACATCCTTTGATCGTATTCAATTGCAGCTTCAGGAGGACTTTGCAGGATACAATCTTATGTGAGTTGTATACATACCTCATATGTTTGGGGTATGAAAATGTGAGTAGTGAGTGTATCTGGTTTACTTGTTTAAAATAAAGTGTTGCACTATATTCTTCTTGTGTTTTCTCCTCTCTTATCCGTATGGGAAAACATCCTGGTCCTGAGGGCATCACAAGTGGGTGAAATCATTCAGCCATACTCTGGAGGACCGAGTGAACCAATATACACAGAAAGTTTGAAACACAAGACCAGGGGATTTTATCTTACAGAAGCGGCAACTTGCCTCATAGGGATTGAGGTAGTTTCTAGTAACTGAGATCCATCCTATTTCATTTTGTGTGGATATATTATTGATTCTTGATTTTCCATTCGGACTTTATTCTAAATAAGAGTTACCAGAATCGCTGATTTCACTTTCTTGCTGTATATATACTGTATATATGTGTGTGTGTATATGTATATATATATATTAGCCACAAACTTCACCTGTTAAATCCATAAAATACATTTTATTTTCCATCTCTTCTTGGCAGCATCAAAAGAGGTTATCACAGTACTGCCCCTGTATTTTTAAAGTGATTGGTTAATCAGGTCAGTGAGACTGCTCAATTTGTAGGCTTCACATCCAATCCTAGTTAATCGGATAGCCTTTAGGATTGTTAAAAATATATATATATATATATATAGATGTGAATCCTGGACTAGTACCAAGCATGGGGGACACTGTTCCTGCTGGAATGAAGAAACTGAAGATTTAAATGGATGTACACAAAATGTCAGGTTTAGTAAGATTTTGTTAATTAGGGAAGAGTTATTTTATCTAGTGAGTTTAGTATTTATAGAGAAGTAATATTAGAGAGAGGATTTTTTTGTAGTGGAGGTGACCACATTTAACATAATAAGATCTTAGGGGGGGAGAACAAAAGATGGGGAAGAGAGAGAGCAAAAAAGGGGGGAGAGAGAGCAAAAGAGGGGGGAGAGAGAGCAAAAGAGAGGGGAGAGAGAGCAAAAGAGAGGGGAGAGAGCAAAAGAGAGGGAGGAGAGAGCAAAAGAGAGGGAGGAGAGAGAGAGCAAAAGAGGGGGGAGAGAGAGCAAAAGAGAGGGGGGAGAGAGAGAGAAAGAGAGGGGGAGAGAGAGAGAGCAAAATAGAGGGGAAGAGAGAGAGGGGGGAGAGAGAGAGCAAAAGAGAGGGGGAGAGAGCAAAAGAGAGGGGGGAGAGAGCTTAAAAGAAAGGGGAAGAGAGAGAGCAAGAGAGGGGGAGAGAGAGCAAAAGTGAGGGGGAGAGAGAGCAAGAGAGGGGGGAGAGAGAGAGAGCAAAAGAGAGGGGGGAGAGAGCGAGCAAAAGAGAGGGGAGAGAGAGAGCGCAAAAGAGAGGGGGGAGAGAGAGCACAAAAGAGATGGGGAGAGAGAGCAAAAGAGAGGGGGAGAGAGAGAGAGCAAAAGAGAGGAGGAGAGAGAAAGAGAGCAAAAGAGAGGGGGGAGAGAGAGAGAGCAAAAGAGAGGGGGGAGAGAGTGTAAAAAAAGAGAGGGGGAGAGAGCGCAAAAGAGAGGGGGGAGAGAGAGCTCATAAGAGATGGGGGAGAGAGATAGCAAAGAGAGATAGCAAAAGAGAGGGGAGAGAGAGAGCATGGGGTGGGATTGCTGTACTACAAAAAATGTCCGGTGTACATGGGCTTTAGGACTAGTGTGTGTGTGTATATATATATATATATATATATATATATATATATATATATATATATATATATATACGGGAAAGAAAAAAGGAGAGGAATCCAGGCATCTAAAGCATTGAGTGATTTATTCAAGCTTAAGTGTACACACACACAGACACAGTGGAAATGCAGCTGTGGAAGATCTGACACGTTTCGCACATGCTTTGATGAAGTGCATCAGAGCATTGTCACACCGCACCGCTCTAGCCATTGCTAGGGGCGTGGTGTCTCCTTTTCTGCTCGTTGTCAGGGGCAGTGTCGGCTCTGGATGCATGCGGCGCTGACGTCATCGCGTCACGCTCCAGATGCCGGGTGGACCTCTGAGGCGCGAATCTGCGCCTATTTAAATCTGGGAGGAATGATCTGTCACTGCCCAAGTATAGGTGTTACTCTGTGTGCTCCTGGGTGTGACAGATCGTTCCATATAGCTAATACCATTGTTGCTGAACCTGCCTGTTTACTGACTACTCTGCCTGTTTAACCCCTGAATTGCTGGATTGATTTTCTGCTGCTGAACTCTGCCTGTCTGACTACTCTGCCTGTTTAACCCCTGAATTGCTAGACTGATATACTGCTGCTGATCCCTGCCTGTCTGACTGCTCTGCTTATTAACCCCTGTTGTCAAACCCTGCCTGCCTGACCATTCTAGTGGTGTGTTAAAACGTGTGTGTGGTAGACCGAGTGCTAGTATTTTACAGCCTTATGCTCACTGGCAAAAGTCCCCTAGTGGACTTGGGATGTGACTACAATTGTGTGATATAGTGAGCACTGGGAAGCTTAAAAGGACTGTGAGGTATGGATATGTTAAAAATGGAATGTATTTATTACAGTTAATATACAATGAAAATACAATATAATACATACAAATTAAAAAGCTTCTAAAATTCTTCCTAAAATCTATATGGATCCATGAGATATAAGTCTTAAGGATATAGTGTTACCTATATCTGTGGTGTTGGAACAAATATTACGTTAGCTCTGACAACAGTCTAAGACCATAGTATTATGGTCTATAAAGTGCAGTTTAAGCACAGATATTTACAAACAGCAGATGTGATATAAATGGCCAAAATTGGCGTAGTACAATGTCAATAATACAGATGTCAACAATACAGATGCAGTATAAAAGTATAAGTGATAGAAATACAATATAAATAAAAGTGTAGGAGAAATCCAATTGTGTAAAAATGGAAATAAAATTTGTTGAAAAAATGAAGAAATTTATGTCTCTCAAATAGTTTCTTAAAAAATGTCTCTTTGGAAAATCACAGTGTTCCAAAAAAAATATATATATATATATATATATATATCAGAGTGTTCCACAAAAATTGCAAAAGTGTTCCACAAAAATTGTAAAAAATTAATCCACAAATAAATATCAAAGTGTTCAAAAAATATGGTGGGTAAGTGCGTTCAAAGAAATCCTAGATGATTAACTTCCAAAATAAACTCCAATAGCTGTGGTAGACGTGAAGGAGATTATACGAATGCAGAATATAAAAAATATATAAAAAATGTAGAATATAAAAATGCAGAAGAAAAAAAAAAGTACAATAATGTGGCGGGTAGGTCCAAAGTCCTCCTCCTAATCTGTGGGTGAAATAAAGTGCAATAGTGTAATAACGTCTAGATGTGGTATAATAAAATCAGAAATTTGCTCACCAGTATGTCGACGCGTTTCGGCCCTCCTAGGCCTTTCTCAAGACAATACTGGTCTGTATGTCTCTGGGAGCTTTATACCCTAATACCATAGGTGATTGGTTCTATTTTGGCGCCAAAAGTCGGGGTCTGCCCTTTCCTGTTTAGCCCAGTGTTACATGGGAAATGTAGTTTTTCTTTTTTTTTTTTTGTCTCTTATGTTTTAAAAGATATCTGTATTTGATTCACTTCATACGTGTTTATTATTTATATCGTATGTGTTATTGTTTGGGGGCATCTCTTATCTTACTAATGTAATGTATATCAGGCGGTGTATCTTATTTTTGATATCCCCACTTCCGGGGTGTTTAACTTACTATCCCTTCCGGTTCTTTTATCTGTAGCTTAACATCCGGTTTCGCTACTTCCGGTTTCGCTTTTACCGGAAGTGTGTATTTATTCTTATCCGGTTGTACTATTGCCGGATGTTTATCTAATTTGGAACCTTAGTCTTGTCTGGACCCTTTCTATATGGCCTGCATGACTATATAATGGGTTAGGGGTCCATCATTGTCCTGATTGTGTCTATATAAGCCAGTGTTTGATTCTTTAATGCATATATACAAAACAGCCTTTACGTATATGTGTAGATGCTGATTATTGTATGTGCTATGATCGGTGCGTATTTCACAAATACCTAGGGATTTAAAACTGTAAAATATCATAAAAAATCATAAAATATGTAAAAAAAATCTCTTCAAGGGCATTTAGAGTTGTTAAAAGTTCTCTGAAAATTCTCTAAAAATTCTCTAAAAGTTATATATGTACATATCACAAATATAGAAATTTGTGTGAATAAGTCACATGCTGAAAATGCGGGGTTTACTTAGAATTTGTTCCGTGGATGTAAAAGAGTATATGAAATGAGGATTGGGTTTTGCATATAATAAAGAGGCTTTTTAGGAAGCGTGTGGGGGTCAGGTCTCACATTAGTTTAAAGAGGTTGTTAAATGAATGTTAATGTTAAATGAATGTTAATAGTTAAAGTCGCTTGTCTGCAGTAATTTGGACGTCTTTATTTAAATTATTTGTACATGGAGGAGAGAATGGTTTTTGCTGGTGTACTTCAGGGAGAGAACCTCTCCGGTGTATATTGTATTTTGTATTCTAGGTGCTTAGGAAGGGAGTTTAGTTAGTTATATATTTTCCTCAGAGAAGAATGGAGAAGGAAAGGACTCCTATTTCTCAATTTCTTCAATCTATTGATGAATATCTGGGGACCTAATATGGCGGATTCTGTCTTCTGTTCTATCAATCTAGAGCGTGCAATCCAGCTAGTGTGAAAACACATGCTTTTATTGGTATGCTTTTGCTTGATAAGGATATTTAATGGTAAATTCATTTTATGCATCATCTATAAGGAGTAGCATTTGCTGTCTAGTCTTTTCGTAAAGACAGCAAGTGTGATAGATCCTCTTTGTGATTTAGTCCCTTGGGGAAAAGGCAATCCAATGTAAAGATCCATTTGGATTCATTGAATAGCAGTTTCTTCTCGTAGTTTCCTCCTCGCCAGTTTTTCTCTATCTTTTGTATCCCGAAGAATTTAAAGTCTTTTATATTACCTTTATGGGTTATGGAGAAGTGTCTATACAGTGGCGTGTCTTTATCCAGTTTTTCAATGCATAATATATGCTCCCTTATTCTGTCTTTTAGTGTTCTTGAAGTTTGTCCTACATATTGTAGGCCGCATGGGCAGAATATTATGTAGATGACTCCCTTATCTTGACACCTGATGAGGTCTTGTATCTTGTGTTCATCCCTCTTGTTATGTCCAAAGAATTTGTTCGTTTTGACTCCACTCCTACAGGCCTTGCAGTTCGGGCACGGGAAGAAGCCTTTGATTGCTTTTCCCTGGTAGTTTGTGATAGCCTTTCTTCTGTTCTTCAGGACAGTCGGGGGCCAGTATGCCTTTTAGGTTATCGGTTTTTCTATATATAAATCTCGGTTGAGGTGTCAGTTTTTCGCCGATCACATCATCTTCTTTTAGGATGACCCAGTGTTTCCTGATGATTCTTTCGAGTATATGTCTGTTAGAACTATATTCTGTTATCATCGGTACATTTATGCTACTGTCTTCTTCTCCTATTGTCGTTTTTGTCTTGTACTTCAGCAGACTGTTTCTGTCGGTTTTGCCAACTTCCTCTATCTTTTCCACCAGATTTTCCTCCTTGTACCCCCTTTCTAGGAATCTTCCTTTTAGTATATCTGCTTGTTCAACCCATTTGCTGTGATTGGAACAGTTTTTTCTTACCCTTAGAAGTTGTCCTTTTGGAATGTTAGCCTTCCAGGTGGGGTGGTGGCAACTCATACTGTGAATGTAGTTGTTACAATCTACTTTTTTGAAATAAGTAGATGTTTCAATCTTGCCGTTTTTCACCTCTATTGTAAGATCAAGGAAGTTTATTTTGTTATAACTATATTCAAACGTGAACTTGAGATTTCTCTGATTTTTATTCATCACGTCAATGGTATATATTAGATCTTCGATTGACCCCTTCCAGACGATAAGAATATCGTCTATATATCTTGAGTATAGAACCAGGTCCGCGCCTGCTGGGCATGAGTCCCAGAATATTTGTTCCCAATGGCCCATATATAAATTAGCGTAGCTAGGCACGAACCTGGTCCCCATTGCTGTTCCGCAAATTTGTCTAAAGAATGTGTTGTTGTTATAAAAATAGTTGTGACTCAGGATGTATTTTATGCTTTCTAGTATGAAGATACGTTGTCCATCAAGTACTTCAGGATCTTTTAGTAGAAAAGAATTCACTGCTTCTAAGCCTGCCTCATGTGGGATGCACGTGTAGAGCGATGTAACGTCGCATGTTGCTAGTATGTAGTTTTCATCCCATACTAGCTTATCAAGAGTGGATAGTACTTGAGTCGAATCCCTCAGGTACGATGGGAGCCTTGTGACATATTTTTGTAGGTTCCTATCAACGTACTCCGAGAGGTTGCTAGACAGGGACCCTATGCCCGAGATGATAGGTCTTCCTGGCGGGTTTTTTAGGGACTTGTGAATCTTGGGTAATTGATAAAAGACCGGAGTGATCGGATGTGATACTTTGATGTAGTTAAATTCTTTTTCATTCAGTATCCCCTGTGTTTTGGCTTCTGTTAGTAGAGCTTCCAATTCTGTTTTGTATCTTTCAACAGGGTTATTTCGGAGTTTTTCATAAGTCTTCTCATCATCTAGAATTCTCTTACATTCTTCCTCATACCTTTCTTTATCCATTACGACAATTCCGCCGCCTTTGTCTGCCGGCTTAATTATCAGTTCGTGGTTTCTTTCAAGTTTTCTTATAGTTCCCATTTGTGATCTTGTTAGGTTATGTTTTATCTGTTTTGTCTTTCTTGAGTTGAGGTTTTTGATGTCTCGGCATACATTTGCCTCAAAGGTTTCTATCGCTGTGCCTTTGCTGCTTACCGGATAGTAAGTTGATCTGGGTTTGAGGTCTGTATGTATGTAGTAATCCTCTGATGATTGCCTTTGCTGGATAATGTTTCTTTCAAGTGGTGTTCTTGAAAAATGTCTCTTTAATGTTAGCTTTCTTACAAATTCCTTTATCCCTATAAAGGTTTGGAATTTGTCCATTCCTTTTGCTGGAGCAAAATTAAGACCATATGATAGTACTGATACTTCTTCCTCTGACAATGGTTTGGAACTGAGATTATATATTCCCTTATTCTTTGGGATAGTCGGTTCTTTGCTGGTACTACTGTGGCATGATGTAGTCTTTTGTCTTTCTTTTCTTTCTTTAGCCTTTCTTAATTTCGCACCTCCTCTATTGCCTCGATGGGTCTTCTTTTTTGGTTTGGGCTTCTTGACTCTTCTAGCTCTATGTTCTTCCTCTTCATTGTTATTCTCTCTTTCTCTTTTTCTCGGGGGGGTTGGGGACTTCCCCCTAAAAAAACTTGGTCAGCAGTAGACATGTTTGGGTTTGTGATGTTGCCTGGATTCTGGTTACCCTTATGAGGTTGGTATATATGGGTGCCTTGTCTTTGTTCTCCCTTAGAGTCATTCCTTTGTCTTATGTCGCGATGATTTGTATGATACATGGGGGGGTCTTCTCTCCAGCTTTGTCTCCGATATGTGTTCCTATGATTCATAGGCGTATATTGATCATAGTTGGATCTATGATCGACATAGTTGTTTCTTCTACCATAATCATGGTTGTACTGTGTATGGTCATTGAATGAAATTCTCCTTTCAAAGCCGTTCCTTATTGGGGAGGCCCCTCCATCTCTTTTTTGGTTGTTGTATCTATAGTTTGTGTTATACCTTCTCATATTATAATTTGACTGGTAGGTCCTTCTTTCCTGGTTGGGGTATCTGTTAAATCTTTCCCCTTCCGATCTTGGTTCCCGTTCATATCCTCTCAAGTCATAGTTGTCTCTGCGGGTATGATACCTTCTCTCATTTTGGTTATGCCAGTATCTTGTTTCGAATGGTATCTCCTCCCTTCTTGGGCCTCGATATCCCCATGTCCTCCTTTGTGGGAAATGTTCTTCTCTGTCCCCTCTATGTAAGCTGTTAGGTCCATCATAAGGGTATCCGTTTCCTCTTGAGTTTTTCTTAGTCTCTGACCAATTATCTCTATTTTTTATATTATAGTAGCTTTGTTCCTGATCAGTGCCTTGATCTATCATGTTTTTATTATCTTTGTTTTGTGTTTCCTCCATCTCTATGAGGTTTGACTCATTTTGTTTTTTCATGTTGAGTTCTCTATTTAGTTTCTTGGTTTTCTTAGTAATTATATCGTCCCTAATTTTCGTGATTCTTTTTACCAGGCTTTCTTTCTTTTCTATAAGTTCTTTTGATTCTGAGTCTGTTAGGTCTATGTTGTTTAACATGACTTCATCATCTTTAATTTCGTTGTCTAATTTCTTGATTAGGGACGTTCTGTATTCTATGATTAATCTAATTAGTTGTTTCGATGCGTCTAGAAGAATCTCAGCCCATTTATTTGCAAATTGTGGATCTACTAGCTGGAATGCACAGTCTTTCTTAATACATAAGCCTTTGGGAATTATCTCTAGTTCCAGACATTTATTCAAATAGGATATTTCAGCTTTATATCTGACTTCTGATGTGAGAAGTTTTTCTAGATTTTTAAAAATAGAGGTGATGTCTAGTCTTTCTGGATCTGTCTGAGTGTCAGATAATGTTGTTGAGATATTAAATGTAATATCTCTTCTTAGTGTCACTAGTGCATCCATATTATCTCCTCTAAAGTTAAGACAAGGTTAGAGAAAGACTCTTTAGAAGTTATATGAATGTGATAGAGGAATTGGGTTGTTAATTGATGTGTTATATAACCTTTGGTGAAAGCCCTCTTAGGTATCTTAATATAATCGTGAAAATTGTTACTGCTGCTCAGGATACAAACTAGGTGTATAGGGAATCTTAAAACGTGTGTGTGGTAGACCGAGCGCTAGTATTTTACAGCCTTATGCTCACTGGCAAAAGTCCCCTAATGGACTTGGGATGTGACTACAATTGTGTGATATAGTGAGCGCTGGGAAGCTTAAAAGGACTGTGAGGTATGGATATGTTAAAAATGGAATGTATTTATTACAGTTAATATACAATGAAAATACAATATAATACATACAAATTAAAAAGCTTCTAAAATTCTTCCTAAAATCTCTATGGATCCATGAGATATAAGTCTTAAGGATATAGTGTTACCTATATCTGTGGTGTTGGAACAAATATTACGTTAGCTCCGACAACAGTCTAAGACCATAGTATTATGGTCTATAAAGTGCAGTTTAAGCACAGATATTTACAAACAGCAGATGTGATGTAAATGGCCAAAATTGGCGTAGTACAATGTCAATAATACAGATGTCAACAATACAGATGCAGTATAAAAGTATAAGTGATAGAAATACAATATAAATAAAAGTGTAGGAGAAATCCAATTGTGTAAAAATGGAAATAAAATTTGTTGAAAAAATGAAGAAATTTATGTCTCTCAAATAGTTTCTTAAAAAATGTCTCTTTGGAAAATCACAGTGTTCCAAAAAAAAAATATATATATATATATATATATATATATATATATATATATATATATATATATATATATATATATATCAGAGTGTTCCACAAAAATTGCAAAAGTGTTCCACAAAAATTGTAAAAAATTAATCCACAAATAAATATCAAAGTGTTCAAAAAATATGGTGGGTAAGTGCGTTCAAAGAAATCCTAGATGATTAACTTCCAAAATAAACTCCAATAGCTGTGGTAGACGTGAAGGAGATTATACGAATGCAGAATATAAAAAATATATAAAAAATGTAGAATATAAAAATGCAGAAGAAAAAAAAAAGTACAATAATGTGGCGGGTAGGTCCAAAGTCCTCCTCCTAATCTGTGGGTGAAATAAAGTGCAATAGTGTAATAACGTCTAGATGTGGTATAATAAAATCAGAAATTTGCTCACCAGTATGTCGACGCGTTTCGGCCCTCCTAGGCCTTTCTCAAGACAATACTGGTCTGTATGTCTCTGGGAGCTTTATACCCTAATACCATAGGTGATTGGTTCTATTTTGGCGCCAAAAGTCGGGGTCTGCCCTTTCCTGTTTAGCCCAGTGTTACATGGGAAATGTAGTTTTTCTTTTTTTTTTTTTTTTTCTCTTATGTTTTAAAAGATATCTGTATTTGATTCACTTCATACGTGTTTATTATTTATATCGTATGTGTTATTGTTTGGGGGCATCTCTTATCTTACTAATGTAATGTATATCAGGCGGTGTATATACATTACACCGCCTGATATTACAAAAAAAAAAAAAAAAAACTACATTTCCCATGTAACACTGGGCTAAACAGGAAAGGGCAGACCCCGACTTTTGGCGCCAAAATAGAACCAATCACCTATGGTATTAGGGTATAAAGCTCCCAGAGACATACAGACCAGTATTGTCTTGAGAAAGGCCTAGGAGGGCCGAAACGCGTCGACATACTGGTGAGCAAATTTCTGATTTTATTATACCACATCTAGACGTTATTACACTATTGCACTTTATTTCACCCACAGATTAGGAGGAGGACTTTGGACCTACCCGCCACATTATTGTACTTTTTTTTTCTTCTGCATTTTTATATTCTACATTTTTTATATATTTTTTATATTCTGCGTTCGTATAATCTCCTTCACGTCTACCACAGCTATTGGAGTTTATTTTGGAAGTTAATCATCTAGGATTTCTTTGAACGCACTTACCCACCATATTTTTTGAACACTTTGATATTTATTTGTGGATTAATTTTTTACAATTTTTGTGGAACACTTTTGCAATTTTTGTGGAACACTCTGATATATATATATATATATATATTTTTTTTGGAACACTGTGATTTTCCAAAGAGACATTTTTTAAGAAACTATTTGAGAGACATAAATTTCTTCATTTTTTCAACAAATTTTATTTCCATTTTTACACAATTGGATTTCTCCTACACTTTTATTTATATTGTATTTCTATCACTTATACTTTTATACTGCATCTGTATTGTTGACATCTGTATTATTGACATTGTACTACGCCAATTTTGGCCATTTACATCACATCTGCTGTTTGTAAATATCTGTGCTTAAACTGCACTTTATAGACCATAATACTATGGTCTTAGACTGTTGTCGGAGCTAACGTAATATTTGTTCCAACACCACAGATATAGGTAACACTATATCCTTAAGACTTATATCTCATGGATCCATAGAGATTTTAGGAAGAATTTTAGAAGCTTTTTAATTTGTATGTATTATGTTGTATTTTCATTGTATATTAACTGTAATAAATACATTCCATTTTTAACATATCCATACCTCACAGTCCTTTTAAGCTTCCCAGCGCTCACTATATCACACAATTGTAGTCACATCCCAAGTCCACTAGGGGACTTTTGCCAGTGAGCATAAGGCTGTAAAATACTAGCGCTCGGTCTACCACACACACGTTTTAAGATTCCCTATACACCTAGTTTGTATCCTGAGCAGCAGTAACAATTTTCACGATTATATTAAGATACCTAAGAGGGCTTTCACCAAAGGTTATATAACACATCAATTAACAACCCAATTCCTCTATCACATTCATATAACTTCTAAAGAGTCTTTCTCTAACCTTGTCTTAACTTTAGAGGAGATAATATGGATGCACTAGTGACACTAAGAAGAGATATTACATTTAATATCTCAACAACATTATCTGACACTCAGACAGATCCAGAAAGACTAGACATCACCTCTATTTTTAAAAATCTAGAAAAACTTCTCACATCAGAAGTCAGATATAAAGCTGAAATATCCTATTTGAATAAATGTCTGGAACTAGAGATAATTCCCAAAGGCTTATGTATTAAGAAAGACTGTGCATTCCAGCTAGTAGATCCACAATTTGCAAATAAATGGGCTGAGATTCTTCTAGACGCATCGAAACAACTAATTAGATTAATCATAGAATACAGAACGTCCCTAATCAAGAAATTAGACAACGAAATTAAAGATGATGAAGTCATGTTAAACAACATAGACCTAACAGACTCAGAATCAAAAGAACTTATAGAAAAGAAAGAAAGCCTGGTAAAAAGAATCACGAAAATTAGGGACGATATAATTTGCTAAGAAAACCAAGAAACTAAATAGAGAACTCAACATGAAAAAACAAAATGAGTCAAACCTCATAGAGATGGAGGAAACACAAAACAAAGATAATAAAAACATGATAGATCAAGGCACTGATCAGGAACAAAGCTACTATAATATAAAAAATAGAGATAATTGGTCAGAGACTAAGAAAAACTCAAGAGGAAACGGATACCCTTATGATGGACCTAACAGCTTACATAGAGGGGACAGAGAAGAACATTTCCCACAAAGGAGGACATGGGGATATCGAGGCCCAAGAAGGGAGGAGATACCATTCGAAACAAGATACTGGCATAACCAAAATGAGAGAAGGTATCATACCCGCAGAGACAACTATGACTTGAGAGGATATGAACGGGAACCAAGATCGGAAGGGGAAAGATTTAACAGATACCCCAACCAGGAAAGAAGGACCTACCAGTCAAATTATAATATGAGAAGGTATAACACAAACTATAGATACAACAACCAAAAAAGAGATGGAGGGGCCTCCCCAATAAGGAACGGCTTTGAAAGGAGAATTTCATTCAATGACCATACACAGTACAACCATGATTATGGTAGAAGAAACAACTATGTCGATCATAGATCCAACTATGATCAATATACGCCTATGAATCATAGGAACACATATCGGAGACAAAGCTGGAGAGAAGACCCCCCCATGTATCATACAAATCATAGCGACATAAGACAAAGGAATGACTCTAAGGGAGAACAAAGACAAGGCACCCATATATACCAACCTCATAAGGGTAACCAGAATCCAGGCAACATCACAAACCCAAACATGTCTACTGCTGACCAAGTTTTTTTAGGGGGAAGTCCCCAACCCCCCGAGAAAAAGAGAAAGAGAGAATAACAATGAAGAGGAAGAACATAGAGCTAGAAGAGTCAAGAAGCCCAAACCAAAAAAGAAGACCCATCGAGGCAATAGAGGAGGTGCGAAATTAAGAAAGGCTAAAGAAAGAAAAGAAAGACAAAAGACTACATCATGCCACAGTAGTACCAGCAAAGAACCGACTATCCCAAAGAATAAGGGAATATATAATCTCAGTTCCAAACCATTGTCAGAGGAAGAAGTATCAGTACTATCATATGGTCTTAATTTTGCTCCAGCAAAAGGAATGGACAAATTCCAAACCTTTATAGGGATAAAGGAATTTGTAAGAAAGCTAACATTAAAGAGACATTTTTCAAGAACACCACTTGAAAGAAACATTATCCAGCAAAGGCAATCATCAGAGGATTACTACATACATACAGACCTCAAACCCAGATCAACTTACTATCCGGTAAGCAGCAAAGGCACAGCGATAGAAACCTTCGAGGCAAATGTATGCCGAGACATCAAAAACCTCAACTCAAGAAAGACAAAACAGATAAAACATAACCTAACAAGATCACAAATGGGAACTATAAGAAAACTTGAAAGAAACCACGAACTGATAATTAAGCCGGCAGACAAAGGCGGCGGAATTGTCGTAATGGATAAAGAAAGGTATGAGGAAGAATGTAAGAGAATTCTAGATGATGAGAAGACTTATGAAAAACTCCGAAATAACCCTGTTGAAAGATACAAAACAGAATTGGAAGCTCTACTAACAGAAGCCAAAACACAGGGGATACTGAATGAAAAAGAATTTAACTACATCAAAGTATCACATCCGATCACTCCGGTCTTTTATCAATTACCCAAGATTCACAAGTCCCTAAAAAACCCACCAGGAAGACCTATCATCTCGGGCATAGGGTCCCTGTCTAGCAACCTCTCGGAGTACGTTGATAGGAACCTACAAAAATATGTCACAAGGCTCCCATCGTACCTGAGGGATTCGACTCAAGTACTATCCACACTTGATAAGCTAGTATAGGATGAAAACTACATACTAGCAACATGCGACGTTACATCGCTCTACACGTGCATCCCACATGAGGCAGGCTTAGAAGCAGTGAATTCTTTTCTACTAAAAGATCCTGAAGTACTTGATGGACAACGTATCTTCATACTAGAAAGCATAAAATACATCCTGAGTCACAACTATTTTTATAACAACAACACATTCTTTAGACAAATTTGCGGAACAGCAATGGGGACCAGGTTCGCGCCTAGCTACGCTAATTTATATATGGGCCATTGGGAACAAATATTCTGGGACTCATGCCCAGCAGGCGCGGACCTGGTTCTATACTCAAGATATATAGACGATATTCTTATCGTCTGGAAGGGGTCAATCGAAGATTTAATATATACCATTGACGTGATGAATAAAAATCAGAGAAATCTCAAGTTCACGTTTGAATATAGTTATAACAAAATAAACTTCCTTGATCTTACAATAGAGGTGAAAAACGGCAAGATTGAAACATCTACTTATTTCAAAAAAGTAGATTGTAACAACTACATTCACAGTATGAGTTGCCACCACCCCACCTGGAAGGCTAACATTCCAAAAGGACAACTTCTAAGGGTAAGAAAAAACTGTTCCAATCACAGCAAATGGGTTGAACAAGCAGATATACTAAAAGGAAGATTCCTAGAAAGGGGGTACAAGGAGGAAAATCTGGTGGAAAAGATAGAGGAAGTTGGCAAAACCGACAGAAACAGTCTGCTGAAGTACAAGACAAAAACGACAATAGGAGAAGAAGACAGTAGCATAAATGTACCGATGATAACAGAATATAGTTCTAACAGACATATACTCGAAAGAATCATCAGGAAACACTGGGTCATCCTAAAAGAAGATGATGTGATCGGCGAAAAACTGACACCTCAACCGAGATTTATATATAGAAAAACCGATAACCTAAAAGGCATACTGGCCCCGACTGTCCTGAAGAACAGAAGAAAGGCTATCACAAACTACCAGGGAAAAGCAATCAAAGGCTTCTTCCCGTGCCCGAACTGCAAGGCCTGTAGGAGTGGAGTCAAAACGAACAAATTCTTTGGACATAACAAGAGGGATGAACACAAGATACAAGACCTCATCAGGTGTCAAGATAAGGGAGTCATCTACATAATATTCTGCCCATGCGGCCTACAATATGTAGGACAAACTTCAAGAACACTAAAAGACAGAATAAGGGAGCATATATTATGCATTGAAAAACTGGATAAAGACACGCCACTGTATAGACACTTCTCCATAACCCATAAAGGTAATATAAAAGACTTTAAATTCTTCGGGATACAAAAGATAGAGAAAAACTGGCGAGGAGGAAACTACGAGAAGAAACTGCTATTCAATGAATCCAAATGGATCTTTACATTGGATTGCCTTTTCCCCAAGGGACTAAATCACAAAGAGGATCTGTCACACTTGCTGTCTTTACGAAAAGACTAGACAGCAAATGCTACTCCTTATAGATGATGCATAAAATGAATTTACCATTAAATATCCTTATCAAGCAAAAGCATACCAATAAAAGCATGTGTTTTCACACTAGCTGGATTGCACGCTCTAGATTGATAGAACAGAAGACAGAATCCGCCATATTAGGTCCCCAGATATTCATCAATAGATTGAAGAAATTGAGAAATAGGAGTCCTTTCCTTCTCCATTCTTCTCTGAGGAAAATATATAACTAACTAAACTCCCTTCCTAAGCACCTAGAATACAAAATACAATATACACCGGAGAGGTTCTCTCCCTGAAGTACACCAGCAAAAACCATTCTCTCCTCCATGTACAAATAATTTAAATAAAGACGTCCAAATTACTGCAGACAAGCGACTTTAACTATTAACATTCATTTATGCCAACTCCAATAGGTTTAACAACCTCTTTAAACTAATGTGAGACCTGACCCCCACACGCTTCCTAAAAAGCCTCTTTATTATATGCAAAACCCAATCCTCATTTCATATACGCTTTTACATCCACGGAACAAATTCTAAGTAAACCCCGCATTTTCAGCATGTGACTTATTCACACAAATTTCTATATTTGTGATATGTACATATATAACTTTTAGAGAATTTTTAGAGAATTTTCAGAGAACTTTTAACAACTCTAAATGCCCTTGAAGAGATTTTTTTACATATTTTATGATTTTTTATGATATTTTACAGTTTTAAATCCCTAGGTATTTGTGAAATACGCACCGATCATAGCACATACAATAATCAGCATCTACACATATACGTTAAGGCTGTTTTGTATATATGCATTAAAGAATCAAACACTGGCTTATATAGACACAATCAGGACAATGATGGACCCCTAACCCATTATATAGTCATGCAGGCCATATAGAAAGGGTCAAGACAAGACTAAGGTTCCAAATTAGATAAACATCCGGCAATAGTACAACCGGATAAGAATAAATACACACTTCCGGTAAAAGCGAAACCGGAAGTAGCGAAACCGGATGTTAAGCTACAGATAAAAGAACCGGAAGGGATAGTAAGTTAAACACCCCGGAAGTGGGGATATCAAAAATAAGATACACCGCCTGATATACATTACATTAGTAAGATAAGAGATGCCCCCAAACAATAACACATACTATATAAATAATAAACACGTATGAAGTGAATCAAATACAGATATCTTTTAAAACATAAGAGACAAAAAAAAAAAAAAAAAAAAAAAGAAAAACTACATTTCCCATGTAACACTGGGCTAAACAGGAAAGGGCAGACCCCGACTTTTGGCGCCAAAATAGAACCAATCACCTATGGTATTAGGGTATAAAGCTCCCAGAGACATACAGACCAGTATTGTCTTGAGAAAGGCCTAGGAGGGCCGAAACGCGTCGACATACTGGTGAGCAAATTTCTGATTTTATTATACCACATCTAGACGTTATTACACTATTGCACTTTATTTCACCCACAGATTAGGAGGAGGACTTTGGACCTACCCGCCACATTATTGTACTTTTTTTTTCTTCTGCATTTTTATATTCTACATTTTTTATATATTTTTTATATTCTGCATTCGTATAATCTCCTTCACGTCTACCACAGCTATTGGAGTTTATTTTGGAAGTTAATCATCTAGGATTTCTTTGAACGCACTTACCCACCATATTTTTTGAACACTTTGATATTTATTTGTGGATTAAATTTTTACAATTTTTGTGGAACACTTTTGCAATTTTTGTGGAACACTCTGATATATATATATATATATATATATATATATATATATATATTTTTTTGGAACACTGTGATTTTCCAAAGAGACATTTTTTAAGAAACTATTTGAGAGACATAAATTTCTTCATTTTTTCAACAAATTTTATTTCCATTTTTACACAATTGGATTTCTCCTACACTTTTATTTATATTGTATTTCTATCACTTATACTTTTATACTGCATCTGTATTGTTGACATTCTAGTGGTGTGCCCTTGGACTGTTTTACTGTTGCCGAACCCTGCCTGTCTGACCATTCTAGTGGTGTGTCCTTGGACTGCTCTGCCGTTGCCGCTGGGGACTGTCCTGCCTATGGTGAGTGCCGCTCTCCTCATCTTACTAACTTTCTCTGCTCTGGGATATTCCCTATCATTCCGGCTCGATGCCGGGATAACAAGACTACTGGCCGAGTTCGGTCTGATAGAGGAGTATCCCACGAGTATTACAAGCATGCGTGAAACGCTGCAGTTCTTCCACAGCTGCCCTTCCATTGTGTATGTGTGTGTACACTAACAAGCTTGAATAAATCACTTGGGGGCCTTTATCAAGCTCCGTATTCATTACAGGAAAATCCAGTTAACAAAAACAAAAAGTGTAACATATTTCAATGCCCTCTTGTAGATGCAACAAAGAAAAAATACTTTAATCCCTTCCATACACCTATGCAAATAAAATAAAAAATACCCCATTCATTTGTTTTCCTTTTAAATTCATTGCTACATATTTATTATTTGATTCTAAAAATGTCCTGGCTAGAATGTTTTTCTATAATTGACTTCCTTAGATACTGAACCAAATGGCGAATCAATAAAAGTAATTTTAGGAATGTCCAATTAATTCAAAACACACTGAGCTATTTTGAAAAAGAGGCCATTAAAGATAGAACATATCCACACATTATTATCAGCACAAATCTGAAAACACTACACTGGTACATTATCAACCTTTAGTTTTTTTTGTGCGTTTGCTTTTATTTGTATAATTATTATAAATGCGAAGAGCCCAATGTATACAGTAATCACTTGTAGAAAATGCATTTTCCTTTCATAGTGCAACAAAATATATAGATCTAAGTCTTTTAGTCACATATTTGACAGATTTAGTGTACACGGTGGCAAAGACATTTGGTGCAGTTTTGCTATATTAAAATGAGATTGCAGTGTATCTTCCATCAAAATGCTTTGGTGCTGAAAGAATGATAGAGAGGGGGAGGGAGCACACAAATTTATCTGACGTCTCTACAATGCCACTTGAATGCACAAGCAGCTGTGACAGATTTTCGATGCAACACGCTGCTGGTGTCCAAGGATGAAAGAAAATGCAGCTTTAACACCTAGAAGACTAGAGAGGCTGGCAGCCATTGAAGTAAATAGCACTGCTGTGACTTTTACTGAAAAGGTGATGATTCAGTCAACTATAGATCTGTGATTTATAAAGAATAGCTGTGAGATGTGTTAGGTTATTCCAACGCCTTTTGCAATAGAATTTTATAATCAAATGCACTCCATAGAAGTGTGGGCGTACTAATTAAACAGTAATTCTATTACATAAAGGCAGTGATTATTGTGCTAAAAATTAAGATGCCAGAAAATGTCAGTTCTTAAACCAGACATCATCACATTGATTTTTTTGCTGAAGAAGGCCAACACATTGGTATATCCCTTATTTAGGGACACAGAATGAAATGTATTTTTCTAACCTTTAAGATTTGATGCAGTGTTTAAATTTTACTCTTTGGACATTTTGTTCCATTAACTATTATTGGCAAGATGCTGCTGTTGGTTCTACACATTGGAGTGCTGATCAAGGATATTTCTTTTAATCTTATAAAATATTAGCTATCCCAAGTTATACAAATTTAAAGGACAGACATTAGAAGATATTTATGGTATTTTGCTATAGAAAAACAAATCAGCCAAGTGTAAATGTTTCGAAAACAAATTAATATCTTGTTTTCTGCAATTGTTTTTCAACAGCCAAACTCCACCTACAATTGGTCTTATTTTTAGTATTCAATTTGGGCTTGGGTTTGCAGAGAACAAGGCTAGCTACAGTCATTATGGCCTAGATTTAGGCCTAGATTTAGAGTTTGGCGGTAGTCGTGAAAACCAGCGTTAGAGGCTCCTAACGCTGGTTTTAGGCTACCGCCGGTATTTGGAGTCAGTCAGGAAAGGGTCTAACGCTCACTTTTCAGCCGCAACTTTTCCATACCGCAGATCCCCTTACGTCAATTGCGTATCCTATCTTTTCAATGGGATCTTTCTAACTCCGGTATTTAGAGTCATGGCTGAAGTGAGCGTTAGAACTCTAACGACAAAACTCCAGCCGCAGGAAAAAAGTCAGTAGTTAAGAGCTTTCTGGGCTAATGCCGGTTCATAAAGCTCTTAACTACTGTGCTCTAAAGTACACTAACACCCATAAACTACCTATGCACCCCTAAACCGAGGTCCCCCCACATCGCCGCCACTCGATTAATTTTTTTAACCCCTAATCTGCCGACCGCCACCTACGTTATACTTATGTACCCCTAATCTGCTGCCCCTAACACCGCCGACCCCTATATTATATTTATTAACCCCTAACCTGCCCCCCACAACGTCGCCTCCACCTGCCTACACTTATTAACCCCTAATCTGCCGAGCGGACCGCACCGCTATTATAATAAAGTTATTAACCCCTAATCCGCCTCACTAACCCTATAATAAATAGTATTAACCCCTAATCTGCCCTCCCTAACATCGCCGACACCTAACTTCAAACATTAACCCCTAATCTGCCGACTGGAGCTCACCGCTATTCTAATAACTGTATTAACCCCTAAAGCTAAGTCTAACCCTAACACCCCCCTAAGTTAAATATAATTTAAATCTAACGAAATTAATTAACTCTTATTAAATAAATTATTCCTATTTAAAGCTAAATACTTACCTGTAAAATAAATCCTAATATAGCTACAATATAAATTATAATTATATTATAGCTATTTTAGGATTTATATTTATTTTACAGGTAACTTTGTATTTATTTTAACCAGGTACAATAGTTATTGAATAGTTAAGAACTATTTAATAGCTAAAATAGTTAAAATAATTACAAATTTACCTGTAAAATAAATCCTAACCTAAGTTACAATTAAACCTAACACTACACTATCAATAAATAAATTAAATAAAATACCTACAATTACACCTAACACTACACTATCAATAAATGAATTAAATACAATATCTACAAATAAATACAATTAAATAAACTAACTAAAGTACAAAAAATAAAAAAGAACTGTTACAAAAAATAAAAAAATATTTACAAACATAAGAAAAATATTACAACAATTTTAAACTAATTACACCTACTCTAAGCCCCCTAATAAAATAACAAAGCCCCCCAAAATAAAAAATGCCCTACCCTATTCTTAATTACAAAAGTTCAAAGCTCTTTTACCTTACCAGCCCTGAACAGGACCCTTTGCGGGGCATGCCCCAAGAAATTCAGCTCTTTTTCCTGTAAAAAAACACATACAATACCCCCCCCCCCAACATTACAACCCACCACCCACATACCCCTAATCTAACCCAAACCCCCCTTAAATAAACCTAACACTAAGCCCCTGAAGATCTTCCTACCTTGTCTTCACCTCACCGGGTATCACACCGATCCGTCCTGGCTCCGATATCTTCATCCAACCCAAGCGGGGGCTAGACATCCATCATCCGACGGCTGAAGAAGTCCAGAAGAGGGTCCAAAGTCTTCATCCTATCCGGGAAGAAGAGTAGATCCGGACCGGCAACCATCTTCTTCCAAGCGGCATCTACTATCTTCATCCGATGAGGACCGGCTCCATCGTGAAGACATCCAGCGCGGACCCATCTTCTTCCGACGACGACTTCCCGAAGAATGACGGTTCCTTTAAGGGACGTCATCCAAGGATTCTATCAGCCAATCGGAATTAAGGTAGGAAAATTCTGATTGGCTGATGGAATTAGCCAATCAGAATCAAGTTCAATCCGATTGGCTGATCCGATCAGCCAATCAGATTGAGCTCGCATTCTATTGGCTGATCGGAACAGGATGACGTCCCTTAAAGGAACCGTCATTTGTCGGGAAGTCGTCGTCGGAAGAAGATGGGTCCGCGCTGGATGTCTTCACGATGGAGCCGGTCCTCATCGGATGAAGATAGAAGATGCCGCTTGGAAGAAGATGGTTGCCAGTCCGGATCTACTCTTCTTCCCGGATAGGATGAAGACTTTGGACCCTCTTCTGGACTTCTTCAGCCGTCGGATGATGGATGTCTAGCCCCCGCTTGGGTTGGATGAAGATATCGGAGCCAGGACGGATCGGTGTGATACCCGGTGAGGTGAAGACAAGGTAGGAAGATCTTCAAGGGCTTAGTGTTAGGTTTATTTAAGGGGGGTTTGGGTTAGATTAGGGGTATGTGGGTGGTGGGTTGTAATGTTGGGGGGGGTATTGTATGTGTTTTTTTACAGGAAAAAGAGCTGAATTTCTTGGGGCATGCCCCGCAAAGGGCCCTGTTCAGGGCTGGTAAGGTAAAAGAGCTTTGAACTTTTGTAATTTAGAATAGGGTAGGGCATTTTTTATTTTGGGGGGCTTTGTTATTTTATTAGGGGGCTTAGAGTAGGTGTAATTAGTTTAAAATTGTTGTAATATTTTTCTTATGTTTGTAAATATTTTTTTATTTTTTGTAACTTAGTTCTTTTTTATTTTTTGTACTTTAGTTAGTTTATTTAATTGTATTTATTTGTAGATATTGTATTTAATTCATTTATTGATAGTGTAGTGTTAGGTGTAATTGTAGGTATTTTATTTAATTTATTTATTGATAGTGTAGTGTTAGGTTTAATTGTAACTTAGGTTAGGATTTATTTTACAGGTAAATTTGTAATTATTTTAACTATTTTAGCTATTAAATAGTTCTTAACTATTTAATAGCTATTGTACCTGGTTAAAATAAATACAAAGTTACCTGTAAAATAAATATAAATCCTAAAATAGCTATAATATAATTATAATTTATATTGTAGCTATATTAGGATTTATTTTACAGGTAAGTATTTAGCTTTAAATAGGAATAATTTATTTAATAAGAGTTAATTAATTTCGTTAGATTTAAATTATATTTAACTTAGGGGGGTGTTAGTGTTAGGGTTAGACTTAGCTTTAGGGGTTAATACATTTATTAGAATAGCGGTGAGCTCCAGTCGGCAGATTAGGGGTTAATGTTTGAAGTTAGGTGTATTTATTATAGGGTTAGTGAGGCGGATTAGGGGTTAATAACTTTATTATAATAGCGGTGCGGTCCGCTCGGCAGATTAGGGGTTAATAAGTGTAGGCAGGTGAAGGCGACGTTGTGGGGGGCAGATTAGGGGTTAATAAATATAATATAGGGGTCGGCGGTGTTAGGGGCAGCAGATTAGGGGTACATAGGGATAATGTAAGTAGCGGCGGTTTACGGAGCGGCAGATTAGGGGTTAATAATAATATGCAGGGGTCAGCGATAGCGGGGGCGGCAGATTAGGGGTTAATAAGTGTAAGGTTAGGGGTGTTTAGACTTGGGGTACATGTTAGAGTGTTAGGTGCAGACGTAGGAAGTGTTTCCCCATAGACAACAATGGGGCTGCGTTAGGAGCTGAACGTGGCTTTTTTGCAGGTGTTAGGTTTGTTTTCAGCTCAAACAGCCCCATTGTTTTCTATGGGGGAATCATGCACGAGCACGTTTTTGAGGCTGGCCGCGTCCGTAAGCAACTCTGGTATCGAGAGTTGAAGTTGCGTTAAATATGCTCTATGCTCCTTTTTTGGAGCCTAACGCAGCCATTCTGTGGACTCTCAATACCAGAGATATTTAAAAGGTGCGGCCAGAAAAAAGCCAGCGTTAGCTACGCGGGTCGTTACCGACAAAACTCTAAATCTAGCCGTATGTTAGTATAAAGTGACATTTGTTTGCACTTTTTCAATTTGGAAAATATTTGTAGCAGGGCTAGTCTTGTGAAGTCTGCAATGTGGCTTTCCGGTTCTGAGAATTAAAACAATTACAATTGTCAGAGCTAAATTACAAGAAAAAGGGGCAAAATAAATAATGAAAATACATTGAAAAGTTGTTTACTGTGAAAAACTAAACTTTATATTAAAATCTTCCTATGTTTACTGCCCCTTTAAACAGACACAAAAGCTCTGAAATTTGAATGCAATAAATGGAAATTGACAACTTTTTTTCTCTTTATTTCAACACTGAAATAGATGCACATTGTAAAAAGCAGTAATTTGCTGGCACGCATACACAAATATAACGTGGCAATAATAGAATACACCTATTACCATAAAATAATTCAGCAACATATGTGAAATGTTTTAACAATGAGCATTGTCTTTATTAGTCTCTGAATAAAAACTTAGCTGATTTAAACATAATAAAACAAAATAAACTGTTTATTTGGAAGCAATTATTTTTACTCATATTCTCTAACGGATAATTTTGTTTACATAGTAATAACATTACACATTTATTTGCAAAATGTTAGCTAATAGATATATTTAAAAATCCCAAGTTTATTGTCATGTGGATGTTTTATCAAATAGCTTTGTTAAAACACAAAGCACAAAATAACTGATTTGTTGTTCTGCAGTACATAACATATTTTTTGGTTGTGAAGGACAACAGTGACACAACACAATAGCAATATTTCTTACTGGCACAGAGCTGCATTTACGAACAAGGTCATAAAAACTAAAAATAGACTCCTCCTCTTCCTGCTGCAAAGCACCTTAGTTAAAAGGCAATAGCAAAATGGAGGGCAACGTGTGAAAACTTTCTTATTGAATATGTGGAAAATTGTGTAAGTATAATTTTATTTCCATTTATCTTGGCTCATCCATACAGCACTCATCAATTAAGAGTTACCAATTAGCAGAGTAGAATATAACAGAGGAGGTAACATAAGATTAGTAAATAATTATGAAAAACATAAAGCTTTAGTAGAAGCCAAATCTGTCTCAGTTGAGGCATAACCATCCAGTGTATAGTGTGTCAGATATGTGTGAAAACTACAAATGCTACCTATCATTTCTCCTCAAAAGAAAAGTCCAAAAAGTGGGCACTGCCCCTTGTCAAATGAGCTCTTATCTCCGGTGGATCAGGTATCTTCAGTATCTGGAAATCTGAGATGATGAAGTGCAGAATTAATACTAGGAAATGCAGTTTTTTTAAGACATACAATCCAGGTGAGGTACCACAGGTAACCTGCCAATTGTGATAAACCATATCCATTGTGTAAAGCATTTTTTTAACTATTGCTTTTTTTTTATCATAAAAAAGTTTTGTATTAAAAGGCATGAATCTTGGAATCCACCTTAGGTAGATATGCAGGAACAGGCCAGAGAATTACTTCTATCTCGGTGACAGACAAAATCAAATAAAAGAGCACAACAAAATAAAGCTTGCAGCAAAGTTCTATTTGCTCATTAACTCAAGTAATGGTTGATAAGGCTGAGCACTTGGCTTTCACAGTACTGAAACTGAGACCTTTCAAGGAAATATCATCCAAAAAAAAACATGGGCTATGACATCACCTCTATTTTTGCAGATGATACAAATCTGTGTAAGGTGATTAGGTCAGTGCAGGATATAATTGCTTTGCAATGGGATTTCCAAAAATTAGAGGAATGGGCTGGTAAATGGAAATTGAGAGTTAATATTGGTAAATGTAAGGTTCCACATTTTGAAAGTAAAAAGATACAGGATACCTCTTTAAATTGGACAAGACTTAGCTAAACAGGGAGGGGAAAGAATATGGACTAACTAAAATAGAGTGGCAAAGCAAGGTAGCAGCTTCTAAGGCTAAAATAATTGAAGGGAGTGTATGCGACTGTAAAGGCATAAGGGATGGGTTTCTGGGCTGTAAGGGGTTAACTTGGTGTCTGAGATTAGACAGCAGTTGCCTATTGGAGGTGAACTAAGGGGAGTGTCTTGTGTGAAGCAGGTATATAAGGTGTGGGCAGACAGGAAGTGAGCAAACTAACCTTTTTTCTTTGTGCTTTCAGGAAGCAGCTGTAGTTTGCCCGCCCATTTTGGGCTTAAACATAGAGAGCGCAAGCCTATTTAGCAGGTCAGCCAGCAGTATAGGGGTCCCAGAGCTTTTGCAGGCCTCTCCCGGTTCCCCCAGCACAGATATCCAAGTAGTTCAGAGGGTTAGGGAGGTGCATAGTAGTTCCCGCACAAGGCCGCAATCTAATGTGGCGTGGAGGCGGAGCAATGATGGCCTCTTTCCCGGGTCTCGTGTTGATAACGTCATCACGTCTGACATGCGTGACATGCACAGCTTCAATGGGAGGACCGGGGAGTGTATGAGAGAGAGCAGCACATATGATGGAGCTCTCGATATGGCGGCAGGGGCGATCACAACACAGATTGGCAAGGTAATGGGAGGACAGAGGGCCAGCAGGCAGAGGTAGCATGGAGGACAGATGGCAGGAGGGGTTTTTTTCTCAGGCATGTCCCAGAAAATAGGCGCCATGGTCCTGGTGGGCCAGGCTTTTTTGAGGAGGACATGTGGGAGTATGGGAGACATGGGGGACAGAGAGAGATTAGAGAGAGAGGGTATGGAGGAGGCGGGACGAGTATAGAGAACCTGGGTACATAGATATTTATAGAAGAGGCGCAGGTGAAGCGGGTAGGCCGAAAAAACGGGCAAGACAGTTGGAGGAGGACAGGGCCAGGGTGCTTAGGGATGTGGGTGGCAACATGTACAAAATGATAGAGCCTGAGGAGGAAGCAATGGACATGCTCATGAGGGTAGGCGCGAGTGAAGGGCATGGGGGGGGGGGCGGGAGGGTGGCAGTTCCACAGCAGAGGTTAAGGGTTCCCCAGAGAACAGTACATAAGGAGAGGATTATTAATAACATCCCTATTACATTACAGAAAACCAGTGGACAAAAGGAACAGGAGGGTAGACAGTTACAGGAGGCTGTAATCATGGATGAAGCACACACACTGAAAAAGAGGGACTGTCAGCAGTGGAAACAGTATGGCAAAAGGATGGAAAGGAGCAGGAGGACGCAGCAAGAAGGAGCGGAGGAACACAGAAGGCCAAGCAGGGTAAGAGAATACTATGCAAACATTTCCAAATATCTGACAGTTCTTCTGAGGGGGATTCTGAGGATGAGAAATAAATTTAATAAGGGGCATGGGACAGAAAGTAGGGAATGCTGGGCATATTATGAAAAAAGGTGCGACAGAGGCAATACATGCAAATATAAGCACGCATGTAGGTATTGTAGTAGGGCCATGCAGGGGAAGATTGCAGGAAGAATAATGGTAAAAATGGTGCAGGGAGCCATTCCTTTCGGAGTAAAGGAAATGCAGGAGGGAGCAATGCAATATGGGCTGGCCTCAACACCACTGAAAGTCGGTAGATTTGCGGATGAACTGCAGTGGTACCCTAACATAAGGCACAGGGATTTGTTGATAGAGGGGCTAACTAAGTTTTTTTTTAGTGCCAGTTAAGCACAATGTGGTGGGGGCAAGCAAGACTAAAAATTTAAAATGAGCTGGGAAATTTTCAATGGTTTTGAAAGAAAAATTATCCCTTTAGGGATAAGCCTTTTACAGATATGGTAGTTTCTCCACTGGGGTGGTCCCTAAAAAGGAAAAAGGGAAATATAGAATGATTCATCATTTGTCTTACCCCAGGGGTAAGTCCGTAAGTAATGCAATCGATAAGCTGGATTCCGCAGTGCAGTACCAGTCATTCGACAGTGCAGTGAAACTAGTGAGAAGCAGGCAGGGCGCATTAATGGCCAAGATAGACATAGAGTCTGCTTTCAGCATATTGACTATAGACAGTTTCAAACTTATGGAATGTAAATTTGATGGTTATTTTTATGTTGACAAATGTTTGCCAATGGGATGTTCTATCTCATGCGCAATATTCAAAAAATTCAGTTCATTCCTACATTAGTTGTTGGTAGAAGAGATTGGGAAGGATTCTGTGGTGCATTACCATCCTAGATGATTACATTGTGGTGGGGCCGGCTGTCTTGTTACAATGCAGACAAATGAAGGACGGTTTGGTAGAAATGTTGGAGGAACTAGGAGTGCCAGTGGCGAAGGATAAAACGGAAGGGCCAGGGGTGCGGTTAGCTTTTTTGGGTATGATCATAGATTCTGTGAAGAAGCAATGCGAATTACCATCAAATAAAGTTGAGAAAGCTAGGCAAGCGATAGCAGTTTTAAACAAAAGAAAGAAGGTGACATTGCAGGAAATGCAAAAAGCACTAGCAATACTAAATTTTGCGTGTAAAGTAATACCAGTGGGTAGAATCTTTAAAAGGCGGCTTGAATTAGGCACTAAAGGGGCGAAGAAACCCGAGCATTTGATCAGGATAACCAGCAAAATGAGGGAGGACCTTAGAGTTTGGGAAACATACCTGAAAGAATTTAATGGGATAAGAATATGGGAGGAGGTGGTGAGAGCGGATGAAATAGAGCTGTATACGGACGCAGCCGGTAGTCTGGGATTTGGCGCAAACTGGTAGGGTAGGTGATGCACTGGGGAATGGCCTGTAGAATGGAAAGAGAAGGAGAGGGTGAAGAATTTGGTACTTCTGGAGCTATTCCTAATAGTAGTGGCAGTCGAATTATGGTCCAAGGAATTGGCAAATAAAAGGATAATATGCTGGTCCGATAATAGAGGAGTAGTAGATGTGATTAACAATTTGTCAGCATCATCACTACTGGTAGTAATGTACCTACGATGTTTTGTACTAAAATATCTGACACATAACATCTGTTTTAAGACGAAGCATATACCAGGGTACAAGAACACCATAGCTGACGCTTTATCGCGCTTTAAATGTGAAAAATTCTGGGAATTGGCCCCCAATGCTAGTAGGAAAGGTGAATGTTTCCCTCTTTTTATTTGGCAGATTGGCAACAAATAGACGGGATCAGAGAACTATTGGAGAAATCCCTGGCACAGAGAACTTGGGTAGCTAATAGAAAGCACTGGACACAGTGGTGTGAGTTTAAAGCAGGTAGCGAAACGAGCGAAGAGGGCAGGTTTCTAGATTGGCTGATGCATAAGAAGAGATCAGGTGTAAAGAAAGGACAGTTAGCAACAATATTAGCGGGAATATCCTATTTTGTGCAGCTATACGGTGAGACAGATTGATCAAGGAAATTTAGAGTAAAAAAATTAGTGAGAGCATGGGGTGTAGGGGAAGAAAAATCTCTAGACAAAAGGGAACCCATAACTGAGAATAAGTTGGTAATGATGATAGAGGTATTTCAGGACATTTGCTTTAACCAGGACGAGGCATTGGTATTTAAAACTGCATTTGCGTTTGCATTCCATGAGGCGATGCGAATAGGGGAAATGTTACCAAAAAATAAGAAAGAGGGCAAAGGAGGTTTAAAGCAAAGTGATGTGCGTTTAAGGGAACAGGCAGTAATGGTGTTCATTAGGAAATTAAAGACGGATACAGCCGGAAAAAAAGGCGCATGGGTCAACATGCCGTCATCAAGGGGCGTGGCTTGCCCAGTAGCATGTGGTAAGGAATATGTAGAGGGTAAAAGGGTAAACTGGCGTACATTTTTTTAGTCATGTGGATGGTTCAGAGGTGACAATTTTCCAATTTAAAAAGGTGTTGAATATGGCGGTATCAAAGTTGGGATGGGAGAATGCAAATTTTGCTCCCCACTCATTTAGAATAGGAGCGGCAACCTCCGCAGTCGAACAAATCAAAAAATTGGGACGATGGAAATCTGCTGCATATGTCATACATTAGACTAAAAGGAGGGCAATAAAAAGGAAAAGAAACAGAGATATGGTGGAGATAATATGATGATTTAATAACAATGCCTCATTTTGATTTTGTTTCAGGGAGAGTGTTAAGGGTTTGGATTGTATGACATTCCTACGTGTATTGGGCACAGGCAAGAGCTGCGGCAGCTTGCAAGGCATGAATTTGTGTTTCTCACCAAAGGAGGCAAGCATAAGATGGATAGGCAAGAGAGGCATGATGTGGGCTGAACTAGTACACACAATACAGCAGGCTAGACAGAAATGGGGATGCCCTGATGTGCTAATCATACACCTGGGGGGAAATGACATTGGGGCTTATCCGTTAAGAGAGCTAGAAGAGAAAACCAGGGAGGTACTGAAGTGGCTCAGTGTAGTGTGGCCGATGGGGCAGTTAGTCTGGTCTATCATAATATTTAGGATCTACTGGAGGAATTCAGATACAAAAAGAGTGGGGTACAGATCGAGAAGGAATGTAAACCAAGTAGCAGCAAAAACTATAAGGGAAATCAGGGGCAGAGTGTTAGAGCATTCACTAATAGTAGCAGAAATGGAAGATCTATTCAGGCATGACGGGGTGCATCTCACAGATGAAGGGAACGACCAGCTCTTATCAGACAGCAAGATCTGGTAAAGGTAAGGAAAGGTCACAGAAATTAACTAAGGTTGGCTGAAAGAGAGAGCTCTTTTGTGGTGGTGAAATTCAGGTCTGGAATGTGGGCATGGCAGTGAGGGGGTGGGAGGATCCCACAGCATACACTAGCCTGGAGGGGTGATCTGGTGGTCTAACTGCTTGGGGCTATGCCATGGGTTCTCCTTCCCCCTTGCTGCCCCGCCACAGGTTTTTTTTTGTTGTCTACCCCCTGATGCATGGGACCTAAAGTTCATTTTGTTGTTTATGCTGTTGCATTTTGTTGATGAGTTTTGAAATGGTTAATATTATTGGCGAATTTTGTCCTCCTAGTTTAATTGCCGCTAAAATAGCAAAATTCTATAAACGTGACATTTCCATATTTCGCACAAACTGTTGTCCGTGTGTTTATTTCAGGTATATACAGGTTTACAGGGTTAAGTAATTTGTGGTGGTGTTTCATATTATTGAGTATGGAAGCAGATGAAGCCTCCAAAACCTTAAATAATGGAAGGGAGCGTATGCGACTGTAAAGGCATAAGGGATGAGCTTCTGGGCTGTAAGGGGTTAACTTGGTGCCTGGTGTTTGGAATATGAGATTCCTTTGTTGCATGCTATCTGGCTAAGAGATTAGACAGCAGTTGCCTATTGGAGATGAACTAAGGGGAGTGTCTTGTGTGGGCAGACAGGAAGTGAACAAACTAACCTTTTTTCTTTGTGTTTTCCCACCCTCCCTCCCTAGAATCAATAAAAGCAGAGGAGAAACAATTGGAAAGGTCATGAAAGACTAAGGGCAATCCTGGCACGGTTAGGGGCAGGATATTGTCTAGTTGGATGAATCCAGTAAGACCGCCCATGTTCCCCATTACGGGGATGAATGCAATGCATCAGACAGTGGCAGGTGACTTGTGTGGTCTATGCCAACTGGAGGAGAAGAATCCAGCACATGTTTTATATCCTGTGGATATCCGACAGTGGCAGGTGACTTGTGTGGTCTACGCCAACTGGAGGAGAAGAATCCAGCACATGTTTTATATCCTGTGGTTATTTATGTTGCGGTGACATTCAGTTCTGGCATGTGGGCGTGGCAATGAGAGAGTGGGAGGATCCGGTGATCTGGTGGTCTAACTGCTGGGGGGCTATGCCGTGGTTCTTCTACCCCCCTGCTGTCCCGCCACAGGGTTTTTTTTGTGGTCTACCCCTGATGCGTGGGACCTAAAGTTAATTTTATGGTTTATGCTGTTGCATTTTGTTGATGAGTTTTGAAATGGTTAATATTATTGGCAAATTTTGCCCTCCTAGTTTAATTGCCGCTAAAATTGCATAATTCAATAAACGTGACCTTTCTATATTTCGCCACAAACTGTTGTCTGCGTGTTTATTTCAGGTATTTACAGGTTCACAGGGATAAGTTATTTGGGGTGGTGTTTCATATTATTGAGTATGGAAGCAGATGAAGCATCCAAGACCTTATAAGATACTAGGATCTTTTAAAAAAACATAGATGCATGGGAAGAAAGCATAATTCTGTTGCTATATAAATCCCCCTGTTAAGACTTCACCTTGAGTATGGAGTGCAGCTCTGGGGACCAATTTTAAAAAGGGACATTGCAGAAGTAGAAAAGGTTCAGAGAAGGACCATAAAACTAATAAGAGGAATGGACGATTTAATCTATGAAAAGTGGTTAACTAACTAAATGTTGTCTGTTTACTCTAGAAAAAGAGCAGTACAATGGTAGCCAGTGCATTCAAAGAAAATCCCTTTGTGAGAAAATAACAAAAGCGATATACAGGTTTTACCGTTATTCTCAAAAAGCAAGAGAGGAATCTACCAACTCCTTATTGGTATATATCTAGCTCTATAATTAACCCACTGTTTCCAATCAGTCAGTAAGGGAATTTATCCCTGTATATAAATGTGTTGGATAGAGTAGGTGCTATGTAGTTCTGAACTTGTGAGAACAATACAGTAGAGGAGAACTCTAACTGAAAAGACTACATAAATAGCACTCAAAGGGTGCATTTTTAACTTTGTATTTTCCAGCAATTTTATGTTTATTTAATTAATAAAAGTTATATTTTAACGTAGAGCCATCCTGCTCACTTAGTTAACTCAGTTACCTAAGTTGCCTCAACTTAATAGTGCCTTTCACACATGATGATCTACTCCATATTAACCCTTTGAGTGCTATTTATGTAGTCTTTTCAGTTAGAGTTCTCCTCTACTGTATTGTTCTCACAGGTTTTACCGTTAATAGCTAACAGTTTATACAATTGCAATCTTTCAGGACTCTGAGGTCCCTTTCTTACCATAGGATTTTTAAAAAAAAATTGTTTACTCTAGCAAAAAGGAACTTGAGAAGCGATATGATTACTTGATTACTTTATATAAATATTTTCAAGGCCCTTAGTTGACATGAGCACTGTTGCAGTTGTTTGTGACAAGATGTCAAAATGTATAAATCTAGAGGAAAGATTTAATCTCCAGCAATGTAATCAATCAAATTATGGCACACCTTGCCTAAGGAGATAGTGACTACCAATTTCTTAGATAAATTTAAATTTAGCTTAGATATATGTTTGCTACAAACATAATTCAGGGATATGATTACTTTTGATAAATGGGTCAACTTTCTAATTGTGTAATGTAAGTTCAATTGTTAGCTTCTTTTATATGATTTAGGTAATCTCTGTAAAGGTTGAACTAGATCGACTTCTGTCGTCTTTCAACCTACTATCTTACTATATGACCTACAGCAAAATAATCCAAATCATTCCAAATGAGATTGCTTCTATGCAGAAAAAAATCTTAACGCAGTAGTACGCTAAAGGTTTAGAAACAGCTGTATATGTTTACTGAAATTCAAACCAATTAAGTCTATCATTGCTTTCTCAACATTGAGTTAGATGGTGGTGGACTGACCTGTTGAAACTTGACTCAAAGAAAGTTTAGGTACCTGCAGTGATAGAACACCTGAGAATTGCATGTTCCCAGCAGATAACTGGTGTATCTGAGAAGGCCCAGACCAACTAGATTGACATTTTTTTGACAACAACTAGCCAATCAACCAACTTTCTTAAGGGGGCTTTAAAGTGATACATTAAAATTACTTAAATTCTCAAAGGTGTCAATACCCATGAATTAAAAGGCAGTTATTTTTTTATGGATCATATCCACTAATCAGGACAAATAGTACAATAAATGGGGAAAGGTGGAATTTAAATAAAGAAATCTAAAATAAGTAATGCAGTGCAAAATGATAACCCAACACCAACCTCCAGCTTATGATAACATTTTGTTAGCACTCCCAAATTTGAGAGAAAAATTAATATTTTTCACTAAAACTAAGAATCAACCTTAGAAGAATGATCTGTATATACAGTAACTGAAGGTGGGATTGCATATAACAGCAAAAAAGGACAAATAAATACTTCTCACTATTCCTCCATACATCTTGAAAAACTTTGAACAAAGCAGGAAAAATAGAAAATTCAAGGATTAGTGGGAGGAAAATGCATCTATTTGTCCGGGGTCTGAAAACTGGCAGTGAAGGGCAGTATAGAAAAAAGATGGATGCCTACAAGTTGATATCAATTTCATACTGATCCAAGCAAATACCTATAACCAGCTTGAACTGTTTAACATGTTGACAGGCAAACATGCTCTTTAATACATGATGATGCTCAAAGATGATATCACACGATGCAAAATGTAAGCCTGCACCAAACCCACTATTTCCTTGATAACTCTTGGTAACTCACAATACTTAGACCTTAATAATCACAAGCTAATGTTCAACTGAAGTTCTCTGTCAAGATACGATGTTTATTTTATTGTACAAATACATAGTGAGCATTTACAGTAGTAGATACGTTATAGACTTGTAATTTGTAAGTGGATGTACTACAATCTGGTGCACATGTAACACTTATTATTATTATACTTGTTAAAGGGGCATTGAAATTAAATCCCCCCTAAACGTTTAAAGGGACATTAAACCCAAAAGTTTTCTTTCATAATTCAGACAGATAATACAATTTTAAACAACATTACAATTTACTTCTATTATCTAATTTGCTTCATTCTTTAGATATCCTTTGTTAAAGAAATAGAAATGCACATGGGCGAGCCAATCACAGGAGGCATCTATGTGCAGCCACCAATCAGAAGCTACTGAGCCTATCTAGATATGCTTTTCAGGAAAGAATATCAAGAGAATGAAGCAAATTAGATAATAGAATTAAATTAGAAAGTTGCTTAAAATGGTATTCTCTATCTGAATCATGAAAGAAAAAAATTGGGTTTAATGTCCCTTTAATTACATCAATTATAATAAAAAAAAACAATGTACTTTCATTTTGTGATTTACCTCCTCAAATAGTTTTTTTCCACTGCCCCTGATAGTTTGGAATGAATTCAGAACTATTGCCCAGAAACATTCTACACACAGATTGCTTTACCAGTACAGAAGCTAATTTATATTTGTTCCTAGTTGGTTATAGTAAAGAAGGTAAAAAAAAAAAAAAATATACAATAAAAAAAAATTGTTGTTTTCTGCTTTGTTATTTCCATTGACTCCAATACAATGAAATTCTAGCTTTAAAATATTAATTTAGTATAAAGTGCTTAATTGCAAATATATACTATGCATTTATTTTTTATTTATTTTTTAAATGGTGTCCTTTTAAATGTAAAGCCTCATAACTTATTTTAGCCACCCAAATAGTAAAGAATTGCTCATAAATTTTGATAAATTCCCCTTATTTTAATTTTCATATTTTATTGCTTTACTAAAGCATTGGACTGTCACAGGTGTTTAATAAAATATTTGGTCAGATACATTTACAAAAATGTATCTGGGTTGTTAGAAAGAAGATTATTTGTAAGCAATTATTAGGCCAGCTTTGTGTTCAAGTGTTAATTCAGTTGATACAATCTGCTATGCAACATTCTGACTATAAAGACAAATATTTGGTTGAAGCTTAAATATATCAGTACCATATACAAACATCATGGTAAATTAAGTCTTACAGCATTTTCAAATTGTCAAGTTTATGTAACCATTCAGGCAATTATAGTCTGCAGATTTATTATTCCACAACCTGGGTACATCGAACTGAATGGGAAATTGTACCTACTGTAATGTAACCATTTGCACAATGGTTACTGCTAAATAGTTACATTAGGGAAACTGCAAAAAAATGTATGTAAGGGACCACAGACCCTATATGGAGGAGGGAAAAAAAGCTCTAAAGAAAAAGGTGCTTGTGGTAGGTTGATGGCTTTGCACCAGTTACATAGGAGTGACAGAGGGAGGGGTGGAGTTGTTTGTGGCCTCCAGGGGGCTCCTTTGTATTGAATTCTCCACCAGCAGCAGCTGCAGCAGCCTACCAAGCTGCAAACCCTCGGGTCCATGCAAATACAGCCATCCATAAGTGTCAAAGCCCTGCACCCAGTCTCCAGCTCTTTGACTCCTGGGATCTGAGGCTGCGTCAAGGCACTCGATCTACTGCTGAGCACGAGTCAAACAAAGGCACCCTCTATACCTAGTAAGCTTTGTGCACAGTAACCCTTTATGAAAGCCTTTGTTACTCCACGCCCCACTTACTGAAAGAGAAGGTGTTTGTGAAGCAGAGAACTCATTAGGATCTGGTCCTGCTTTGGTAAGTGCAGCATCATTTTCATCATCTCCCGTGCATTATGTAGCATGTATATTTTGCAGTAACACCCATATAAATGAGGTTTTGAGTTGTTTATATTGATACAGGATGTTGTGCCTTCTGTTAACGCATTCTCTGTCACAGAGGAATACTCTTACTAAGTATAAACGTTGGTAATACATTTATTAGTGATGTGATTTGTATTTATTGTTCAGGTGATATCACTTGATTGCTCCTTGTACTGTATACTTCTGGTCAGGGAAGGTGGTGATGTCTCTGTTGTGGAAGGTACAAAATCATATTGTGTTTTATTTGTTTGCAGGAGCAATCTTTTACATTTTTAAGGATGGTCAAACTGGGAAATAATTTCAGTGACAAGGGCACAAAGCCTCCAATTTGTGAGGATGGATTCGACACCATCCCTCTTATGACCCCCCTAGATGTCAATCAGCTGCAATTTCCACCTCCAGACAAGGTACTGTGATATAGGTGCCTTTATGTGAGCTATTAAATCTATATCCTACAGTAAGGGGTTAAGTCACAAGTGCTATTGACACATTTAGTATACTGAAAGTCAATTGATTAATAAAGGAAAAAATAATATATATAATTTATACTGATCATTTTATTATTTGTGTGTGTGATATCTTTCATTATGAATTGCTAATTAAATTCTATCTGGGTTTTACAGCCCACAATTTAACAAAGCAGTAGATGTCACTCATTAGCAAATGGGCTCTGTTACAATTCACAGTTACCAACTGTGTTTTGGTTAATTGCCTTAGGCCTGGTTTAAATCCCTGTTTATTAACATACAATACTACAATAAAAGGAATAGATTGTATTTATTTTTTTAATGCTGTGGTATATCATGATGATGGTTACAATATTATTTTCCTTGTAAGTTTGACACATGACTGCTTACAATGTGAGCTCTATAACAGAAATAGCAAGGAATTATATATAGACACGTACGTATATATGCAATGGACATACAATATTTTCTATGTACATTTATATTGTAGATACTGTCTAGTAGCTATAGACTTGCAAGCATCTTTATGGCTCTAACACCTACATACCTTAGCATATCATAAGGTAAGTTACATTATCAGGTTATTGCAGTGGTCAGAGCTACTCAAATATTATTATGTTTATAAAATGTGATGTAGATATCAGTGAGAAAGATTTTTGAATGAGAATGTTATGATTAAAACTTCTGAATGTAAATATGTATTTCCCTTTTTTTAACTGTTTTGTTTGTGGATTTATAGAACTGACTATACATTTATGCATTGGTAAGAATATACTATTAATTAAATACAACAATGTAGACTGTTCTAATTATATATCATCATATACACATAATTTAGAAAAGTTTTAGTAATATCAGGGACATAGATAAAGGAGCTCATGCACTGACAGAACAATCACTGTGTAGAATGTTGCAAAGCTGGTGTTCTAAATCCTGCAGGATGCAGACATTGGAAAAAATATAATTTTTACAGTTAAATTACAGGAACATCTGGCAAAATACAAAATAAAAAGATTGCATTTTTAACTGTCCATAATATGTAAAAATTAAACTTTAATGACTCAGGGCATGCAATTGTAAACAACTTTTCAATTTAATTTTATCATCAAATTTGCTTTGTTTTCTTTGTATTCTTTTTTGAAAGCTAAACTTAGGTAGGCTCAAAATGTTTTCTAAACTGTTGAAAAAACGCCTCTTATCTCAGTGCATTCTGACAGTTTTTCACAGTTAGACAGTGTGTCATATAGATAACATTGTGCTCACTCCCATGGAATTATTTATAAGTCAGTGCTGATTGGCTAAAATGCATGTTTGTGAAAAGAACTGAGATAAGGGGCATTCTGCAGAGGCTTAGATATAAGGTAATCACAGAGGTAAACAGTATATTGATAGAACAGTGTTGGTTATGCAAAACTGGGTAATGGGTAATCAAGGGATTATCTATCTTTTTAAACAATACAAATTTTCAAGTAGACTGTCCCTTTAAGTATAGTGTGCCTTTAAATAAACATGGATAAATGGATTAAAACAGCAAGTCAGTGTGTTTTTACTCATTTCAATAATGTCCTATGTTAATAAGTTTACAAGATCATACTGTATATTAGTTATCAGGTCATAGTGTTAAGATATTTTCCGTTGAATGCAATCTATCTGTTTACAGGAAGAGTATGAAATCTGTTGGTTTTATTAAAGGGACACTAAACCCAAATTTTTTCTTTCATGATTAAGATATAGCATGCAATTTTAAGCAACTTTCTAATTTACTCCTATTAGCAATTTTTCTTCATTCTCTTGTAATGTTTATATAAAAACAGGAATGTGATGCATAGGAGCCGGCACATTTTTGGTGGAGAACCTGGGTTATGCTTGCTTATTGGTGGGTAAATGTAAGCCTCTAATAAGCAAGCACTATCCATGGTGCTGAACCTAAAATTGGCTGGCTGCTAAGATTTACATTCCTGCTTTTAAAATAAATATAGCAAGAGAACAAAGAAAAATTTATAATAGGAGTAAATTAGGAAGATGCTTAAAATGTTGTGCTCTATCTAAATCATGACAGAAAAAAAATTGGGTTCAGTGTCCTTTTAACACAGGAGGTAAAGACGCAAGAGATGCTTAAAGGGACAGTATACACCATAATTATTATTGTTTAAAAAGACAGATAATTCTTTTATTACCCATTCCCCAGTTTTGCATAACTAACACTGTAATATTAGTACACTGTTTACCACTGTGATTACCTTGTATCTAAGCCTCTGCAGACTGCCCCCTTATTTCAGTTCTTTTGACAGACTTGCATATTAGCCAATCAGTGCTAACTCCAAGGTAACTCCACGGATGTGAATACCAAGTTATCTATATGACGAACGTGAACTAACGCCCTCTAGATGTGAAAAAATGTCAAATTGCATTCAGATAAGAGGGTGGCCTTCAAGGGCTAAGAAATTAGTATTTGAGCTTACCTAGGTTTAGCTTTCAACTATGAATATCAGAACAAAGAAAAATTGATGATAAAAGTAAATTGGAAAGTTGTTTAAAATTACATGCCCTATCTGAATCATAAAAGTTTATTTTTAAATAGACTGTCCCTTTAATAGGAAAGAAGAAATCTTGTAATGCGCGTGTATTATTTAAAGGGAGAGTTAACGAAGAAAATGTTACATTATTTTCTAAGTTTAATTCACATTTAATTTACCTGCTTTTCTTGCATTTTAACTCTGAAAACTGACAGGTTGCAGTCAACCCTGCTGGATTCTGAACTCTGACCCTTAACATCTACACAGTGATTGCTTGACCAATATAGGAGCTTTTTTACATTAATTTTTATGCAGCTATTATGTGAAGCAGTTGCTGAGATATGTCATGTATAAATATAAAAAATAATGTGCTAGATTACAAGTGGAGGGTAGTTTGTGCTTGCATTCGAGCGCTAAAACTGTTAGAGTAATTTTTTTTTACTCTCGTATTACGAGTTGAAAGTAAAAAGTTTGTGCTCTCGCATTTGCAAAGTTTTGGTTACAGATAGACTTTGAGAAGTCACAAATGCAAAATCACATTACCTCATAAACTTCAATGGAGCTGAAAAAGTCATACAAACGTTGCGCTTTTAAATAACCGCAATCTTAAGAAGATAATATAGCATATTTCATAATCCATTGTTCTCCACATTGCAGAATATGTTCTATTTATTCTTAAAAGAGATTTTGAAATATATATCTGATGCATTTTTGCACAAATATATTTATACATTATATATATATATATATATATATATATATATATATACATATTGTGTGTGTGTATATATATATATATATATATATATACACACACACACATATATATATATATATATATATATATACACATGACTATACATAGGTATATGTGTGTATATATATATATATATATATATATATATACAGTATATATATAAAGGAATCGAAAAGGAATTGATGAACTGTGGGTGCTGACGTCTTCCTTTTGGATTCCTTTCTATTATTGAGGTGTGCAGGACCCTCTGATGTACGTGCAACCCATAAGAAACCACTTTTACAAACTTTGTACCTGTGCTGGACCCTCCATTTTCTATTATATATATAAAATATATTTATTTATACACACATATATATATATATATATATATATATATATATATATATATATATATATATATATATATATATCAATTTATTATTAAATAGAACATATTCCCCTATGTGCAGAACATTGGAATGTGAAATATTCACAGCAAATACACAAACACTGTATTAAATATAAATATTGCATAAATATGCTTTTACAGTCTACTTGACTGTAAATGGCTCCAATGTGTGTATATATATATATATGTGTGTGTGTGTGTATATGTGTTTATATGTGTATGTATGTCTGTAAATACATATACTGTATACACATATAAATACATATGTACACATATAAACATATTTACACATACACATACATATTTAGACATGTGTATCTATGTGTTAAAGCCCTTTGTCTGCCTTTTTTTTTCTAACACCTGAGACCTGTTATCTTTGAGCCCTTATAACTTTTGTGTGCAATTTTTTTAGATAGTTTTATTATGAGTGTGTATTTTTGATGTGTCTTGTGACACTGTGACTTGTGTAGCAGTTAACCAGAGCTCTGAAGTTGTGATAATAATTCTACCGTAAATCTTGATTGTGCTTATGCATTTGCATTTACTTTTAACTTTTAAACTGAGCTGAATTTAACTTGTGTGCAAACGGCCACAAAAATCCAATATCGCTTGCGTGCAAACAATAGTGCTTCACTTGTAATCTAGCCCCTTTTACCTTAAGGGGTCAGGAATCCCCAATTTGTTTTTTCATGATTCATATAGAACAGAAAATTTTAAATAACCTTCCAATTTACGTCTTTTATCTAATTTGCTTTGTCTCTTAATATTCTTTGTTGAAAAGCAAATGCCTAGATTTAGAGTTTGGCGCTAGCCGTCAAAATCAGCGTTAAGGGGTCCTAACGCTGCTTTTTACCGCCCGCTGGTATTTAGAGTCAGCCAGAAAAGGGTCTACCGCTCACTTCCTTTCCGGGACTCCAGGCTACCGCACATCCCCTTACGTCAATTGCGTATCCTATCTTTTCAATGGGATTTGCCTAACACTGGTATTTGGAGTCTTGGAAGAACTGAGCGGTAGAGCCTCTACCGACAAGACTCCTACCGCCAAAAAAAGTCAGTAGTTAAGAGCTTTATGGGCTAACGCCGGAATATAAAGCTCCTAACTACTGTGCTATAAAGTACACTAACACCCATAAACTACCTATGTACCCCTAAACCGAGCCACCCCCACATCGCCAACCCTCTAATAAAAATTGTTAACCCCTAATCTGCCGACCGGACACCGCCGCCACCTACATTATAGCTATGAACCCCTAATCTGCTGCCCCTAACATTGCCAACACCTATATTATATTTATTACCCCTAATTCCCCCCCCCTAACGTCGCCGCTACCTTACCTACACTTATTAACCCCTAATCTGCCGACCGGACCTTGCCGCCACTATAATAAATGTATTAACCCCTAAACCGCCGCACGCCCACCTCGCAAACACTATAATAAATTTTATTAACCCCTAATCTGCCCTCCCTAACATCGCCGCCACCTACCTACAATTATTAACCCCTAATCTCTCACCCGCAACGTCGCCGCTACTAAAATAAAGTTATTAACCCCTAAACCTAAGTCTAACCCTAACACCCCCCTAACTTAAATATAATTTAAATTAAACGAAATAATATTCCTATAATTAAATAAATTATTCCTATTTAAAACTAAATACTTACCTAGAAAATAAACCCTAATATAGCTACAACATAACTAATAATTATATTGTAGCTATTTTAGGATTTATATTTATTTTACAGGCAACTTTGTATTTATTTTAACTAGGTACAATAGCTATTAAATAGTTAATAACTATTTAATAGTTACCTAGTTAAAATAAGTACAAAATTACTTGTAAAAAAAATCCTAACCTAAGTTACAAATACACCTAACACTACACTATAATTAAATTAATTAAATAAATTAACTACAATTAGCTAAACTAAAATACAATTAAATAAACTAATCTATAATACAAAAAAAACAAACACTAAATTACAAAAAAAAAATTAAAAGAAGTTTAAACTAATTACACCTAATCTAAGCCCCCTAATAAAATAAAAAATCCCCCCAAATAAAAAAATGCCCTACCCTATTCTAAATTCCAAAAGTAATCAGCTCTTTTGCCAGCCCTTAAAAGGGCTTTTTGCGGGGCATTGCCCCAAAGTAATCAGCTCTTTTACCTGTAAAAAAAAATACACCCCCCCCAACATTAAAACCCACCACCCACATACCCCCACTCTAACCCACCCAAACCCCCCTTAAAAAAACCTAACGCTAACTCCCTGAAGATCTCCCTACCTTGAGTCGTCTTCACCCAACCGGGCCGAAATCTTCATCCAAGGTGCGAAGAGAAGGTCCTTCATCCGGTAAAAGTCTTCATCCAGGCGGCGTCTTCAATCTTCATCCATCCGGAGCAGAGCGGAGCCATCTTCAAAGGAGCCGACACGGGGCCATCCTCTTCAACCGACGACTGAACAACGAATGAAGGTTCCTTTAAGGGATCCAATCAGACAATCAGATTGAAGTTCAATCTCGATTGGCTGATCCAATCAGCCAATCGTATTGAGCTCGCATTCTATTGGCTGTTCCATCTATTGACTGTTCAATCTGATTGGCTGATTGAATCAGCCAATCAGATTTTTCCTACCTTAATTCCGATTGGCTGATAGAATCCTATCAGCCAATCGGAATTGAAGGGATGCCATCTTGGATAACGTCCCTTAAAGGAACCTTCATTCGTCGTTCAGTCGTCGGTTGAAGAGGATGGCTCCGCGTTGGCTCCTTTGAAGATGGCTCTGCTCCACTCCGGATGGATGAATATTGAAGACGCCGCCTGGATGAAGACTTCTACCGGATGAAGGACCTTGTCTGCGCACCTTGGATGAAGATTTCAGCCCGGTTGGGTGAAGACGACTCAAGATAGGGAGATCTTCAGGGGGTTAGAGTTTTTTTAAGGGGGGTTTTCCAGCTTACCACTACCATAAGCAACGCTGGTATTGAGAGTTGAAGGGAAGGTAAATTATGCTCAACGCTCCCTTTTCTGAGCCTAACGCAGCCACTCAGACAACTCTAAATACCAGTGTTGTCTTAAGGGTGCGCTGGGAAAAAAACCAGCGTTAGCTACGCGGGTCTTTACAGACAAAACTCTAAATCTAGGCCAAAGTTAGGTAGACGAGCAGCAACACACTGCTGAGAGTTTGCTGCTGGTTGGTTGGTTCACACATGTATAGTCATTGGCTTACCAGTGTGCTTTCTAGCTCCCAGTAGTGCATTGCTGCTTCTTCAATAAATGATACAAAGAGAATTAAGCAAAATTGACAATAGAAGTAAATTGAAAAGTTGTTTAAAATTGTGTGCTGTGTCTGAATCATGAAAGAAAAAAAATGGGCTTTAATCTAAGTTTTATGATGAGATTTTTTAAGTGGCAGATGACACCATATTAAAGGTATTTAAACCTGTTCTACATCACAGTTCTGACTCATCGTTCCCTGCTCTGTTTGCTCACAGGCTTGAATATAATAGAAAAGACAGCTGACAAAACAATATAGGCATGCAACTATTAGCTTTTTACCAAATTATATATTTATTTTATGTCCCTTTATTATTTAATCAGTCAGTGAGATGATTCAGTCAATTCAAAATACAGACCCTCTTATGGACCAGATTACAAGTTGTGAACTATTTAAAGCTCCCACTCAAGCGTTATTTGCGCTAGAAGTAAGTTTGTGCGCGTCAGGTTGTGCTGATATTATGAGTTGAAAGTAAACTGTTTTTGTTGCACACTAACCTGATGCAGGTAAAAAGCCGAACTTAGAATATTGCGTACTAACTTATTACCGCATAGAATTATTTTGTCCTCGCGCTGCCAACATTCCATTGAGGATGCGTGCGCAAGTGAAATTCTATTGGCTGATTTGAATAGCCAATAAAATTTCACTTGCTCTCATCCTATTGGCTAATTTAAACGGCCAATAGGATTTGAGTAGCTTTCATCCTATTGGCTGATTTAATTGGAAAAATCAAATCAGCCAATAGGAATTCAAGGGATGCCATCTTTAATCTCATACCCTGAATTTACAATTCAGTGTACGGCGGAGATCGTCTTTAATCTCATACCCTGAATTTACTATTCAGTGTACGGCGGAGAGGATCCTCCACGCTCCATGGCTCCACGGTCGCTGGTCTTCAGTTCCAGAGTCGCCGGTTTTCAGCTCCGCGGTCTTCAGCTCCGCTCCGCTCAGGATGTTCCTGGAAGAAGAAGAGGTTGCGCTTGATAGAAGACTTCACCGTCTGGAACAGGACCTTCTTCGCCGGACTTTAGGAACCGTGAGTACCAACTTGGGAGTTAGACTTAGTATTTTTTAAGGTTTTTTTGGGGGGGATTTGTTTTATTTAGATTATGGATGGGCAGAAAAAGAGCTAAATGCCCTTTTAAGGGCAATGCCCAAACAATGCCCAAACAAATTCCCTTTTCAGGGCAATGGGTAGTTTAGGTTTCTTAGTGTTAGGTCATTTTATTTGGGAGGGTTTGGTGGGTGGGGGGGGGGGGTTTATTGTTAGGGGGGGCTTTGTGTATTTTTGAAAAAGAGCTGATTATCTTGGGGCAATACCCTGCAAAAAGCCCTTTTAAGGGCTACTGGTAGTTTATTCTTAGAGTAGGGGGTGTTTTTATTTTGGGGGGTCTTTTTTATTTTCATAGGGATTAGGTTTAATTTTGATAAATTTGGTAATTGGATTTTTATTTTCTGTAATGTTAGCCTTTTTTATTTTATGAAAACTTATTTGTTTTTATTTTTTGTAATTTTAGAATATATTAGTTTATGTAATTTCGGTTTATTTAATGGGGTGTTAGGTTATGGGGTGTTAGGTTAGGGGGTGTTAGGTTAGTGTACTGTAGTTATTTATTTAAATAGTTATTAGCGTTGTGGGTTTTGGTGGTTTAAAGGGTTAATAAGTTAAATAGGTTTATTGCGATGTAGGGGTTTTACGGTTTAGGGGTTAATAATTTAAATAGGTTTATTGCGATGTAGGGGTTTTGCAGTTTAGGGGTTAATAGGGTAAATAGGTTTGTTGCGATGTAGGCATTTTGCGGTTTAGGGGTTAATAGGGTAAATAGGTTTATTGCGATGTGGGAGTTTTGCAGTTTAGGGGTTAATAGGGTAAATAGGTTTATTGTGATGTGGGGGTTTTGCGGTTTAGGGGTTAATAGGGTAATTAGGTGTATTGCGATGTGGGTGGTTGACGGTTAAGTGGTTATTAATTTTAGTTTTAATTGCAATTTTTTTAGGGGTGGCGGAAATATAGGTTAAGAAATGTTAGGTTTATTTTTGGGAGGTGGTTCAGCCAATAGGATGAAAGCTACTCAAATCCTATTGGCTGTTTAAATTAGCCAATAGCATGAGAGCAAGTGAAATTCTATTGGCCGATTTGAATAGCCAATAAACTTTCACTTGCTCTCATCCTATTGGCTAATTTAAACAGCCAATAGGATTTGAGTAGCTTTCATCCTATTGACTGATTTGAATTGGAAAAATCAAATCAGCCAATATGAATTCAAGGGACACCATCTTTAATCGCGTACCTTGAATTCACTATTCAGTGTACGGTGGAGATCATACAAAGAGGATCCTCCACGGTCCATGGCTCAGCGGTCGCCGGTCTTCAGTTCCAGAGTCACCGGTCTTCAGCTCTGGGTCTTCAGCTCTGCTGTCTTCAGCTCCGCTCCACGCAGGATGTTCCTGGAAGAAGAAGAGGTTGCGCTTGGAAGAAGACTTTACCGCCTGGAACAGGACCTTCTTCGCCGGACTTTAGGAACCATGAATACCAACCTGGGGGTTAGTCTATTCAAAATTAAACTTTCATGATTCAGATAGAGCATGCAATTTTAAACAACTTTCTAATTTCCTCCTATTAGCACTTTTTTAAAAAAAAAGCATGAATGTAAGCTTAGAAGCTGGCCCATTTTTTGGTTCAGCACCTGGGTAGCGCTTGCTGATTGGTGTCGAAATGTAGCCACCAATCAGCAAGCGCTACCCAGGTGCTGAACCAAAAATGGGCTGGCTCCTAAGCTTACATTCAAATAAAGATACCAAGAGAACAAAGAAACATGTATTATAGGAGTAAATTAGAAAGTTGCTTATAATTGAATGCTCTATCTGAATCATGAAAGTTTAATTTTGACTTGACTGTTCCTTTAATGCAATGCTTTTACTGGAAATGACTGATATGAAATATCAGTGCTATTTTGTAACTGTGCTTGGCACACATGCTATTGATTTATTACATAGGTTCTGTTACATATAACACTTCTATTTACTATATGATAAACTGCAACTCTTGAGAAAATGTAACTTTTCTTGAGAACTGGATTCCAAGTAAAATAAGTAGAAAAAAATCTGCAAAATACCCAGTATTGTTAATAGTCTTCTGGAATATAACTCATTGTGAACATTGTTCTGATGTTTATATCTTATCTACTTATTATTTAATAATGCAAAGGAATATTCTAATCGGTCTACAGTACAATTAAAATATATGTGTACTAAACACTGTGAAAGAAGTAACCTACCAAATACATTTTTTTGAAAAGAGTCATTGTTTTAGAAAAAGTGTGTTGTTTTGCAGTCCAGGGACAGACTTAAAAAGCCTTAAATATGAGCTTCTTTTGTAACCAAACAATAATAATGTAGAATGTTGCAGGGTTAGAGTTGTAACATCTGAAGGATGTAATTTTTTTATATACCACACAACTAATAGGAAGCAACAGTTTGATTTGAATGTACCTTTTAGAAGCCTTTAAATGAAAAAAAAAATGTTTTCTGTTTAAATGAAAAGGCATTCTTCCTTCTTTTTGAAAATGCCTCCAGAGCTTTACACTTCCCTTCAGATATGAGTACTTGTGCATTATGCACCTGTTTGTTCCAAATTTGCTGCCATTCAATGACATTTAAAGGGACGTGAAAGTTAAATGAAAGGGACATGAAGCCCAAAAAAATACTTTCATGATACAGATAGGGCATACAAATTTAAATAACTTTAATTTTCTTGCTTTTTTGTATCCTTTGTTGAAGTAGCATCAATGCACTATTGGGAGTTAGCTGATCACGATGGGTGAGCCAGTAAGAAAAGGCATATATGTGCAGCCACGAATCAGCGGCTAGCTCCAAGTAGTGCTTTGCTGCTCCTGAGTCTATCTAGGTATGCTTTTCAACAGTGGATAGCAAGAGAAATAAAGGGACAGTCTACACCAGAAATTGTATTGTTTAATTCCCCAGTTTTGCATAACCAACACTGTTATATTAATACACTTTTTGCCTCTGTGATTACCTGGTTTCTAAGCCTCTGCAGACTGCCCCCTTATCTCAGTTCTTTTGACAGACATGCAGTTTAGCTAGACTTTTAAAGGGACAGTCTACACCTTAGTCATCTTAAAGTTTTACCTTAGATTAAGCTGTAAATAGCCTTCTCCACATTTTCTATATCATGCAACAGGAACGGTAAAATAGATATTTTGAAATGAATATGGTTTCTGGCCAATTTAAAAAGGATGCCAAGCTCCACCCACTGATGACATCACGATCTGGGCTGCATATGGCTTCCAATCACAAAAGGCTCACTAGTTGGATTCAACAGTGTGTCAATGCTATTCAGCAGAGTGCATAGATGCAGCCCAGATCGTGATGTCATCGGTGGGTGGCGCTTGACAGCCATTTCAAACTGGCCAGACACAAAATTAATTTGAAAAAAACTTTTTTACTATTCCTGCTGCATGATATAGAAAGGGGTGCAGGAGACTATTTGCAGCTTAATCTAAGGTAAGACTTTAAGATGATTAGAGTGTCCACTGTCCCATTAAATAACTCCACGGGAGTGAGCACAATGTTATCTATATAACACACATGAACAAGCAGTGTCTAACTGTCAAAAACTGTCAAAATGCACTGAGATAAGAGGCAGCTCAACGGCTTAGAAATTAGCATATGAGCCTACCTGGGTTTATCTTTCCAAAAAGAATACCAAGAGAGCAAAGCAAATTTAATGATACAATTAAATTGGAAAGTTGTTTAAAATTGCATGTCCTATCTGAATCATGAAAGATTAATTTTGACTAGACTGTCCCTTTAAGCAAATTAGATAAAAGTAGTAAATTAGAAAGTTGTTTACAAGAGCATGCCCTATCTGAATCATGAAAGTAAAATTTGGGGTTTCATGTGCCTTTAAACTTTCATGATTCCGACAGGATATGGTTATTAAATGTCTTGGACTCATTTGTTGAAAAGCATAGAGAGACCTAGGAGCAGCAATGCACTAGTGAGAGCTAAATGGTAATAGGTAGCTACTCTAGGTTTTGCCAAATCGGCCATGTTTTCCTGGACAGTTATGAGTTACAAAAGCTGCAATATATGCGTTGAGGAACATGTATTATGCCTCTGGGCAGCAGACAAACAGTGCCCTGGACAGCACTATTCATGTTTCTCCCTGAACACCCTTCCCCATGTGTAACTCATAACTGTCCAGGAAAACATGGCCGAGGTGGCAATCCTAAGTTACGCACATGTGCCTCTTGTCATCAGCTTATCAGATGCGTTCAGCTAGGTTCTAGTGGTGCATTGCTCCTCTGAGCTGACTTCAACTATGTGTTTAACCCCTTTTAAAACACTATGCCAGCCATAGCGCAATAATAAAGAGCATCTTTTTATGTCTTTTTAACATGGACTGCCCAATCAAACCTGTCAGTAGCCATAATATATATATATTCCTCTGAGTGCTAACGACGGCATGGAGCCGTCGTCAAGTTTCACCCTCAGGTGCCAACAATGGCTCCATGCTGTTGCTTGGACTCACTAATCTTTAGGGGGGCCAGAGGGCCCCATCTCCCTTCACCCATCTGATCTTGCCTTCATATTGAAGAGCAGGCTCGGGGCTTCACACGGATCGTGATGACGTCATCACGCATTGAAGCGATGACGTCAACACACAACTTTATTTACAACTGTCAATTGACAGTTATGGAGAGATAGGGGCATGCTGCTTTGATACCTGTATCTTGGGTATCTAAGCAGCTACAGACCCCCAAGACCGTTGGAAAGGTAATCGCCTCAACTTTCCAATGGTGTAAATCTTTAAAGTGTAGTAAAAAAAATTAAAAAGTTAAAAATAAATACATTTAAAAAAAATGAAAAAAATTATAAGGGGGTCTCTAAAGGCACATAAATAAATATCAAAATTGCCTAGAGACCCCCAAAAATAGATTTCCCTTAAATAAATTAGTCCCTGTTTTTTTTTAAAAAAATACCAATTTAAGTATATTAGCTAAATGATTACCGTGGTAACCAGCATTACCAGAGTGATCACCTAGCTAAGAAAAATGACATTCCCTTACTAAACGGATAACGATATAATATTTGTAATCACATGAACACCTAGATCATGTGATAAATCAATGTTAGAGAGATGCTTTTATCAATGCTGCTCTCACTGTCTTGCAAAACCCCTGTATTTTTACTGCAAAGAAGCTTATTTTTTGTTGCAGTAAAAATTATATCTTTTCAAGCAGCATAATTTCTTTCAAAATATCCATTCACTTTGTAAAGAGAATTATGGCTAAGCGTCTGATGAGTGACGAGAAAGAACCTTATGAACTCTGACTTTGTTTCCTTCTCGGATGACACTAGATCTGCAAGAGAAGATTCTGACAGCGGCTTTGTCCCTGGTGCACATTTTTGGAAAGTACACCCCTTGGCGCATTAAACAAGGGGCTACATTTATATATAGCACAAAATTTGAGTGCGTAAGAAATAGCTGAACATGTCACTTTACTTAGAAAAAAATATTTTCTAACCAAAGCATCATATTCCGTACATTTTTACGCACTCCACTTTTGTACTAGAAATACATGTAGCCCCTCATTTGATGCCCAAAGGGGTGTACTTTATACAAATGTGTACTTTATGTACCCTTTTTAACTTCCCATGTGGCTAGAGCTGTTTAATTGCAGACATGACATCCTAAAAAAAGTCTAAAATAATTGTCTTTTAATTTTTAGGGGTGATGTCTGCAATTAGACAGCTGTAGCCACCTGGGAAGTTAAGATACAGTAATTAAAGTGCACATTTTTGGAAAGTACACCCCTTGGTGCATCAAATAAGGGGCTACATGTATATATAGCACAAAATTGGAGTGCACAATATATAACTAAACAGCGCACTTTGCTCAGAAAACGTTTTGTTTTTTAAACAAGTGCAATATTTGCTTATTTGTTACATACTCCAGTTTTGAGATATAAATACAAATAAACCCTCATCTGATAGACTTGGGATTGTAGTTTCTAAAAATGTATAGTTTAGTTGCCATATCTTAACTTCCATGGTGGCTAGAACTGTTTAAATGCCAGTAACAGAAAAATAAATTTAAAAACATTGTTTTTGATTATATACTAAATTGACATCCGGCAATAAAACAGTAGAAAAACACAGTAAAATGTTCTAAATTTTTACTTATTTTATACAGGTTATCTACTACAAATATTTATCCACACAGGTTTCGATGATAGAGTTTACAAAAATAAAATTGCATACAGTTAATTATTGAGTCAGGAGTAAAAATATACACTTTTTTCTAATGTTTTGCTTTATTTTTCATACATGATTACAAATACACATATAATATATTTTGAATTTGCAGAGTCGGCTGATTTTTTTTATATAGTTTGTATAGGTTATTCTCACAAAAACAACTTCTAAAAGTGTGTGAATGTGAACTGCAACAAAAAGCTCAAAACCAGCTTAGCACATAGGTGGGAAATGGCTTCACAGCCAAAAGGATATATATATATATATATATATATATATATATATATATATATATATATATATATATATATATATATATATATATATATATATATATATATATATATATATATATATATATATGTATATATATATATATATAGTTACAGATAGATTCATATTAAATATTATGACACAAATAAAAGTCAGAATATTCACATTAATGCCATTGATGCTCACTATAATATACAAAACCTCTCTTTGTATGTTTGTTGTATGATTGTAAGCCGATTATATTTCACCCGCAGCTAAGATTTACAAAAGCCTGTTTCTGAGCTTCTGTAAGGCTATAATGATAATAATCCTACAACCTATCCTAATATAACTGTGCTATCACATTCATGTGCAATGAGCCTCCAAGCTTACTGCAAACTTACAGCAGTTAAAATTACTGTTATCATCAAAATCAATATATTTACATTCATATGATACTGAAAATGCTTTTTGTGAAATGAGTAAGTTATGGATTCATATGGAGTTTTTAATTAAATTCCTGAGGTTAGTGTATAAGCCTTTGTGGTTACTATGGTTACCTAGTACCAACACTTCATGTGATTTTGGCCCTTGCAAGAAACATTCATCTGGGCCCCGTGTAACTAACTTCAGCACACATGGGAATTGCAATGTCATTGTTAATTAAAATGCAGTGTAATAAATAAATATGATGAAAAGCTTTTTAATGTGAAGCATTACTGTACCCAGTATTGTGCTCAATCGGTTAAATAAAGTTGGTTGAAAATGGACAAAACACCTGAACATGTATAGAAAACATTTTTGTCACCTGGCTTCCCAATACTGTTGCGACAAATTTTTAAAAATGCATTTTGACCACACCACCACAATACACTCAGCATATTAATAAATTCTGCTTTTGACTTGATTATATATTCATATCAGCCTCCTACCAAGCTAAAAATCAATTACATGATAATTCTACTTCACCGTTCTGTATGGCCTTTTTTTTTTAACCAAATTAAAATGTGATAGATAGCAAGTGATTTCTCAGCTGCAGAGAAAAGCAGAATTGCAGCCCAAGCTGGTAACTCTAATCTACGTGACATGCATTTGTGATAGTACATCATGTTGGAGATTTTCCATTTGAATAAGGATTTTGCATTTACAGTAAATTGAATAAAAAAAAAAACAACTTATTAATGATTTAACATCCTTGATTGTGTTGAAGAAGACAGCTTGTTCTTCAGAAAATATATTTTAGAGTTGATTTTATTTGCCAATCTCCCATTTTATAAACAGATTATGAAAACTGATTTAGTTTTTTTTTCCATGACATCAATAAGTCAAGTGTTCTACATTCTTAATTAAGTTATTTTTAATCCTCTAAAAGCAAAGCAGATTTATTTTGGTTTGCAGAAGAGACCTTTCATAATGTTTTCTTTTAACTTCACTAAAGTCCAGCTTTATTCATAAACTAAATAATAATTACATAAATCAGACCCAGACCTGCCAAATTTGAAAAATATGTCATAGTGTACATTCCTTTGCATATCTGGTAATATCACACACTAAAAATATAATATAGAAAATTATAAAATAATATGATTGTGACTTCTCTTTTTTATATATTTGAGTCAAAGTGGACAGTTATTTTTACCTAATATTTTTTGAGAATGAGATCATCCCCAAACATTTGAAATTTAAATATATTTTACTAAAAAAATAACCTTGTATTTTTACACACATACAAACAGACACACACATAGATACAGAGACACACAAACACATACATACATACATACATACATACATACATATACACACACACACATAGACACACACACACTTATGTTAGAAATTATAGAGTTTCTATTTATAGAAAATGGACACAATATATGATATATATATAGGTTATTTATTCATTTATATTTTAGTGATTTTAGTGTGTTGTAGATTTTAGAACGATCACACAGGAAAATATTTGCACAATTAGATTTTTCATTTCATAGTGTGATTTTACTTATCCATAGGGCCCCCTTCATTATTATGCAGATAGAAAGTTACCAGCTGGGGAGCCTGCATGCCTGTTTTTGGGGCGAGTGAGGCAGCTCCCACTTCTTACATTTATAATTGCACATGCAATTGCTTGTGTAGCCCCACCCCCTGCTCTCATGGAGCCAGCTGTGCAAGAGCAGGGGTTGTCAATCATCACTTGCGGTTCCAGGCTCGCATCAACAAACTTGCAGCGCAGGATGTTCTTGCTTCATCTGCAGCTTAAAAAGAAGCCCATAGTGTAATCTGGGAAATTACCTCAAATAGTATGTCATGCTGTCTCAGTGTGACTTGACAGGTCTGCAGATCCCATATAATTTTGCATCAGTACAAAATGACTAATTTGAAGTCTAAAACTGTACATTGTAAGTGAAGCCATCTTCTTATGTGCAGCAGTTTTTTTATCTAGCGCATCATGGGCACAATGTCTAATAACAAGCCATTCAACTACATGTAACATGCTCGCGCACTAGGTAAAGCAGGCGACAGCTTTACCTAGCACATGTAATTAAATGGTGCAATCGGGCATGCTGAGATTAGACAGTAAACCCGTAATGCGCTAGATAAAAACCCAGCCGTGCAGATAAGGATTGCCTTCTTTATGCGGTAAGTATAGTCTTTGGCCTCAGATTAGGCATTTTTTTTAAAATAGTGCAGAATTATGTAACATCAAACAAAACATTTTCTGTCCCTTTAATCTCCAGCTATGTAAACATTTGTATATTTCTCCTTGTAAATGATTTATCTTTACCTTAGAATGAAAGTTCCCCTCCTAACCAATACAACCTTTTTTTTAATGGATGTGGAATGAATATGCATTGTGGTACACACTGGGTCAGTAGCAGTGGTAGTTCTAGCACTTAATATTTAGGGGCTAATGGGGGGGGGGGGCTAATAGGAGGTGAAGAAATAGCACAAATTATATATGGAGCCCTTTGCAGCTACACGTGCATTTGGAGGTGCAAGCACCCCTCAGCACCCCAATAGAACAACCACTAGTCAGTAGGAGGAGATGAAAACTTAAAGGGACACTGAACCCAATTTTTTTTCTTTCGTGATTCAGATAGAGCATGCAATTTTAAGCAACTTTCTAATTTACTCCTATTATCAAATTGTCTTCGTTTTTTGGTTCAGAACTATGGACAGCACTTTTTTATTGGTGGATGAATGTATCCACCAATCAGCAAGGACAACCCAGGTTGTTCACCAAAAATGGGCCGGCATCTAAACTTACATTCTAGCATTTCAAATAAAGATACGAAGAGAATGAAGACAATTTGATAATAGGAGTAAATTAGAACGTTGCTAACAATTTCATGCTCTATCTGAATCACAAAAGAAAAAAATTGGGTTCAGTGTCCCTTTAAGATTATAAACCCTCCCCTTTTCTCTTTGCTTGAGCTGGTTTTGCACAGTAATAGATTAAACATATTAATTAAACAAACACATTTGTTTCCAATCACGACTCCAAATATATCTACATCTTAGTATGTTTCTTCTAATATGACATATTACTTTCCTTACAGGCTCACTGTCCATAGGTGCTTAAAGGCAGCCAGCTACCTGTGAGCTTCTGTGCAAGCATATTGCTGATCTCTATCCTATAATGGGCTAGATTTCAAGTGGAGCGCTAAATATGGCTTGCTTAAAAATTATATTAGTGCTCCAGGGAGTAATACCAAATAAAAGAAAATATAAATATTTATGTATAAGATTATATATATATATATATATATATATATATATATATATATATATATATATATATATATATATATTTATTTGTTAATATGTGTATATATGCACATTTTAACACATAAATATATATGTATATAATCATATTCATATATATTTACAGGGAACACACAGTTCTCATAGACCGCAATGTAATGGCACTCCCGCCAACTTTACCCCCAAAATACTGCCTAGTGCAGTTATTTTATTAAAAAACTAAAAATTTTACAAATACACTGTATTTTGGGGGCATATTTATACAATTAAACAGAGATGTGATCTCTAGTTAATTTTATAAGCGCTATTTGCTACCGCGAGCTCGTGGTAGCAATAATCAGCAACTTGTAATGGCTGGTTATTTATTGCGCGCCTGCAAACGGCCAAATTTGCCCATTTGCGGGTGCGCAATAAATTAGAGCTCAATATATCTATATAATATATCTATCCTATAATATACAAACCTAAACCACCTAGTATTCTCACTGCTTTGTCAAACAATGTGTTCTGCTGAGGTGGATTATCAATATGGCTGCTCTTGCAAAGCAAACACAAGTGGTTGTTAGATTAATGGGGGATGTTTTGAAGCTGAATGCTGGTGCATGGGATAGATGTCAAGCACAATGTGAAATAACTTCCTCTTCCTTTTGGCAGACCTTTCTAGCTTCAGAAATTATGTTTTCACTACAGACAAGGTTGCTAAGATGGAATTTATTTCAAGTTGTAGCACACCTGTTATTGAAAGCATAAGAATGTTGTGTATTTATTCTCAAGCTTCCTGGGGTTTATAACAATATTATACTGTCTTAGATCAAGTATCTTGTGCTGATTCAGGGTAGTACATCAGGGTATTAAAGTGGTTTCTGCTGGTTCAGTAATAAGAAAATAGATTAAAGTGTAAGAAAAGAGGAGATTACGTATTTTGCACTTGTTCCCTGGAAGCAGAGAAGGTGATTGATTGTTTTATGCAGGTCCTTGGGCAGAAGGAGGTTGGATGGTTTGTTTAGGTTCCATGGCAACAGCAGAAGATACTGAACAGTGAAATAGAGAGAACAGATTACAATACAAGGGTGCACTCAGTAGTTATTTATATGGAAATGGTGCAAGCAGTTACAAATAAATATCAAAAAATATATTCAAAGAGCAAGCAATGAAATATTTGCAAGCAAAAGCGTGACCCAAGCTGCACATCACATCCAAACTGTATTAATTGCAATGAAAGTGCTGATAGTTGCATAAGTTACACTTATAAGAGGCCCTCCCGCAATCTGAATATATATTATTCTGTATATAATAATATATATATAATATACCTGTATATAATTCAGGTAACTTGAATTATGTTACCTAGTAATTATCTGTGATCAGGAGTTGTGCTTTGCATTAGGAGTGAAATTAGTTAATTGTGGAAAAATGAAAGAAGAATTCCACCAAAGAAAGCAGTTTTTTCACTCTAGGCCCAGACTAAGGAGGTAGAAATGACCTACTATAAATAAAACATAACTTTTATTATCTTATTAAAAATGGGAAAATAAAATATTAAAAAATGATAAGGAAAATAGTATTAATATTGATATAATCTTGTGGTTCAAAATATCATTGTGTAAGGCCTAGGATAATTTATCTATGTGTTCTACAAAGATGTAAATTCACAATAGATTGAAGCACCAGCAGCTTGTAACCATAATAGCGGTATATTGCAACTCAGTTTGTGAGATAGTTATCTTGTTACATTGATATTCACTCAAATATGAATCAGCTAAAGAATCTTATGAGTTGGCGGTGTTGGGTATCTTTGTTAATATTTAAATTCTCAAGGTTTGCGAGTACCAATATATAGTGGTCCAATTTGGTAGTGAAGCACTGACAAAGCACACTAAATGATATTGCAGTGAATGGTCAGTTCTTGTTAGTTCAGAAATAATGTAGGTAAATGCTGAATACTTTATAATATGGCATAACATCCTTTCATTAAAGATTTAAAGATCTTAAATAGTAGTGCACACCCTGTGTTCCAGTTATATTCTTTGCGTATAATATATAACCACTTGCTTATAAAGACTACTACAATTAGGGCCTAATTGGTTATTGTGGCCTCCTTTAAGGCACTATTATACAACATACCAAAAACACCTATATTTTTTTCACAATATTGATTGTAAGGTATCGCTTCTATGCCCTATCCCAGACGAAACAACTTCCCCAAACTTATGCACTCTGTAGCGTGTCCGGATCAATAGAAAAGCGGAGTTGAAGCTGTTTAACTGCTCAGTATTGTTAACCCCATTAGAATACGAGGAAGCCCAGTGTCATTAAAATATTCTTTATTGTATACATCTTAAAAGTTAATCAAGTATAGCAGACACACTCACGAATATACCACGCTGTATCCCAGCCAGCACGTCATCTGACGCGTTTCCTTAACTGCTTTCTCAAAGACAGCTGTGTTTGAGAAAGGGACATGCAAACCAATTTTTTTCATGATTTAGAAAAAGCATGCAATTTTAAACAACTTTCTAATTTACTTCTATTATCTATTTTGCTTCTTTCTCTTGATATCCTTTGCTAAAAAGCATATCTAGATAGGCTTAGTAGCTGCTGATTGGTGTCTGCTAATAGATACCTCGTGTGATTGGCTTACCCATGTGCAGGGCCATTTCTTCAGCAAAGGATATCTAAAGAATGAAGCAAATTAGATAATAGAAGTAAATTGGAATGTTGCTTAAATTTGTATTATCTACATGAATCATGAAAGAAATTTTTTGGGTTTAGTGTCTCTTTAAGCAAAACATGTTAGATGGCGTGCTGGATGGGATACAGCATAGTATATTTGTGTGTGTTTACTCTACTATACTTGATTTACTTTTAAGATGTATACAATAAAGATGGTAATATTTTCCCTTTGGAATGCACTTCTACTAACTGGCCTTCATATCTCCCACCTTCATTCCATCCTAAATGCCTCTGCCAGGCTAATCCACCTTTCCCGTGACTGTATCCGCTGCACATCTCTGCGAGTCCCTTCACTGGCTCCCTAGTCACGGCACAATACAATTTAAAATTCTCACCCTGACCTACAAAACACTTAACAATGCTGCTTCCCACTAACTGTCCTCGCTAATCAAAATTATACTCCAGCCCACCACCCTAAGATCCAACAATGACCAGCTCCTTGCATCTGCTAGACTGCAGGACTTCTCTTATGTGGCACCAACCCACTGAAACGCACTTCCTTGCGCTGTCATACTTTCCCCTAATTTGCTTTCTTTTAAATACTTTTACATTTTTGTTCAGTGAAGCCTACTACCCAACTCAGTAACAAATTAATTCCACTAAGCTAGTAATTGCTCTCATATTACTCTGTATTTAAATCATTCTCACCCTTACAGTCCACACCTTCTGTTTCTTACTCTCCAACCCTTCTATATTGTAAGTTCCCATGGGAATAGGGTCTTCAATTCCTCCTGTAAATCTTGTCCTGTCTCTTACAAGTATTGTATCTCTGTTTTACTTATATCCATTTTACCCATGGACAGCTCTGCAGAATATGTTGGCGAGAGTATAGTTATAATAATTGACCACACAATTGGGTTTAAAATAAAGAACAGCACACACAGTGGTGAGCTGTTATTGTTTTTAATCTAATTTTGCTAAATATATAATAGAGTGTTAAACATAAGGTTTGGTTTCCCTTTAAGTATGATGGAGGCACAGCAACATCTCTGGAGTTAGTAGAACATGTACACTTTTTAGAGATATTTTACACCAAAAGGAGGCAAAGTAAATAATGAATTTATATTGCAATATTGTTTATTTTTTCTTAATTATGGGCCTAGATCAATACCTTGGGTTTTCTACTAAAAATATATTTAGTTTTGATAGGTAAATAAAAAAAAATAAGGCATATTTCTGTTTCAATGGAGTGATAGCAAAAATGCTAAAAGTACTCTAGTACTTTGGGCAAATCTTTCTCTAAAATTCCCGGTCCTTAAGAGATTTTTATTTTTCATATTTTTTAATTCTTTTGGTGCATTGTTTAATAATCATTTTTTTATTCACTTTTTTGAAGGTCGTGGTCAAAACAAAGACTGAATATGAGCGGGATCATAAGAAAGGCAAATTCCGTACTCCAAAGATAGCAGAATTTACCATAAGTATCAGTGAAGGCGTGTCTGAAAGGTTCAAGGTAAGCTCTTCATGGTGAGAGATCTACTTGGCTGTTGAAGGTCACAAAGTAATTACATTGTTATCTTTTGGCACTATAAGACAATGGTCCCTGGATTACATTTTTATAGATGCCCTCTAAATATCATTAATGTTATTTGTAAGGAGATGTATTTATATAATGTCAATTGTACCAAACAAGATTTTGATAGTTTACAATTTGTATAAATTCGCTATATAATTTCCCATATAATAGGAAACAAATAAGTACTTTTAACATGTTTATATAGCACACATATACTGTACATACCGTCTGGGACAGGGATGCTTGAAGAATTTAAGGGCGGGGTGTTATCTAGGGGTTTTGGGGAGAGATAAGAGTGCTGTGTGTGGGTGGGGACAAGTTAGTGCATCAAAATCAAGATATTTGCCCTGACCAAAGAAGCTGCTGGAGGGACCATGGGCAGACTTCATAATTCATGACAATCCTGCAAGATCCAGGATGATTGGGAGATATCTCTTTAACTCACACAGCCTTCAAATATTTGTGCAGCGTAGCAGAAATAACACTGTCAACTGTACAGGCAGTTGAGAAATCCTATTATTATTTATGATCTACAGCGTTATATGACCTTACATATGTTTGCAGGAATAGGAATCTTGTGCAGTATCTTGGCTTGGTTGCTGATCCTGAGTGGTGAAAGAAAGAGATATACTGTATTTGCTAAAACTGGGTTTGACAGATGTATCTTAAATGTAGGAACCAGCAAAAAAAAATAGTATGTCAGGTACATACTTTAGGAGCCAGAAAAAAAGGGTGTGTTGTGGCTTTCTGACTTCCAAGATTTGTCAAGCCCTCTTCTAGAAATACCACTAGTTTGTAGAATATGTTCTAATGGAAATAATGACCATTGTTACAGTCACCAAAGGAAGACACACAACAGCTGTAAAGATCAGTGTGTTCAAGTTACCCATACTTCTCCAAGGTACTAATTCTTCTCAGTGCATTAAGAACAGTTGGGATGCCATGGTTGATTAAGTGGCCTGACAACGGCACCTGCAGTACTGGTTCAATCCAAGATTGGCACGATAACTTAACCTTTCACTCTTCCAAGGACTATAAATCGAGTGTTATTACAGAGGTATTAAACTCAGAATTAAATTCAATTTAAAAATGTAATTTCAAAACACTTTACAATGTAATCTCATTATTTGTTTTGCATACTTTACCTGTAATTTAAAGGGACAGTAAACACCTTGTAATGACAAGACATTTATGTTGTGTTGCTACAGAACAATATATCAGTCAAGTCTTAATGTTTTCAAAACAAATGAACATCCTTTTTAATGCAATTATTTAATAACTAAACTCCACCCACCATTTGCCCTATTTGGAGGAGCCAATCTGGACTAATCTACAGCACAGTCAAACCTGTCCTCAGGCCTCACCAACAGACCAGGTTTTCAGGATTACCTTGGATGAGAGCCGGTAAAATATCCATGTTTACTAATTAGCTGATTAATTCACCTGTGCTCCAGTTCAGATATCCTCAAAATGTGACCTGTTAGGGAGGTCTAAAGACTGGTTTGAAAACCAGTGGTCTACAGACAACGAGACTGGCCACTGTCATAAAGTTAGTATAAAATGTATTGTTTTGCAGTTATACAGATATATAGGGTACGTTTCAGCTTCTGGGAATTAGAAATTGCTCAATTTTCAGAGTTAAATTACATAAAAATGGGTCAAAATAAATAATTAAAATATACTGCAAAGGTGTTTCATTAAACATAACTAAACATTTTATATAAAAATATTAAAGTTTTTACTGTCCCTTTAACTGTAAAAGTGTTTGTAACTTCTCTCAGTGAAACTGGAGTGCATCCTGCAAACTTTAAAAACCACAGCTTTACAACGTTCTACATAGTGATTGCTTGGTCTGCAAAGGGACTCGTTTAAATTTGTTCCCTATTGGCCACTGCAAAAGAAACTTTTAAAGAGACAATCCAAATGCTGTTAACTGTTATAGCTTAAATGCTTTCTTGCAATCTGACCCTTAATGACCAATACATACTGTGCTTATATTAAATATGACTTTGCTGCCTCTTTAAGTTGGGTTAATAGCTATTATTTATCAGCTGCCAATTATCTTTTAATAGTCAAGGATTGTATGCTAAATTTTTTGATTTCCCTTTGGTGGGAGAGCAACACTATTTAAAGAAAATAAATGTTATTATTGATTAACTGTGCAACCATTTCTGTATATTAGTCACCTACCCTAAAGAAATCATAGTATGCATTTGAAAGTCAGTGTCCAAAACCAGCAAATTAGTTGCTTGTGGTCGCTTACCAACATTTAAAAAAAAGTGCTGTCTGATGACATCTGTCTATTTCACTGAAAGGTCTGTCAGTTTTCCTGTCATAGTTGTCCACAAGGGCAAGTAATCATAAAGATATAAAAAGAATTGGTGCATGATGAATGATAACGGATTATGATAAATATCCTGCCGTGTGTGTCAGAGAAAAGTTAGTTGCTGTCCTGCTGAGAGTGTAACAGCACATTTATGGCATTTAATTTCCAATCATGCTAGGAGGCATAACATGAATATAGCCAGGCCAGAGGATAGTATGAACACTTTTATTATCGATTTAGAGAGGACTGGAAAAAATAGATACATCTCGCTGTATGAGCACTTCCTCAAAGATGAAACCTCCACCTTGACCTATCTCATTACATTAGGCACATTTCTATATTTCATTAATGATTCAGTAATTTATGAAAAGTGAGAGTCCTTGCACAGAGCAATCTTTTATTGAATATAAACTACGGAAGATGCTCAGAGCTATTATCTATCTATTTGCTGTAATCCTGAATCTTCTACTTCTTGAAAATCTTGCTAGATGCTTTGAAACCTTTATTTGTTATGGTCATTAGTAATGTTTCATATTTTAATATTTTGGAAAGCTCCTGTTAAAGGACCAGTCAATACAGTAGATTTGCATAATCAACAAATGCATGATAAATAGACAATGCAATAGCACTTAGTCTGAACTTCAAATGAGTAGTAGATTTTTGTTAAATAAATTGCAAAGTTATGTCTATTTCCACTCCCCCTGTATCATGTGACAGCCATCAGCCAATCACAAATGCATATACGTATATGCTGTGAATTCTTGCACATGCTCAGTAGGAGTTGGTGACTCAAAAAGTGTAAATATAAAATTACTGTGCACATTTTGTTAATGGAAGTAAATTGGAAAGTTGTTTAAATTTGCATGCTCTATCTGAATAATGAAGTTTAATTTTGACTTGAGTGTCCCTTTAAAGGGACATGAAACCCAATTTTTGTATTGCATGAATTAGAAAGAGCATACAATTATAAACGACTTTCTAATTTACTTCTATTATCTAATTTGCTTCATTCTCTTGATATTCTTGGCTGAAAAGCATATCTAGATATGCTTAGTAGCTGCTGATTGGTCGCTGCACATAGATGCCTCCTGTGATTGGCTCACCATGTGCATTGCTATTTCTTAATTAAAGGATATCTAAAGAATTAAGCAAATTAGATAATATAAGTAAATTGGAATGTTGTTTAAAAATGTATTATCTACCTTAATCATGAAATATTTTTTTGGGGTATAGTGTCCCTTTTAGGTTGACATTAACTCTTTAAAGGCTGGGGTAGTTTCATGTCAAAGACCGAAACTTTACTTTTGGCAATTGATGTTCTATGTAATGGTACAGCATTTGTGATTGGTTGAGAGTACTGTAAGGCAACTTACAAAGAGCTAACTAACTGGCTTATGGGTATGCAATATGGACAAGGCTATGATAAACAGATCAGGTTTCCTAAAGATGTATGTATTGAAAAAGGGTTTCGAGGACTAAGCACATTAAATGAACATACAGCTCAAAAAACATTGATCACCTCTCCCTGAAAAGTGAAACAGGTTAACAGATTATTTGGGGTAGGAGTAGAGAAGAGATTGAACAAATGTCCCATTCCCTTCTTTTTTGCTATAACTTTTTTCTATAAAAATATCCTCCTTTTCCCCTGAAGTAAATCAGCCCCTTTGGTACTTACCCTTTCCCAAGAGGAGTCACCCTGGTGTCTAAGGGAATAGGATGGGCACATGGACAGGCAGCATTTAACTGTGTGCAGCTTGCCAAATAAAATCTCACCAATGCCTCACCCCCACTACTAGACACAAAGATCACCCTCCATGTACTCAAACTGTCAGACAAACTCCCACCCTAATGCGTAAACTCCCAGGCTCTCTCCCAAATGCACTCAGAAACTCACCTGCAAGTTTCAACATTATACACAAATCCAGGCACTCTCCCACCCTTACACTTACCAGGATCTCTTCTGTCCTTACACACACATACATATGCACACACACAACACACATACACATGTGCACACATACACATTTACACACATGACAGACATGACTCACATACACATGTACACACACATGCACACACACATACACATGCACACACATACACACACTTACACATGTACACACATACACATGTACACATACACATGCACACACATACATACACATACACATGCGCACATACATACACATACATACACATACACACACAAATATACACAAACATGCGCACACACACACACATGCATTCATACACATGCACACACACAACACACATACACATGCACACACATACACATGAACACATACACATGCACACACATGACACACATACACACACACACACATGCGCACATACATACACATACACACACAAATATACACATACATGCGCACACACACATGCATACATACACATGCACACACACAACACACATACATTCACACATGTACACATGTGCGCACACACAAACACACACAGGGACACACACGCACATACACATACATACATACATACACACACATACGTACATACGCACACACATAAACATATACACATACACGTGCACACACATGACATACATGTTCACACATGACAAACACACATGCACACTCATACACATGTACACATATACACAAACATACAAAAACACAGGCACTCAAAAGGACTCACCCCACTCTATGTACTCTCCCATCCTTTTGCACACACACTTAGAGGCCTACTTATCAAGCCGTCAACTGTGCTGCATTCGCCGGCACCAATACGCTCGCCTAACATCGCAGCCTCTGACCTGAATACGCTCTCCTAATTTATCAAAAAGCTGTCAAAAAGCCGCGCACCAAGTATGGGGCGATGAGCAGCGTACTGTTGTTAACTAACAGTCATCGATCTCGCTGTTATTTGGCTTTTTCCCAACTTTATTTATATCCTGTCACTAAACACCTCCACTATACTAAAATGTTTAACCCCAATCCCGCCGCTTCCGGAGCCCACCGCAAATCTAATAAAGTTATTAACCCATATCCCTCCGCTCCCAGAGCCCACCGCAACTCTAAAAAAGTTATCAACCCCTATCCCTCCGCTCCCTGAACACAGCAACTCTAATAAAATTATTAACCCCTATCCCTCCGCTCCCGGAGCCCACCGCAACTCTAGTAAAGTTATTAACCCCTATCCCGCTGCTCCCGGAGCTCAACACATCGAAATAAATGTATTAACCCCTAAACCCCTGGCCTCCCACATCACTACCACTTAGTAAAACGATTAACCCCTAAACCGCCAGCCCCCCACATCGCCATAAACTAAATTAACCTAACAACCCGCTAACTTTACATTAAAATTACCTCATCCCTATCTTATAATTAATTTAAACTTACCTTTAGAATTAAATTAAACTATATTAAACTAATAATTAACCTACCCTAACTAAAATTACATTAAACTACAAATTAAATTAACTATATTATATATTTAAAAACCTAACCCTACTCAAATTATTTAAATCTACTATTAAAGAATTACTAATTTACAAAAAACTAAGTTACACAAAATAACAAACACTGTTACAAAAACCCCCCACTAAATTACACAAAATAAAACTAACAACTAAGTTACACAAAATAACAAACACTGTTACAAAAAACCCCACTAAATTACACAAAATAAAAAATAAATTATCTAATATTTAAACTAATTACACCTAATCTAAGAGCCCTATGAAAATAAAAAAGCCCCCCCCCAAAAAAAAAAAAAAAACCCTAGCCTACAATACACTACCAATGGCCCTTAAAAGGACCTTTTGTGGGGCATTGCCCCAAAGAAATCAGCTCTTTTACCTGTAAAAAAAATACAAACAACCCCCCAACAGTAAAACCCACCACCCACACAACCAAACCCCCCAAATAAAAACCTATCTAAAAAACCGAAGCTCCCCATTGCCCTGAAAAGGGCATTTAGATGGGCATTGCCCTTAAAAGGGCATTTAGCTCTTTTTCCTCCCAAAGTCCCTAATCTAAAATTAAAACCCACCCAATAAACCCTTTAAAAAAACTAACATTAACCCCCGAAGATCCACTTACAGTTTTTGAAGACCCGACATCCATCCTCAACGAAGTGGCAGAAGTCCTCAGCGAAGCCGGCAGAAGTCTTCATCCAAGCTGGCTGAAGTCTTCATCCAAGCGGGCCGAAGTCTTCATCCAAGCCGGCAGAAGTCTTCATCCAGACGGCATCTTCTGGAACAATGAAGTTTCCCTTTAATTTATGTCATCCAAGATGGCGTCCCTTACATTCCGATTGGCTGATAGAATTCTATCAGCCAATAGGAATTAAGGTGGAAAAAATTCTATTGGCTGTTGCAATCAGCCAATAGGATTGAGCTTTCATCCTATTGGCTGATCCAAACAGCCAATAGGATTGAGCTTGCATTCTATTGGCTGATTGGAATTGGTTGTTTGTATTTTTTTTTACAGGTAAAAGAGCTGATTTCTTTGGGGCAATGTCCCGCAAAAGGCCCTTTTAAGGGCCATTGGTTGTTTATTGTAGGCTAGGGTTTTTTTTTATTTGGGGGGGGGGCATTTTCATAGGGCACTTAGATTAGGTGTAATTAGTTTAAATATTTGATAATTTATTTTTTATTTTGTGTAATTTAGTGGGGGGTTTTTTTGTAACTTAGTGTTTGCTATTTTGTGTAACTTAGTTGTTAGTTTTTTGTAAATTAGTAATTCTTTAATAGATTTAAATAATTTGAGTAGGGTTAGGTTTTTAAATATATAATATAGTTAATTTAATTTGTAGTTTAATGTAATTTTAGTATAACAGTTAGGGTAGGTTAATTATTAGTTTAATGTCATTTTTGTATAATAGTTAGTGTAGATTAATTAATAGTTTAATATAGTTTAATTTAATTCTAAAGGTAAGTTTAAATTTATTTTAAGATAGGGATGATGTAATTTTAATGTACAGTTAGCGGGTTGTTAGGTTTAGGGGTTAATAGGTTAATTTAGTTTATGGCGATGTGGGGGGCTGGAGGTTTAGGGGTTAATAGCAGCGGGATAGCGGTTAATATATATTTTTTTAGGTGGTGGCGGGGTCCGAGAGCGGTGAAATAGGGGTTAATAACTTTGTTTAGTGGTGGGGGGGGGTCCGGGAGTGGCGGGATAGGGGTTAATATTTATTTAGTTGCGGTGGGGTCCGGGAGCGGCAGAATAGGGGTTAATAACATTATGTAGGTGGCGGCAATGTCGGGCGGCAGATTAGAGGTGTTTAGACTCGGGGCTTATGTTAGGGTGTTAGGTGTAAACGTAACTTTTATTCTAGCATAGAAATCAACGGGATATCGGGCAGCAGCGAACATAAGCTTTTGCTGCTTTCAGACTCCCATTGATTCCTATGGCATCTGCGGCCTCCAGGATGGCGGAATGAAAACCAGGTACGCTGAGCCGGAATAGTGGCGAACGTACCTGTTAGCAGTTTGATAACTTGCAAAAGTCGTCAGATAAATGCTGAATTTGTATTCGGAACATCTCTAATGACGTAAGCATCGATCTGTGTCGGACTGAGACCAGCGGATCGTATGTTACGTCACCAATTTCAACTTTTGCCGGTCTGTAGGCTTTGATAAATGAGGCGAATCAGGCTCGCCACAATTACGCTGCGGAATTCAAGTGTATTTGCTGTTGACAGCTTGATAAATAGGCCTCTGAGAGTCTCCTACCATTATGCACACACACTGAGAGTGTCCTACAATTATGCACACACTGAGAGTCTCCTACCATTATGGACACACACTGAGAGTCTCCTACCATTATGGACACACACTGAGAGTCTCCTACCATTATGGACACACACTGAGAGTCTCCTACCATTATGCACACACTGAGAGTCTCCTACCATTATGCACACACACTGAGAGTCCCCTACCATTATGCACACACACACTGAGAGTCTCCTACCATTATGCACACACACTGAGAGTCCCCTACCATTATGCACACACACACTGAGAGTCTCCTACCATTATGCACACACACACTGAGAGTTTCCTACCATTTTGCACACACACTGAGAGTCTCCTACCATTATGCACACACACACTGAGAGTCTCCTACCATTATGCACACACACTGAGAGTCTCCTACCATTATGCACACACACTGAGAGTCTCCTACCATTATGCACACACACACACTGAGAGTCTCCTACCATTATGCTCACACACTGAGTCTCCTACCATTATGCTCACACACTGAGAGTCTCCTACCATTATGCTCACACACTGAGAGACTCCTACCATTATGCACACACACTGAGAGTCTCCTACCATTATGCACACACACACTGAGAGTCTCCTACCATTATGCTCACACACTGAGTCTCCTACCATTATGCTCACACACTGAGAGTATCCTACCATTATGCACACACTGAGAGTCTCCTACCATTATGCACACACTGAGAGTTTCCTACCATTATGCAAACACACACTGAGAGTCTCCTACCATTATGCACACACACTGAGAGTCTCCTACCATTATGCACACACACTGAGAGTCTCCTACCATTATGCTCACACACTGAGAGACTCCTATCATTATGCACACACTGAGAGTCTCCTACCACTATGCACACACACACACTAAGAGTCTCCTACCATTATGCACACACACTGAGAGTCTCCTACCATTATGCTCACACACTGAGAGACTCCTATCATTATGCACACACTGAGAGTCTCCTACCATTATGCACACACACTGAGAGTCTCCTACCATTATGCACACACACACTGAGAGTCTCCTACCATTATGCTCACACACTGAGTCTCCAACCATTATGCTCACACACTGAGAGTCTCCTACCATTATGCTCACACACTGAGAGACTCCTATCATTATGCACACACACACTGAGAGTCTCCTACCATTATGCACACACACACTGAGAGTTTCCTACCATTTTGCACACACACTGAGAGTCTCCTACCATTATGCACACACACACTGAGAGTCTCCTACCATTATGCACACACACTGAGAGTCTCCTACCATTATGCACACACACTGAGAGTCTCCTACCATTATGCTCACACACTGAGAGTATCCTGCCATTATGCACACACTGAGAGTCTCCTACCATTATGCACACACTGAGAGTTTCCTACCATTATGCAAACACACACTGAGAGTCTCCTACCATTATGCACACACACTGAGAGTCTCCTACCATTATGCTCACACACTGAGAGACTCCTATCATTATGCACACACTGAGAGTGTCCTACCATTATGCACACACACACACTAAGAGTCTCCTACCAATATGCACACACACCGAGAGTCTCCTACCATTATGCTCACACACTGAGAGACTCCTATCATTATGCACACACTGAGAGTCTCCTACCATTATGCACACACTGAGAGTTTCCTACCATTATGTACACACACTGAGAGTCTCCTACCATTATGCACACACTGAGAGTCTCCTACCATTATGCACACACACTGAGAGTCTCCTACCATTATGCACACACACTGAGAGTCTCCTACCATTATGCACACACTGAGAGTCTCCTACCATTATGCATACACACTGAGAGTCTCCTACCATTATGCACACACACTGAGAGTCTCCTACCATTATGCTCACACACTGAGAGACTCCTATCATTATGCACACACTGAGAGTCTCCTACCATTATGCACACACACTGAGAGTCTCCTACCATTATACTCACACACTGAGAGACTCCTATCATTATGCACACACTGAGAGTCTCCTACCATTATGCTCACACACTGAGAGTCTCCTACCATTATGCACACACACTGAGAGTCTCCTACCATTATGCACACACACTGAGAGTCTCCTACCATTATGCTCACACACTGAGAGACTCCTATCATTATGCACACACTGAGAGTCTCCTACCATTATGCACACACACTGAGAGTCTCCTACCATTATGCACACACACACACTAAGAGTCTCCTACCATTATGCACACACACTGAGAGTCTCCTACCATTATGCTCACACACTGAGAGACTCCTATCATTATGCACACACTGAGAGTCTCCTACCATTATGCACACACGGAGAGTCTCCTACCATTATGTACACACACTGAGAGTCTCCTACCATTATGCACACACACACTGAGAGTTTCCTACCATTATGCACACACACACTGAGAGTCTTCTACCATTATGCAATCACATGCAGAAATGCATCACACTTTTTTTAAAATTATTTTTATTGAGGTTAATCCACCCCTCTCAACGCTCTGTTTCTGCTCTCTGAACTGGCTCCCCATTCACAGCAGAATTAAATTCAGCATTCTCACCCTTACCTACAAAGCCCTCACCAATGCTGCCCCACCCTACCTGTCCTCACTCATCAACAAATATACCCCAACCCGCCCCCTAAGATCCAACAATGACCTGCTTCTTGCGTCCTCTACCATCACCTCCTCTCATGCTAGACTACAGGACTTCTCTCATGCGGCACCAACCCTCTGGAACGCACTTCCTCAAGCTGTCAGACTTTCCCCTAACCTCTCCTACTTTAAACGTTCCCTAAAGACCTTTTTGTTCAGGGAAGCTTATCACCCAACTCATTAACAAACTAACTTCACTTACCCAACAAGTTACCCTCATCTATCTCCTCACTAATATCATTCTCACCTTTGCAGTGCCCACCTCCTGTTTCCCATCCTCCCACCCATCTAGATTGTAAATTCCCATGGGAATTGGGCCCTCAATCCCCCCTGTATTTGTCTGTAAAACTTTGTCTTTTATCGTATTATTTCTCTGTTGTACTTTTATCCTTGTACCCATGGCCAGCGCTGCGGAATCTGTTGGCGCTTTATAAATAAAGAATAATAATAATAATAATAATAATAATAATAATAATAAAGGGCACATCAAATAATCAAAATTACATAAAGAAAAAAGATCCATGATGTGGGTATTCAGAAGTCAGACTTAGCAACTGAGAAATACAATACATGCAAAAAATACTGTGTCAAAGTTACATGATAAGCGTTGCCCAAATACCCAATTAGAAGATAAACCTCATTTTTTCTAATGCAATATATCCCCTTAAAAAACTGGTAAATTATGATGTGAAATACTTTCCCCTGCTGATGAGTAGAGGACTCTCTTGGACCTCTCAAAAAGAACCCTAATACAAAGGGGAATATCAAGGGGAAAGAAAGAGAAAATAAAGAACAAAAGGTCCACTCTTGAACCCAAAGTATATTATGAAGTAACAAACTTTAATAACAAGAAAACATTAAAAGATAAAGTCGCTGAACTAGTTTCATTGTGAGAGATAAATGCAATATAATTAGAGGCAGAAATAAGTCTACTGTGGATAAGTATTGCAGTGAACTTCACATATGGCAGCATTCTGCGGTATTAGAAATACAGGAGACTGATATAGCAGAGGGCTAACAACATATAGAGCGAGTGAAGGATTGCATTCAGGGCATAACCCGTGACTCACGTGCCTTATTTATAAAAAATGTCATCTATAAAACCTATTGCCTGTAGTATAGTTAGCTCAAGTAGCAATGCATAAATATATGTGGCAACAGCATATAAGGACAACATCAGGGGCAAGATTACATATGCGGCGTCGCCCACAAAAGCCGGCTATGCCATTTTTTACGTGGTTTTGGTATCACATATACAGCGCCGCATATAAATGCGGCACATATATTTCACCTGTCGGCTGCAAGTTTTACTCCCATAAGCTAACATAGAACCGCGTAGCAAATCGGTATCACATATTTAGCACAAGGACTTACGCGGCAAAAATGGAGAAACAACGTAACTACCGTAACGTATGCACAAATATCTATCTACCTGCCAACCGCATTCCCCCACCGCAATAACTAATAAAGTATATGAACCCCTAATCGCCATTAACCCACATTGCAATAAACCTAATAAAGTATATGAACCCCTAATCTGCCATTAACCCACATCGCAATAAACCTAATAAAGTATATTAACCCCTAATATGCCATTCATCCACATTGAAATAAACCTAATAAAGTATATTAACCCCTAATATGCCATTCATCCACATCGCAACAAACCTAATAAAACTATTAACCCTTAATCCGCCAAACCCACACAACACAATAATCCTAATACATCTTTTAGCCTCTAATCTGCCAAACCCCCACAACGCAAATAACTAATTAAATTACTAATAAATAATTAAATTACTAATACTAAAATAAAAAAGCCCCCCAAAATAAAAACACCCCCTTATCTAATGCTAAATTATCAATAGCCCTTAAAAGGGCCTTTTGTAGGGCAAGTTAAACAGCTATTTCCTTTAAACAATTACTAAGTCCCCCCCCCCTCTAACAGTAAAAACCCCCACCCACCAAACCCCCCAAAATGAAAAAAAAAACTAACACTAAAAAATCCTAAACTACCCATTGCCCATAAAGGGGCATTTGTATGGGCATTGCCCTTAAAAGGGCATTCAGCTCTTTTAAGAGTGCCCAGAAATCCCTAATCTAAAAAAAACAAACCCCCCCAAAATAAAAAAAAGCCTACGTCTAACCCCCCAAATAGGTACTCACCGTTCCTGAAGTCCAGCGGAGAAGGTCCCGTTCCAGGCGGTGAAGTCTTCTTCCAAGCGGGGACTTCTTCCTTCTTCATCCAGGACCAAGCCAGCGTGGAGCGGAGATGAGATGAGTGCGGAGCAGGAATGGCGACCACGGAGCCATGGAGCGTGGAGGATCCTCTTCATACGATGATGATGATTTGAACAGCCAATAGGATTTCAGTAGCTCTCATCCTATTGGCTGATTTGAATTTGAAGAATCAAATCAGCCAATAGGAATGCAAGGGACGCCATTTTTAAACGCGTACCTTGAATTCACTATTCAGTGTATGGTGGCGATCATACAAAGAGGATCTTCCATACTCCATAGCTCGCGTTTGCCAGTCCTGCTCCGTGCTCATTTACGCTCCGCACCGGCTTGGTCCTGGATGAAGAAGGAAGAGGTCTGCCCTTTTAAGGGCAATAAAAGAGCTGAATGCCCATTTAAGGGCAATGCCTATACTCATACAAATGCCCCTTTAGGGGCAATGGGTAGTTTAGGATTTTTTAGTGTTAGTTTTTTTTTTTTTTGGTGGGTTTGGTGGGGGGGTGGCTTTTACTGTTAGAGGGGGACTTAGTATTTTTTTAGGGAAAAGAGCTGTTTAACTTAGGGCAATGCCCTAAAAAAGGCAATTTTAAGGGTTATTGGTAGTTTAGCATTAGATTGGGGGTGTTTTTATTTTGGGGGGCTTTTTTATTTTCATAGGGATTAGGTTTAATTTTTTTGTAATATTAGATTGATTTAAAAAAAAAATATTTTATTTTTAAGTAATGTTAGCTTTTTTATTTTAATTGTAACTTAGTATTTTTTAATTTAGGTAATTGGGGTTAATTTAGGGGACTTAATAATTTAATTAGTTATTTGCATTGTGGGGGTTTGGCGGATTAGGGGTTAATAGTTTTATTAAGATTGTTGCAATGTGGGTTAATGGCAGATTGGGGTTAATATACTTTATTAGGTTTATTGCAATGTGGGTTAATGGCGTATTAAGGGTTCATATACTTTATTAGGTTTATTGCATTGTGGGTTAATGGCGGATTAGGGGTTAGTTTAATTAGGCCTATTGCATTGTGGAGGGTTGTGGGTTTAGGGGTTAATACTTTTATTATGTGGGTTTGATAGCAGATATAGGGGTTTTACGTGTTGGGTTTATTTTTGGGAGGTGGGTTAGACTTTTACGGGAGATTTTATATTTTTTTTAATTTTCTTAGGCACCTGCAGTTTCTAAAGTGCCGTAAATCACTGGCGACTCTAGAAATTTGTATTTACGCTCATTTCTGGACATCGCTAGTTTATCCAACTTACGGCACTTTATGAACTGCCGGCGGGTTTTATGTAATACCCCGATGTGCAAGGTGAAATTACGGGTGGCGTGGGTTTCAGTAGTTGCACTAAAGCCTGCGCCGCATATGTAATCTCGCCGCAGATCGTTAATAATCTCATATTATCAGTTTTAGGAGTTTGTTCTGCAACTTTAACAGCCTAGAAAGGCGCTATCATAGGGAAGCTAGATATCAGGCATGTTAGAGTGCATAAATCTGTAGCTATTAACACAGAACAATTGTGTTGTGCATAGCAAGAGTAAACAGGAACACTGCATAATAAACAGAACATAACCACAACAAGGTTTTAGCAAGTAATAGTATTAATAATAAAGGTCAATAGCCCCACAGCCATAAAGAGAAAAAAGAAAAATACCCATGCGATAGATAAGAGGATCTAGATTCTATAATACATAGACTATCACACGGAGTCAATAGACCCTTAATATATTTGGGTATCTGTAAATATGGAAATGTCCATGCTTGTGAAAATGCGAAATTAGTCTGCAAACTTCAGGCTTGCTGGCCGTCATTGCAAAGCCTCCTCAATAAAGGAACCACCATTGAGATAAACCTAGGATGTCTCATAATGTATAAATCCCAAAGTGATGATAAGTTATAACAGGCACATAACCACTCACTGATCAACTGTCCCAAATTATTTCATCCGACGCCATGCCTATTAGCGCAATGGGTCAGTGGACTAACCTCTCCCTGCCACATCAGTCAAAAGTGGGGCCATCGCGTCTGGGGAGCACCACTGTCACAACTCCTGGCATTGCTTGACTTGGGATTCTCTAACAGTGCGCCGTGGAGGAATTTCTCTCCGGAAGGACGAGAGTAGAGTAAAGACTAGCCTGAAGATAATCTAACTCTTCCTCCTGTGTTTGAGGCCAGAATTTTCTGTCGCAATGGGGCAGGTGGGGCATCTAGGTAAAGCCTCTTCATCTAGACAACTTTGTCACTAACGGGGTCATACCTAGCAACCGGGCCCTCCACTCTCTTACGCCGACTACCATCTGCAGTCAGGTATCTGTCAGCTGGCTTAGCAGTATTTGATGTAGGGTATACTTTCTCCGTCTCCTGAAGGTGTACATCAGTGGGTAAAATGTGAGGTTGAAACGCTGATTCTCTCCTCGTTTCCTTTGGTAATGCATCTAGGGCTTGTAGCAGTTGAGTGCTGGAATTGGAGTTAATGAATGTGCCATCTTTCTTTCGCACTCCCTGGTACTCCAGTTAATTTGAGTTAGCTCTTCTTTTTCAGCGTCATCAGAGGGTGTATTCTCTATTTTGGGAAAAAGGATTTGAGATAGTTGTTGTTCGAAAGTAGAGAAATGATTGTGGAGCAGCTGAAGCATTCTTGTCACCCATGTCTAGAGTGCATCCATGTTCATTTTACGGTAGTTATGCACTTTTCTCTCTTGATGATAGTGGCTATTATCTTATTTCAACGATTGCATGATAGAACAAAGAGCTGTCCTGTTATAGTTATTATTATTATCGGTTATTTGTAGAGCGCCAACAGATTCCGCAGTTGAACTGGTTTGGTAACCCAAGGTCCTGGGGGGTATATACGCGGTAACCTCAATAGCACTGCCAGTCAGACAATAAAGGCCTCTCAACCGTGTGGCTAGTGGCAGTAAAGTTAGCTGAGGAATATAGGTAGGTTCGTATTATGTTAGATATTCCTAGACTCCTCTTGAGTAACGCAAGGTAGTTTAGCTTGAGTTTGCCAAAAAAAAGTTAGAAAATAATTCTTAAAAGGCTGCATAAGTCCAGGAGCTCTTCTTACACACGTCCTGCCGCAACAGCTATAGGCTCCGTCCCCCTGCATCACATTTTTATGTAGCCCACTGCTACTCTTACACGCACACACCAGATGCTTTCTCTCCCTCACACACACCCTCAGAAGCTTTGCTATCTTTATATACACACACGAGCGATTCCCACCCTTAGGGACATGAAACCCAATTTTTTTCTTTCATGGTTCAGATAGAGAATACAATTTGAAACAACTTTCCAATTTACTTCTTTTATCTAATTTGCTATATTCTTGGTATCTTTGTTGAAGGAGCAGCAGTACACTACTGGGAGCTAGCACATTGGATGAGCTAATAGCACAAGGCATATATGTTCAGCTACCAATCGGTAGCTCTGAGCATAAGTAGGTATAATTTACAGCAAAGAATACCAAGAGAACAAAACAAATAAGATAATAGATGTACATTGGAAACGTGTTTAAAAATCACATGCTCTATCTGAATAATGGAAGAAAAATGTGGGTCTCATGTCCCTTTAAGAACACCTAGGTGCTCTCCTACATTTATACACATCCCATGTGCTCATACCCTACAGAGGTGGTCTGTCACAATTGCACACACCCAGGTTAAAGTGATTTATTAAGATATTTTAGTCTTGGTTCCTAAAGGATTACATTATTTTTTTTTCCTCATAACACCAGGCCTATGGCATGTTCCATATCTATGGACTACATTTACCGTGGGGTTATGAAAACATATAGATTTTTAATAACTTTGTACTAAAGAGCTATACAACCTTCTTATTTAGGCATTTTTAAGTTTTATTTACCTCTCTGTACTCAAAAATCTGTTAAGAATCTGGAAAGAGGAGAAATTGTTCTTGTTAAAAATATAGAATACTGATCTTTGATGCCAATTCCCAGGAAAGTAGAACACATTTACATATGTATAGGTTCATATATATTAGGTATGTGCATTCAGAGAATTTGAATACCTCGGAATGTGGAAGAAGGTGGTCGCTCCTGAAATTCGGCTATTTTTGTAGCTGAATTTATTCTTGTGTGTGCAAATACAGATCTTAGTGTGTTGTAGCTTCACACAAACAAGTTTGGCTTCGAAAACAGCTAAATGGCACAAACGGCATGATCTTGAAACAATAATCAATCAGCAGCTAGTTCCCACTAGTGTACGGAGGGGGAGGGAGTTGGAGGGGCCCTACGCTACAGAAACATTCTTTAAAGGAGAGGGGAGTTGGAAGGGGGCATAATTCATGATCGCTAGGAGGGGGGAGGTAGGGGCACCATTACACTACAGATTTTTTTTATAAAATAAAATAATAAAAAAAATATTAACTGGGTACTAGCAGACAGCTGCCAGTATCTAAGATGGCCACCAGTAGTAGTAAAAGGGGGAGGGTTAAAGAGCTGTTGGGGGGGTAAGAGAGGTGGAAGGGTTGAGGAATGATCACTACACTATGAGGACAATAATAATAAAAAAATTGCATCAGCCAAAAGATTGCATCAGCCAATAGTATTTTTCTACCTTAATTCCGATTGGCTGATAGAATTCTATCAGCCAATCGGAATTGAAGGGACGCCATCTTGGATGACGTCACTTAAAGGTACCGTCATTTAGTGTTAGTCGTCGGATGAAAGAAGATGCTCCACGTCGGATGGCTTGAAGATGGACCCGCTCCGCTCCGGATGGATGAAGATAGAAGATGCCGCCTGGATGAAGACTTCTGCCCATCTGGAGGTCTTCTTCTGCCCGGATTGGATGAAGACTTCTGGCTGTCTGGAGGACCACTTCTGCCCGGTTGGGTGAAGACGTCTCAAGGTAGGGTGATCTTCAAGGGGTTAGTGTTAGGTTTTATTAAGGGGGCATTGGGTGGGTTTTAGAGTAGGGTTGGGTGTTTGAGTGGTGGGTTTTAATGTTGGGGAGGTATTGTATTTTTTTTTTACAGGTAAAAGAGCTGATTACTTTGGGGCAATGCCCCACAAAAGGCCCTTTTAAGGGCTATTTGTAATTTAGTATAGGGTAGGGATTTTTATTTTATTAGGGGGATTAGATTAGAAAGCAGGGGGCATGCTGCTTAGAAGCCTGTATCTCAGACGACTAAGCAGCTACAGACCTCCAAGACCGACCATTGAAAGGGAATGGCCTAACATTTCAGTGTAAGTTTTGGGGGTCTGAAAAAGAAAAAGTAAAAAAAAATGTTGTTAAAAAAAAAAAAAATCTTAGCACCCAGGTGGGAAAGTGATTAGCACTCAAAGGGTTAACTAGTTAATAACTATTTAGTAACTATTGTACCTAGTTAAAATAAATACAAACTTGCCTGTAAAATAAAAATAAACCCTGAGATAGATACATAATATAATTATATTGTAGCTAGCTTAGGGTTTATTTTATAGGAAAGTATTTAGTTTTAAATAGGAATAATTTATTTAATTGTAGTAATTTTTTTCCGATTATTTTAAATTATATTTAAGTTAGGGGGGGTTAGGGTTAGGATTAGACTTAGGTTTAGGGGTTAATATATTTAATATAGTGGCGACGACGTTGGGGCGGAAGATTAGGGGTTAATAAATGTTGGTAGGTGTCGGCAATGTTAGGGACGGCAGATTAGGGCTTAATAAAATTTAACTAGTGTTTGCGATGCGGGAGTGCGGCGGTTTAGGGGTTAATATATTTATTACAGTGGCGGCAATGTCCGGTCGGCAGATTAGGGGTTAAAAAATGTATTTAAGTGTTTGCGATGTGCGGGGGGGGGGCCTCGTTTTAAGGGTTAATAGGCAGTTTATGGGTGTTAGTGTACTTTTTATCACTTTAGTTTTAGTTTTATGTTACGGCGTTAACATATAAATCGCTTAACTCCTGACTTTTAAATGCGGTAGGAGTCTTGACAGGAGAGGGTCTACCGCTCACTTTTTCCAAGACTCGTAATACCGGCGTTAGGAAAATCCGATTGAAAAGATAGGATACACAATTGACGTAAGGGGATTTGCGGTATGCTCGAGTAGCAGAAAAAAAGTGAGCGGTACACCTGTAGCTGCCAGACTCGTAATACCAGCGGGTGTTAAAAAGCAGCGTTGGGACCTCTCAACGCTGCTTTTTAAGGCTAACGCAAGACTCGTAATCTAGGCAAAAGTTTGTGAAAAAGTTAAAAAAGTTTTATAAGATAGTATCTAGTGGTATTAAATATACCAAAATGGGCCTAGATCAATAACTTGGGTTGTCTACTTTAAAAAATATATATAGTTTTCATAGGTAAATCAAAAAATCAAAAGCTATTTCTTTTTAATCAGAGTGATAGCAAAAATGCTGAAAATTCTCTGGTACTTTGGGCAAGTTTTTATCTGAACTATGATTAAAGGAACAGTATAAAAACAGGTATAATTTTATCTTCTGTATCTTTAGCTGTAAAACTACAGGGCATTGTGTGTTACCAGTAATTTATAAATGTGTCATATGTTAATGATATTCTTTTCACTGAAGAAATACTAAACAATGCAACTTTTTTATTGTGCTGACATTTTACGTGATGTGTGCTTCACATCACTTATGCGATTAATTATGTCTGAAGACTATGTTATGCTGTTATACTGCACCATTAACTCCGGATTTGTTTCTATAACAACAGATTTGATAGACAGCTCAGTTTTTCCCACATTTCTAGAGTTTTGTCACTTGTCATTATTCACTCTGTACATTACATGTGGTAGTTTTGTTTCAGTGTCGTCTTGATTAAACACAAACTGAATTGTTGCCTTTGTACATGAGCAGATGTTGCTTTAGCATTTGAAATTTGTAATTTGTTTCCACAACTTATGTTATTAAACTTGAAAAGTAAAATACTAAGACATCTGCAGTTCTGCACTGTTTTGTCTGTCTATTCTAAGAATGAAAAGAGATTTATAAAACTGCAAACCTACTGTATATCATTTAAAGGGACATACTATTGTATACTATAAGTGAGGCAGCATAATGTTAAAAAGATGACAAGAAAATATTACTTGAACATCTCTATGTAAAAAAGTAAGATATTTTACCTCAAAATTACTTGAAAAAATAGTGCTCTGTGAACAGCTATTCTTCAGTTACTGTCAGCTGCATGTTAACCCCCCCCCCAAAAAAAAAATCAGCTTACTTAGTGCTGTTGTCACACTTTGCTTTACTGTGATATTGTGGACTTTCCCTGAAATCTCACAAGATTTCATAGTAAACCTCCTTAAACTGAAGAGGGAAATAACATGACTGTGTCTGCACATACCAGATGCACGCTCAGGACTAGCATCCTGATTTGCTGCTTTTCAAAGTCCCTTTACAATGGGATGTGGCTGCTGAGGACATTTTGAGGTAAAATATCTTCCTTTTTACATAGAGATGTTCAGGTGATATTTTGTAGTCAGCTTTTTACAGCCATGCTGCATCACTTTCCTGTGCTTCAACATTTGAGTATCATGTCCCTATAACTACAATTTCTACCCTACCTTATTGTAACTGGGAGAATTTACCTGTGTAAAAATAGCTTATGTTAATCTGACATCCAAACAAGGAAAGGTGATACATTTGAGATGTTAAGTATATCTTGGCATATCTTGCACTAGTCAGCTGTATAATTGCAAGCATCTTGATGTAAAATACTCAGTGCTGGAGTAGAATCACACACATGTTATCATAGTAAGTGGAATAAATTGAGTGCAAATGATAACATGTAGTACATTATTTTGCACTTGGCCTTGAGCAAACAAAAATGCTTGAACAGGTATTACAAGCTGTTGATTAAATTCTTTATCAAATACTGTATTTTTAGCGCACTGAGTACTTTAAGTGGGAAGCAAAAATAGTGTGTGTGTGTATTACAAGTCCCCATTTCAGTTTTGTGCTTGCAAACAATCCTAGCAACCTGAATTATTGCTTTTAAAAACCTGGTAATAAGTTTTAGCAATTGCTATAGTGCATTCAGACACACATTAAAATGCTATATAACTAAATTAATTGAAGTGCGCTTACTAAGGGTGAAACACAGGGTTAATGGGTTAATAACGAAAAAAGTTTTGGGGAAGGGTTAAATTGATAAGGCATGTGACAACCCAAGACAAACAGGATTACTTTAGAGACCGTCCCGGAGTCATTTGATGATCATCAAACTACTTCAGAAACCATTTGCACATCATCAGGCTTGTAAAGTCATCAGCTAAGGTAACAAATTCTGGGGGATGACTTCAGAATGATTAGCAGATTACCTTACTGATTACTTCACAAACATGAACAGCCAGTGAATGACTCAAATAAATATTTTGCCCTGTGGATATACTTCAGGATGGCTTCTGATGACTAGTCTGGAGTCATCGATTACTTCAGAATGACTCCAGGAAGGTCATGCTTTTTGACAAGGGAAGGGTGTGTGTATGTGTTTATATTTCAAGTCATACACAAAAAATTACCATCATAACTTTTTTAGCAAGGAACTTTTCTGCGCAATAGTCTCCCGAACTCAAGTGTTACCTGACAGGAATAATTTTAGGGCTGTCAATCATAAAAATCTAGTAGGTAGGTGTCAGCAATGTCGGGGCAGCAGATTAGGGGTTAATAAGTGTAATGTAGGTGTCGGTGATCTCGGGGGCGGCAGATTAGGGGTGTTTAGACTCGGGGTTTATGTTAGGGTGTTTAAACATACATCTTCTTTTCCCCATAGGAATCAATGGGGCTGCGTTATGGAGCTTTAAGCTCCGTTATTGTAGGTGTTAAGCTTTTTTTTAGCCGGCTCTCCCCATTGATGTCTATGGGGAAATCGTGCACGGGCACGTCAAAGCAGCTCAAAGCAGCGCTGGTATTTGTGTGCGGTATGGAGCTCAATGCTGCCATATTACCTGCAAACGCTGTTTTTTGGAAAACCTGTAATAGCAGCGCTATTAAAGGTGAGCGGTGGAAATAACTTGCAAGTTAGTAGCAAGCCAGTCATAACGCAAAACTTGTAATCTGGCTGAGAGATTTTAACAGAACTGCATAATAAAATAATTTTTGCAAATTATATTTACATGACATTTATATCTTCAACAACAGCACTGTGTTGAGTGATTTTCATATGTCTGTAGGGATACACATGAACAGTACATAAGCTTTGTCTAAACCTAATATAGACAGAGATGAGTCTTTTAAGTAATCTACATCTTGGTCCTGAATAGCTGTGCCAATAATATACTTTGGAAATGGTTCAACACGTTTCTGTGTCTATACAGGGAGTGCAGAATTATTAGGCAAATGAGTATTTTGACCACATCATCCTCTTTATGCATGTTGTCTTACTCCAAGCTGTATAGGCTCGAAAGCCTACTACCAATTAAGCATATTAGGTGATGTGCATTTCTGTAATGAGAAGGGGTGTGGTCTAATGACATCAACACCCTATATCAGGTGTGCATAATTATTAGGCAACTTCCTTTCCTTTGGCAAAATGGGTCAAAAGAAGGACTTGACAGGCTCAGAAAAGTAAAAAATAGTGAGATATCTTGCAGAGGGATGCAGCACTCTTAAAATTGCAAAGCTTCTGAAGCGTGATCATCGAACAATCAAGCATTTCATTCAAAATAGTCAACAGGGTCGCAAGAAGCGTGTGGAAAAACCAAGGCGCAAAATAACTGCCCATGAACTGAGAAAAGTCAAGCGTGCAGCTGCCAAGATGCCACTTGCCACCAGTTTGGCCATATTTCAGAGCTGCAACATCACTGGAGTGCCCAAAAGCACAAGGTGTGCAATACTCAGAGACATGACCAAGGTAAGAAAGGCTGAAAGACGACCACCACTGAACAAGACACACAAGCTGAAACGTCAAGACTGGGCCAAGAAATATCTCAAGACTGATTTTTCTAAGGTTTTATGGACTGATGAAATGAGAGTGAGTCTTGATGGGCCAGATGGATGGGCCCGTGGCTGGATTGGTAAAGGGCAGAGAGCTCCAGTCCGACTCAGACGCCAGAAAGGTGGAGGTGGAGTACTGGTTTGGGCTGGTATCATCAAAGATGAGCTTGTGGGGCCTTTTCGGGTTGAGGATGGAGTCAAGCTCAACTCCCAGTCCTACTGCCAGTTTCTGGAAGACACCTTCTTCAAGCAGTGGTACAGGAAGAAGTCTGCATCCTTCAAGAAAAACATGATTTTCATGCAGGACAATGCTCCATCACACGCGTCCAAGTACTCCACAGCGTGGCTGGCAAGAAAGGGTATAAAAGAAGAAAATCTAATGACATGGCCTCCTTGTTCACCTGATCTGAACCCCATTGAGAACCTGTGGTCCATCATCAAATGTGAGATTTACAAGGAGGGAAAACAGTACACCTCTCTGAACAGTGTCTGGGAGGCTGTGGTTGCTGCTGCACGCAATGTTGATGGTGAACAGATCAAAACACTGACAGAATCCATGGATGGCAGGCTTTTGAGTGTCCTTGCAAAGAAAGGTGGCTATATTGGTCACTGATTTGTTTTTGTTTTGTTTTTGAATGTCAGAAATGTATATTTGTGAATGTTGAGATGTTATATTGGTTTCACTGGTAAAAATAAATAATTGAAATGGGTATATATTTGTTTTTTGTTAAGTTGCCTAATAATTATGCACAGTAATAGTCACCTGCACACACAGATATCCCCCTAAAATAGCTATAACTAAAAACAAACTAAAAACTACTTCCAAAACTATTCAGCTTTGATATTAATGAGTTTTTTGGGTTCATTGAGAACATGGTTGTTGTTCAATAATAAAATTAATCCTCAAAAATACAACTTGCCTAATAATTCTTCACTCCCTGTATGATATCATTAGATCAATGCACTCTCTGCTTAGAATGTACAACCACATGGGTGCTTAATATTCCAATAAAATATTATTCCACTTTATAAATTGATACTGTCAGAACGTTTACTTAAAAACCATTCCTCAAATAACAAAATACATAATACTAACCAACCACCATTGTTAACCTCTAACTTCTGATACATTTCACCGGCAGGGCTGTTATTGGCACTAATCCTATGCCACTATTACAGCCTTTAAATATAAAAAAACATGTAATAAAAATGCATTGCAATTAGTTTTTGTGTGAATGTGTGTGATGTTTGTGTAAGTATGTGTGTGTGTTTGTGATGTTTGTGTATGTATGTAATGTGTGTATGTGATGTGTATGTGTGTGTGTGATATTTGTGTATGTATGTAATGTGTGTATGTGATGTGTGTGTATGTATGTAATATGTGTATGTGATGTGTATGTGTGTGTGTGATATTTCGTGTATGTATGTAATGTGTGCATGTGATGTGTGTAATGTGTGTATGTGATGTATGTGTGTGATGTGTATATGTGCGTGTGATGTGTGTATATATGTGATGTGTGTATGTGTGTGATTTGTATGTGATGTGTGTATGTATGTAATGTGTCTGTGTGTGTTGTGTGCATCTGTAGCTCATTGGCAAGATGTACCATGTAAACTAAAAGTGTTTGGGGAAATAAACATAGTTTATTGGCAACATGATGCTCAGTTGTATAAGGAAAATGATCAATGTTTATGGCCGTGTTCGGCAAACGCCTCCAGCTAGCCCAGCGCTCACTTGGAGCGTTCGGGGAAGGCTTCCAAGCGACGTGCTGGGCGTTCGCTGAACGCTCAGATGACATCACTCCCAGCTCTTCCAGCTTGCTGGTAACGCTGGGAGTGAGAAGAGCAAGCGTCTTAGCTCACTATGATGCGTCTTGGAGCGTTTTCCCAGCGCCATGTCATCCCTCAGGGCAGAGCTTTCCAAACTTTTCATGTTGGTGACACACTTTTTAGACCTACATCATTTCGCGACACATTAATTCAGTTGTACTAGCAAAAAGGAGGTTAAATTAACTTGTTTTAAAATATACGGACACATACATAAATTATATAATAATAATATGTATTTACAAGTAACAGTATGTATGTGCAAGAATTAAAAAAAAAGTTTAATAACACCAATAGCTACTTACTATTTTAATGGGATTTATGAGGTTGATGGGACGAACACAATTTTTGAATATTTGGTAAAGATACTCGCATTTCATCATCAAGCATTTTTAAGCTTCCCCTTCCTATCCATATATCAAGAGCAGGAGCAGCAATGCACTACTGGGAGCTAGCTGCAAAAAAACCCCTCTGACTTCAGCTCAGCGTTTAAGCTGCCGCCCTCAGAGCTCCGTGAGCCCTACTGACTACTGCCTGCGCTGCAAACACACTGCTGTCCCACTCACTGACTACACATGCAGTCACAAGCCAATTAAGGAGACTACACGTGCAGTCAGGAGCCAATGTGCCGCCAATGTTTCAGTTCCCACTGAGCTGCACCAATTGGTTAAGATGATCTGTGACCCACTAGGTATCAATCATGTGTCAACCATGTGATATGCATAGCAGGCAGGCGGAAAGTCAGAAACCTAAAAAAAATTTTTACAAAAATTAAATTTTAAAAAAATTGTGCTGAAGCAGGGACATACCTACACACTGCTGCCGACACACTAGCGTGTCCCGACACACAGTTTGGAAAGCACTGCCTCAGGGGATTTAACTGGCGCTGGGTCTCGGGCGTTTGCTGAACACGGCCTATAGATAGTGTGTTTGTGAGATATTAAGCAGTGAGCCATGTAAACACAACAACATCAATATCCAGAATATATTTTATAAAGTGTTGTCAGCCATAATTAATAAGATCTGGGTAACCGTTTCTCAGCATTATATGAATATTTCATGAAAATTGGGTTTTTATAGATCTTACTTGATGCAGATAGTATTTATTTTTTATTTTTTTCAAAATTCTATATGAGAGTTCCTACAATTATTTTACCAACAAAGAGATTCATATCTTATATAGATTAAATAGATTAAGCATGCATGCATATATGGTGTGTGTGTATGGCTTAGAGAATGTATATAGAGAAGTTTGTATATCCTTATCCAAAGCTGAGCGGTTAAGGAAATGTTTAGCATATATCAAAACAATAAGAAAATTAAAGGGAAGTTAATATATATAGAAAGTCTGTGTGCTTGCAAGAGAGTGCCAGACTTTCTATGTTGTGTTAATAATTTCACCCTGGCTTGTCTGGGACACTCAAAGCTTTGCAGCTGGCTGTAAGTGCTGGTGAGCACCGAGGGCTGTAAGTTATGCAGGTTCATGGGATGTGTACCCGGCCCATTCCTGTGCTATATATATATATATACAGGGTACTACAATAATGTCCTGCGCTATATAAAACCGCAGAGTTTAAAAAAGCCTAATTTAAGGAAAAAATTAAAATAAAGTACATATGTATATGACAATAAATGTACAAATATTATATCTGAGTAAAAATATAAATAAAAAGTATAAAGAATATATAGAAAAGAAAATGTATTAGATACACAATGGTGAATCCATATAAACTTGTTACAAATCCATAGCGTTAATATACTGTGACAAAGTTGATAGAAGTATTCCCACAATACTCACACGAACAACCCTCAATCATATGAGGTAAGGCTGTAACATCGGAGGTAGAGGAAATCCTATCCAGAGACAGCAGGGATCTCCACTACACAAACCGCTCGACCAGCAGAGACAGCAAGACTCAGTAATCTCTTACCCCACCGTACACCGGATCAATATCTGGGTTTCAGGCAAACTTCAGTATTTTTTTATTCTTGTGCCATTTCGAGGATAATCTCCACTTCCACAGAGGAAGTGGAGATCCCCAGGAAGGAGAGGGAGTGTGAGTATTGTGGGAATACTTCTATCAACTTTGTCACAGTATATTAACGCTATGGATTTGTTACAAGTTTATATGGACTTTGATTCACTATTGTGTATTTGTGTATTTGATACATTTTCTTTTCCATATATTCTTTATACTTTTTATAAAAAAATATTTTTACTCAGATATAATATTTGTTCATTTATTGTCATATTCATTTGTACTTTATTTTATTTTTTCCTTAAATTAGGCTTTTTTTTTAGCTCTGAGGTTTTATACAGCGCAGGACATTATTGTTTTACCTTGTCTTTCCATTTTGTATCGGAGGAATTCGAGGGTTGTCTTCCTTCATTTCTTTACTAATTTGTCCAGCTGCTTGTTTAATACATATATATATATATATACAGTATCCAACAAAAGTCAGTAAATATTTTATTATATCTTTTTATGTGACAACACTGAAGAAATGACACTTTGCTACAATGTAAAGTAGTGAGTGTACAGCCTGTATAACAGTGTAAATTTGCTGTCCCCTCAAAATAACTCAACACACAGCCATTAATGATTAAACCGTTGGCAACAAAAGTGAGTATGCCCCTAAGTGTAAATGTCCAAATTGGGCCCAAAGTATCAATATTTTTTGTGGCCACCATTATTTCCCAGCACTTCCTTAACCCTCTTGGGCATGGAGTTCACCAGAGCTTCACAGGTTGCCACTGGAGTCCTCTTCCACTCCTCCATGACGACATCACTGAGCTGGTGGATGTTAGAGAACTTGCGCTCCCCCACCTTCCATTTGAGGATGCCCCACTGATGCTCAATAGGGTTTAGGTCTGGAGACATGCTTGGCCAGTCCATTACCTTTACCCTCAGCTTCTTTAGCAAGGCAGTGGTTGTCTTGGAGGTGTGTTTGGGGTCATTATCATGTTGGAATACTGCCCTTCGGCCCAGTCGCCGAAGGGAGGGGATCATGCTCTGCTTTAGTATGTCAGAGCACATGTTGGCATTCATAATTCCCTCAATGAACTGTAGCTCCCCAGTGCCATCAGCACTCATGCAGGCCCAGACCATGACACTCCCACCACTATGCTTGACTGTAGACAAGACACACTTGTCTTTGTACTCCTCACCTGGTTGCCGCCACACATGCTTGACACCACCTGAACCAAATAAGTTTATCTTGGTCTCATCAGACCACAGGACATGGTTCCAGTAATCCATGTCCTTAGTCTGCTTGTCTTCAGCAAACTGTTTGCAGGCTTTCTTGTGCATCATCTTTAGAAGAGGCTTCCTTCTGGGACGACAGCCATGCAGACCAATTTGATGCAGTGTGCGGCGTATGGTCTGAGCACTGACAGGCTGACACCCCCACCCCTTCAACCTCTGCAGCAATGCTGACAGCACTCATACATCTATTTCCCAAAGACAACCTCTGGATATGACACTGAGCACGTGCACTCAACTTCTTTGGTCGACCATGGCGAGGTCTGTTCTGAGTGGAACCTGTCCTGTGAAACCACTGTATGGTCTTGCCCACCGTGCTGATGCTCAGTTTCAGGGTCTAGGCAATCTTCTTATAGCCTAGGCCATCTTTATGTAGAGCAACAATTCTTTTTTCAGATCCTCAGAGAGTTCTTTGCTATGAAGTGCCATGTTGAACTTCCAGTGGCCAGTGTGAGAGCAATGTCACCAAATTTAACATACCTGCTACCCTATCACACCTGAAACCTTGTAACACTAACAAGTACAGGACACCGGGGAGGAAAAATGGCTAATTGGGCCCAATTTGGACATTTCCACTTAGGGGTGAACTCACTTTTGTTGCCAACGGTTTAGACATTATTGGCTGTGTGTTGAGTTATTTTGAGGGGACAGCAAATTTACACTGTTATACAGGCTGTACACTCACTACTTTACATTGTAGCAAAGTGTCATTTCTTCAGTGTTGTCACATGAAAAGATATAATAAAATATTTACAAAAATGTGAGGGGTGTACTTACTTTTGTGAGATACTGTATATATATATATATATATATATATATATATATATATATATATATATATATATATTTCTGTGTGTGTATATCAATCAGCGATTAAGCACAATTCTACATATTTAAAGACCAACACACATTTGAATATAATTGTTTTATTTTACACCAATAATAACATAGATGATCACTACATAACATGCAGCATTCCAATATTTTACTACACATATACCAGGGCTCAACAAAGTACTAAATATTCTTACTGGCTCCTAAAATTTAAACAAATGTGTCAAACCCTGACATATACCGTATAAAATTGTAAAAGAATACTTGAAATTTATGAAGGAAATCACTACAGCGAGCACCTGGGAGCTTCAAGTGTAGCTTAGCTGGCCAGACTTCCCTCTTAAGACACATTTCTGGGTTATACCCCTTCCTCAGGTGTCACTGCGATGAGCCCCACGGAGCTTTGAGTACAGCTAAGAAAAGCATTGCTCGTCTGGCCATACTTCCCTTACACTACGCGTTTCTGGGTCACTCCCCTTCCTCAGTTGTCTATATATATATATATAATATATATATATATATATATATATATATATATATAAAAAAATCCAGATACACTGCATTAACAATTTGTGCATGTAGTAATTTTATTATTCAATCTTTTAATTATTTGATGAAAGAATTGTTTTGCGAATGTAAGACTATTTTTTAAATTAGGATTTCCATAAGGTGTACCTATAAACAAATTATGTAACCTGTTTTCTTTCTTTCAATATCTGTCAAATTATTTTATGAAGGTAATTTATAATATTGTTATTATTTTATTGGCAGATTGGAATTAAGATAAGAAGTAATTGTATTTTCTTCCTGATCTAAAACTAAACACTTCCTTAGAGTTAATTTTATGTAATGCTTGTCACTTTGGGATTTCAATAAGCCGCACTGTGTTGCTAAGAGTTGCTGCTAGGAAACCACAGCATCATAGAAAGATTCTGTAATATTTTATGATTGACAAGATACATTGATTCTTAGCTCTGTTATCCAATTTCAATGTCTTTAATGTTTTTAATGTATTTATGTTGGACACATTAGAGTATTTTAGTTATTAAATAGGATAACTCTACCAATATTTTAAATTCTCTGGCTAATCTGCCTTCAGCTGAATTCATTGCCATGGCCACCACTCTCAGATGTAAAAAAAGAATATGAATAATTAATAATGCTTCATAAATATGATAATTTAAAGGTGTGTTGTCTTGAGCTTTCTCCTGGGTCCTTGCTAATTGTGAATCATCACATCTAGTTGATTTCAAGAGACCAGGGAGATGTTTTGGTAACAAAACAAATAAATGCTGTAATTAAAAGATGCATGTGGTAAACATTTAGACATGGAACTGAAGACATTCAAATAGTCTTACAGTTTTTATTTTGTTAAAGGGAAACTAAACCCAATTTTGTTTCTTTCATGATTCAGATAGAGCTTGTGATTTTAAGCAACTTTCTAATTTACTCTTATTATAAATTTTTCTTCATTCTCTTGCTATCTTTATTTAAAAAGCAGCAATGTAAAGCTTAGGGGTCAGCCCATTTTAGGTTTAGAACCCTGGATAGCGCTTGTTATTGGTTGCTACATTTAGCCACCAATAAGCAAGCGTAACCCGGGTTCTGAACCAAAAATGGTCCGGCTTCTAAGCGTTACATTCATGCTTTTTAAAATAAAGATAGCAAGAGAACGAAGAAAAATTGATAATAGGAGTAAATTAGAAAGTTGCTTAAAATTGCATGCTCTATCTGAATCATGAAATAATTTTTTTGGGTTTAGTGTCACTTTAAATGTTATCATTTGTTTATATAGAAGTATGGTTTGTATTGGTTTATGTTTATATTTCAATTGGTGCCTGAAAAGCCTGAGTATCCTTTATAACTTTATTTATTAAAATGACAATAAATTCTAAAATTTTGTATATAAAAGTACATTTTAAACAGGTGAAAAACATTTTTTTTGCAATAATAAAATGCTTATACCCAAGTTGTTCATTTTGCTTGCGGAACAACAGGAAGTGGATGACTGTTTACACCTGATTGATCACAGGCTGATCAGCATAACTCCTGCTGAATTTTGTTTTAAGACTAAAGTGTTTTTCGGACATAGAAAATTATTCTAAATATAGCCATCTGTAGAGCAGGCTTTAACATCTGAGAAGATGGATATGGCTAAGTAAGGAGCTGCTATTTGTAGCACACAGTGCAAATAGAAGGTACCGTTTTAGTGTAAGGCTGGATATCCTCATTGAACATGAACAAGTAATTGGGGTTCTAATGGAATTTAACAAACAGTCCTCACAGTTGCACCATTTTAAATTTGAGACCCTGACCAAGTGTGAGTCACTCAGTGGCCTGAAAAATATAGTGATGCTATGAAAGCCTTACAGCACAACCCTTTAGAGAATATTCTCATCATGCAGGCCACTGAACCAGCAGCAATCTAGAAATGTCTTCATGAGACTTTAAGAAGTGGATAGGAGAGGGACTTATTCCTGACCATCCTGGGACAAAACTAAGAGTAAGGAGATCTGTAAGGGAAGCCAGCTTTAAAGGGAAATGAAACCCAAAATATTTATTTCATGATTCAGATAGAGCATGCAATTTTAAACAGCGTTGTAATTTACTTCTATTATCAATTTTTCTTCATTTTGTTGGTATGTTTTGTTGGAAAGAAGGGGCATAAGCTCAGGAACCAACGTTCTGTCGAAAAAAAATCTACCCGTCAAAAAAATCTACCCGTCAAAAAAAGCTACCCCGATCACTGCGCATGTTTGCTCTGATATCACTGCATCCCACATATGTTGTAAAAACATGTGAAATGCGGTGACTTAAGTGCACGCATGCGCACTGATTCAGGTAGCTTTTTTTGATGTAGAGGAAGAACCTTTAACAAAGTCAACAGTTTTTGTTACTCTAACAGCGTCATGTTTTGACGTAAGTGCCCGCATGCGCACAAAGAGGTAGTAGTAAAGTTTGACAGGAAGGATAATTCCTCACCGTAGTCCTCAGTAGTTTTTTTTTTGTTTTTACACTTCACGGGCAATGGACTTTAATAATAACAATATTATTAAGAATAATCTCATCAATAAAAAAGGATTGAGCATGTTAACACGTCTGTGGTGCATGTATGGGAACTCAGCTTGTAAAATAAAAAACTGAGGAATACAGTGAGGAATTTCTTCCCCAATAAAAAAAGCTACCCTTATGACAGCACATGCGTCCACTTCCATTTTTGGAACATATGTGGAATGCGTTGACATCAGAGCACACATTGTTGGGTTTCATATCCCTTTAAAGTGAATGTAAATTTTAATGAATTAGTGCCCTGTTTTTAAAAATACTATTAAAAACAGGGGCACTTTTATTCATGGAAGTTTACATTGCAGCGTATTTTAAAAAATACTTAACTTTATCTTCTTCAAAGCCGGATCGGCGATCCCCCCCCCCCCCCGCTTCTTCCTGCTGTACTTACACAGCAATGATGTAACCGGCTTCCTCCAATCACAATGTGGCCTCACAAGATGGACGCTCTAGGGGGGAAGTCATGATTGGAGGAAGCCGGTTTTGTCATTTGTGACGTAGGTACAGAGGACCTGCAGGTAGGGGGATCACGATCCGTCTTTGCAGAAGATAAAGGTAAGTATTTTTTAAAATACACTGCAATGTAAACTTTCATGAAATTTGTGAGTATTAGCTAGGTTAACTAATTAAATTGATTTTACTTTATTCTTAAATACATATTTATATACAGTCTCATAACTATTACAATGATGCAACATTATATACTAACATGTTATTAATATCAATATCACAATGAGCAATATTTGTAGCATTTTTGCAATCTAAGAAAGTATCTGTAAAAATCTAGTATGTTTCCATTATTTTCTGAATAACCTTCAGGCTTGAATTTGTGTTATACTCCAGCATATTTACTTATCTAGATAAGCCAGGATAAGTTGTTTTTTTTCCATAGAAATCAATTGCACATAATGGCCAAAATTCACCAAAAGTTATTCCAAGTAGATCCTGGAAAATGGAGAGATAACTGAGCTTGGAAGCAATGAACCTTGAGAGGTTGTAAAAATATACTTCCAAAGGCATAAGAAAGGCTGCAATTTAATATAAATTGTAATAAAAAATATGATCATATCAGATAAAATACTGTATAATAGAATTTCCAAGATGAAATAAATCATAATAGAATTTGCAAGATCAAATGCTGTTATAATGAGGTCTGAAAACATAATTATATTCATTTTTTGTGCTAATATTAGAGACCAGAGAGAAGTCAGTAAAACAAAAAAAAAGTGGATTGGGCAATCTACTGAGATGCTTTGTATACTCTTCTTAACAACATGACAGCAATATCTATGTAACATTAATATTAAAGGGACATGAAACCCACATTTTTTTGCTTTCATTTTTCAGATAGAGAATACAGTTTTTAAAAAGTTTTCAATTTACTTCTTTTAGCAAATTTGCTTTGTTCTCATGTTATTCTCATGTTATTCTTTGTTGAAGAGATATCTATATAGGTAATGTGCACATTTTTAAAGCACTACATGACCGGAATAGTGCTGTTATCTAGTGCTCTTGCAAATGTATAACACTGTTGCAAAACTGCTGCCATATAGTGCTGTAGACACGTGCGCACCCCTGAACTTACCTTCCTGCTTTTCAACAAAGGATAACACAAAAACTAAGAAAATAATATATGATAATATTTAATTGGAAAGTTGTTTAAAATTGTAAGTTCTATAAAAAAAAATTGGAGTTTTATGTTCCTTTAAGATTCCAGGAGATATTTCCAAGTTTTTTTCCAGTACATTAAAGGGACACTGAACCCAAATATTTTATTTCATGATTCAGATAGAGCATGACATTTTAAGTAACTTTCTAATTTACTCCTATTATCAATTCTTCTTCGTTCACTTTCTATCTTTATTTGAAAATAAGGCATCTAAGCTTCTTTTTTTGGTTCAAACTCCGGACAGCACTTTTTTTTTGGTGGATGAATTTATCCACCAATCAGCAAAAATAACCCAGGTTATTCACCAAAAATGGGCCGGCATCTAAACTTACATTCTTGCATTTCAAATAAAGATACCAAGAGAATGAAGAAAATTTGATAATAGGAGTAAATTAGAAAGTTGCTTAAAATTGCATGCTCTGTCTGAATCACAAAAGAAAAAATTTGGGTTTAGTGTCCCTTTAAGGAAGAATTATTTTGTGAAGTTTTCTTGTGGTTCTTACATTAAACATTAATAATACAAATTCTTGTTCCTTTATTTGTGCTTTAAAAGAACTGTACCTATTAACCAGGGTATCTTTGCAAGACACAATTAGTACAGATTTGCTTAGCTCCTTTGACTGCATTGATCTACAGTTGAACCTAAAAGTCAGGTACTCTGTTTTGCTGCCTAACATGCAGGTATTTGTAGGTTAAGGACATTTTAGATACCTGACAATATCTTAACAAGGAGATTCAAATAGATAGCTGCAGAACAAATCCCATGCACTTCCACTAGGCCATTGTTTCTCAACTGCGGTCCTTTCATTATAGCTGAACCAGTGCACAGGTGAAATAATCAGCTGATCAGTAACCATGGTTACTAACCTGCTCTTAACCATCATCTAACTACTTCACCTGTGCACTGGTTCAGTTATAATGAAAACCTGGTTTCTTGGGGTTACTTGAAGACCTAAGTTGAGAAACAATGGCCTAGAGGAAGTGCATGGGATTTGTACTACAGCTATCTATTTGAAACTCCTTGTTAAGATATTGTCAAGTATCTAAAATGTCCTTAACCTACAAATACATGAACACATATCACCTGGGTTGGATACAATCCGACCTGTCTGTAGCAGTCTTCTATTTTGTTGTGACTGCACACAAAGAATTAGATGTTAGGTGTATCCAACCCAGGTGATCTGAGTTCACAAATTGAGCTAGAGAATTGCTTAGCTTAAACCATACACATACATTCTCAAATAGCTGCATCTTCTACTTTAAAAGGCTCGATTAATCAAGCGAGGGTGGACAGGGGTGTACATATTGGCTACCGGAATTTACTATTGCATGCAAGCGCTATTTTGCGCTTGCGTGCAACACTGCCCCCTGCCTGTGCACAGCCAATCACGCGTGGGCAGGAGCTGTTAATTTCCCTGGTTGGACGAGACCGATGACATTGAAATTGTCCAGCTAAGAGGGGGAGAAGAAGGTAGGAAGCAGTAGTCTGATGCTTGATAAATACTGACTGCAGGTTCTCTTGTGAAAACCCTTTAACTGTGGATGATGACGAGTGGTTGTCATCTGCTCAATTCCTTAAGTGCAGATGACAACCACATGTCGTCATCCGGGGAGGGGGGCATTTTTGAGCTTATCCTGGCCCCCATCTGCAGTTACAGGCCCGTACAAGAAGGCCAAGGTTTCAGCTCCCTTAAGTCCTAGAAACCCACCATTTGAAAGGCAAGCGCCTGCTAGTGGTATATAGTGCACCCATTAAAAAAAGAAAAAAATTAAAATGCACACTTTTTTAACCCCTTCATGCTGTTAGGACGTTCCATGCCATCCTTCACCATTAAATTCCATCACTGTTAGGATGGTGTGGAACGTCATACGTTATATGATGTTCTGCAGCCTCTACCTTCTGCGTAATCAAGAATCGGACTGGGGGGGGGGGGTGGCATGCCTAGCAGCATATACAGTCCACCATGAACCAATCCTGGCCTTGAAATCATGTGATTGTAATTTTTCCAGCAGGTGTTTGCATCGGAACTTGCACTAAAGGGTTTAATAATGGGGTCTCTAGGCACATATACCAGCTCATTAAAAAGGTCTGACTACCAAGACCACTTATTATAAAGACTAAAAGTCCTTCTTTAAAATAATGCCTGTCTATAGGTTTTTAATAGCCAGGTGATCACTGCAGTAATAGTGATCACCTGTAGTGAATAAATATGCATTTATTTGAATAGAGACTCATGGGAGCCCCTACGTGCACATCAAAGTCATTTAGTTATACCTAAAGTCCATGATTTATAAGAGGTCAACCCTTCTTGTTTTCCACAGTTTATACACACACACTATTGTTTTCAAGCTTATTTATTACAATTTTAAGAAAAATATGCACTTTTTTACACTTTGTATTGTACAGTTCTCAGGTTTCATTATATATTCATTATATATACAAATATATACAATGTGCATATATCTCATATTTATATATATATATATACACATAAAATGTAAGTTTATTTGTAAATGTAAACTAGAGATTAAAGGGACACTCAAGTCAAAATTAAACTTCATGATTGAGATAGAGCAGTAATTTTAAACAACTTTCCAATTTACTTCCATTAACAAAATGTGCACAGTCTTTTTATATTTACACTTTTTAAGTCACCAACTCCTACTGAGCATGTGCAAGAATTCACAGCATATATGCATTTGTGATTGGCTGATGGCTGTCACATGGTACAGGGGGAGTGGAAATAGACATAACTTTGCAATTTATTTAACAAAAATCTACTACTCATTTGAAGTTCAAACTAAGTGTAATTGCATTGTCTTCTTATCATGCATTTGTTGATTATGCAAATCTACAGTGTTGACTGGTCCTTTAAGCACAGTACTAAGATTACCCCTATAAACTATTATAAACAAAATAATTTCTAGATAACCCATCAATTTAACTCTATTGACCTGTCCTATTGTTGTTAGAAAAATGAAGTGGGTAATATATCTAACTACAAATTGTTAATCTAGTTTTTTAAGCACTGTTGTTATTCAGAGGCGCAAGTTCTAAATCAGTCAAAAGATGGGATTTAAAGACTATAATTAGACTCTTTGATCTCACTTAATTATGTCTCTCAGGCTAAACCTATCACTAGATAATTATCCAGCAAAACACTACAGGGGCCATAATATGCATTTGACCCAAAATACCAGGATTTTCTTGGTGACAGGCCCATATAGTCTACTGCATATTAACTAATTTAGGGCTAGATTATGAGTGGCGCACTAACAGTTGTGTGCGAGCGAGCGATAATAAGTTTATCGTGTCTTATTGCACGTGTCAGAAGTAGCGCTCGTATTACAAGTTGAAAGTAAATGCGTTAGCTCAAGCACAATTGAATTGAATGCACTTTAAGATAGCGCAACTTCAGCGCTCTGGTTAACTGTTACGCTCAAATAAAAAGTTTCACAAAACACATCAAAATTACATTTAAAACTTTTTTTTTTCATTTTTCACATTCCATTGACTTCTATGGGAGAATAAATTAACATGGTCGCTATATTCGACGTTCGGGTTTTTGCGCAAGTTGCGTTAGCGCACAAGAGAAAACGTATTTCTTTCAGCTTGTAATACGCTTGCTACCCAACTAGTGCAAAAAGCCAAAGTCTACTGCTTCACTCATAATCTAGCACTTAAAGGGCTAATGACATATCCAACAAACATGCACTACTCAATTTGATGTCAGGAACACATATAAGATTATTGCAGTAATAATGCATTTTATCCCATGAAACCTTTTTCAGAACTTAAAATGAATTTGTCCTGTTACGAAAATCACTTATTTTACAGTCTCGTCAGAATAAAACATTCAATGGTGTTTTTTTAAAAAAAATTGAGTGAATGTATGAACAAAAATTATAGCTATGCATGAGTGATACTCTTTGTCTTTTTGCTCAAATCTATTTTAAATGTTTTTCTCTAGTCTTCTATTCACCTCCAGGATGAAATTCAAAATTCAAAACTTTAATTGTAAAGCTCTCTATAACGAGGAACCACCTTCATATCGCACAACATCTGTACACATTTCCTTAGTATCCTCCTTTGTTCTGTTAATAATCTATACATCTCTTACCCATCACCACCATCATATTCCTCTCTCTATAGTAGGGTTACCAGACATCCATTTTTTAAAAAGGTTTGCCTCTTTATTTCAGCAGCAGCAGCAGCAGGGATTTCCTTGTTGGAGAAGCAGATGGAGGGGGGGGGGGGGGTAAAAGCCAATTTCTCTGTCCCCAGACTACTTATAGGGACATTTGAGGAGAGTCTTCTCTTTCAAAACCTACTAGATATGAAAATTCTATAACCTCATTTCTAAAGTCTTTAAGTTCCATGTGAGTACAACATTCTTAGCTGGTACTCTTGATATTGTTGATTTACTCTACACTCCATAGTCAACATACTCTTTAAATGAAAACTTAAGTCAAAATTAAACTTGCATGATTTAGATAGGACATGAAATAAAAATCCAATTTAATTATGCACAGTCTTTTTGTATGCACACTTTCTGAGGCACCAGCTCCTACTGAGCATGTGCAAGAGTTCACAGTGTATACAGTATTAATGATAATTTAGGTAATTATCTTGACCATGTGTTCCTAACAACTTACATTTAGAATGTGATCTCTTTCATCTATGATTAAACACCAGTAGGGGGCGCAAAATGCATCAGACACGTACCTATGCTGTTATTTCACGCCTGCCCTGCTTTGATGTTGTGCTTTTTAATGATGTGAAATAAAGTTTCAAGTTTTTATTTTTACTTATGTACCTTGAATCGCTACTTTTTTGTGCCCTTACTACTGTTGGCGAGTCGGAGCCCTCGCTCAGTAGCAACTCCTACCCTGACTTAGCGCACCGGATATACGTGTTGTGTTTACTCAGCATTCAGTATGTTACATCCTGAAGCCACGACAAGTGTAACAGTGTGATCTCTTTCAGTAGCCATCAAATCCTTCTATCATAATTTGTATACTCTTCTTTTGCTTTACCCTATACAGTGCGGTGAAATAAGATGATGTATACCAAAGAAAATTATAGCAACATTTTCTTGTCACTAACAAATCTTGTATCATTGGTCACATCTTGCATTTATTCCTCTCAATTCAAGTATTTTATAAATATCACAGCAGTAAATTCTAGACTCATAATGGTCCATTAATGAAGCTATGATGGAGATTTGGTGTCCTTGTGGTGCAGTCATAATATTCAACCTTATGTTAAGAAGTTGGTTTAAGTCCCCCAACCCAGACTCATTTTCCTAGAGTGATTGAAGAGCGCTGCTCTCTTGCAATTGGTTGCTCAATAGCAGAGAGCGAGGCTGCACAATAGGGATGGGCAAATGTTTCTAAAAATTCTAAATTTAAAATGAATTTTGATCCATTCGTTCGTTCAAATCGAATTTCGAATGTTTATATAATATATTTTTTATTGAAAAATTTGAAAATATTTGTTCGAATAATAGAATGTTTAGCTATGTATTCATTCAATTTCAAAATGTAAAATTCGAATTTAAATGTGACATTTGAATTTGAATGTATTATTTGAATTCAAAATAGTATTTCTAGTCTACAACTGTGTTTAAAAAAGTAATATTTTAATTTGAATGTCACATTCAAATTGGAAATAGTATTTCTAGTCTAATACTGTGTTTTTTAAATGTAATATTCGAATTCGAATGTAACATTCAAATTCGAAATAGTATTTCTAATCTACAACTGTGTTTAATAAATGTAATATTCGAATGCTACATTCAAATTCAAATGTCACATTCGAATTCGAAATAGTATTTCTAGTCTAATACTGTGTTTTATAAATGTAATATTCGAATTTGAATGTGACATTCGAATTCGAATGTAACATTCAAATTCGAAATAGTATTTCTAGTCTACAGCTGTGTTTAATAAATGTAATATTCAAATGCTACATTCGAATTCGAATGCTACATATGAATTTGAATGTGACATTCGAATTGGAAATAGTATTTCTAGTCTACAACTGTGTTTTTGAAATGTAATATTCGAATTTGAAATAGTATTTCTAGTTATAAATGAAATATTCAAATTCAAATGTCACATTCGAATTTGAATGTCGCATTCGAATTCGAAAGTGACATTCGAATTCAAAAGTGAAATTTGAAAACTGTAAATAACATTCGATAATAAAAATTTTAAGAATATTAGTTCTTTTCAACATTCTATTATGTAAATCAAATTTCTGCAATAACATTCGTTCTAACATTCGAATTCGAGTATAAACACATTCGCCCATCCCTACTGCACAAGCTCTTTCCCTTACTGGGAACCTTGCCCACCCACATGTTAATAAATAGTGACCATTTATATATTTACTGACATTATTACTCACATTTATCTTTGTCCCTTTGAAGACAGAAAGTGAACAGATGAACTTTGCTAATGTACAATATTTTATGCTATTTTCAACCTTCATGTTTATAAGAAAAAAATGTTTAACAAAACCTCTATATCACTGGTTTTCAAACCTGTCCTTGGGCCTCCCTAACATGCCAGATTTTCAGAATTACCTTGGGTGAGAGCAGGTTAATAACCATGTTTCATGTTCATCAGATGATTATTTCATGTGTGCTCTAGTTCAGATTTCCTCAAAATCTGGCCTGTTAAGGAGGCTTGAGAAAAGGTTTGAAAACCATTGCTCTATATAAAATAATATATTCAAATAAATAATATTTTAAGGACATTTGCTACCCCAGTTATTTCATGTAATATAAATGCTGAGCTAAATAAAAACAAAACCCACATAGATTAGGACAAGTAAATGGGATATGAAAATACAAATGAAATAGTCATGCTTCAGATAAAGGGTGCAGTTTTGGAAAACAATACTTTCTAGTTTCTGTTATTTCACTACCACTTAATCTTGTTATTTTTTGTTGAAACTTAGCATCTTTCCAATAGGGTACATCTAGATATGCTGAGGAGCGTGCACAAGACATAAAGGGACATGAAACACTATTTATTTATTTCATGATTCAGATATAACATTCAATTTTCAACAACTTTACAATTTACTTATATTATCTGATTTGCTTTGTTCTCTTTGTATCCTTTATAGAAAAAAAATACCTAGCTAGGCTTGGGTGCTGATTTGTGGCTGCACATATATAGCTTACAGATGTATTCAGCTTGCTCCCAGTAATGCATTGCTGCTGCTTCAATAAAGGATACCAAGACAATGAAGCCAAATTGATAATACAGTCCTGGCCAAAAGTTTTGAGAATGGCACAAATATTAATTTTCACAAAGTCTGCCTCAGTTTTTATGATGGCAATTTGCACATACCCCAGAATGTTATGAAGAGGGATCGGATCAGATCAAGTCCCTCTTTGCCATGAAAATGAACGTAATCCCCAAATAAAAATTCCACTGCATTTCAGCCCTGCCACAAAAGGACCAGCTGACATCATGTCAGTGATTCTCTAGTTAACACAGGTGTCGGTGTTGACGAGGACAAGGCTGGAGTCATGCTGATTGAGTTAGAAAAACAGACTGGAAGCTTTAAAAGGAGGGTCGTACTTGAAATCATTGTTCTTCCTCTGTTAACCATGGTTACCTGCAAAGAAACACGTGCAGTCATCATTGATTTGCACAAAAAGGGATTCACAGGCAAGGATATTGCTGCTACTAAGATTGCACCTAATTCAACCATTTATCGGATCATCAAGAACTTTAAGGAGAGAGGTTCAATTGTTGTGAAGAAGGCTTCAGGGCCCCCAAGAAAGTCCAGCAAGTGCCAGGACTGTCTCCTAAAGTTGATTGAGCTGCGGGATCGGGCACCACCAATGCAGAGCTTGCTCAGGAATGGCAGCAGGCAGGTGTGAGTGCATCTGCAAGCAAAGTGAGGCAAAGACTTTTGAAGGATAGCCTCGTATCAAAGAGGGCAGCAAAGAAGCCACTTCTCTCCAGGAAAAAAACATCAGGGACAGACTAATATTCTGCAAAAGGTACAGGGATTGGACTGCTGAGGACGGGGTAGTCATTTTCTCTGATGAATCCCCTTTCAGATTGTTTGGGGCATCCGGAAAAAACCTTGTCAGGAGAAGAAAAGGTGAGCGCTTCCATCAGTCCTGTGTCATGCCAACAGTAAAGCATCCTGAGACTATTCGTGTGTGGGGTTGCTTTTCAGCCAATGGAGTGGGCTCACACCCAATTTTGCCTAAGAACACAGCCATGAACAAAAAATGGTACAAAAACATCCTCCAAGAGCAACTTCTCCCAACCATCCAAGAACAGTTTGGTAATGAACAATGCATTTTCCAGCATGATGGAACACCTTGTCACAGGCAAAAGTGATAACTGAGTGGCTTGGGGAACAAAATCCTGTGGTCAATCCTCAAGAGGCAGGTGAACACCCCCCCCCCCCCACACACACACACAAATTCTGACAAACTCCAAACATTGATTATGCAAGAATGGGCTGCCATCAGTCACGATGTGGCCCAGAAGTTGATTGACAGCATGCCAGGGCGAATTGCAGAGGTCTTGAAAAAGAAGTGTCAACACTGCAAATATTGACGCTTTGCATAAACTTAATGTAATTGACCCTTATGAAATGCTTGTAATTATACTTCAGTATACCATAGTAACATCTAACAAAAAGATCTAAAAACACTGAAGCAGCAGACTTTGTAAAAAATTATATTTGTGTCATTCTCAAAACGTTTGGCCAGGACTGTAGAAGTAAATTGGAAAGTTGTTTAAAATTGTATTCTCTATCTGAAACATCAAAGAAAAAAATTGGGTTTCATGTCCCTTTAAGCACTATAAGTATAGTGTTCAAAAAATGAGCACACACCTGAACCTACCTTGTTATGCTTTCATAGAAAGGAGCTGGGGACTTTGTAAATGTAATAATAGAAGTAAATTAGAAAGTTTTTATAAAATGGTATACTCTATCCGAATGTTTCCTTTTAACTTCTATATCTCTTGAAGTTTCCCTATGTCATGGCTGATTTTATTAGCTATGTTATAGGTCATATATAATACATAACATTACATTTAAAAAAAAAAGCAAATCTATTTTTTCTTTTTTTTTTTTTATTTTGTTTTCATAACAAACTAACTTCTACATCAAATTTCCCCAAAAATGTAATTTCAGTTAATTTGTAAGATACATTCAGTTTATCAAATGCTGGGAGATTTTCAGTGCAGTTAATTCTTGGAAATCTGAGGGGGGGGGGGGGGGGAATCCAGTAATTAATAAATAAATAAAAAAAATAATAATAAAAAAAAAAATATATATATATATATATATATATATATATAATTGGCGTCTAAGGGCTGTTTTTTATTTTATTTTGTCTACAGCTAAATCAAGGGGACCAAGAATTTATTCACGCAAACAGTAAATGTTCCGAGCAGTTCAAATATTTACCACCAAATGACTTAAAGGGACACTGAACCCAAATTTTTTCTTTCGTGATTCAGATAGAGCATGCAATTTTAAGCAACTTTCTAATTTACTCCTATTATCAAATTTTCTTCATTCTCTTGGTATCTTTATTTGAAATGCAAGAATGTAAGTTTAGTTGCCGGCCCATTTTTGGTGAACACACTGTGTTGTTCTTGCTGATTGGTGGATAAATTAACCCACAAATAAACAAGTGCTTTCCATGGTCCTGAACCAAAAAAATTGCTTAGATGCCTTCTTTTTCAAATAAAGAAAGCAAGAGAATGAAGAAAAATTGATAATAGGAGTAAATTAGAAAGTTGCTTAAATGTGCATGCTCTATCAGAATCATGAAAGAAAAAATTTGGGTTCAGTGTCCCTTTAACTTTGATGAGGCTCATCAATGTGTAAATGTACTTTTAAATTTATAGTACAGTTTCTTAGGCACATATTTATAATGATTTTGAAAAAGCACTAATAGCAACTTTTTTTTTAGCTTATTATCTCGCTATAGAGGGTGATTTTAGTGTTGAATAGGTAACTATGAAATACCTCTGAGTCAACCTGAGTCTTAAAAAAACATGATTGTCTGATCGGTAGGCTCAGTCAATTTATATCTCCCTATATCTGGTTAAACTTGAATCTCTGGACACAACAATATTTTCATAACATTTTCTTTCTTTTTTCTTTTTTTCTCTTATAAAAAGCTCTTTGCTGATACAGGGCATGAAAGTAAAAATTCAACTTTCTGTATTCAAAGAGAGTATGCAGTTTTAAAGGGACAGTTTAGTTGAAATGAAACTTTCATGATTCAGATAGGGCATGCATTTTTTAACAACTTTCCAATTTTCCTTTATCATAAAATTTGCTTTGTTCTCTGGGAATTCTTAGTTAAAAGCTAAACCTAGGTAGGCTCATATGCTAATTTCTAAGCCTTTGAAGGCCGCATCTAATCTAAATGCATTTGACCATTTTTTACAGCTAAAGGGCGTTAGTTCATGTGTGCCATATAGATTCTCAAGTGTGCTAGTTCATAAGTGTAGAGAGAGTTATAACAACGGAGTTATACAAAGGAGTGGACAACAGAGATAAGTACTTTCAAATTTCCAAAATTAAATGCAAACATGCTACACTTTCTAATATCTTTATTAACCTTTTCCTCCCTTCTCGTTAAAGTCACAGCTCTTCCATTCACAAACAGCACTCAGAACATTCATATTTCTCCTTCTCTTCTACCTTTCCCTCTCTACAACACTCATAAACTCTATTCCTATCTCACATCCCTCAGCCAGCCATGCTTCACTGATCCTAAACTTAAACACTCACATAAGACACATTCTCATCTCCTTTCGCTCACCATCTTTCTTCTTGCAGCTGGGGATGTCTCGCCTTACCAGGTCCACCCTCTGCTTGCCTCAGATCACTACCCCAAATGACACCTCATACACCTTCCCCACGTAACCCTCTAAACCTCATTAACTGCAACTTTATTAGTACACCCCAATTCTTGTGTGCCCTCTGAAATGCACGCTCGGTATGCAATAAGCTTACATCTATTTACGACCTATTTATTTCACGTTCACTTAACCTGTTAGCCCTCACTGAAACTTGGCTTTCCTCCTCTAACACAACTGCTGTAGCCTCTCTGTCCTATGGCGGTCTGCATTTCAGTAACACTCCCAGGCCTGGAGACAAACAAGGAGAAGGAGTAGGTATTCTCTTGTCTCCACACAGTACCTTTCATGGCATTCCATCACCTCCCTCTCGTTCCTTCTCATCTTTTGAAGTTCACGCTATCCGCCTCTTCTCCCCTATAGCTCTTCGTGTTGCAGTTATCTATCGGCCCCCTGGCGCAGCATCACAATTTCTGGACCACTTTGAAGCCTGGCTTCCACATTTTCTCTCTTGTAATGTCCCTTCTCTCATCTTAGGGGACTTCAACATACCCCTTGATACTCCTAATATGCCTGCTGCCTCTAAACTTCTATCTTACCACCTCTTTAGGCCTGTCCCAATGGACAACATCTCCAACACACTGTGAAGGCAACTCCATAGACCTGGTCTTCACAAATCTCTGTGCTGTTTCCAACTCCCTTAACCTCCCCTTTCCTCTCTCTGACCATCATCTACTAACTTTCTCTGTTATTCTACCTGCTACATCTTTGCAAGCCCCCAAAAAACTGCTACCTTACAGGAATTTAAATGTCCTCTGCTCTCTTACATTTCATCCCTCTCTTGTCCAAACCTCGTAACTCTACAGTATAATTTGGCACTAAAATCAACACTTGACAAAACTGCAACCTCCACTCTTCGACGTACATCAATCACTTGACGGCAACCGTGGCACACTAAACAGACCAGATATATTCAGTGATGCTCACGGACTGCTGAATAGCAGTGGAGTAAATCACGCACCTGTGCTAATTTCCAGCATTATAAATTCACCCTTAAGTCCTACAACTGGCCAAACAAGTCTATTTCTCCTCCCTTGTGTCATCTCATGCATCCAACCCCAGAAAGCTGTTCTCAACCTTTAACTCACTTCAATGTCCGCCTGCCCCCCCCCCCCGCCGACTACCAACCTCACTGCTCAGATTATTGCTGATCAGTTCAAAAAGAGATCTGCACCTCACACCCCTCAAACCCAGCAATCCTACCCACCCCTTCTATTAACAAAAATCTATGTTACTTCCCTCCTGTAACAGAGTAAGAAGTCTCTGCACTTCTATCCTTGGCTCAGCTCACAACCTGCCCACTTGATCCTATTCCTTCACAACTTATTCCCTCTCTCTCTCTGCTTCACTAACCCCTACCCTAACTCATCTCTTTAACCAATCTCTCACCGCTGGCACATTTCCTGACACATTCAAGCATGGGCCAATCCTAAAAAAGCCCTCGCTTGACCCCTCCTCGCCTTCTAACTATCGACCGGTCTCCTTACTTCCCTTCACTTCAAAATTATTGGAACGACTAGTCTATAATCGGCTAACTCAATTTCTCACAACTAACTCCTTACTTGATCCACTACAATCTGGTTTCCACCCTAAACACTCAACAGAAAACCGCTCTTGCTAAAGTAACAAATGACCTGTTATCAGCTAAAGCAAAAGGCCATTACTCATTACTAATTCTTCTTGACCTGTCCGCAGCTTTTGACACAGTTGACCATCCTCTCCTCCTAAAAATACTACATTCATTTGGCATCCGAGACACAGCCCTCTCCTGGTTTGCATCATATCTGTCAAACCGCTCATTTTCAGTTTCCTTTAACAACATATCTTGTGATCCTTTGCCTCTCTCAGTTGCTTGCTTTTCTCTCTCTATACATCCTGCCTTGGAAAACTTATAGCCTCCTTTGGATTCCAGTACTTCTTATATGCTGATGATACACAAATCTATCTTTCCTCTCCTGATATCTCTCCCTCTTTACTCAAACAGATTTCTGACTGCTTCTCTGCAATTTCCTCTTGGATGTCTTCACACTACCTCCAACTCAATCTGTCAAAAACTGAGCTGCTTCTTATCCCCCCTCTTCGAGACATCCAACACCTGAAATTTCTCTGACAGTTGGAGACTCTATTCTCAACACCTCACCCCAGGTCTGCTGTCTTGGGGTCACACTAGACTCAGAACTCACATTCAACCCACATAAACAAGCGCTTACCAAATCTTGCCGTTCACACCTACGCAACATTTCCAGAATTCATCCCTTCCTTACTCAAAAAAACTACAAAAATATGTATTCATTCCCTCATTTTGTCACGTATTGATTATTGCAATCTACTCCTAAATGGCTTTCCAAAACACCACCTCTCCTCCCTCCAATCTATTATGAATGCTTCTGCTAGACTCATCCACCTAAGTCGCTGATCTACATCAGCTGCTCCGCTCTGCCAGTCTCTACACTGGCTCCCCATACATTCCAGAATACAATTTAAAGTATTAACCCTAACTTACAAAGCACTCAACAGTCTAACTCCCAACTATATTTCCTCTCTCATCGTGAAATATTCCCCATCCCGTCCTCTTCAATCAACCTCTGACCTACGTCTCTACCACTCCTGTTATCTCTACGTCCCACTCCTGTCCTCTGGAACTCTCTACCCTGCTCCATAAGACTGTCTCCAACCTTGTATAGCTTCAGACACTCCTTGAAAACTCAACTATTCAGAGAGGCTTACCATCTCTCCTCCATCCCTCATCCGAACCAAACTAATACATGTACATGAACTTCCTGACTTACTGCTGCAAATAAAACCGATGTAACAAGCTACCCCAACCTTATGTCTCTGCACCCTAAACCTATAGACTGTGAGCTCTCCAGAGCAGGGCCCTCTTCCTCCTGTACTAGATTTGTTTAGTTTTGTTATGTTTTGTATTTTATCACAAATCTTTGTCATTGTATACCCCTATCATTGTACCCAGCGCTACGGAATTTGGCGGAGCTTTACAAATAAATGATAATAATAATAATAACATTGAGCTCATGTCGTGAAGTTACTTCGCTCACGCCTGTGAAGTTACTTATGAGAGGGCATTGAGTGGCTAAAATACAAGTCTCTTAAAAAAACTAAGATAAGGGGGCAGTCTGCAAAGGTTTAGATACAAGGAAATCACAGAGGTAAAAAGTATATTAATATGACAGTGTTGATTATGCAAAACTGGGGAATGGGTAAAAAAGGGATTGTCTATCATTTTAAACAATAAAACTCTGGAGTAGACTGTCCGTATAAGAGACCTTTTTATTTACATGTGTTAGCAAATTTACCTAATTCCTTTTGTATCCTTTGTTGAAAAGTATACCTAGATAGGCTCAGGAGCAGCAATGCACTACTAAGTACTAGCTGTCTATTAGTGGCTGCACACCTTTTGTCATTGGCTCACAAGATGTGTTCAGCTAAGTCCCAGTAGTGCATTTCTGCTCTGTTGCTGACTTTAACAGTGTGATTAACCCTATTAAAGTGCCATAAAACATGTTGAGATCTGTGCATATCCTAAAAGGGCTTATTAAGTAAAAATAATGTGCATAAAAACATTGTTTCAAAATTGCTGGCAAGTATTTTAAAATAATTTTCAAAAATAAGCAAAATTATTTACATAGCCATGTTGTCTGGAGTAGTCTGATCCACCCCCCTTATCAGTGTTTAACATCAGAAACACAGGCATTGTATTTCAACTGAGTTCACAGCTGCTTATTTGCTTCTAAGCATGCTCCAGCAGATAATGAGTGTTCACTTTTGCATTCTACCAAATCAATGGTAGATATAGATACAGCCATAGAAGGAAATGTGTGTTAGAGCTGTACAATTCGGAAACTTAAAAGAAAGGGTTAATAATGAGGCACTGCAGTTTAAATTTGCAGGTAAAGTAATTAAAGTACATAATATTATATTTTGTCTCTATCCCAACTTGTTTTATGTCCCTTTAATGCTCTAAGAGCTTTTTATTTTTTCAGTTTTATGTCCTTTTAAAAAACAAAATGAACTTTCCTTTAATTAGCTTACAACTGCCAAATTTATTTATAGAGAATTTTATTCAGTGCAAATACCTTGTACATGGATGGCATGATATGTGATAAAACAAGTTGTATAATATTATTATCTGCTTCTTCTGTAGTTTGTTGCAATGCATTGGTCAGCGTGTTTGCAATAAAAGTATTTAAAATAGTTCATGTATACTAGAGAAGAAACAACTCTACTGAAATATATTCATCTGAACTGTAAAACACACATTATAATAAAGTTGAAGTACTTGTGTTCTTTCCTAAATAGGAGTGACATGTTACTAATTTAAATGCTGCTTTTTGATTTTATGAATTGGTGATAATGAAGGCCCCGCCATAGTGCACTTAATCTACAAATCATTCAAGATTGTTTATAAACTGTTTATGCTGACATATTCTGTATTCCTTTTTTTTTAGGTAACTGTTCTTGTCCTGTTTGCTCTGGCATTCCTGGCCTGCGTTGTGTTTCTTGTAGTCTACAAGGTGTACAAATATGACCATGCTTGTCCTGAAGGATTTGTGTACAAGGTAAGATACAAATTGCCAAGGAGCTTGAAAATTTTTATCGACCAATTACCTTTGACTGGAAGAGATCTGCATCACTTTGAGTATCAGTTTATTATAGTTTACTACAGATGCCAAAGAGTTAAAGCATATTCACTGCCTAATTCAAAAATGAAATATGTATTAAGTAGTGATTTGCTAATAACTACAGCAAGATATCATTTTCTTAGAAAAAAAAAACAAGTATTGTGGTCTTATTGGGTAACTGTCTCATGAAACAGGATACAGGAAACAGATTTCTTTTTACACTGTAAATATATAAAATATATGACTTAAAACTTATGTAGGTCAGAGCCTGAATGGTTTATGTTTTTTAAAGGCCATAAATACCTACAAACAATACACCATCCTTTACAAAATGTCTGATATAATACAGCATGAGGGACTACCATTTGATGGATGCTTTGCATAACAGCAACATGATTTTCTTGTATTCAGATTGTGTTTGTGTCCTGCTCATTTTGCTGGTAGTGACAAGAGATAGGTCATAGAGAGACATTACCATATCAATAGCAGAAATGTGCTGCAACTTTACCTATAGACCAGAGGTGGCCAAAGTTTTTTTAAATCAGCTTTATTAAATGTTTCAAAAGTACAAAAGTAGGAGATACAGCTCCAGTTAGCAAACACCCAAGCCAATTCTTATTTTAAAGAACACTTTAAAGAGAAGAAATGAAATATAAATAATAAAAATAAGAGAAGAAAATAAATGCACATAATAACAAAAAAATAAATGGGTAAGCTCCCCCTTGGCTATGATTCAGATAGAGCATGCAATTTTAAGCAACTTTCTAATTTACTCCTATTATCAATTTTGTTTCGTTCACTTGCTACCTTTATTTGAAAAGCAGGAATGTAAATCTTAGGAGGCGGCCTATTTTAGGTTCACGATTAGCTACATTTATCCACCAATCAGCAAGTATTACCCAGGTTCTGAACCAAAAATGGGCCGGCACCTAAGCTTTACATTCCTACTTTTCAAATAAATTTAGAAAGAGGATGAAGAAAATTTGATAATAGGAGTAAATTAGAAAGTTGCTTAAAATTGCTTGCTCTATCTGAATCATTAAAGAAAAAAATTGGGTTTAGTGTCCCTTTAAGCACATTGATAAGAATCTGATATTAAGAGGTTATAAGAAACAAAATGGTCTTTATAGTCTCAAAAACGTGTCCTGCCACAAATTGCCATTTTATCATGCTTGATGTTTTGAGTTTCCTCCAGTTCTAAAAACCCAGTGACTTTGCCTTTTCATAGGGAGTCGAGACAAACAAACATTTTACACGGATTGTCATCATGTAAAAGAGTTCTAAGTATGGTTTATATTTCATTTTTGGAGGTTTATTCAAGAGCCAAATTAAGGGGTCTAAAGCATATTGTACCTGGAAGATATATTCATATTAAAAAATGACACTACTCCAGGACTCTTGGATGACAGCGCACCACCACATGTGGGCCATATTGCTTCCCACATGACCACAGCACTAACAAGTGTTGTTTTTGTTAGGAAAAAGACAATATAGTCTTTGTGGTGTTAGATAGCATCTATGCAAGATCTTCAGGTTGTTTCAAGTATTGATAAGGATATGAAAGTCTTCATAGTGGTATGAAAAGGCCAACATTTTTTATTTTTTTTAAATAGAGGGTCAGTCATCAATTACTTATTTTATATGTAAGGCTGCTCACTAATGGCACTAATGGTGGGCATGGCTAGGGTCCGCATTGCATTGTACTCCCACACATGCTAACGATAACACCTTAAAATAAGTTAGATTCTTGCATTTTTTTTTTTTTTAGAACAAAAATGACATAAGATATTAGCTACTATTAATGATTTCAGTTTAACAAAAATTTGGTACATATCAATCTGTTTAATTGCCTAATGAGATGCGAAGAACTGCTTTTTGATTTTTTAATATTGACTACTTTTTGCTCATTGGTGATGAGGGAAACACAACATTTTTATTTTAACAGGAAAATGAAAAATGATTTTGTTTAATTTTCTTGCCATAAAAAAAATTATATTAAAAACAAAATAAAGTGTTCAAGTGGATTGCTGCTCCCTCTTCTGGTTGTTAAAGGGTGCGTATGGTACAAAAACACCATCATTATTCATAGCTTTTTCATTTAGTATTATATGAGGTTACAGGAATCACACAGGCCTAGATTTGGAGTTTGGCGTTAGCCGTGAAAACCAGCGTTAGAGGCTCCTAACGCTGGTTTTAGGCTACCTAAATTTGGTATTTGGAGTCACTCAAAAAAGGGTCTAACGCTCACTTTTCAGCCGCGACTTTTCCATACCGCAGATCCCCTTACGTCAATTGCGTATCCTATCTTTTCAATGGGATCTTTCTAACTCCGGTATTTAGAGTCGTGTCTGAAGTGAGCGTTAGACATCTAACGACAAAACTCCAGCCGCAGGAAAAAAGTCAGTAGTTAAGAGCTTTCTGGGCTAACGCCGGTTTATAAAGCTCTTAACTACTGTACTCTAAAGTACACTAACACCCATAAACTACCTATGTACCCCTAAACCGATGTCCCCCCACATCGTCGACACTCGATTACATTTTTTTAACCCCTAATCTGCCGACTGCCACCTACGTTATACTTATGTACCCCTAATCTGCTGCCCCTAACACCGCCGACCCCTATATTATATTTATTAACCCCTAATCTGCCCCCCTCAACGTCGCCTCCACCTGCCTACACTTATTAACCCCTAATCTGCCGAGCAGACCGCACCGCTATTATTATAAAGTTATTAACCCCTAATCCGCCTCACTAACCCTATAATAAATAGTATTAACCCCTAATCTGCCCTCCCTAACATCGCCGACACCTAACTTCAAACATTAACCCCTAATCTGCCGACTGGAGCTCACCGCTATTCTAATAAATGTATTAACCCCTAAAGCTAAGTCTAACCCTAACACTAACACCCCCCTAAGTTAAATATAATTTTATTCTAACAAAATAAATTAACTCTTATTAAATAAATTATTCCTATTTAAAGCTAAATACTTACCTGTAAAATAAATCCTAATATAGCTACAATATAAATTATAATTATATTATAGCTATTTTAGGATTAATATTTATTTTACAGGTAACTTTGTATTTATTTTAACCAGGTACAATAGCTATTAAATAGTTAAGAACTATTTAATAGCAAAAATAGTTAAAATAATTACAAAATTTCCTGTAAAATAAATCCTAACCTAAGTTACAATTAAACCTAACACTACACTATCAATAAATTAATTAAATAAACTACCTACAATTACCTACAATTAACCTAACACTACACTATCAATAAATTAATTAAATACAATTCCTACAAATAAATACAATTAAATAAACTAGCTAAAGTACAAAAAATAAAAAAGAACTAATTTACAAAAAATAAAAAAATATTTACAAACATAAGAAAAATATTACAACAATTTTAAACTAATTACACCTACTCTAAGCCCCCTAATAAAATAACAAAGCCCCCCAAAATAAAAAAATGCCCTACCCTATTCTAAATTACTAAAGTTCAAAGCTCTTTTACCTTACCAGCCCTGAACAGGGCCCTTTGCGGGGCATGCCCCAAGAAGTTCAGCTCTTTTGCCTGTAAAAAAAACATACAATACCCAAGCCCCCCAACATTACAACCCTCCACCCACATACCCCTAATCTAACCCAAACCCCCCTTAAATAAACCTAACACTAAGCCCCTGAAGATCTTCCTATCTTGTCTTCACCTCACCGGGTATCACACCGATCCGTCCAGAAGAGCTCCTCCGATGACCTGATCCAAGCCCAAGCGGGGGGCTGAAGAGGTCCATGATCCGGCTGAAGTCTTCATCCAAGCGGGGCAGAAGAGGTCTTCCATCCGATTGAAGTCTTCATCCAAGCGGCATCCATCCGGAGCGAAGCAGCAGCATCCTGAAGACCTCCGACGCGGAACATCCATCCTGGCCGACGACTGAACGACGAATGACGGTTCCTTTAAATGACGTCATCCAAGATGGCGTCCCTCGAATTCCGATTGGCTGATAGGATTCTATCAGCCAATCGGAATTAAGGTAGGAATATTCTGATTGGCTGATGGAATCAGCCAATCAGAATCAAGTTCAATCCGATTGGCTGATCCAATCAGCCAATCAGATTGAGCTCGCATTCTATTGGCTGTTCCGATCAGCCAATAGAACTTAGGGGGGTGTTAGTATTAGGGTTAGACTTAGCTTTAGGGGTTAATCCATTTATTATAGTAGCGGTGAGCTCCAGTCGGCAGATTAGGGGTTAATGTTTGAAGTTAGGTGTCAGCGATGTTAGGGAGGGCAGATTAGGGGTTAATACTATTTATTATAGGGTTAGTGAGGCGGATTAGGGGTTAATAACTTTATAATAATAGCGGTGCGGTCCGGTCGGCAGATTAGGGGTTAATAAGTGTAGGCAGGTGGAGGCGACGTTGTGGGGGGTAGATTAGGGGTTAATAAATATAATATAGGGGTCGGCGATGTTAGGGCAGCAGATTAGGGGTACATAGGGATAATGTAAGTAGCGGCGGTTTACGGAGCGGCAGATTAGGGGTTAATAATAATATGCAGGGGTCAGCGATAGCGGGGGCGGCAGAATAGGGGTTAATAAGTGTAAGGTTAGGGGTGTTTAGACTCGGGGTACATGTTAGAGTGTTAGGTGCAGACGTAGGAAGTGTTTCCGCATAGCAAACAATGGGGCTGCGTTAGGAGCTGAACGCGGCTTTTTTGCAGGTGTTTTTTTCAGCTCAAACAGCCCCATTGTTTTCTATGGGAGAATCGTGCACGAGCACGTTTTTGAGGCTGGCCGCTTGCGTAAGCAACTCTGGTATCGAGAGTTGAAGCTGCGTTAAATATGCTCTACGCTCCTTTTTTGGAGCCTAACGCAGCCTTTATGTGGACTCTCAATACCAGAGTTATTTTTATGGTGCGGCCAGAAAAAAGCCGGCGTTAGCTATGCGGGTCTTTACCGACAAAACTCCAAATCTAGGCCACAGTGATTTACGGATGAAGCTTTGCATGTGAGCACTACTCTTATACTATTAGTAATTGGTGGGGTAAAAACAACAATTGGTACAATGGATATATGTGGAGAAGATGCTTACCAAAATACACAAAAACTACTCAGAGGCCCTAAACCTTACACATACATAGAATAACAAGAGAACTTCTAATGGAGAGATCAGTCTGGTGAATTTGCCCACAGTTTTATTGCAGCTAGAGTTGTAATAAAAACATAGAGCGAGATCACAAGTTGTGCGGTATAGCCATAGCGTAAACACTGCGCAAAATGGGTACGTACCACTATTTCTATACTGCAGCCATTCAAAGTTACAAAAAACGTTCTTTTGTTGTGCGTTATGGTTCGGTAAGTTTAGACTTGGCATGATCGTGCACGTTTTCCCCCATAAAGATAAATGGTGAAAAAGTGTTGGAAAAAAACCTAACACCTACGATTGCGAAATGGTAATCGCATTAACGCATTCCCCATTGAAGTCTATAGAGAAAAGAAAGTTTTTAAAAAACCTAACACCCTAACATAAGCCCCTAGTCTAATAACCCCTAAACCGCCGCCCCCCCACATCTCCAACACTAAACAAAGCCATTAACGCCTAAACCCGCCGTCTCCCCACATTGCCAAAACTAAATAAACATATTAACCCCTAAACCACTGCCCCCCCACATCGAAACAAACTAAATTAAAATATTAACCCCTAAACCTAACAACGCTAAATTTAAAGTTACAAAATAACTATCTTAAAATAAATTTAAAAAAACTAAGCTTAAACTATAAATAAAACCTAACATTACTATTTTAAAACAATAAAAGATACCAAAAATAAAAAACCTAAATTACAAATTAAAAAATCCTAACACTACTAAAAAAATGTAAACCTAACATTACAAAAAATAACAACATCTAAAATTAAACAAAATAACAAAACCTAACATTAAACAAAATAACAAACTCTAAACTTACACAACATAACAAAATCTAAAAGACCTAACTATAAAAAAAACTAATCTACCCATTGCCCTTAAAGGGGCATTTGTATGGGCATTGCCCTTAAAATGGCAATCAGCTCTTTAAGCCCACTAAAAAATTAAAAAGTCCTAATCTAAAAAAACACCCAAAAAAATAAAACACTAACCATTCCTGAAGTTCGGCGGTAAAGGTCTTCTTACAGGGGGCTCCATCTTCAATCTTCATCCCGGTGTCGCGGAGCCATCTTCAATCTTCATCAAGGGGTCGCGGAGCTGAGGCAGCGTGGAGCAGAGCAGGATTGCAACGGCGCGTACATTCGACGTGGAGGCTCCTCTTCATGGCATCTGCCGCACACTGAAGATTGAATGCAAAGGTACCCTGTTTTATATTGGGGTACCTTGCATTCCTATTGGCTGAAATTTTTAAATCAACCAATAGGATGAGAGCTCCTTAAATCCTATTGGCTGTTCAAATCTATATTGTAAAACTAATTTGACGTCCCTTTAGATGTATTGAAACTTGTGAGTGTCTCTGGTGTTTTCATTTAGGATTTTTTTTTGGTGTGCATCCTATCAGTCTTACAGCTGCTTGACCTTATATTCACAGAAAGCACCTATTTGTTGGGGTGGAGTTAAACTCAATGAAAATAAAGATTATAGGAAGAGAGGATTTTGATATTTTTAAAGGACGATTACCTTCTGATTCCATCACATATATTATCATAATTAGCTCTCTACCTTGCTGAGTCACCATTTCTAGTTTGTGTTCAGATTAGCATCTGTAGTTAGGTTGTTTTATGTTTTCAAAGACTGTGATACATTTTATAGCTTACTTTAGACAGTAGATAGTTCATTGATCCTCTGTAAATCAATCTCTAGTCGTCTTCAAAGTCACTGGTTCAAATAGCCTGTCTAATAGTGTTCCACATTACAAACTAATCACCTTTCCGTTTTTATAATCCCCCTTGTGATAACCACAAATAAGCAGGGCTGGATTTACAGCCCAGGTGCCTTTAGGCACCAAAATCTGAATTGCCCCCCGCTGTGCCGACAACCTTAACCAAGGTGGCTGCCGATAGTGAAATAACAGCACAGCACGTTTGTGGCGACCATCGTTGTTAATGCTCACCTGCCAGAATTTATATATGATGTATTCATAATAAGTTATACTGTTGATCAATACCTTTGGTTGTCTCTACAACCTATTATAAATTATCTCTAATGAGAAAACAGTTCTTATCTTTCACACCTGCAGGATAGTTGGAGATACAAAAAATACACACAGCTCCATCCGCATCCCTAGACATAGGCTTAGTCAGACTAGGCCGAAATAGGAAATAGAAGTAAAGTTGGAATTTTTTTTTCAATATTGTACACCCCACACCCCATCTGATTGGATTCTATGTCCATTTAATATGATTGTCATACATTTGGAAGCTGGGTCAGCAGATTCCCTTACTTATTAACCTCTGGAGAGCTGCTTTGTAGACAAACTAAAGGATTAATTGTGTTTTTCTAGTGGTTCCCACTAGCTTTTCAGACAGGGCAGATGCTATAACAGTCTTGGTTTCATCTTTAATAAGCACAAAATGGTTATTTTTTTATTCAATTGTGCATTTACAGATTACTTAATGATTTTACATTTTTTTATAGATTGATGTACAACATAAATATTTTGTTGAGTGGATTATAAAAACAGAAACTAAAACCAATTTTTAACTCTCTGATTACCATAAACGACTGGTATAATAACTTGCTAGTCAAGTCAAGTAGTTAATAATGCTACAAATAATTAACCTATAAAAGTCACACTGTACTAACTTCCTACAGCCTCCTCCGGGTTCTCTGAAGAACCTCCTTGTAACCCTTGCGTCTCAGTTTGCTGAGGCTCTCGTTATACTCCTTGGGGTTGTCACTATCGGTTAACAGCACCTGGGACAGGATCTTCCAGACGTAGGTGTCCAGAGTGTGGCCCAGGTAGCAGTGAACCTGGCAACACAATGATTCCACTTCCTCTGCGCTCAGCTCAGGTTCCCCAAAGAGCACAGACCATATGCGAGATGGCTCTTCAGGAAAGGCCGGAAAGTAGGGCTATAGTTTGCCACTCACTGAGCACAGCTGCTGATTCACGGCCTGTAAATCCTGGCAAGAAAAGATGCCTGCCCAGCTGCAGTCTTCCTCTGATTCCTCCTGGGTGGCTCAGGATTTTTCTTTGCCGGACTGGTGCTTTGTCCTTTGTCAGCACTTCTCTGCTGTTGCGCTATCCAGTTGTGAAAGGTAACAGCGATCTTGCCTTCCACATCATTCCAGGTCACTATAAACACAAACTTGTGCATTTCTTTCTCGTCAAACACATTGGGCCTTCATGACCCCTCAGTCAAACTCCAGAGGGTCCTTTAGCATAAAAAACATGGTCCCTGTTTTCTCTTTGGGATTTCTTACTCAGAGATACAGGGTTGCAGTACTTACTACCTCCCAATGCTGCAACAGTTCATTAGGTGTCAGACTGTGTGCATCGCTGGTGGAGGGATCTATGTCACTTACCATGCTCTTGGTGTCTACCTGTTGCTGCTGTATTTATAATTGGCAGAGGCAGGTTTCCCTCTATGGAGGGCGCCTGCAGGCACATGCCTACTCTGCCTTATTATAAATACGGCCCTGCAAACAAGCATCATTGTGCTTGAAATCTTTGCCAAATTCACACATATTTTATTCGACACACATCTTTTTTTTTTTACATTTTATTTATCAATTGGTAGATACAAAGCAAACAAATATATATTTTCTTGTTTTTATGTCCTTATTTTAGTTTTTAGTTTGTATTTTTAAAAATATTTACAATAATGTTTTTTTAAATATAACTTAGCATATAACAAAACTACAATAGTAGTAGTTGTACTGTGCTATATATTGTTGAAGAACAGGTTTATTTAAAGTTTGTCAACTGTCTGTTACTGCGTATCAACATGTCCTTCAATGAAATGTTATTGCTCAGATCTGCAGCAAAGTAAATCAATTTCATGCTTTGCTTTTTCATTTCCTCTCATACTTACCCTGTTAAGCTACTGTATGAATAGATAAACATATCCATCTATGAAACCCAATCACATATACAGAAGATGTAGAAACCAATTTGACCATTTTAAATTTGACAAGATAATTGTGTCTAAGGAATGTTGTGGTCTTTTTTAAAAGCTGTTTTACACACATATGAGTTAACACCTAGGATTGTCATGTATCAGATATAAAATGGAGGGCATTTTTTGTCAGAACACAGTGTTGTGAGTGATTCCTCCCTGTAATATTTTTTTTTATTCAGTTCTGTGAAAAGTAGCATAATTTATACTTTTTGGGGAGCATGTAGGGTTGAAACTTTTTGGGGGGGAAAATACCGGCAAAGCTAATTAGCATATATTTGCATAACTCGGAAACTAAAGCTGCTAGGACTATTTGTTTATAATTAGATTCCAACACACATAAACAATGATTCACATTTCTATGTTTATTCCTTATTATCTGAATTGGCCTGACCCCTTAAAAATACCAGCCTTTCAATAAAGGGTGACAACCCTAGGAGCATGAAACATCTTCAGAGAAGTAAGAAATTGTAGATTTGGATAACTAGGAAAGGCCACAAACACTCAGGAGGGTGAGATGCATAAATCTGAGCATCTTTATTGTCTTTAGGTACTGGTGATCCTGACCTCAGGCACAGGGAGTCAGCATATTATGTTGTGGAAATGCAGATTTAATATTAGTTGAATGATATCATGCTGCTGGGGTGGCTATAAATAATCATTAAAGAAAGGTAGATGACTGAGGCATTAAACAATGAATGAAATAAAGCTTGTTATAGGGTTAAACTGAGATGAGTAATAAAGTTTATCCTATGCTAGTCCTTACACAGAACGTGAATATAAAACCTCATAATTGGAAGGGGGTTCAGATCAATCGGCAGTGCCCATATCAGAAACATATAAACCATTTTTACGTGAAACCAGGCTTGGTTAGGTGCACATTATATTTGGCTTAGTAATTTGTTCAAGCACCAGATACACATTAACACAAAATGACATACCCAGCTATTAAATATGTGTGTCTACTTGTGACAAGATCTGCCTTGTTTCACACAATAATTATGTTGTGTTTTTTTTTAAATGCTTTATTTATAAATCAATGTTTATGTTTTGATGCATACCAGCATTTATGTGTCTTTTATGCGTGTCAATATATACAGTGTCCATTTTAGGGCATCCTTGCTCCCTCCTCCAAAACTCCCTCCTCCATAATTTAAAACGCCCTTCTTCCTCCTGTAAAACTCCATATTTCCTCCTGTAAAATGCCCTCCTTCCTCCTATAAAACCCCATTCCTTCCTCTTCCCTCCTGTAAAATTCGCTTCTCCATCCTTAAAACTCCATGCTCCCTTCTGTAAAACTCCCTCCTTTCTCCTATATAACTCCCTCCGGCATCCTTTAAAACGCCCTTCTCCTTCCGCTGAAACTCCCTCCTTCCTCCTCCCTCTGGTAAAACTGCCTTCTTTCTGCCTCCTCTGTCCTCCCTCATCCATGTTGCCTCCTCCCTTCTCTATGATACCTTCTCCCTGCTCCATACTGCCTCCTCCATCTCTGTCCTACCTGCTCCATGCTGCCTCCTCCGTCAAGCCTGCTCCATGCTGCTTCCTCTCTGCTCCATGCTGCCTCCTCTCTTCTCCCTGCTCCCTGCTACCTCCTCTGCCCTGTCTGCTCCCTACTTCATGCTGCCTCCGCTGTCATTCCTGCTCCATTCAGCCTCCACCCTGCTCCATGCTGCCTCCTCTGTCTTCCCTGCTCAATGCTGCCTCCTCCCTCCTGCCTACTCCATGCTGCCTCCTCTGTCCTGTCTGCTCCCTGCTGCCTCTGCTGTCCTTCCTGCTCCATGCTGCCTCCTCTATCTTCCCTGATCAATGCTGCCTCCTCCCTCCTCCATGCTGTCTTCTCTCTGCTCCATGCTGCCTCCTCCCTTCTGCCTACTGAATGCTGCCTCCTCTGTCCAGTCTGCTCCCTGCTACCTCCTCTGCCCTGTCAGCTCCCAGCTCGTTGCAGCTCCTGCTTTCCTTCCTGTTCCATGCTGCCTCCTCTGTCCTATCTGCTCCCTGCTACCTCCTCTGTCCTGTCTGTTCCATGCTGCCTCCTCTGTCCTCCTTGCTCCATGCTGCCTCCTCTGTCCTCCTTGCTCCATGCTACCTCCTGCCTGCTCCATGCTGCCTCCTCTGTCCTCCCTACTCAATGCTGCATCCTCCCTCCTCTGTCCAGATTCAGTAATTATACAAACATATATAACAAACTATATAAAAAGAGAGGTAGACACTGATCCATGTTGCCTCCTCCCTTCTCTATGATACCTTCTCCCTGCTCCATACTGCCTCCTTCATCTCTTTCCTACCTGCTCCATGCTGCCTCCTCTGTCAAGCCTGCTCCATGCTGCTTCCTCTTTGCTCCATGCTGCCTCCTCCCTTCTCCCTGCTCCATGCTACCTACTCTGTCCGGTCTGCTCCCTGCTACCTCCTCTGCCCTGTCTGCTCCCTACTTCATGCTGCCTCCGCTGTCTTCCCTGCTCAATGCTGCCTCCTCCCTCCTGCCTACTTCATGCTGCCTCCTCTGTCCTGTCTGCTCCCTGCTGCCTCTGCTGTCCTTCCTGCTCCATGCTGCCTCCTCTATCTTCCCTGATCAATGCTGCCTCCTCCCTCCTCCATGCAGTCTCCTATCTGCTCCATGCTGCCTCCTCCCTTCTGCCTACTTAATGCTGCCTCCTCTGTCCAGTCTGCTCCCTGCTACCTCCTCTGCCCTGTCTGCTCCCAGCTTGTTGCGGCTCCTGCTGTCCTTCCTGTTCCATGCTCCTCCTCTGTCCTGTCTGCTCCATGCTACCTCCTCTGTCCTGTCTGCTCCATGCTGCCTCCTCTGTCCTCCTTGCTCCATGCTACCTCCTGCCTGCTCCATGCTGCCTCCTCTGTCCTCCCTCTGTCCAGATTCAGACTTTTTTTTTTTAAATCAAAGTTCAGTAATTATACAAACATATATATAAAAAAATATATAAAAAGAGAGGTAGACACTGATAGGAAAGAATAAAAAACAGAACAGAGGAGCCAAGCAGATGGTGTATGTTTTGTGTTTTCTGCTACAAGAAAAAAAAATGAAATAAGGTCAGCAAATGAGAAAATGTTTTATATAGGCACCTACTACCTGTTTTTAATTTATCTAGCTCTTAATGTGTAAACATTTTATGTGTGCATTTATCACAACAAGCCAAAACAAAAAAAGTCAGTAAAGACTCCAGACTGCAAGGTGTATTAGAGATTTGCTTAAAGGGACAGCAAACAGCTTGAGACTTTAGAATCTCAAGATTTAGGGCCCGGTGATCTAAAGATCTCTGGGCTGGTGAAATTATTAAAGAATGTTTGCCAGTTCTTCTATTTCCCTGGTAGAATGATCCTAAAACCACTTTTTGCACTGAAACAGCGTGTCTCACTATGGGGCGTATACTGCATTTTCATTTGGGGAGGAGATGCATATATTACAACAGTGCATAATAAAATTTGTATTTTGGGGGGCGGAGCTAACCACCGAGGAGACAAGACGCATTTGATAGTAGCTCCTGTCTTTGCCTTATGTTTTTGGGGGATAATCTTACCCTAGGAGCTCACAAATACTGAGGAGGTGGTATACCCCTATCTGGGACACTGCTATACGAGGTGGAGCAAGCATTCAGCCTCCACCCTGCTCCATGCTGCCTCCTCTGTCTTCCCTGCTCAATGCTGCCTCCTCCCTCCTGCCTACTCCATGCTGCCTCCTCTGTCCTGTCTGCTCCCTGCTGCCTCTGCTGTCCTTCCTGCTCCATGCTGCCTCCTCTATCTTCCCTGATCAATGCTGCCTCCTCCCTCCTCCATGCTGTCTTCTCTCTGCTCCATGCTGCCTCCTCCCTTCTGCCTACTGAATGCTGCCTCCTCTGTCCAGTCTGCTCCCTGCTACCTCCTCTGCCCTGTCAGCTCCCAGCTCGTTGCAGCTCCTGCTTTCCTTCCTGTTCCATGCTGCCTCCTCTGTCCTATCTGCTCCCTGCTACCTCCTCTGTCCTGTCTGTTCCATGCTGCCTCCTCTGTCCTCCTTGCTCCATGCTGCCTCCTCTGTCCTCCTTGCTCCATGCTACCTCCTGCCTGCTCCATGCTGCCTCCTCTGTCCTCCCTACTCAATGCTGCATCCTCCCTCCTCTGTCCAGATTCAGTAATTATACAAACATATATAACAAACTATATAAAAAGAGAGGTAGACACTGATCCATGTTGCCTCCTCCCTTCTCTATGATACCTTCTCCCTGCTCCATACTGCCTCCTTCATCTCTTTCCTACCTGCTCCATGCTGCCTCCTCTGTCAAGCCTGCTCCATGCTGCTTCCTCTTTGCTCCATGCTGCCTCCTCCCTTCTCCCTGCTCCATGCTACCTACTCTGTCCGGTCTGCTCCCTGCTACCTCCTCTGCCCTGTCTGCTCCCTACTTCATGCTGCCTCCGCTGTCTTCCCTGCTCAATGCTGCCTCCTCCCTCCTGCCTACTTCATGCTGCCTCCTCTGTCCTGTCTGCTCCCTGCTGCCTCTGCTGTCCTTCCTGCTCCATGCTGCCTCCTCTATCTTCCCTGATCAATGCTGCCTCCTCCCTCCTCCATGCAGTCTCCTATCTGCTCCATGCTGCCTCCTCCCTTCTGCCTACTTAATGCTGCCTCCTCTGTCCAGTCTGCTCCCTGCTACCTCCTCTGCCCTGTCTGCTCCCAGCTTGTTGCGGCTCCTGCTGTCCTTCCTGTTCCATGCTCCTCCTCTGTCCTGTCTGCTCCATGCTACCTCCTCTGTCCTGTCTGCTCCATGCTGCCTCCTCTGTCCTCCTTGCTCCATGCTACCTCCTGCCTGCTCCATGCTGCCTCCTCTGTCCTCCCTCTGTCCAGATTCAGACTTTTTTTTTTTAAATCAAAGTTCAGTAATTATACAAACATATATATAAAAAAATATATAAAAAGAGAGGTAGACACTGATAGGAAAGAATAAAAAACAGAACAGAGGAGCCAAGCAGATGGTGTATGTTTTGTGTTTTCTGCTACAAGAAAAAAAAATGAAATAAGGTCAGCAAATGAGAAAATGTTTTATATAGGCACCTACTACCTGTTTTTAATTTATCTAGCTCTTAATGTGTAAACATTTTATGTGTGCATTTATCACAACAAGCCAAAACAAAAAAAGTCAGTAAAGACTCCAGACTGCAAGGTGTATTAGAGATTTGCTTAAAGGGACAGCAAACAGCTTGAGACTTTAGAATCTCAAGATTTAGGGCCCGGTGATCTAAAGATCTCTGGGCTGGTGAAATTATTAAAGAATGTTTGCCAGTTCTTCTATTTCCCTGGTAGAATGATCCTAAAACCACTTTTTGCACTGAAACAGCGTGTCTCACTATGGGGCGTATACTGCATTTTCATTTGGGGAGGAGATGCATATATTACAACAGTGCATAATAAAATTTGTATTTTGGGGGGCGGAGCTAACCACCGAGGAGACAAGACGCATTTGATAGTAGCTCCTGTCTTTGCCTTATGTTTTTGGGGGATAATCTTACCCTAGGAGCTCACAAATACTGAGGAGGTGGTATACCCCTATCTGGGACACTGCTATACGAGGTGGAGCAAGCATTCAGCCTCCACCCTGCTCCATGCTGCCTCCTCTGTCTTCCCTGCTCAATGCTGCCTCCTCCCTCCTGCCTACTCCATGCTGCCTCCTCTGTCCTGTCTGCTCCCTGCTGCCTCTGCTGTCCTTCCTGCTCCATGCTGCCTCCTCTATCTTCCCTGATCAATGCTGCCTCCTCCCTCCTCCATGCTGTCTTCTCTCTGCTCCATGCTGCCTCCTCCCTTCTGCCTACTGAATGCTGCCTCCTCTGTCCAGTCTGCTCCCTGCTACCTCCTCTGCCCTGTCAGCTCCCAGCTCGTTGCAGCTCCTGCTTTCCTTCCTGTTCCATGCTGCCTCCTCTGTCCTATCTGCTCCCTGCTACCTCCTCTGTCCTGTCTGTTCCATGCTGCCTCCTCTGTCCTCCTTGCTCCATGCTGCCTCCTCTGTCCTCCTTGCTCCATGCTACCTCCTGCCTGCTCCATGCTGCCTCCTCTGTCCTCCCTACTCAATGCTGCATCCTCCCTCCTCTGTCCAGATTCAGTAATTATACAAACATATATAACAAACTATATAAAAAGAGAGGTAGACACTGATCCATGTTGCCTCCTCCCTTCTCTATGATACCTTCTCCCTGCTCCATACTGCCTCCTTCATCTCTTTCCTACCTGCTCCATGCTGCCTCCTCTGTCAAGCCTGCTCCATGCTGCTTCCTCTTTGCTCCATGCTGCCTCCTCCCTTCTCCCTGCTCCATGCTACCTACTCTGTCCGGTCTGCTCCCTGCTACCTCCTCTGCCCTGTCTGCTCCCTACTTCATGCTGCCTCCGCTGTCTTCCCTGCTCAATGCTGCCTCCTCCCTCCTGCCTACTTCATGCTGCCTCCTCTGTCCTGTCTGCTCCCTGCTGCCTCTGCTGTCCTTCCTGCTCCATGCTGCCTCCTCTATCTTCCCTGATCAATGCTGCCTCCTCCCTCCTCCATGCAGTCTCCTATCTGCTCCATGCTGCCTCCTCCCTTCTGCCTACTTAATGCTGCCTCCTCTGTCCAGTCTGCTCCCTGCTACCTCCTCTGCCCTGTCTGCTCCCAGCTTGTTGCGGCTCCTGCTGTCCATCCTGTTCCATGCTCCTCCTCTGTCCTGTCTGCTCCATGCTACCTCCTCTGTCCTGTCTGCTCCATGCTGCCTCCTCTGTCCTCCTTGCTCCATGCTACCTCCTGCCTGCTCCATGCTGCCTCCTCTGTCCTCCCTCTGTCCAGATTCAGACTTTTTTTTTTAAATCAAAGTTCAGTAATTATACAAACATATATATAAAAAAATATATAAAAAGAGAGGTAGACACTGATAGGAAAGAATAAAAAACAGAACAGAGGAGCCAAGCAGATGGTGTATGTTTTGTGTTTTCTGCTACAAGAAAAAAAAATGAAATAAGGTCAGCAAATGAGAAAATGTTTTATATAGGCACCTACTACCTGTTTTTAATTTATCTAGCTCTTAATGTGTAAACATTTTATGTGTGCATTTATCACAACAAGCCAAAACAAAAAAAGTCAGTAAAGACTCCAGACTGCAAGGTGTATTAGAGATTTGCTTAAAGGGACAGCAAACAGCTTGAGACTTTAGAATCTCAAGATTTAGGGCCCGGTGATCTAAAGATCTCTGGGCTGGTGAAATTATTAAAGAATGTTTGCCAGTTCTTCTATTTCCCTGGTAGAATGATCCTAAAACCACTTTTTGCACTGAAACAGCGTGTCTCACTATGGGGCGTATACTGCATTTTCATTTGGGGAGGAGATGCATATATTACAACAGTGCATAATAAAATTTGTATTTTGGGGGGCGGAGCTAACCACCGAGGAGACAAGACGCATTTGATAGTAGCTCCTGTCTTTGCCTTATGTTTTTGGGGGATAATCTTACCCTAGGAGCTCACAAATACTGAGGAGGTGGTATACCCCTATCTGGGACACTGCTATACGAGGTGGAGCAAGATTGAGGATTAAGGAGCGCTCCCCTGGTTTTCTACTGGATCCACAAAGTGTGGCCTAGCCACGAGGCGGTGTAAATATGGAAGCCTCTCGCATGGATATATTGGCCCTTTTTGAGGAGCATCACCGTAATCTACTATGTAGACTGGACCGGCTAATACTGATTAGCAGTCGCTTGGGCTCGGAGGGAGATAGACCTCCTACGACTTCCACTATTGGTGAGGACCCTACCCAAGAGAATACCTCCAGCCACTATGCACTAGAGATGGAGCTACCTGGGTCCCAAAGAGTAGTTGGTGCGAGACCGGTGGCTTGCGAACCTTCGCTGCTCCCCTTAGCCCTCACCCGAGAAGCAGCTGCAGACGCTTCTGATGACGGAGGCAGTCCGAGTGCGGAGATGGTGACTGGGGAAAATCTGCATGCTCAGCCTGACCTGATGCCGCTACAGCGTTTCTCACCCCATACTAGCGCTGCCTGGTTCCTATACAGAGGTGAGGTCATCTGGCTGAATGCGGGGACTTACCTTCGCGGCCTATCTGCGGTACATGCCGACCAGCTTCCCCAGGGCGCACCTGTCTTCCCAGCTGTTCAGACAGGCATTAAAAGCTGGCGAGTAGGTGTGGGTTAGTTTAAGGATTTTACCCTGGGACCCACGACATCCTTCTACCCGGTCCTTTCAGATATGTGCACCCTCATACAGTCTTGGCTACCGCTATCTACAATACTAATTGACTCCAGACACAGAACTGTTTTTTTTTACTTTAGAGATGTCTTTTCTATCCGGCAATCTGAGCAGCATAAGTGAGACTTCCTACTCTAAGCATTATATACTCTCTCCACTACCTATCTTATTCTAAGAGACCATATATGCATACACTTAATATCACTATGCTCTTTAAGGGGACAATGCATGCTATAGCCTGTTTATTTTATCTTTAAACGCACGCAGCTGGACTCATATATTGTAAATGCCTTGTGAATGTTTATTTACCCTACAATGTCTGTATTTTGAGTATCATACTGATCGATGCTGGGAAGTTCTGTTCTTTTGAAACTATAATGCAGTGGGATAGGGGGCATTTTATTTTATGCTGGTTGCGCAGATATGTCTACCCCAACACAGCTTTGGCTACCGCTGGGGACAATATTCATTGACCTAAGCAAAGGATCTGTTTTTCACTCTTGGGGATGGCCTCCTCCATCTGACAGTCTGAAACAGTATAAGAGAGCCCTACATACATGACCTACATCATTGTTATTTCCCTATATATAAGAGACTTAGACATGGGATAAGTTGAGTCTTGGGTCTGGGGCTATAGCGCTATGTTACAACCAATATGATTTACATGTTCTTGCCTATTAGTACGTCTGTATTATCGTCCACCCTATCCAAGACATTACTGTATGAGGGCTATAAATGCCGATATGTATGTGCTTCATGTGTTTAAGACAGTTCACTGCTAATTATTTATCGAGCATATTTGAATATTTTATCTAAGCTAGTTACCTACTCCTCCAAAAATCTAAGTGTATATGTCTTTGTATGCAGATCCCTTAAAATGTCACTATATACTAAGCCTTGACCTTTATAGCTCTTAAGGGGTTACTCTATGTCTGTACTATTAAGAAGCGGCTATTCAGCTAAGGTGATACAAAAATGTGTGTACAGGTTTTATAAATGTTGTTTGTGACTATAACTGGGTACATGAATACAGAATCACATTAGCCGCTCTTGATATCCGAATAGATACCTACTGTCCCCAGTACCCCTGGGGCTTATGTTAGGGATCACTTGTTAATTATCTGTTTTAAATCTGCCCCCCCTCTGTCCCTCTTCTCCTCTTCCCTCCCCCCTTCCCCCCCTCCCCCCCCCTCTCCTTCCCCCCCCCTCTCCTTTCTCCCCCCTCTCCTTTCCCCCCCTCCCCCTCCTCTCCTTTCCCCTCCTCCCCCTCTCCTTTCCCCTCCCCTCCTTTCCCCCCCTCTTCTCCCCCCTACCCCCTCCCTTTACCCCTCTCCCTTCCTCTCCCCTCCTTCTCTCCCCCTCCCCCCCCCACCCTATCCCCCCTTTCCCCCTTATTCCTCCCACTTCCAAGTATGTGGTAAGGGATAATCACCTTATCCTCCACATTCCTATTTGGCAGAGTTGTGCTGTCTCTGCCCTGCCCGTGGAGCCTTGTTTGAGTGTGTCCCAGTTTGTTTATAAAAATGGCTCCTCGGGAATTTCCTATGTTTACTATTCTGTATTCAATACTTCTAGATACTTTTTTACTCTCATTTCAGTATAAGAGTTTTCTCACTTATGTACCTAATGTATGGGATAATACTACTGGCGCGTTGTAATAGGTTTAGGGATTGTATATTTCTCACTTGATTATAAGTCTTTTGAACCTACAGCTTTTAGACTCACATTCTTATTGACCTCCTGGTAGCTGTTTTAAAGCGACCAGTCATACGCTGGCACCTATTAATGTTCAAGTTTAATTATGAACCAGTCCCTGTAGCTTATTCTCCTGAAGTAGTGTAAAGTACTCATGGATATATTGTTAACTTTTTACTTCCTTCTTGCATCTCCTTCAGTTTTTTTTGTTAGTTTTTCTGGACCTAACCATGGTCCCAGCGGCTATAGGAAGGGGGATATAAAATGTAGGCCTCATTCAGGCCTGAACTAACTAAAAGCCCTCTGAGTAGTACATTCATCTTAATGAGGTCCAAAAGCGGCCTCGGCTACCATGGGGGGAAAAAAGGGGGTGATTTGAGGTTTGCTCTGCCATTTTATGTATATCCCAATCTACGAGTCCTCTATGATTGTTATAGTAAGAGATTTATACCCAAACTTGGTATTTAGCATTTGTCTCTGTTCATGAAACCTATATTGTCATATACTATGTGCCATCTGTTTGTTTGAGCAAACTGATTCCTGTCTGTTATTGTTATTCCCTCAATAAAAAATAGTATTAAAAGAAAAAAAAAGAAAAATTGGTATTTTAATAATCTTACAAAAGGAATAATTTAACAATTCACACAAAAATACGCAGGAAAAAAATTGTATTGTTAAGGTGCTTAAAAAATCGTAACAAAATTCTTCACCAAAAATCGTATTTTATTAAAAAAAAAAATGTATTTGTAAATTAAACATGAATAAATTATATTAAATGTGTACAGTGTAAACACAGTGGATGTGCAAAAATCACTTTGAAAATTTGTACTTATAAGTACAAAATACAAAGCCAAGCAGAGGGTGTATGTTTTGTGTTTGCTGCTACAAGAAAACAAGAAAAAATAATGAAATAAGGTCAGCAAATGTGATATTTTGTTTATATAGGCACCTACTACTTGTTTTTAATTTATCTAGCTCTTAATGTGTAAACATTTTCTTTGTGCATGTATCACAACAATCCAAAACAAAAAAAACTGTATATCACCTTTAATTTGTATACAAACTATGGGCTAGATTACAAGTGGAGCAGTATATTGCTAACTCCACTAGAAGTAAGCTTTTTGCATGTCAGGTAAAACCCCAATCCACGCAAAAAGCCGAACTTCGAATATCGAGATCGGGATTCCCTCCATAGAAGTTAATGGAGTGTGAAAAGTGGAAAAAAAAACAACTTGCATGCAAACCCGATTGCAATTTCTCCTGAGCTCTAATATTTTAAATTCCAATGTTCTTCATATAGAAGTATATGTTTTATTTATTCATAAATACATATTTATGCATATATCTGATGGTATTTTAGTACAATCTATACCTGTAAATGTATATGAATATATATACAGTGTCATCCAGTAATATTGGCACCCTTGGTAAATATGAGCAAAGAAGGCTGTGAAAATTTGTCTTTATTATTTAACCTTTTGATTTTTTGTCAGAAAAATACAGAAAAATACTCACGGATATCAAATAATTGCAAACACAACACAGGTTTATAACCCCCCCCCCCACACAAATCTTTGATATATATGTGCTGCCCAATTATTGGCACCCCTATGAATTCATATGAGAAAAATATATTTGAAGTAAATTGCCATTTATATTTTACATTTTTTAGTACACCTGGATGACCAGGAACAGGAAATTGTTCAACCATGACTTCACTGGAGTATAAATATGAGGTAACACATAGGCACAATTCCCTTAGTCATTCATCACAATGGGTAAGACTAAGGAATATAGCTGTGATGTGCGGCAAAAGGTTGTTGAGCTTCACAAAATGTGAAATGGCTTTAAGAAAATAGCAAAAGGATTGAACATGTCAATTTCCACCATCAGGGCAATAATAAAGAAGTTCCAGTCAACTGGAAATGTTATGAATCAACCTGGAAGAGGACGTGTGTCTATTTTGTTTTAACGCACTGTGAAGAGGATGATTCGAGTGGCCAAAATATCTCCAAGGATCACAGCTGGAGAATTGCATAAGTTATTTGTGTCTTGGGGTCAGAAAGTCTCTAAAATTACAATCTGAAGTCACCTACATCACCACAATTTGTTTGGAAGTGTTTCAAGAAAAAAGCCTCTACTCTCATCGAAAAACAAACTCAAGCATCTTCAGTTTGCCAGACACTACTGGAACTTCAAATGGGATTGGGTTGTATGGTTATTTGAAACCTAAATAAAGCTTTTTGGCAATAAACACCAGAGGTGGGCTTGGTGCACACCGAAAGGTAACAATATGAAAAAGTACCTAATGCCCACAGTTAAATATGATGGTGACTCTTTAATGCCAAGACGCAACTAACTTCTGCAATTCTCCAGCTGTGATCCTTGAAGATATTGTGGCCCCTCAAACGATCGTCTTCATACTGGCCCGGATAACAAGTTGTGCGGTAAATCCGTTGTGAACATTCTGCGTGCAGTGTGGCTTTAACGCAATTTCCATTGCGCAGCCATTACAAGTTACAAGAAAATGTCCTTTTTGCGTGCGTTATGCTGCGGAAACCCGCATACCACACACGAACCAAGTTCTGACATGGCATTCTCGTGCACATATTCTCCCATAAACATCAATGGAGAAAAGATGTTGAAAAAAAAACACCTGTGATTGCGAAACCGCCATTGCATTTTCGCATTCCCTATTGAAGTCTATAGAGAAAAGAAAGTTATCAAAAACCCTAACACCCTAACATAAGCCCCTAGTCTAATAACCCTTAAACTGCCATCCCCTCACAACACCAACACTAAATAAAGCTGTCTATGACTGTGGTCTGATTGACCGAAACTAGTCAGACTTTGTTTTTATTGCTCACATTTTTTGTATGGAGTCTGCCTATTTTTAAGAATTATTAATAAACTTTTTGATGTTTTAATTGCTATTGGATTCTATTCCTTCCTGTCTGCTTGAGCCTGGACTTTTTTGGATTATTTTTTGTATATTTTTATGGAGTACTGCGACTACATTCCTTTTGCACAGTCCAGAGCATGAGAGGGCCGATTCACTTGCTATTGTCATACCAGGAGGAGGAGCCTATCGGGTTTGCTGTGGAGCGGAGCTGAGCGGGGTGTGTGAGTGTGTATCAGGGCTTTATCCTGATAGTCAACGGAGATACCACACAAGAATCATGGTAAACGTTGTTATATACTTTTATCTCGATTATATGAAGGAGGCGTGACCGGCTAAACAGGGATTGAATAAAGCTGCTGCAGATCCCTGATATTAGAAGCTGCTATGGTCTTAGCCTTGTGAATGAGAACACTACCATCGGAACAGCTGCTAAATCAATGTTTGCTGAGTGTTACTGATGCACTACAGTGGGCTCTGATACTTTAACCCCCAGCCTGATATACAGTCTGCCCTACTTATTAATACTCACACAGCTCCTTGCTCCAGGAAGCATACATTGCACTGAACTTTGTTTTAGTTTGTACTAAATAAAGCTATTAACCCCTAAACCGCCATCCCCCACATCTCCAACACTAAATAAATCTATTAACCCCAAAACTGCCGCCCGCCACATCACAACTACCTAAATTAAACTATTAACCCCTAAACCTAACACCCCCTAACTTTAACAACATTAAAATACACCTAAATTAAAGTTAAAATATACTAACTATCTTAAAATAAATACAAACTTACCTGTGAAACTAAATTAAAACCTAAGCATAAACTAAAAAACAAACCTAATATTACTAAAAATAATAAAACCTATCATTACCAAAAAAACAAAAAAATACCACTTCAAAACCCCCCCCCCCCCACACTATAATTACAAAAAATAAAAAAGCTACCATTACAAAAAATAACAAACATACAGCTAGATTACGAGTTTGGCGTTATAAATTAAAAAAGCATCGTTATGGCCCATAACAATACTTTTTCCCTACCGCTGCTATTACAAGTCTTGTCAGAATAGCTGTACCGCACACTTTTTTGGCCGTTACACAACGTCAGTACCGCACTTTAAGAAAAGTCCTTTTTCAATGAGACTTCCATAGCGCTGGTATTACGAGTTTTGCTGTGAGGCCAAAAAGTGAGCGGTACAGCCTAAAATGACAAGATCTGTACCACCATCTAAAGTCAGTAGTTATGAGTTTTACACTACAAAGCCGTAGCATAAAACTCATAACTAAAGTGTTAAAAAGTACACTAACACCCATAAACTACCTATTAACCCCTAAACCGCCACCCTCCCGCATCGCAAACACTATTTAAATATTATAAACCCCTAATCTGCCGTCTGCCCACACCGCCGCTATAATAAACCTATTAAACCCTAAACCTAACCCTAATGTAACCCTAACCCCCCCAACTTAAATATAATTAAAATAAATCTAAATAAAGCTTACTATTATTACTTAAATAATTCCTATTTAAAACTAAATACTTACCTGTAAAATAAACCCTAAGCTAGCTACAATATAACTAATAATTACATTGTAGTTAGCTTAGGTGTTATTTTTATTTCACAGGTAAGTTTGTATTTAATTTAAGTAGGTAGACTAGTTAGTAAATAGTTATTAACTATTTACTAGCTACCTAGTTAAAATTAATACAAATTTACCTGTAAAATAAAACCTAACCTGAGTTACACTAACACCTAACATTACAATAAAATTAAATAAATGAAATTAACAAAATACAATTATCTAAATTACAAAAAAAATAAACACTAAATTACACAAAATAAAAAAAGAAATTATCAGAAATTATCTGCCTCCTGGATGAGGATGGATGTCTGGTCTTCAAAAACTGTAAGTGGATCGTTGGGGGTTAGTGTTAGTTTTTTTTAAGGGTTTATTGGGTGGGTTTTATTTTTAGCTTAGGGTTTGGGCAATGTAAAAGAGCTAAATGCCCTTTTAAGGACAATGCCCATCCAAAAGCCCTTTTCAGGGCAATGGGGAGCTTAGGTTTATATATATATATATATATATATATATATATATATATTTGGGGAGTTTGGTTGTGTGGGTGGTGGGTTTTAATGCTGGGGGGTTGTTTGTATTTTTTTTTTACAGGTAAAAGAGCTGATTTCTTTGGAGCAATGCCCCGCTAAAGGCCCTTTTAAGGGCCTTTGGCAGTTTAGTGTAGGCTAGGGGGTTTTTTTTTGGAGGGGGGGGGTTATTTTGATAGGGCTATTAGATTAGGAGTAATTTGTTTTTATTTTTGATAATTTCTTTTTTTATTTTGTGTAATTTTGTGTTTATTTTTTTGTAATTTAGAAAATTGTATTTTGTTAATTTAATTTATTTAATGTTATTGTAATGTTAGGTGTTAGTGTAACTCAGGTTAGGTTTTATTTTACAGATAACTTTGTATTAATTTTAACTAGGTAGCTAGTAAATAGTTAATAACTATTTACTAACTAGTCTACCAACTTAAATTAAATACAAACTTACCTGTGAAATAAAAATAACACCTAAGCTAACTACAATGTAATTATTAGTTATATTGTAGCTAGCTTAGGGTTTATTTTACAGGTAAGTAAGTATTAATTTTTAAATAGGAATTATTTAATTATTTAATAGTAAGTTTTATTTAGAATTATTTTAATTATGTCAAAGTTAGGAGGGTTAGGGTTACGTTAGGGTTAGACTTAGGCTTAGGGTTACGTTAGGGGTTAATATATTTATTTAGTGTTAGTGATGTGGGAGGTAAGAGGTTTAGGGGTTAATAACTTTAGTATAGTGGTGGCGACGACATTGGGGACGGCAGATTAGGGGTTAATAAGTGTAGGTAGGTGGCGGCCACATTGGGGACGGCAGATTAGGGGTTAATAAGTGTAGGTAGGTGGCGGCAACATTGGGGGTGGCTGATTAGGGGTTAATAAGTGTAGGTAGGTGGCGGCGATGTTAGGGGCAGCAGATTAGGGGTGTTTAGACTCTGGGTTTATGTTAGGTTTAAACATACATTTTTTTCCCCATAGACATCAATGGGGCTGCGTTACAGAGCTTTTGTTTCCGCGATAGCAGGTGTTAGGCTTCTTTTTTGATGGCTCTCCCCATTGATGTCTATGGGGAAATTGTGCACGAGCACGTCAAAACACTGCTTGTATTTGGGTGCGGTATGAAGCTCAACACAACCATATCGCCCGCAAACCTGTAATAGCAGCACTATGAAAGGTGGGTGGTAAAAATAACGTACAAGTAATTAGCGAGCCAGCCATAACGCAAAACTCGTAATCTGACTGATAATTATCAAAAATAATTAAAATTATTACTATTCTATTACCCCCAAAAAATAAAACGCCCTAATCTAAAAATAAACTACCAATAGCCCTTAAAAGGGCCTTTTGCAGGAAATTTCCCAAAAGCTAACAGCTCTTTTACCTTAAAAAGACACCTAACATTACAAACCCCACCCCCCAAAATAAAAAAATGTAACTAAAAAAAACCCAATCTAACCATTGCCCCAAAAAGTGCATTTGGATGGGCATTGCCCTTAAAAGGGCATTCAGCTCTTTTTCAGTACCCCCGCCCAAATCCCTAATCTTTAAAAAAAAAAAAAAAAACACCTCCCCCCCAAAAAATCTAACACTAATCCCCAAATTATTACTCACCAATGATGAAGGGTGTAGCTCCATCTTCATACCGGCGGCGAAACATCTTCCTCCATCGGCGGAGCATCATGAGGTCTCTGGCCGCACACTGAAGGTTTCTTTTTCGTTTAAGCTTAGGTTTTAATTTTTGTTTCACAGGTAAGGTTTTTTTATTTATTTTAAGGTAGTTAGTATATTTTAACTTAGATGTATTTTAATTTTGATAAAGTTAGGGGGTGTTTAGGGGTTAATAGTTTAATTTAGGTATTTTCATTGTGGGGGGGTGGCGGTTTAAAGGTTATTAGTGTTGGTGATGTGGGGGGTGGCGGTTTAGGGGTTAACAGCTTTATTTATCAATTGTAATGCGGGGGATGGTGGTTTAAAGGTTAGCTTTATTTAGTGTTGGTGGTGTGGGGGTATGGCGGTTTAGGGGTTAACAGCTTTATTTATTAATTGCGATGCGGGGGATGGTGGTTTAAAGGTTATTAGCTTTATTTAGTGTTGGTAGTTTAGGGGTTAACAGCTTTATTTATTACACACTATTTTTTAAAGAAAGAAATGTGTAGTTTCAAAATAAATAACTTCACAAAAGACAGGGATTTCAGCATCCAATTTTTTATTTTTGGGTCATAATGCCCAACTAAACATTAATGTCTAGAAAAAAGTTCCAGTGCAGTATTGTTCCTACAAGCATGTAACGGGTAAACAAACAAATAATCATTGGCTATGCACAGGAGTTGTATCAAATCAGTACATAGGATGCGTTATGCTAAGTATCTTGAAACAATAGTCTGAGACCTATGCCTATTTATGTACAGAATAACCTATACCGCAAACAACACCTCCACCAGAGGTTGGCATGCAAAGATTTGCACAAATCAGACAACTTAGTATACCGTGAGGATCTATGTTTGTAAGACACACCTCTATATTGAGTAAATTGAACACAGTGAATGTCATAGGTTTTGTAAATTCAGATAATTAAACTAAAATCATGCAGTTGCCCTGTCTTCTATGTAGGCAAAATGAGGCGTATGTTGAAAGACAGGGTGACTGAACATAGGGACGATATAAAAGCCACTAAGGATGGTGAAATAAAGAGTGGAATAGCACTACACTTTTTGTTACATCACAATTCATCCCTGTCTGACCTTAAAGTGATAGGTATTGAGAGTTGTTCCCTTTTGGTAGAGGAGGGGACATTGATAATGTACTGCTTAAAAAGGAAACTGCATGGATGTATAAGTTACAGACGCTGGCCCCTAAGGGCCTAAATGAGAAATTTGAGTTTGCACCTTTTCTCTAATCTGAGCAAGTGTAAAATAAGGTTCTCCGCTGTTTTCAAGCTGGCCGCCAGAGAAAAAAGCATATAATGATTTAAAACTGCTGCCTAAATTTAGGCAGTAGTTTATTGTAGATACTTGTTTTAATAATTATGTTAAATTTAAGTTTACAAATTTTCTATGCGCACGAGCTGATCAATTTGCACATAGTTCGAAAAAAGTCCGCTTTTAGGCGGTTTTAATGTATAATAATGCTATTCAGCATTGCTTTGCTAAAAATGTTATATATAAAAAACTTTGTATTTGGTCACTATGTGTCTTTGTTTAATGTCAAAAAATCTTTCACTTCTCCTCTAGTAGGGTTGTCAGACTAATGGACCATCCTATTGGCTGCTATTGTTTGAATATCCATCCAATCAGGGTGAGCTTAGACCGGTAAAAAGCTGAAGTGTTCTAGCATTGTTATTCGTTTGCCCTGAGGAAACCCCATGACGCTGTAGTCACGTGGGGGGTGAAATGCGCGTCGGCAAGTGACGTACATGGAGCGGATGTCTCGGCCTTGAAACAAACAAGTTTGATACTATGTTGTACCTGGAGGAAACAAATGTTGGCGGTTTCAATTAAGATACACAATATCTGACTTTCGGTGGCTTGGTGTTCTGTGCTAACTTATGCCGTGTGTTATTGGAACGGAGGGATGGAATTCTTACCCCTCTGCATACGTAAATATATGGCTAACCTTTCAAAAGCAATATATTCTGTCTTAAATGGACGGTATTAACTTAAGGTATTTTGGCAAACCGAAAAGTCTAGGAACAGCTATCTCATCTGTATTGTGCTCCTGGAAATAAGATACGATTATAGCAGCTCCCCTTTCAGGAGAACTTTAACATACTGTGCAATACTGTTTGTTTTACTCTGTATCCTCCCTATTCTAAGTTGCAACTATAAAGGAATATTGGTACATTTAGGACCTTGGAGTGGGGGACCTAACATAGATCCTATTTACATTTCATGACACCAGATACTATGATAAATAGTGGTGCCCTCTGAATTGGTGTTGTTAGATACCTTCCGGTCCAAATCTACCTTTCAGAGCATGCTCTATTTATGTATTTAATTTTGTTTTGGTGACCTATATGCAATTTTAGTTTAATTATCTGAATTTGCAAAACCTATGACATTCACTGTGTTCAATTTACTCAATATAAAGATGTGTCTTACAAACATAGATCCTCACGGTATACTAAGTTGGCTGATTTGTGCAAATCTTTGCATGCCAACCTCTGGTGGAGGTTATTTTGTACATAAATAGGCATAGGTCTCAGACTATTGTTTCAAGATACTTAGCATAACGCATCCTTTGTACTGATTTGATACAGCTCCTGTGCATAGCCAATGATTATTTGTTTGTTTACCCATTACATGCTTGTAGGAACAATACTGCACTGGAACTTTTTTTCTAGACATTAATGTTTAGTTGGGCATTATGACCCAAAAATAAAAAATTGGATGCTGAAATCCCTGTCTTTTGTGTAGTTATTTATTTTGACACTACACATTTCTTTCTTTAAAAAATAGTGTGATTAAAAAATAGTGTGTATAAAATTTAAAGGGTCTGCATTCTAATCCTGTATATGAGGTTTAAACTAGGTCAATCACTATACCTGGTGTATTTTTTATTATTTCTACAGCCTGACTCCCCTATTTATGTATATATTTTTCAAAGCTTTATTTATTAGTTGTGATGTGGGGGGATGGCGGTTTAGGGGTTAATAGTTTAGTTTATGGGTGTTAGTATACATTGTAACATATTTTTTATGTGTTTTGTAAAACTTTTTTGTTTTGCAAAACACATAATTACAGGACTTTGAATGCGGAATAGATCGTTGTGGTAAAGTCCATAATGGTCATGGGAAACCATACCGTGCGACTTGAAATCCGGGCCACTGTGTTTAGAGAATATAGACACACGTCCTCTTCCATGTTGATTTCCAGTTGACTGGAACTTCTAAATTATTGCCTTGATGGTGGAAATGGGCATTTTTAATGCTTTTGCTATTTTCTTATAGCCACTTCCCATTTTGTTTGTAAGACACACCTCTATATTGAGTAAATTGAACACAGTGAATGTCATAGGTTTTGTAAATTCAGATAATTAAACTAAAATCATGCAGTTGCCCTGTCTTCTATGTAGGCAAAATGAGGCGTATGTTGAAAGACAGGGTGACTGAACATAGGGACGATATAAAAGCCACTAAGGATGGTGAAATAAAGAGTGGAATAGCACTACACTTTTTGTTACATCACAATTCATCCCTGTCTGACCTTAAAGTGATAGGTATTGAGAGTTGTTCCCTTTTGGTAGAGGAGGGGACATTGATAATGTACTGCTTAAAAAGGAAACTGCATGGATGTATAAGTTACAGACGCTGGCCCCTAAGGGCCTAAATGAGAAATTTGAGTTTGCACCTTTTCTCTAATCTGAGCAAGTGTAAAATAAGGTTCTCCGCTGTTTTCAAGCGGGCCGCCAGAGAAAAAAGCATATAATGATTTAAAACTGCTGCCTAAATTTAGGCAGTAGTTTATTGTAGATACTTGTTTTAATAATTATGTTAAATTTAAGTTTACAAATTTTCTATGCGCACGAGCTGATCAATTTGCACATAGTTCGAAAAAAGTCCGCTTTTAGGCGGTTTTAATGTAATAATAATGCTATTCAGCATTGCTTTGCTAAAAATGTTATATATAAAAAACTTTGTATTTGGTCACTATGTGTCTTTGTTTAATGTCAAAAAATCTTTCACTTCTCCTCTAGTAGGGTTGTCAGACTAATGGACCATCCTATTGGCTGCTATTGTTTGAATATCCATCCAATCAGGGTGAGCTTAGACCGGTAAAAAGCTGAAGTGTTCTAGCATTGTTATTCGTTTGCCCTGAGGAAACCCCATGACGCTGTAGTCACGTGGGGGGTGAAATGCGCGTCGGCAAGTGACGTACATGGAGCGGATGTCTCGGCCTTGAAACAAACAAGTTTGATACTATGTTGTACCTGGAGGAAACAAATGTTGGCGGTTTCAATTAAGATACACAATATCTGACTTTCGGTGGCTTGGTGTTCTGTGCTAACTTATGCCGTGTGTTATTGGAACGGAGGGATGGAATTCTTACCCCTCTGCATACGTAAATATATGGCTAACCTTTCAAAAGCAATATATTCTGTCTTAAATGGACGGTATTAACTTAAGGTATTTTGGCAAACCGAAAAGTCTAGGAACAGCTATCTCATCTGTATTGTGCTCCTGGAAATAAGATACGATTATAGCAGCTCCCCTTTCAGGAGAACTTTAACATACTGTGCAATACTGTTTGTTTTACTCTGTATCCTCCCTATTCTAAGTTGCAACTATAAAGGAATATTGGTACATTTAGGACCTTGGAGTGGGGGACCTAACATAGATCCTATTTACATTTCATGACACCAGATACTATGATAAATAGTGGTGCCCTCTGAATTGGTGTTGTTAGATACCTTCCGGTCCAAATCTACCTTTCAGAGCATGCTCTATTTATGTATTTAATTTTGTTTTGGTGACCTATATGCAATTTTAGTTTAATTATCTGAATTTGCAAAACCTATGACATTCACTGTGTTCAATTTACTCAATATAAAGATGTGTCTTACAAACATAGATCCTCACGGTATACTAAGTTGGCTGATTTGTGCAAATCTTTGCATGCCAACCTCTGGTGGAGGTTATTTTGTACATAAATAGGCATAGGTCTCAGACTATTGTTTCAAGATACTTAGCATAACGCATCCTTTGTACTGATTTGATACAGCTCCTGTGCATAGCCAATGATTATTTGTTTGTTTACCCATTACATGCTTGTAGGAACAATACTGCACTGGAACTTTTTTTCTAGACATTAATGTTTAGTTGGCATTATGACCCAAAAATAAAAAATTGGATGCTGAAATCCCTGTCTTTTGTGTAGTTATTTATTTTGACACTACACATTTCTTTCTTTAAAAAATAGTGTGATTAAAAAATAGTGTGTATAAAATTTAAAGGGTCTGCATTCTAATCCTGTATATGAGGTTTAAACTAGGTCAATCACTATACCTGGTGTATTTTTTATTATTTCTACAGCCTGACTCCCCTATTTATGTATATATTTTTCAAAGCTTTATTTATTAGTTGTGATGTGGGGGGATGGCGGTTTAGGGGTTAATAGTTTAGTTTATGGGTGTTAGTATACATTGTAACATATTTTTTATGTGTTTTGTAAAACTTTTTTGTTTTGCAAAACACATAATTACAGGACTTTGAATGCGGAATAGATCGTTGTGGTAAAGTCCATAATGGTCATGGGAAACCATACCGTGCGACTTGAAATCCGGGCCACTGTGTTTAGAGAATATAGACACACGTCCTCTTCCATGTTGATTTCCAGTTGACTGGAACTTCTAAATTATTGCCTTGATGGTGGAAATGGGCATTTTTAATGCTTTTGCTATTTTCTTATAGCCACTTCCCATTTTGTAAAGCTCAATAACCTTTTGCCGCACATCACAGCTATATTCCTTAGTGTTACCCATTGTGATGAATGACTAAGGGAATTTTGTCTATGTGTTACCTCATATTTATACCCCTGTGAAACAGGAAGTCATGGTTGAACAATTTCCTGTTCCTAGTCCCCCAGGTGTACTAAAAAATGGAAAATATCAATGGGAATATACTTCAAATATATTTTTCTCATATGAATTCATAGGGGTGCCAAAGATTTTTTTTATTTACTTTTGGATAAACCTGTGTTGTGTTTGCAATGTTTTAATATCCCTGAGAGCAGAGTACAGGTAGCCCTCAGTTTACGCCGGGGTTAGGTTCCAGAAGGAATGGTTGTAAATCGAAACCGTTGTAAATTGAAACCCAATTTATAATGTAAGTCAATGGGAAGTGAGGGAGATAGGTTCCAGGCCCCTCTCAAAATTGTAAGTAAGACCTAATATATTATTTTTAAAGCTTTGAAATGAAGACTTTAAATGCTAAACAGCATTATAAACCTAATAAAATAATCACACAACACAGAATAAATAATTAAACTAAGTTAAATGAACAAAAACATTTGCTAAACAGCATTATAAACCTAATAAAATAATCACACAACACAGAATTCACTTGCATTTTTCTGCAAACAGTTCTTTCTATGCATTCTGGACTGATTCTGGACTGATTTATAGACAGGAAGATCTTGTTCCTTTGAAATCTGCTCGATAGCTCAGGTCTGGTTAAACGGATTCATTTCAGCTTGCTTGGCTTTGCTGCAACACAAGCGGACAGCTCCAGCTACTGGCTATTTTAATAAATGCACTGCTTCTCAATGCTTTTCAATAGCAGTCACATGACTGAAAAAAAAGGTTGTTATTCTGAAACGGTGTAAATTGAACCGTTGTAAAACGAGGGCCACCTGTATTTTTCTGTATTTTTTGAACAAAAAATGAAAAGGTTAAATAATAAAGTCAATTTTTTCCCAGCCTTCTTTGCTGATATTTATCAACGGTGCCAATATTAGTGTAGAGAAGCGAAAAGTCACTTGAAAGTAACGTTCTGGTTGTTAATCCGTTGGTGTGTTCGATCACAGCCAGTATAGTAAAGGTTGATACAATTTATATATTCACCTTCAAAAGCTCAAAAAGCCTTAACCATAGTTAAGGGCTACAGGAAATCTACAGCCTTTAAAAAGGGAACACCCTGATGTTTAATAGGTTAAGAACAAACAGGGGAGTGTCCCATGATTAACAATGTTAACCCATGCAAAATATGCAACAAAATTATGCATTATAAATGCCCATTAGATAAAGTGTATAATTACTTTAAGCATGAGACATAATATTGTAGAGGATAGACATAAATACATTAATACATTTATATGTATTATCAAGTAAATACACTTAGGTTGCAATAATAAATAAAAATAATAAATAAATAATAAATAAAATGTCTGTTGCACAACTTGGATGTTGTGCATGCTCTAAAATTTTACCTACAGGCGACTAAGGGTTTTTGCCAGTCTTAAAGGGATAGTATAGTCAAAATTAAACTTTTATGATTCAGATAGAGGATGCAATTTTAAGCAATTTTCTAATTTACTCCTATTATCAAATTTTCTTCATTCTCTTGATATCTTTATTTTAAAAAGCTGGAATGTAAGCTTAGAAGCCAGCCCATTTTTAGTTCAGCATCTGGATAGCGCTTGCTTATTAGTGTCTAAATGTAGCCATCCAATCAGCAAGCGCTATCCAGGTGCTGAACAAAAAATGGGCTGGCTCTTAGACTTACTTTCCAGCTTTTTTAAATAAAGTTACCAAGAGAACAAAGAAAAATAGGAGATAAGATATAAGATATAAGAATAAGATAATAGGAGTAAATTAGAAAGTTGCTTAAAATTGCATGCTCTGTCTGAATCATGGACGTTTATTTTTGACTAGACTATCCCTTTAAGGGTCAGAAGGCTACTTCTATTTCTTTTTCCTTCTGGTTGAGAAGTATGATTAGTTTTGCTTATGTGACTGCTGGACAGTACAATGAACCACCGGAAAATGTGCTTAGTTTTTTTGCCTTTTGAAACTGACACCTAGGCTGATATTTTAAGTACTGGTTATGTAAACAAGATGAAACAGCAGAAATCAGCCACCTCATGGGGAGGGGGGGGGGGGTAGAAGGAAGCATAATCCATTAAAAAATGTTTTTCCTGTGGCTGCTTTGAATACAATGAATTCTTATCAGCTGCTCGTCGGAGTACATTGTCTCTTGGAGTTCCTCCAACCTCTGAGTTGAGTGAAACAAGCCCAATTGCTCTCTGGAGGGCGTAGTACAAGCAACACCAGACAAAATAAATGGTGAGTGCTTACTGCAATCTTGTTTTATTTTTCTTAATGAAACATTTTATGTGGGAAATCCTATTGCATAGGATAAATGTGTATTTTATTATATTTCATGGGGATATCATTAACATCTGCTGCAAATAAGCACATCCGGCACTGACATTCTTGACTTCAATTGATCAAACCCCTATGTGTGATCTGACCCTGCTAAACTGTCCCGTGGTGTGGTCAGGCATCTGGCAGTGACAAGTTACATGCATACTGACAGCTTGTGGGCACAGTGCAAGGGAGAAGTTAACATATCTAGCGGCAGGACAGTTTGCTCTTTCTCTCTCCTGAATGTTATCACCGCTGTCTGGAAAAATCTCACTCTAAAAATGCCTTTAGCAACCTGCAATGTCAGCTAGAGATTGTCACTTCCACTAAATAATATGTAATCAGGAATGACATAACATAATTCCCTGGAACAACTGATAATTACATTTCCAGATTAAAAGATAGTGAGATCCTAAGGAGGCTGCTTGCCCATAGAAACCCTATAGATGACAATGTAGCATGAATCGAGTCACCTGTCAGTCTGATTGCAAGTAGTGTCTGTCAAGTGAAAACAGATCTGCTCTACAAGTTCAAACCTGGCTTTTAAATGTGCTCCAGTTATAGCAATAACAACTCATTAATATTCATGTATCCGCCAATCAATACAATGCCCAGCAAAGTCCAAATATTTTCAAAACAAATTGAAATCTTGTTTGCTGCAGATGTTTTTGTAAAGCCAAGCTCCACCCGACACTTTCCTTATTTGGAGGAGCCGTTAGTATATTGTGCATTATTTTGTAATTATTATCAGGTCAAGCCAATTAGGGAAATATATGTAGCAGTGTTGGTCTTGATCAGCCTGCAGGGTGCATCTCCAGGTCCGAGAATTAGAACATCCACAATTTTCAGAGCTAAATTACAGGAAAAGTTGGCAAAACAAATAAATGTATATTGCAAAGTTGTTTTACTACAGTTAACCTTAACATTGACAAATTGGTAAAAGGGGCAGGCAAAAACAAATCAATTTAGCATTTAACACTTAAAATTGTATTGTCTGTTCTAAATATAGTGGAACAGTATTTTCTCCTTATCGAGCTAATTATTATGATTGCCTGCAATGACAAGTCCAAGTTGTAAGCTCTAAATGTTATCCTTTTTTTACTGATTGATTTTATTCTGTATTGAAATAGAATTAAAGGGACACTCATGTCAAATTAACTGTCATGATTCAGATAGAGCATGCAATTTTAAACAACTTTCCAATTTACTTCCATTAACAAAATGGGCACATTCTTTTTATATTTTACTTTTGAGTCACCAGCTTCTACTGAGCATGTGCACAAATTCACAGCATATACGTATATGCATTAGTGATTGGCTGGTGGCTATCACATGGTGCAGGGGTAGTGGAAATATACATAACTTTGATTTTTATTTTTTTTAAATTGACTACTCATTTGAAGTTCAGACTAAGAACTATTGCATTGTCTTTTTATCATGCATCTACTGTATTTACTGGTCCTTTAATAGAAATAACAAGATATTGAGATATTTGTCCTTATTCTATCTAAGAAATACATTTTATCTTTCAGTAGAGCTATCCCTTCCATAAAGTTTTGAGATATTTTTTTATATATTATGAAATATATTTTCATTTTACTTAAGCTCAGTATGGACCAAAGAGTATTACGTTTTGAACTCTAACTTGATGGTTACTGAATTTGATTTTTGGGGGGAATCATCTGCTATACTTCAAGCCAACCAGAGATACAGCTAATGATAATGTAACTATAATCAGTTTTTTAGGTTTCAGCCAAGTTACCAATAACAGATTTTTTTTTTCTTTTCACACACACACATTAAGGGCTAGATTACAAGTAGTAACGATATTAAGGGCTGGTATTACAAATAAATCCCAATGCAAAATTTGCCCGTTTGTGGGCGTGTTATAATTTAGCACTCCACTAGTAATCTAGCCCTAAATGTTGGAATCAATTTAAAATAAATTACGTGATTTAAAGAAGTACTCACACATAGGTTAAAATGCCTGGCATGAACATTTAACTTCACCATAGCTTTTGTGATCAAAGGAAGCATTCAAATTTTAAAATGTACTGAAATTTATTTGAGATATATCAGTCATAGACAAGGGGAAGGTACTTGAATTAAGAAAGAAAGAAATTCTGGAGCATTATATTGTTGTCAAGTGCTGATGTCATAATTTGGCGGCATGAGATCAGTATCAGATTTTCTTTGACTACTAGTGAGTCAATGCTTCAGATTTAAAGTGATGGTAAATCCAAGCGTATAACAAACACTAGGATTTACTATCACTATAAATAAACATTCGTTCCTGTCATCATTTATTAAAAAAACGCTGTTAAACTCACCCTATCTGTGCGGCAAGTATATAGCTAACTCAGTGCCTCCGGCCGCCCATGGCACAACGCTCTTCTTCAATGAGGTGATGGTTTCACCTCTAAACCAATAGCCATGCATGTCAACTGACATCCTAGAACAGCTAGAGGGGGAAACGTCATCTCATTGTAAAAGAGTGCTGTGCTGTGGGCGGCCAGAGACGTTGAGTTAGCGATAAACTTGCCGCACAGATAGGGTGAGTTTAAAAGCGTTTTTTAGTAAATGATGACAGAAACTAATGTTTATTTTTAGTGATGGTAAATTTTAGCATTTGTTATATGTTTGGATTTACCAACAAATTGCAACAAATATCTTGGAGAAGAAATTAGCCAGAACAACACAACTAGTAATCGATGGAGCCATATCTATTTCTTAACCATTTACTTCTCAGTGCATGGAGCAAGTTCCCCTGTACAAGCATAAAAAACATCAAAACTTTACAGAACAAATAAAATAATATGCAGCAAGATTACGAGTTGTGTGTTCGTGTTTTAACGCGGAAAAAATTGTCATTTCAGCGTTAAAACAACACCGCAGCCATTACAAGTCTTGTCGGTATAGCTGTACCGCAAGCCTTTTAGCCTGTAACGCAACGTCAGTCCCGCATACGTAAAAATGAAGTTTTTTCATGGGACTTCCATAGCGCTGCCATTACGAGTTTTGCGGTGAGGTTAAAAAGCTTGCGTTGCAGCCTATACCGACAAGATCCATTTCGCAATCTGAGAGCAGTAGTTATGAGTTTTACGCTAAAAAACTGTTACATAAAACTCAGAACTAAATTTCTACAAAGTACACTAAACACCCATAAACTACCTATTAACCCTAAACCGAGGCCCTCCCGCATCGCAAACACTATATTAAATGTATTAACCCCTAATCTGCCGCTCCCGACATCGCCGCCACTAATACAATTTATTAACTCGTATACCGCCGCTCCCCAACATCGTCACCACTATAATAAAGTTATTAACCCATAAACCGCCGCCCTTACGCATTGCAAATTCTATTTAAATATTAATAACCCCTAATCTGCATTCCGCCCACATCGTACCCACTATACTAAAGTTATTAAGCCCTACACCGCCGCCACTATAATAAACCTATTAACCCCTAAACCACAAGCCCCCCACAACAAAACATACTACATTAAACTATTAACCCCTAAACCGAAGGCCCCCCATATCGCAATAAACTAATTTAAACTAGTAATCCCTTGTCAGGGTTTGCTGAAAACAAGTTTCCCTATCTTTTGATAATAGACAAAAAGTTAAGGACCACAACTGCTGAGAGAATAACTGTAGGCAATAGTTTGTTTTGCATGTGTGATAAGTTTGAATAATATATGAATAAACCTTGGCAACAATCATAAACTGGCAATCACTATGCAATGTTTAATATACAGGTAGGGATTACACATACACCCTATGGCTGCCACATGTATCAGGATTGACACTGTGATGGAAAAAATAATAGCAGCAGGGGTAAATGTTAATCTGTCCTGAGATACAGAGATTCATAACTGAGTGTATGGTAACAGTAATATAAACCAAGACATACTCAGAGGATCACTGTGGAAATATAAAATACAGAGCAAAACAAAAATAAAAATATATAAGCTGATAAAGTAAAAAAATAAAGTCTCAGTGCGGCAAAAAGAAGAAGGCAGGAGAATCGATTGATGCAATGAACTGTAATAATTACTCACGAACTCCTAGATAAAGTACTGACTGGGAAGGTAGGAGGCAAAAGGAAACTCCGGAGTACTAGTAGGCTTCAGGCCTCCGGCGAGATGCAGAGTGAGTCGCAGCCGGCGATGACGTCACCGCGTTGCAGTGTAGAGCAGAGGCGGAAGCAGGTATGGAGAGCGGGAGGCTTAAAGAGATATGCAGGGAACAGAGCAACAAGATCGTAAGACCTAGACAAAGTAATAACGGTTGAGCAGAGATTACAAGTTATCATGTAGGATAAAAGGATATTAAATGCAGAAGCTGGTAGATGGAAACAGGACCAGGTAAAAATCCTTGTATGTAGTTTTTCAGGCAAGGCTCACAGAATTGAACAACTTCAGAACTGCAATACTAAGCAATGAGCTTAGCAAGGAGGAGCCTTAAATAGGCAGAGGGAGAGGTTATTGCAGATGTTAAAGGGACATTGAACTGTGAGCTAGATTCCTGACATCCCTAAACCTAATGCCCCCTAACTTTAGATTCAAATTACAATTTCCCTATCTTAAATTAAATTAACACTTACCTATCAAATTAAAAAAACTAAGTTATAACTATTAAACTAAAATTAAACTAACTACCAATTAAATTAAGCTAAAATACACTTTTAAAAAATCCTAACACTACTCTAAAAATTACAAACTATCTAATTACAAGAAATAAAAAAGACTAAATTACAAAAAATAACAAACACCAAATTAACAAACGAAATGATAAAAAATAAAAAAGAATTTCACCTAATCTAATAGCCCTATCAAAATAAAAAAGCCCACCCAAAATAAAACTACCAATAGCCCTTAAAAGAGCTTTTTGTAGGGCATTGCCCTAAGTTAAACAGCTCTTTTACCTGTAAACAAATACAAAGACCCCCCAACAGTAAAAACCCCCACCCAACCAACGCCCCCAAAATAAAAAAACTAAGTCTAAAAAAACCTAAGGTATCCATTGCCCCTAAAGGGTCATTTGTATGCGCATTGCCCTTAAAAGGGCATTCAGCTCTTTTACTGCCCTTAAAAGGGCAATCAGCTCTTTAACAGCCCAAAAAACCTAATCTAAAAAAAAAAAGCCTAAGATAAAGCCCCAAAAAGGTACTCACCGTTCCTGAAGTCCGGCAGTGAAGGTCTCCATCATCTTCTATCTTCATCCGGAGCAAAGGCGGCATGGAGCGGAGGTGCGGAGCGGTCTTCCCAATGCGCGGATCCGGAGCAGAGGTTCTCAGTGGCAGTGATCCTCAGCGGCGTGGAGGCTCCTCTTCATCCGATCTCCGTCGTACACTAAATTGAATGGAAGGTACCGCATTCAATTTGGGGCACCTTACATTCCTATTGGCTGAAATT